>NC_091259.1:64573181-65200909 GCF_042477335.2 Ovis canadensis
ACAAATAAACAGATGAGGAAATTGGAACAGAAGGGAAGTTTTATGGTCTGAATGTCCATTCCCTCCAAAATTCATACTCTGAACTCTAATCCCCACTGTGATGGAAGTTGTACTTTTACGATGTAATTAGGTCATAAGGATGAAGTTTTCATGAGTGGGATTAGTACCTTTATGAAAACACTAGCCTAGCACTAAACTAGCTTATTCTCTTTCTACTTTGTGAGAATACAAGGGAAAATCGGCTATCTGCATCCTGAAAGAGGGCTTTCACCCAAACCCAACTATGCTGACACCAAATCTGGGACTTTTAAGCCTCCAGAAATATGGGCAATAAATTTCTCTTTTTTATAAGAGACCTAGTTTCTGGTAATTTGTTATAACAGCCTGGGATGACTAAGACAATAAGAGAAAACAATAAATCTAGGGATAGCACAAACAAAAACTAGCCATCATACATTCTTGAAGAATTGCCACCTAATTCTGGCTTTAGATTTATTAATAGTCGAGGTAAACATGAAACTATGCTCAATGACCATGGGTATTCCAGAGGCACACAGCTATTGCTGGTGGTAAGACTCAACTCAAGTTTCTGTTGTGAAACCTCACAAAGGCAACACCTTAGAATATAGTGGACAACATGATCATTGTAGATATTATGCATAGTTTCATCTGATTGTATTTGTGATAATTTTCCTCAATGAATGAATGTCAGTGTCCTAACACTGAGATGCCACAAATCAACGTGCATGAAGACCATTTTTTAACTAACAAAATGGAAACTCACACTATAAATTAAAAGTACTATATCAAAATCAAATTTACTGAAGTTGATAACTATTCTGTAGGTACTACTTCTTTTTTGCTCCTTGATTGTTTGCTTAATTTATTTAAGACTATATATACAAAAAGATCTTAATGACCCAGATAACCATGATGTTGTGATCACCCATCTAGAGCCAGACACCCTAGAATGTGAGATCAAGTGGGCCTTAGGAAGCATCACTATGAGCAAAGCTAGTGGCGGTGATGACATTTCAGCTGAGAGATCTCAAATCCTAAAAGACGATGCTGTGAAAGTGCTGCACTCAATATGCCAGCAAATTGGGAAAACTCAGTGGTGGCCACAGGACTGGAAAAGGTCCGTTTTCATTCCAATCCCAAAGAAAGACAATGCCAAAGAATGCTCAAACTACCACACAGTTGTACTCATCTCACACGCTAGTAAAGTAATGCTCAAAATTCTCCAAGCCAGGCTTCAGCAATACATGAACTCAGATGTTCAAGCTGGTTTTAGAAAAGGCAGAGGAACCAGAGGTCAAATTGCCAACATGCATTGGATCATCGAAAAAGCAAGAGAATCCCAGAAAAATATCTACTTCTGCTTCACTGACTATGCTGAAGTCTTTGACTGTGTGGATCACAACAAACTGCTTCCTGAGAAACCTGTATGCAGGTCAAGAAACAGCAGTTAGAATCGGACATGAAATAACGGACTGGTTCCAAATTGGGGAAGGAGTACATAAAGGCTTTATATTGTCACCCTGCTTGTTTAACTTATATACAAAATACTGAGTTGGATGAAGCACAAGCTAGAATCAAGATTGCCAGGAAAAATATCAATAACCTCAGGTATGCAGTTGACACCACCTGTATGGCAGAAAGCAAAGAGAAACTAAAGAGCCTCTTGATGAAAGTGAAAGAGGAGAGTGAAAAAGTTGGTTCAAAAGTCAACATTCTCGAAACTAAGATCATGGCATCCTGTCCCACCACTTCACGGCAAATAGATGGGGAAAAATGGAAACAATGGCAGATTTTACTTTCTGGGGCTCCAGAATCACTGGAGATGGTGACTGTAGCCATGAAATTAAAAGACACTTGCTCCTTGGAAAAAAACTATGACAAACCTAGACAACGTATTGAAAAGCAGAGACATTACTGACAAAGGTTTGTCTAGTCAAAGCTATGATTTTTCCATTAGTCATGCATGGATTTGAGAGTTTCACCATAAAGCTGAGCACCGACGAATTGACGCCTTTCAACTGTAGTGTTGGGGAAGACTCTTGACAGTCCCTTGGACTGCAAGACGATCCAACCAGTCCATCCTGAAGGAAATCAGTCCTGAATATTCACTGGAAGGACTGATGCTGAAGCTGAAGCTCCAATACTTTGGCCCACCTGATGTGAAAAAGATTCTGATGTTGGAAAGGATTGAAGGCACGAGAAGGGGACGCCAGAGAATGAGATAGTTGGATGTCATCACTGACGTGATGAACGTGAGTTTGAGCAAGCTCCAGGAATTGGTGATGGTCAGGGAAGCCCGGCATGCTACAGTCAGGGGGTTGCAAAGCACTGGACATGACTGAGTGACTGAACTGAACTATATATCATTGGTCCCCAACCTTTTTGTACCTGGGATCAGTTTCATTTAAGACAATTTTTCCATAGACCAGTGGTGGGGGGATGCTTTTGAGATGATTCAATCACATTATAGTTATTGTACACTTTATGTCTATTATTATTACATTGTGGTATATAATGAAATAATTATACAACTCACCATAATGCAGAATCAGATCTCAGGCATTAGATTCTCATAAAGAGCATGCAACCTTAGACCCTCATATGCACAGTTCATAGCAGAGTTCATACTCCTCTGAGAATCTAATGCTGTTGCTGATCTGACAGGAGGCAGATCTCAGGTGGTAATGTGAGTGATGGGGACTGGCTATAAACATACAGCAGCAGTTCATGGCCTGGGGGTTGGGGATACCTGCTATATATAATGAAACACAAAATAGCTGAAAAAACTCACATACATTTTAATGACTTGACTTTGTTTTTAGAAGAAAATTAAAAAAATATTTTTACAAAGCTGATGTATTCATAATGCAGACATTTTAGAATATAAAACCAGAATTAAAATCACTTGTCTTATTTATTGTTCAAATATTTTCTATATATGTGCATTTACAAAAGTGGAACTACTTCATAGTAGTTTTGAAATTGCCTTTTGTAAGCTTAATATAAATTGTTTTCTATAAAATTGTAGCTTTTAAACAGTTGGATGTGATTCTTAACTTTAACATTTTATTACTGTTTATTTTCTTTTGTGGAAGTTATTAGTTGAGTTGGTTGTATGTGTATAAAGAAACTTGGAATGTAACTACCTGGTAAATTTTAGAAACTTTATATATAATATAATTTAGGGGGAAATTCTTGCTGAGTTATCCAAATCAACCATAAGGAAAGCTAATAAACTCTAATAGACCAATTTAACCTTGATGCTTCTATTTAAGCAAAAGAGATTTTGGGTGATGATAGTATTTAACCTTACGGAAACTTTTTTTTTCCCCAATAAAAGTTAAGTAATAGCAATTCTGGGATAATTAAAGGCAGGTCATATTTTCTTGTGAAAACTTTTCCAGTGAACAGGAACTCCAGTTTTCAGTTTGCTTTCCGATCTGGTTTTTAGGTGAATTTAAAAATTAGAGGTAGAAGATAAATAGGAAATGAAAACATAAATGGAGAGAATTAAATCCTAAAAACTTAATGAGTTCTCTGATTTCAGAATGCCTGGTTGATATTATAATGGAAATATACTTGGCAAAGCAAGAAAGATTGCAAATGATCTGTGATTTCTATCAATGGTTCTTAAATATGTTCTCCATGGAGGGTTAAGAAAATAAAACAATAAGACCCCTTTTCAGTTGGAGGATAATTGCTGCCTTCTCATACAACCCAACTGGTCTTCAAAGCCAACCATGATTTACTACTACAGTCATGTAAGGTAAAAGGGGCTGTTTGCTTTACATGGAAGCCAAGTTGGAAGAAAGCACATTGTGGGAAGTTTCTTCAACACAATTTCATGCAATTTGAAAATGAAATGTATTTAAGAGGGTTCAAAGAGATATATTAGTTCAGGCTGAGAAAAGTAAAGAAAATTACTAGGGACAAGGACAGAAAGATGTGACTTTATTTTGGGGACATTAATTTACTTATTTAAATATATCTTTCTTACTTTGAAGGTCACTGAGATGATCTTAGTTTTCCAAAACATCCTAATTCACTTTTCTTAATCTCATCTGCTCAGAAGATTTACCTCAAAAGTACCAGGCATCCTTGCTGACTTTCCTCTTGGCCTGGAAAAGAACTGGGAGAATGCAAAATTTGAAAGAACTGGATTATCTTGCCATTTCCACTTCTTTCCAATAACATTTCATATTAAATTCCAGTTCCCCAGACATCACGAGGTCTGCCACTTGCCTATCAATGCTTCATATTCTGGGTCTCTATTTACCATCAAAATATATTGGGGGCTTTAGGGTTCCAAATTCATCCCAAGGGACAAAGAGAGAAAATGGCTTAACTAGAAAATCCATACCCACTAAAATTCTGATTAAATAATGAATCCTCTCAAAAAATGATATGCTTCAATCAGCTGATGTCCTTAAGGAACTTTTAGTACCTAGGACTGTAAGAAGAAATGCTGTTTGTCCCGGAGTTCTTTCTGTGAACATCTGTTTCATCCATGGGAAAAAACACGTCCAAATGAAGCCTTTATTTTTGGAGCCCTATTAATGAACATTGGTGTCCTAAAATCTTCAGGGAAATATAAACTGTCTCTAATTTCACGGCTGAAGAACCCAATTACAGAGAGAGCTTTCACATTGCCCAGGGTCAATGAGAAAGCGTGTGCCAGGCTGGATTTAAAATGCAAGTCTTTGGCTCCCCTAACAAACAGACCTCCAGTAATACCCTGCTGCTAAATTAAGGATTTCTAATGAGATTACAAAATACAGAGAATAGCCATAGAGAATTGGGATATTTTAACAAAAACACATTCCAGCTGTTTGGAATCTAAACCTTCACATTATTTTTCAATGGTCCTTAGATGGAAAACATTCTGATTGGTCTGGAAAATATATATTGACCTTAAATATGATTATCTTCTCTGAGACTACTTTGTTAATTAGATTTACTGTATTATTCTGTTTAATTGGGTTTTATGTAGACTTTGAAACAGTTAATTTAGAATGTTTGGTCAGAATAATATACAATTGCCTACCTGCATTCTTATTTTATCCAGAGATACTAACATGAAAATGAAGCCAACTATATGAATAATTTAAATAAATATAGTTGTATATTTAGATCAATATTCAATATTTTAGGTGAAAGGTTACTGTTGTTTGATACTATAAAGTAAATCAATTAACCATTGTAGATTTAATGGGTTTTGCTAATATAGATATTTTGAGGAGAGATAATACAATATATTCTTCTTTCTTCTACTTAGTATGTATTTTACAAATAGCATTTAATAGTACTAAAGAAAATAATGAAGAAAGGAAGAAAAACTACCTATAATTCATACTTTGAACAATAACTGTTCTCCGTTTTCTTATTTCACTCTCTGTATGAACAATTTCGTAGTGTGAGTGTGAATAAATACCATTTTTATTCTGTATCAAATGGTAAACATTTTGTCATAGATACAGGTGGTGTAAGAATTCCTGTGATTATGTTTAGTGACTTTATCATTCTTCAAATTGAAGAAATGGGTCACCTAACCAGGGGTCCCCAAGCTTTGGGATCTGGTACCTGATGATCTGAGGTGGAGCTGATGTAACAATAGAAACAAAATGTGCAATAAATGTAATGCACTTGAATAATCCTAAAACCATCCATCCCCCTGCTCCTTGGAAAAATTTTCTTTTGCAAAACAGGTTTCCGGTGCCAAAAAGTTGGGGACTGACCTAAACCACTCCACTGTTTGGGATTTCCTTGTTTTTCAAGTTTTTCTAACATAAATAACATCATAATAATTATATTGGAGCAAGCATCATGTGCTTTTATAAAAGTATACACTTCTAGAAGACTGAAAAACTGCTGGCCCATAAGATACAGTTTTGTGACTCTTAATTCATAGATCATAGTTACTTTTAAAAGAGGTTGTGCCAACTGACAATAAGTTAAACTACTCTTAAAATTCTTTAAAAGTGACATCGATTATAATTTTTAGCACTTTCTATTATAGGGATGGCATTATATTTAGGACTGCATGACCCACCGACTATTTTCTACATTTCCACAGATAAACAGCTTTTAAAATTAGAAATAAAATAGGTCTTATCTTTTAAATCTTAGATTTCCCGAAGTGCTCTTCACATCGGATATGAGTATAGGGCCAAAAAGGAAGAACCCCTTTACTGTACATCCAGATTAGTGCTAACGCTAGTGCTAAGTTGCTTCTCTCATGCGCAGCTCTGTGTGAGCCTATGGACCATCGCCTGCCAGGCTCTTCTGTCCATGGGATTGCTCAGGCAAGAATGCTGGATTGTGTTGTCGTTTCCTTCTCTGGGTGATCTTCCCAACTCAGGAATGAACCTGCAGCTCTTATCTCTCCTGTACAGGCAGGCAGGTTCTTTACCACTAATGCCACCTGGGAAGCCCACATACGCCTAGATCAGGCATTACATTTTTCACAAAATGTTGAATTAACGTTAAAGCTTATAGATTTAACATGATCTAAGTTGGTCTGAAATACCTGTGACTGTCACACAAGAACAGTTTGAGCGAAATTAGAAACGTAATTGTAGCTCTATCTAAACACAGCAAACTGGAAGATAAAAGGTACAGAAAAATTCACTCCAGTCATCTGAATCTATTAGGTAAAGTCTCGTTTTCAGTACATAATATCCAAATAGCTTTCTTTACCCATGGATATATTGTAACCCTAAATGTCTATGAAATCATTCTATTTCTAAACTATACTGTAAAAAATTGTTTCAGTCTCCATTTCACTAACCATAGCCATCATATAATTAGAGATTCAAGAATCGTGATTATGGGATCATGTGTCTACAATGTAGCTTAGCCATGGAAAACTTGAAAATATTATATTGTTATTTATGAACTTTTAGATCTAGTTAAATAATAATGGGGTTTGAAGAGAGAAGCTGTTAGAATATCTAGCATGTTTTATTGAATATGCAATTTTTAGTTGCAGTAAAGAACAAAAAGTTTATAAAAGTGACATTTCAGAGCACCAAAAGGTACTTTCAATTTAGCACTAGACCAAAACTGAACTTCAGACTAAGTATATTTTGAAAGAAATCTACTAAATAAGAAATTGAGTTAAAGATTTTCTAATTATGTTAGCAAATTAAATAAACCTAAAAAAAGTAAAATAGCCACCTCATTTAACTTCTCAAATTTCAACAGTAGAAAGTATGTTTCTGTAGTTATGAGAAATAACAAATAATTTGAAAAAATATCTTGTACACAAATGCAGGAAAAGAGGTTCTAAAATCACTGAAGTCGTTCTTAACCTAAAAAATACAACAAAATGCAAATCTAAATTATCTTTGATATAATTCAGTTAGCAAAATATGTCTAGTAGCTGAGACAGAGAACTATCCCCTACTTAGAAATATTTATCTTTTTAATATATTGGAGATACAAAAGAAAGGTAGAAAACTCTTTAAGGAAATATTCAGCTATTTCTTATTATATACTAATTTGCATCTTCTGAAGCCTTTCTCAAAACTGAATATATTTTCACAAAATAAATTCTTCATTGGCTGATTTCTAACTTAGACAACACCTTCTTCTTTCCCTAATTCCACTTATCAAAATGCAGCTTTACATTTGACTATCCCCCATGCCTAATTTTTATTTTAATAAAAATACAATAATAATCATTGTTATTATAACAAGTGGTGCTGGGAAAACTGGTCAACCACTTGTAAAAGAATGAAACTAGAACACTTTCTAACACCACACACAAAAATAAACTCAAAATGGATTAAAGATCTAAACGTAAGACCAGAAACTGTAAAACTCCTAGAGGAGAACATAGGCAAAACACTCTCCGACATAAATCACAGCAGGATCCTCTATGATCCACCTCCCAGAATTCTGGAAATAAAAGCAAAAATAAACAAATGGGATCTAATTAAAATTAAAAGCTTCTGCACAACAAAGGAAAATATAAGCAAGGTGAAAAGACAGCCTTCGGAATGGGAGAAAATAATAGCAAATGAAGCAACTGACAAACAACTAATCTCAAATATATACAAGCAACTTATGCAGCTCATTTCCTGAAAAATAAATGACCCAATCAAAAAATGGGCCAAAGAACTAAATAGACATTTCTCCAAAGGAGACATATGGATGGCTAACAAACACATGAAAAGATGCTCAACATCACTCATTGTTAGAGAAATGCAAATCAAGACCACAATGAGGTACCACTTCACACCAGTCAGAATGGCTGCGATCCAAAAATCTGCAAGCAATAAATGCTGGAGAGGGTGTGGAGAAAAGGGAACCCTCTTATACTGTTGGTGGGAATGCAAACTAGTACAGCCACTATGGAGAACAGTGTGGAGATTCCTTTAAAAATTGCAAATAGAACTGCCTTATGACCCAGCAATCCCACTGCTGGGCATACACACCGAGGAAACCAGAATTGAAAGAGACACATGTACCCCAATGTTCATCGCAGCACTGTTTATAATAGCCAGGACATGGAAACAACCTAGATGTCCATCAGCAGATGAATGGATACGAAAGCTTTGGTACATACACACAATGGAGTATTACTCAGCCATGAAAAAGAATACATTTGAATCAGTTCTAATGAGATGGATGAAACTGGAGCCGATTATACAAAGTGAAGTAAGCCAGAAAGAAAAACACCAGTACAGTATAATAACACATATATATGGAATTTAGAAAGATGGTAATGATGACCTTGTATGCAAGACAGCAAAAGTGACACAGATGTGTAGAGCAGACTTTTGGACTCAGAGGTAGAGGGAGAGGGTGGGATGATTTGGGAGAATGGCATTGAAACATGTATACTATCAAGTAAGAAACGAATCGCCAGTCTATGTTCGATGCGGGATGCAGGATGCTTGGGGCTGGTGCACGGGGATGATCCGGAGGGATGATGTGGGGTGGGAGGTGGGAGGGGGGTTCATGTTTGGGAGCTCATGTACACTCGTGGTGGATTCATGTCAACGTATGCCAAAACCAATACAGTATTGTAAAGTAAAATAAAGTAAAAAATAAATAAATAAATAAAAAGAAATTGAATACTTACTATGACTGAGGTATTATGCTTCACACTCTCTATGCATTTTCTCATTTAAATTTCACAACAGTCCTATGACAGACACTATTACATGCATGTTATTGATTAGGAAACTGACATTGAGAAAAGTCAAGGGTCTTCTTCAGTATCATAAAAATAGTAACTAGTGGATCTGCAATTTGAACTTAGCTCTGTAGCACTTTGTAGTTGTCTGAATCTGGGTTATTGCATGAGACTGCCATCTGACTGTTACCTCTGAGGGGCTATTGTCTTCAAAGAAAGTTGCTCAGTCATGTTCGACTGTTTACGACTCCATGGACTACACAGTCCATGGAATTCTCCAGGCCAGAATTATGGAGTAGGGAGCCGTTCCCTTCTCCAGGGGATCTTCTAAACCCAGGTATTGAACCGGGGTCTCCTGAATTACAGGTGGATTCTTTACCAACTGAGCTATCAGGGAAGTTTATTGTCTTCAATAAACCAGGGTAATAACATTTTACTGAATACAAACCAGTGTCAAAGTGTAAAATCTTTAATATGTCAAATAGCAAAGATTTGGGGAATTCTTTTAGCACCATGAAAATACATATTAACTAATTTCTGAGTTGGTCATTTTAATGAAAAATATTTGAGACCTTTCTTGTAAACAGAATTTAAGAAAGTGATTCAGATACTTTTAAGAGGGCCAGGAATTGCTGGCTTGAGTCAGGAAGAGAAAGCTCACAAAGATAATCCTCAAGGCATGTGGCTCAGACTTTGGGTCCATTTCTTAGAGCTATACTATAGAGACTGGATATTCAGAACAGAAAGCAGAACAGATGGGTAATAGGTTCCTCTTGGCTCCCAATCCAGGGGAAATGAGCCACACTTTCTGCTCCAGCTGGAGCTTCTGGGTGGTCCACAAAGGTAGAATCAAACAGAGAGTTTCCAGATCCAATCTGAAGGTCCCACATGTGCAAGGGAAGGAAGTGTTTGGCATATCCACAGTAAGCACTGCACTCCTGTATTCTTTTTCCATTGCTTCCAGGAATTTCAAAAGGGCTGGTTTCTCATTAAAATGGTACATATAAAGTGACTGTTAGAAATAATGGGAATATCACTAGCATCAATTGGTAAAAGGGTTTCTCATCAGAACTCATGTTCTGAAATGCACACTGGGTGTCTAATATATACCAGTCACTATCGTTGATTTGCTCTTTTTTTTTTAACATTTCTTTCAGCCTCTGAGGTGAATAATAGTATCCTCATAATACTGGAGAGAAAACTAGGGTTTAAATGCCGTGTAACTTGCCCTCCAATCATATAGCTTGAAAGTGAGAATGCCAAGATTCTCATCTAACACAACCTGAACCGGAGGGCAGCATTCTGGCTTCCTCTCACAGACGAGCATTGCCTTCTGCAGTACAGGAGAAGGACAAGGAGAATCGTCAACTCTCATCATACTCATTGTAGTCACTGAACATCCTTGACCCTCCCCATTAGCCCTCTTTGTGTCCTTCTTTTCTTTCACTTTTGAGAAACAGTAAGCAGGAGATGCAGTATGGATTCTTGGGTTTGAAAGATCCCCTGGAGGAGGAAATGGTAATACCACTCCAGTATTCTTGCCTGGAAAATTGCATGGCCAGAGGAGCCTGGTGGGTTGCAGTCTATAGGGTCGCAAAAGAGTGGAACACTACGTAGTGACTATAAAACAAAAACAATAACAATACCATCTTTAAACTGGTTTTCCTTGTTGACTGTAACAGCACACCAGGAGAACCACAAATTCAATTAAAAACCCCCAAACACCAGTAACGTCTTTGGGAATCTTTCAACCCATGATAACCACAAAGATAACCACTTTCCTTGTGATATTACTAAAAGAAATTTCTATTCTCATGAAACTATTCATCTAACACATTTACACATGCATTTCAAAGAAGTGATGCATAATTATTTTGATCTTATTTGATGATCAAAGGTTTTTAAACTATTGCATGTCTTTTGATAGAAAAAAATCCCAGAATTGAATATGCATTGGGAATTAAGTGAAACATACTAACATTGTTTTATGAAGACAATCCAAAGATTACATCATGCTGTTTGTTTCTACATATGAATGCAATTTTGTGTGAAAATATTTGGAAACTATGAACCATTTGCTTCTGAAGGCTCTCTATCAAACTGCTAGGTTAATAGTGCAGAAATCAGAGTAATTTATATTCAGATTTTGATAAATGTATTAGCTTTATAATCCTTGCTTGACAATTTATAGCTATTCTTTTCAAATTTTAATGAAAAGCAAAGTTTTTAAGATTCTCATGATCATTATAGGAAATGTTCCAACAGAGTCACATGATTAAGTAGTTTCTAATATGATCCTATAAATTATCTTTCATTGTTTTCTTCTAGCTGACTTATACTGCAGATGGTGACTGCAGCCATGAAATTGAAAGATGATTGCTCCTCAGAAGGAAAGCTATGTCAAAGCTAAGCAGCCTATTAAAAAGTAGAGACAATTACTTTGCTGACAAAAGTCCATATGGTCAAAGCTATGGTTTTTCCAGTAGTCATATATGGATGTGAGAATTTGACCATAAAGAAGGCAAAGCTCTGAGGAACTAATGCTTTCAAACTGTGGTGCTGGAGAAGACTTTTGAGAGTACCTTGAACTGCAAGCAGATCAAACCAGTCAATCCTAGGGAAAATCAACCCTGAATACTCATTGGAATGACTGATGCTGAAGCTCCTATGCTTTGGCCACCTTATGTGAAGACCTGACTCATTGGAAAAGACCCTGATGCTGGGAAAGATTGAAGGCAAAAAGAGAATGGGCAGCAGGGGAAGAGATGATTGGATAGCATCACTGACTCAGTGGACACGAGTCTGAACAAACTCTAGGAGATAGTGAAGGACAGGGAAGCCTGTCATGCTGCAGTCCATGGGGTTGCAAAGAGTTGGACATGACTTAGCAACTGAACAAGTTGACTTACAAAGGTATGCAATTTTATACCAATGAGACTTTTCAAAATTACTTTCACATTTGTCTCCCTAATTCTTTTTCTATTTGATAGTTAGAGGATGGTGGCGGGTCTCATTATTCCCATTTAAGAGCTGGGAAAATAAAGGTACAGAAAAGTTTGAGCAACTTGCCTAAATTCAGATAGATGGTTGTTTGCTGCTGCTGCTAAGTCGCTTCAGTCATGTCTGACTCTGCGACCCCATAGACAGCAGCCCACCAGGCTCTGCCGTCCCTGGGATTGTCCAGGCAAGAACACTGGAGTGGGTTGCCATTTCCTTCTCCAATGCATGAAAGTGAAAAGTGAAAGTGAAGTCGCTCAGTTGTGTCCGACTCCTAGCAACCCCATGGACTGCACCCCACCAGGCTCCTCTGTCAATTGGATTTTCCAGGCAAGAGTACTGGAGTGGGGTGCCATTGCCTTCTCCCAGATGGTTGTTTAGTGGCAGACAAATGATGAGTGCCCAGGTGTTTTTTATTCTTAGCCCTTAAATTGTTTCTCAGACTCAGGTCTATGGAATACCATTGTCCTAATAAATGTAAATAGATATTCTAATAAAAATTAGTGTCTGAAGGTCAAATAAATTTGAGAAACATTGCATGATATAATTTTGTAGTTGCCTTAAAATTTTCACTGCAGTCATGAGATTTTTAAAAGATAAGTGAAGTCCCATAATTTAAAAAAATGGTTAACCAGAATATCTCCAACTTATTAGCTCATGAACATCTTCCAAACCCACTAATATTCTGTAGTACACAGATTAAAAAGCATTATACCAGCTACACATGTAAGTTTTAATTTGGACATCACTATGCCTAATATATTTTATTTTATTTTTCACAAAGTCCAGAAAATGCTAGCACTAAGAGTAAGGGTTTAACATTAGTTTACTAAGTGATAAAATCTATGATATAGTTATTTACAGGTAGAAGCTTAAATGTATGGATGTCAATTTATTATAACCATAAACCAGTTTATTGAAATCCCCCCAAAGAGAAAGAAACAGAGAGAGAATCTATTGAAAATTCAGCAACAGGTAGGAATACACATTGAGAAAAAATTCAATGGTGTAATGAAATAAATTAATAAATATGTATTGAGTATATATTGAGTACCTACTATCTTCTAGACATTACAAATACTTCCTCATTTAATCTGCCCTGATCTTTACAAGATAGATAGTATTGTCATTCAACAAATAAAATGTGTTTCTTTTTGTTTATCATTGTTCACTGTCCAGCCATCATAGTTGTTAAATATTTCAAATATCACCATAGGTAGAGAGAAATCTCATTGAAGGAAATTAGACTTGAAACTCTAAGGACCCAAAATTGTGTGAGTCAAGGACCAAGGACTTGCACACTTTTATCAAACTATCACTAGCCAGACATATACAACTCACAATTTTATATTCTAAATACTATACTCTAAATTCTAGCCTTAGGAACCCAATCATGTGGTTAAAAAGCAAAACCATTCATACCTAGTGCCACTATGACAAAGAAATTATTTCTCATTGGAGCTTCAGGTATCTCAAGAAGGTGACATCTCTTAGCATGACTCCAGTGTGCATACTGTCACTTCAGTCATGCCCAGCTCTTTGCAACTCTATGGACTATAGCCTGGCAGGATCCTCTGTTTATGGGATTCTCCAGGCAAGAATACTGGAGTGGGTTGCCAGCATGACTGCAGTGTTAGCATAAACTCAGATAATTTATGCTTTTATACTTAAAAGATCAATGTCAAGCTAAATATTGCCTTCAGCTCATTTGGAGCTCAGGGGCTTCCCAGGGAGGAAATGGCAACCCACTCCAGTATCCTTGCCTGGAGAATCCCATGGTCAGAGGAGCCTGGTGGGCTACAGTCCATGGGGTTGGAAAGATCAGACACAACTGAGCATGCATGCACTGCACCGCATTCGGAGTTCAAAACGAAGTGATAGTTTGACTCTGAGATTTGAAAAACAAAATTTTCAAAAATTTTGAGATGCCAGGGTCATCTTGTTTCAGTTATCCACTCAATAAATATAGCAAGATGTTCTGGGACCAAAGAATGAAAAACATTTGTTGCTATTCTCAAAAACACAGAACAGTACTCACAGGTGGACTATGTCAGTTAGAACCCTTTCAACTAAATCAAAGTCCCGTGTTCCCATAGCCATTCATCATGGACCATTCACAGAGGTATCCAGTGCAGATTTCGCAGCTGTTGTAAAGTAATGTTTGATCTCTGCCAAGATCGCATGAGGACTGAATTACTGTGAGTCATGATTTCCCCAGAACTGGTAGAACTCCTTCTTGTACAACCAGGCTCATATATCTCAATAACAGAGTTTCTGCTAGGGAAAGTCCAGGTAAACTTTGATACAGAAACATTCCTTGAAGTTTGATTTGGCACAAAATGACTCAGATTCCTCTGTTGCCTTACTGTATGATTTTTATCCCATTGGTGGGAGAAACTGTCATCTGTCCCTTAAATACACTCATGCAATAATCTATTGCTATTCCCCTTGAGAGCTTAACCAGCAAGATTTATGACTTGAAACAGGACATTCCATGTTAGGCTCGAGGGAACTTTGATGGCTTGTTTGGGCTTACTTCTACTGGCTTTCTCTAACTTTGGGTCAAAATATTTGCTAGGGCAAAGTTTTGTTTCTTTTCATGGCTGAGGTCTGGCTCCACAAGTGGTAACAGTGAATAAATTGTTGCAAGTCTTTCCACTCACATCATGTTATTTGGTTGTTTTAATTGCTTATCTAAATACTGGTGCTTCCTGCAGTCATCAGTTTGAGTCATTTCCTTCATGAAGCCATCTCCAGTTCAGAACAGGGTCCCATGGTCTTTTCTGCCTTTGCAGAAAATGAAGAGTTTTAAGGATGTGGCCACAATGTGGTGCTTCATAATATGCCTCTTATTTTACATTGTTTTCTTCATAATCTTTCTTTCCCTCCAAGTCTAAAATGGTGCCCAATTTAGATGATTTAGAGCTTGTGCCCTGGAGAAGGAAGTGGCAACCCACTCCAGTATTCTTGCCTAGAGAATCCCATGGACACAGAAGCCTGGTGGGCTGCTGTCCATAGGGTCGCACAGAGTCAGACACGACTGAAGCAACTTAGCCTGCATGCATGCATTGGAGAAGGACATGGCTACTCACTCCAGTATTCTTGCCTAGAGAATCCCGTGGACACGGGAGCCTAGTGGGCTTCTGTCCATAGGGTCACACAAAGCTGGACACAACTGAAGCAACTTAGCAGAGCTGCAGCAGCAACTCTGGAATCAGAATTTCTACAGTCATATTCTTTCACCTGCTAGTTATTTTTTTAACACTAGGTGAGTTCCTGGCCTGTCTATGCCTTAAATGCCTCATATATAAAATAGTGATAATAACAGAGTCAACCAAATACCATCATTTGAAAGACTAAATGAGACAACATCACAAGCCCTTAACACAGTGCCTGTGGCAGTAAGTGTTCACTTAGTGTGGTGCCACTGCCATCTTCTAGAAGATGGGAAGCACAGCTGTGAGTCACCTGTCAACCACAGAAGCCTAGGAGGTGGCAGTGCTAAAATTCAGTCAAGCCCCTTAGATCAAGTCCAAAATATCTCTGTGGATAGATATAATACATGTTCAAAATACAAAAATATAATTGATTTTCACATTCTACATAGTAAATTCATGGTTGATTTATAATTAGTGCTAGGATTCCCAAATTTTACATTATTTTGAGTTATTTTTTCAAACCTTTCCTGTTTTTTAATCATTATTGACATTTTAGAGAAGTTTCTACTTCTAAACAATTATTGCTAACTTCATGCAAATGTTTAAGATGACTATCAAATTTGGGGAAAAAAAAAACATATCAGATATTTTTTCCTATGTGAACTACTGAGTTTTGTGGTGGTTCAAATTTGCTTACTCAGTACATGGCTTTAAAACTTGCAAATTCATGATAATCTTTCACCAGTTTGTTCTAGATATTTACATTGTACTGTTGTAGTGTCAGTTTTATGTTGTTGTTGTCCATGTTAGTGTTTCAGTTCAAATTAATGGGTATCCACTTGTTTTTCTAATGTACTTATATGATTCAATCCACTTTGTTAATTTAATTATCAACCAAAATAATAGCCTATTCAGTACTTGTCTTCAAATGCATCTCTTCTTAATAACTTACTGCTTTAAAAATGAGAAATAATTGTCAAAATATACTTTTCAGTATCAGAATAATTTCTATTGATTGCATACGGTACACTCTGAAAAATAATTTCATTGTATGAGGCATTAATAATTTTATATGCTGCATCATTGAAAACATTAGCAATAGGAGAGAGCTTCACATGAATTAAATACTGAATATGCAGCCACCTGGATGGCTCAGACGGTAAAGAACCCACCTGTCAATGCAGGTTCAATTCCTGGGTTGGGAAGATCCCCTGGAAGAGGAAATGGCAACCCACTCCAGTATTCTTGTCTGGAAAATGCTATGGACAGAGGAGGCTGGTGGGCTATGGTCCATAGCATCACAAATAGTTGGACACAACTGAGCAACTGAACCTTGAATATAGATTTGCAAACTATCCAGAGTCACTCTGGCACCAAAAGACAAAAGAGTAGAAGTGAGAATGGAAAGAGACAGCAGCCTTAAGTGATAATGTTTAAAATGTCTCTCTGTGTCAGCTTTAAAAGTTGTTTTTGCTGTTGTTCAGTCGCTAAGTCATGTCCAATTCTTTGCGACCCCATGAATTGCAGCATGCCAGGCTTCTCTATCACTATCTCCCTGAGTTTGCTCAAACTCACGTCCATTGAGTCAGTGATACCATCCAACCATCTCATCCTCTGTCATCCCTTCTCCTCTTGCTCTAAATTTTTCTCAGCATCAGGGTTTTTTCCAATGAGTCGGCTCTTCGCAACAGGTGGCCAAAGTATTTGAGCTTCAATTTCAGCATCAGTCCTTCCAATAAATATTCAGGGTCGATGTCCTTTAGGATTGATTGATTTGATCTTCTTGCTGTCCAAGGGACTCTCAAAAATTTTCTCTAGCACCATAGTTCAAAAGCATCAATTCTTTGGCAGTCAGCCTTCTTTATGGTCCAACTCTCACATCCATACATGACTACTGAAAAAACCATAGCTTTGACTAGACAGACTTTTGTTGGCAAAGTAATGTCTCTGGTTTTTAAAGCACTGTTTAGGTTGGTCATAGCTTTTCTTCCAAGGAGCAAGCATCTTTTAATTTAGTGCTACAGTCATCATCCACAATGATTTGGGAGCCCAAGAAAATGAAATCTGTCACTGTTTCCATTGTCTCCCCATCTATTTGTCATGGAGCGGATGCCATAAGACTAGATGCCATAATCTTTATTTTTTGAATGCTGAGTTTTAAGCCAGCTTTTTCACTCTCCTCTTTCACTTTCATCAAGAGGCTCTTTAGTTCTTCTTGAATTTCTGCCATAATGGTGGTATTATCTGCATATCTAAGGTCGTTGATATTTCTCCTGGCAGTCTTGATTCCAGTTTCTTACCAAGTAAGAGTCACCAAAGCTAAGCATCATTAGATTCACAGCCAATCAACCTCTGCTCCTCCTTATACTGTCTATCCTACCCCTCTTGTTAATGCTTCATTCCACAAGAAACTCTCATGGTTGTGTGTCTCTCTGTGCCCAGTTCCCAAAACAACCAACTCCTGCTTCCTCACTTGGAATTGCTGAATCTTCTCTTCATGTGTCTCTTCTTTGTGCCCTAGGGTTTTGCTCCTCAACCTGTGGTAAATGGACCAACAACAGGAGATTTTCAAAAGTTCAGTATCTCAGGTCCCATACCAAATCTACTAAATCTGAATTTTTCTTTAAAAGATCTCCAGCAGCATTTCATTCACTTGAGGGTTTGAGAAGCACATCCCTTGAAACCAGCACTCAGAACCATGGAGAAGGAGAGAATACTCTTTTCTAGTCTAAATGAAGTTTTCACCTATTGCAATCAAATCCAGATTTTCCCCTCAACTCTGGAAACATGCTTATCGCTACCCTTTCATAAAGAATGTCTCCACTTTGCATCTCTAGACAGGAAGGACTGGCCTTTCCATTTTGTGTCTTCTTCTAGGCATCAAATTGGTTATCATTATTTGGTGACCTACTGGACACTTGGCTCAGTCTTGGAAGACTATCAGTACTGTTAATTGTTTCCATAGACATTTGAACATTTACATATAATACTGATATGACAAAATTTACCCTACATCTCTTGCAAAACCTGTATGCAGGTCAGGAAGTAACAGTCAGAACTGGTCATGGAACACAGACTGGTTCCAAATAGGAAAAGGAGTACATCAAGTCTATATATTGTCACCATGCTTATTTAACGTATATGCAGAGTACATCATGAGAAACGCTGGGCTGGATGAAGCACAAGCTGGAATCAAGATTGCCAGGAGAAATATCAATAAACTCAGATATGCAGATGACACCACCCTTATGGCAGAAAGTGAAGAGGAACTAAAGAGCCTCTTGATGAAATGAAAGAGGAGAGAGAAAAAGTTGGCTTAAAGCTCAAAATTCAGAAAACTAAGATCATGGCATCTGGTCCTGTCACTTCATGGCAAGTAAATGGGGAAAGAGTGGAAATAGTGGCTGACTTTATTTGGGGGGGTTCAAAATCACTGCTGATGGTGATTGCAGCCATGAAATTAAAAGACGTTTACTCCTTGGGAGAAAAGTTATGGTCAACCTAGATAGCATATTGAAAAACAGAGACATTACTTTGTCAACAAGGGTCCATCTAGTCAAGGCTATGGTTTTTCCAGTGGTCATGTATGGATGTGAGAGTTGGAATATAAAGAAAGCTGAGCACCAAAGAATTGATGCTTTTGAAGTGTGGTGTTGGAGAAGACTCTTGAGAGTCCCTTGGACTGTAAGGAGATTCAACAAGTCCATCCTAAAGATCAGTCCTGGGTGTTCATTGGAATGACTGATGTTGAAGTTGAAAGTCCAATACTTTGGCCACCTGATGCAAAGAGGTGATTCATTTGAAAAGACCCTGATGCTGGGAAGGATTGAGGGCAGGAGGAGAAGGGGACACCAGAGGCTGAGATGGCTGGATGGCATCACTGACTCAATGGACTTGAGTTTGAGTAAACTGCAGGAGTTGATGATGGACAGGGAGGCCTGGTGTGCTGCAGTTCATGGGGTCATAAAGAGTCGGACACGCCTGAGTGACTATGTCTCATTATTGTGTACACATTGATGATCTGAAAAATGATTGACCTCACATTCCCACTCAACCTAAGCCACATAAATATTATTTAATCATTTCATGCAGACATTCTTGTCTCCCCAATTATTTTGATGTGTCTTTGAAGTGTTTTGATGGCAGTGACAATTTTTTTCAGTTTTCATAGAGCTAAGCAGAGGACGTGACATGTTACTTCCGGTTAAGGGTTTCTTTGATGACTGAGAAATATTCAAGGCTACAGAATTAATACTTTGAATTATAATTCTTACTGAATATGATACAGAACCCAATATTTTATTATCATTATTATCCTGAAATGTGCATTTTCCTCACACATTTTAGTGACTGCTTTGTATCACATTTTAGTGCAGAATGCTTAGTGTAATGAAAATGACAATGGACCAGAAGTTCTATTTTCCTAAATAGCCATGTACTAGGTATGTGCTTTAAATCCAGTTACTGACCCTCATTCATTCTGTTTCCTTAAAGAGAATAATAATAATGCCAACCTTTTGAGGTTTATAGCATTTAATAAGATAAAATATATGCAAAACCTTTACAAATTAATACAAATCTCAACATTTCTCTCTTTAATCCATTACTCTAAATTATGATTCTTGATATTGAAATTCAAATCATTGTTCTAATAAGTATGGTGGCATTGAGTACTAGTTTCAAAAGTAAATAACAACCGAAAAGTTTTAAGTTTGGAATTAGACTATGACTATGTAGTCACTTGTACTTTCTACCCCGCAGGTGAACCACAGAAATTTCAAAATTAACAAGGGAGTAGTGCAATGACTCAGATGACTAGGAAAGATTAAAATTGTTTTAAAAAGCAGATGTAGGCTGCCTCACAAGGGGCACCAGCAGTAACTGAGCAGCAGAGATGAGAAAGGTGATAAGTCACAGCAACCTTACTCGCCAAACACCTGAGCTACTCGGACCTGGGAAGGGCACAAAACACAGTCCCAACCGAATCTGCACCTCTGAGGGCTACCTGAGCGCCGAACCTGAGCGGCTTAGACTGGGGAGGTGCATGCAGCCTAGGGCCGACCTCAGATGGTTCCCAGCGGAGCAGCGTAGAGCCTGAGCAGTGTGCGCCATGAGCAGGGTATGCCCAGCATGGCTGAGACACTGAGTGCACAAGCCAGTGTTATTTTTTTGCTTCATCCCTCCCTCCCCACAGCGTGACTGAACAAGTGAGCCTAAAAAAAAAAAAAAAAAGTGTCCACCACTGCCCCGCCGTGTCAGGACAGAAATCAGACCCTGAAGAGACCAGCAAACAGAAGAAATTAAAGAGAGGGGACCACCTTGGAAGAGACCCCACACTGCCCACAACACCAGAGAAAGGGCTAGATATATCTTTACTATTTTTACACTCATTCTTTTTTTTTCTTTCTTTCTTTCTTCTTTCTTTCTTTTATGTTGATGTTGTTGTATGGTTGCTTTTTCTTCTTCTCTTTTTCTTCTTTTTTTTAAAAAAACTTTTAAAAATTGTTAAGTCCTCTATTTCTCCTTTAATTTTTATTTTTATAACCTACTATTACTTTTCAAAAAAAAAAGATCCTATTTTTTTTTAAAGCAAACTCCATATATAGTCTTTGTGTGGTTGTTGTTTGTTAATAATTCTTGTGGCTTTTTTTTTCTTCTTCTTTTCTCTAATATTGTATTTTTGAAAATCCAACCTCTACTCTAGATTTTTAATCTTTGCTTTTTGGTATTTGTTGTCAATTTTGTACATTTAAAAACCCAAACTTCACTACCCAATTTTACCTGAGAGTGAGATTACTGGCTTGACCACTCTCTCTTCCTTTGGACTCTCCTTTTTCTTCACCAGGTGGCCTCTGTCTCTTCCCTCCGCCTTTTCTTCTCTACCCAACTCTGTGAATCTCTGTGTGTTCCACATGGTGGAGAACACTTAAGGAACTGGTTACTGGCTGGATCTGTCTCTCTCCTTTTCATTTCCCTCTTTTATGCTCCTGGCCACCTCTGTCTACTTCCTCCCTCTCCTCTTCCCTGTATAACTCCGTGAATACCTCTGAGTGGTCCAGACTGTGGAGCGCACATAAGGAAGTGACTACTGGCTAGCTTGCTCTCTCCTCTTTTGATCCCACCTCATCTCATTCCAGTCACCTCTAACTCCCCCCTCCCTCTTCTCTTCTGCATGTAACTCAGTGAACCTCTCTGGGTGTCCCTCAATGTGGAGAAACTTTCCATCTTTAACCTAGATGTTTTGTCATCAGTGCTGTATAGATGGAGAAGTCTTGAGGCTACTGTAAAAATAAAACTGAAAACCAGAAGCAGGAGGCTTAAGTCTAAATCCTGAGAACATCAGAGAACTCCTGAATCCAGGGAACGTTCATCAATAGGAGCTCATCAAATGCCTCCATACCTACACTGAAACCAAGCACCACCCAAGGGCTAACAAGTTCCAGAGCAAGACATACCACACAAATTCTCCAGCAACACAGGAACACACCCCTGAGCTTTAATATACAGGCAGCTTAAAGTTACTCCGAAACCAATGACGTCTCATCACCCATTACTGGTCACTCCATTGCACTCCAGAGAGAAGAAATCCTGCTCCACCCACAAGAACTCCAACACAAGCCTCCCTAACCAAGAAACCTTGAAAAGCCACTGATACAACCCCACCCACAGTGAGGAAGCTCCATAATAAAGAGAACTCCACAAATTCCCAGAATATAGAAAGGCCACCCCAAATGCAGCAATAGAACCAAGATGAAGAGACAGAGGAATACTCAGTAGGTAAAGGAACAGGAGAAATGCCCACCAAACCAAACAAAAGAGGAAGAGATAGGGAATCTGCCTGAGAAAGAATTCCAAATATTGATAGTGAAAATGATCCAAAATCTTGAAATCAAAATGGAATCACAGATAAATAGCCTGGAGACAAGGATTGAGAAGATGCAGGAAAGGTTTAACAAGGACCTAGAAGAAATAAAAAAGAGTCAATATATAATGACTAACGCACTAAATGAGATCAGAAACACTCTGGAGGCAACAAATAGTAGAATAACGGAGGCAGAAGATAGGATAAGTGAAATAGAAGATAGAATGGTAGAAATAAATGAATCAGAGAGGGAAAAAACGAATTAAAAGAAATGAGGACAATCTCAGAGACCTCCAGGACAATATGAAATGCTCCAACATTCGAATTATAGGAGTCCCAGAAGAAGAAAACAAAAAGAAAGACCATGAGAAAATCCTTGAGGAGATAATAGTTGAAAACTTCCCTAAAATGGGGAAGGAAATAATCACCCAAGTCCAAGAAACCCAGAGAGTTCCAAATAAGATAAACCCAAGGTGAAACACCCCAAGACACATATTAATCAAATTAACAGAGATCAAACACAAAGAACAAATATTAAAAGCAGTAAGGAAAAACAACAAATAACACACAAAGGGATTCCCATAAGGATAACAGCTGATCTTTCAATAGAAACTCTTCAGACCAGGAGGGAATAGCAAGACATACTTAAAGTGATGAAAGAAAATAACCTACAGCCCAGATTACTGTACCCAGCAAGGATCTCATTCAAATACGAAGGAGAAATCAAAGGCTTTACAGACAAGCCAAAGCTGAGAGAATTCAGCACTACCAAACCAGCTCTCCAACAAATGCTAAAGGATATTCTCTAGATAGGAAACACAAAAAGGGTGTATAAACCAGAACCCAAAACAATAAAGTAAATGGCAACAGGATCATACTTATCAATAATTACGTTAAACGTAAATGGGTTGAATGCTCCAACCAAAAGGCAAAGACTGGCTGAATGGATACAAAGAAAAGACCCCTCTATATGCTGCCTACAAGAGACCCACCTCAAAACAAGGGACACATACAGACTGAAAGTGAAGGGCTGGAAAAAGATATATCACACAAATAGAGACCAAAAGAAAGCAGGAGTGGCAATACTCATATCCAATAAAATAGACTTTAAAACAAAGGCTGAGAAAAGAGACAAAGAAGGCCACTACATAATGATCAAAGGATCAATCCAAGAAGAAGATATAACAATTATAAATATATATGCACCCAACATAGGAGCACCGCAATATGTAAGATAAATGCTAACAAGTAGGAAAGGGGAAATTAACAATAACAGTAATAGTGGGAGACTTTAATACCCCACTCACACCTATGGACAGATCAACTAAACAGAGAATTAACAAAGAAACACAAACTTTAAATGATACAATAGACCAGTTAGACCTAATTGATATCTGTAGGACATATGATTATCTCAATAGATGCAGAGAAGGCCTTTGACAAAATTCAACATCCATTTATGATAAAAAAAAAACTCTCCAGAAAGCAGGAATAGAAGGAACATACCTTAACATAATAAAAGCTATATATGACAAACCCACAGCAAACATTATCCTCAATAGTGAAAAATTGAAAGCATTTCCCCTAAAGTCAGGAATAAGACAAGGGCGCCCACTTTCACCACTGCTATTCAACATAGTTCTGGAAGTTTTGGCCATAGCAATCAGAGCAGAAAAAGAAATAAAAGGAATCCAAATTGGAAAGAAGAAGTAAAACTCTCACTGTCTGCAGATGACATGATCCTCTACATAGAAAACCCTAAAGACTCCACCAGAAAATCACTAGAGCTAATCAATGAATATAGTAAAGTTGCAGGATATAAAATCAACACACAGAAATCCCTTGCATTCCTATACACTAATAATTAGAAAGTAGAAAAAGAAATTAAGGAAACAATTCCATTGACCATTGCAATGAAAAGAATAAAATACTTAGGAATATATTTACCTAAAGAAACTAAAGACCTATATATAGAAAACTACAAAACACTGATGAAAGAAATCAAAGAGGACACTAATAGGTGGAGAAATAGACCATGTTCGTGGATTGGAAGAATCAATATAGTGAAAACAAGTATACTACCCAAAGCAATCTACAGATTCAATGCAATCCCTATCAAGCTACCAGAGGTATTTTTCACAGAACTAGAACAAATAATTTCAAGATTTGTATGGAAATACAAAAAACCTCGAATAGCCAAGGTGATCTTGAGAAAGAAGAATGGAACTGGAGGGATCAACTTGCCTGACTTCAGGCTCTACTACTAAGCCACAGTCATCAAGAGAGTATGGTACTGGCACAAAGACAGAAATATAGATCAATGGAACAAAATAGAAAGCCCATAGATAAATCCACATTCATATGGACACCTTATCTTTGACAAAGGAGGCAAGAATATACGATGGAGTAAAGACAATCTCTTTAACAAGTGGTGCTGGGAAAACTGGTCAACCACTTGTAAAAGAATGGAACTAGATCACTTTCTAACACCACACACAAAAATAAACTCAAAATGGATTAAAGATCTAAATGTAAGACCAGAAACTATAAAACTCCTAGCAGAGGACATAGGCAAAACACTCTCTGACATAAATCACAGCAGGATCCTCTTTGATGCACCTCCCAGAATTCTGGAAATAAAAGAAAAAATAAACAAATGGGATCTAATTAAAATTAAAAGCTTCTGCACAACAAAGGAAAATATAAGCAAGGTGAATGGGAGAAAATAATAGCAAATGAAGCAACTGACAAACAACTAATCTCAAAAATATACAAGCAACTTATGCAGCTCAATTCCAGAAAAATAAACGACCCAATCAAAAAATGGGCCAAAGAACTAAATAGACATTTCTCCAAAGAAGACATACGGATGGCTAACAAACACATGAAAAGTTGCTCAACATCACTCATTGTTAGAGAAATGCAAATCAAGACCACAATGAGGTACCACTTCACACCTGTCAGAATGGCTGCGATCCAAAAGTCTGCAAGCAATAAATGCTGGAGAGGGTGTGGAGAAAAGGGAACCCTCTTACACTGTTGGTGGGAATGCAAACTAGTACAGCCACTATGAAGAACAGTGCAGAGATTCCTTAAAAAATTGCAAATAGAACTGCCTTATGACGCAGCAATCCCACTGCTGGGTATACACACCGAGGAAACCAGAATTGAAAGAGACACATGTACCCCAATGTTCATCGCAGCACTGTTTATAATAGCCAGGACATGGAAACAACCTAGATGTCCATCAGCAGGTGAATGGATAAGAAAGCTTTGGTACATATACACAATGGAGTATTACTCAGCCATGAAAAAGAATACATTTGAATCAGTTCTAATGAGATGGGTGAAACTGGAGCCGATTATACAAAGTGAAGTAAGCCAGAAAGAAAAACACCAATACAGTCTACTAACACATATATATGGAATTTAGAAAGATGGTAATGATGACTCTGTATGCGAGACAGCAAAAGAGACACAGATGTATAGAGTGGACTTTTGGACTCTGAGGGAGAGGGAGAGGGTGGGATGATTTGGGAGAATGGCATTGAAACATGTATACTATCATATAAGAAATGAATCACCAGTCTATGTTCGATGCAGGATACAGGATGCTTGGGGCTGGTGCACGGGGATGATCCAGAGAGATGATACGGGGTGGGAGATGGGAGGTGGGTTCATGTTTGGGAACTCATGTACACCCATGGTGGATTCATGTCAATGTATGCCAAAACCAATACAGTATTGTAAAGTAAAATAAAGTAAAAATAAAAATTTAAGAAAAAATATTAAAAAAAAAATAAGCAGATGTAAGGTATGAACCTTTCTTCATTTGTTCTGTAAAGAAAAAGATGTATTGCTTGAGATTGGGAATGATGATGAGGCAATGCTTATTTTCAGTTAGCTATAGGCTACTGGACTTTCTCAGGGAAATAAAAATAATGCACTTAAGAGTTTTAGGAGTTGGACAGTGGAAACAAGCAAAAAAGAAAAGAAAAGAAAGAAAGAAAAGAAAAAGCAGTGTAGTGAATTTTTATGTCCTGTCAAGATTCATATGTCAAAATCCTAGCACTTAATGTGATGTTATTAAGAAGTGAGGAGAGGTGACTTGGTCATCAAGGTGAGGAGCAGAGCCCCCATAAATGAGGTTAGAGCCCTTAGCAAGGAGACCAAGAGAATTCCCTCACCCTTTATGCCCTGTGAGGACACAGCAAAAAGATAACTGTCTATAAACCAAGAAGACCCTCACCAGACACGGAATCTGCCAGCATCCTGATCTTGGATTTTCCAGCCTCTGAACTGTGAGAAATAAATTTTTAGAATTTATAAGCTACCCAGTCTGTGGTATTCTGTTTCAGCAGCCAGAACAGGAGAAGGAAGGAAGGAAAGACAGAGAATGGAATGGAGGAAGAACAAAAAGAACCAGTGAGGACCAGGTGTGAGTGACGGGCTTCAATGCTTGTAACTTTCAAGTGTTATAATGATATATATTCAAACAACTTGCAGATTCGGTCAACGTACAACAAGATATACTTTCATCTCTATTTCAAAATCCTTCTTTGAAAAGACCTGTATTTCCCAAAGATGTCCACAGCATGTCCCGTCATACCTGCTCATCCACCATGTGAACTTGCTGCTCCGTGAAGACTCAGAATCTGTTTCTCAAGCCTCCCAGAACCTGGCCCAATGCCATGCATGACTACTTTAAGCAACAGGATAATGATGCTGTACAACAGAATTGATGCTGTGCTCATTTCCACAAAATCCCTTAATACACCTTGCAGCTCTGCTTTCTGTCTCTAGGAAGACAGCAACCATTTAAGAAGTGTACCACCCTCAGATCACCATAACTGGGAAAAGCCAGAGGTCTGAGGCTTCAGATGAATGAGTAAAGAAGCTGTCTTGAGAGTAAATCCTCCATCCCCAGACACCACAGCTGGGGATCAGGAACAAACTTGCCAGACAAGTGCTTATAAAATTCTTCAGTCATAGAATTGTGAGCAGAACAAATCTTTGTTTTAAGTCACTGAGATTTAGGGTAGTTTCTCAGATAGCAAAAAAATAACCAGATATAAAACAAACATATCTTAAGATATACAACAAATTTCTACAAATTAGTAAGAAAAAGACAGATTACCCCAAATTTAAAATGTGAAGACAATTTAAACATGCACTTTTATAAAAGAGGATATCCAACTGGCTGGTAAACATATGAAAAGATGCTCAATAATTAGGAATCAGGAAATGTGAGTTAAAATCATGAAGAGATATCACTACATACCTGCCAGAATGGCTACAATTTAAAAGTCTGACAATACCAGCATTGGGAAAGGATGTGGACCAACTAGACAGACACACTGAAGGCAGGAATATAAAGTCGTACAACCTCTTAAGAACAACGTTTGTCAGCCACTTCTGAAATAAACCTCCATATGCTCTGCATGCATGTTAAGTTGCTTCAGTCATGTCCGACTCTGTGCAACACTATGGACTGTACCCCACCAGCCTCCTCTGTCCACAGGGTTCTTCAGGCAAAGATACTGAAGTAAGTTACCATTCCCTCCTCCAGGGGATCTTCCTGACTAAGGTATCAAACACGTGTCTCTTACGTTTCCTGCATTGGCAAGCAGGTTCTTTCCACTAGAGCCACCTGGGAAGCCCTATGATTCTATAATTCTTCTGAATACACCTAAAAACTGTAGTTTTATATCCACCAAAAGACATGAACGAGAATATCCACTGCATCTTTAATCATAATCACCAGAAATTGAAAACATCTCAAACACATCAACAGTAAAATGAATAAAGGATTATGGTATGATATTCACATACTAAAATAGTACACAGCAATAAAATCACACATACATATACACGTTAATATTATATCATATCCTATAACTTTACATTTGCATTATCATATAGTATATATTGATATATATGCACAGATGAATCTCAGTATTGAAAGAAAGAAATCAGATTGAAAGAATATATAGACTGAATGATTTTCACTCATATGAATTTCAAAAACAAGGGAAACTCTTCTGCAATAATAAAGCCCAGAAGAGTGCCATTGAAGGGTACATCCAAGAGGAGGAACAAAGTCCATTAGTTCCCTCCTTTCAGGTCATGGGGTTTAAATTGGGCTAATCCCACCCTTGGGCTTCCCTTGTGGCTCAGTGGTAAAGAATCTGCCTGCCAATATAAAGACATGGGTTTGACCCTTGGGTCAGGAAGATCCCCTGGAGAATGAAATGACAACCCACTCCAGTATTCTTGCCTGGGAAATCCCATAGACAGAGGAGCCTGGGGGTTATAATCACTGGGGTCTTAAAGAGTTGGCATGATCTATTCAACAACAATCCCACCCTTAGTCCCAGGGATTCAGTTCAGTTCAGTTCAGTCACTCAGTCATGTCTGACTCTTTGAAACCCCATGAATCACAGCACGCCAGGTCTCCCTGTCCATCATCAACCCCCAGAGTTCACTCAAACTCATGTCCATCGAGTCAGTGATGCCATCCAGCCATCTCATCCTCGGTCGTCCCCTTCTCCTCCTGCCCCTAATCCCTCCCAACATCAGAGTCTTTTCCAATGAGTCAACTCTTCACATGAGGTGGCCAAAGTATTGGAGTTTCAGAATTTAGCATCAGTCCTTCCAAAGAACACCCAGGGCTGATCTCCTTTAGAATGGATTGGTTTGATGTCCTTGCAGTCCAAGGGACTCTCAAGAGTCTTCTCCAGCACCACAGTTCAAAAGCTTCAATTCTTTGACTCTCAGCCTTCTTCACAGTCCAACTCTCACATCCATACTTGACCACTGGAAAAACCATAGCTTTGACTATTCAGACCTTTGTTGGCAAAGTAATGTCTCTGCTTTTGAATATGCTCTCTAGGTTGGTCATAACTTTTCTTCCAAGGAGTAAGTGTCTTTTAATTTCATGGCTGCAATCCTTGGCACCTATTAAATAAACTAATTCAACAGTCTTTATTGAATACCTGTGGGAGGTCCAGGGAAGTTCCCTACTTTCATAGGTCTTACATTCTAAAGTGGCATGTGACCCATCACTGTTGATATTTACCTGAGATCCCATTCTAGGCATTTTCTCTAGAACTGTTAGGAAAGAGGTGTGCTGTCTTCCACTGAGGCCCTGTGATTTTAGGATACAAGTCTGGAACTGCTGTGAGCCACATTCATGATATAAGGAAACAGACTAGCTGAAAATTAAGTCAGCATAGAAGAAAATAAAAAGGGGGCATGAATCTACTGAAGCCCCAAATTAAGTCCTATTTTCAGCCACAGTAGAAGCTGGAATAGCCCTGGACCTTTTGGTTGTGTGAAGCAATCAAGTCCCAGTTTGAGGTAGGTATTTTTTTCAGTTTGCAAACAAAATTTTTGGCTAATTCTGTGCCTAACAATAAAAGCACCTTGAAAGGAAACATCTTAGAAATATTTTAGAAATTAGTTGGCAAAGAAGCCACACTAGACTCAAAAGTTTAAGTCCACCATTATATCATATAGCTAGGAATGAGAAAAACAAGCCACAGACACTGGGTTTTTTATTGCACTAGTCAGCTCAAATCAAATCCCCTTCAAGTCTTTCATGCTCTTGTTTGAAGGTCATCATACTCCCTCTCAGTCTCCAACTTTATTTTTAATATTTGAATCCATTCATTTTCCTCTTTAAATGATTGAATGGGTTTGATTTACCCACAGTAACCTCAATTCTTTCTGGGAATGTGAGTTTATCCTCTTTTCATTCTAGGATACCTGGAGAAGAAAATCAAAACACATCTCTGAAGCACACTCTAGAGTTCCTTCTGGCCTTATTCTAGCTTTGCAGCATGAGGAGTGTTTCAACACTTGTATTGTTTCTTCTTATATCTTCTGATTTCCTTATGGTAGGAGAGAGGACTTGAACAAATCTTCATCTTTCTGTTCCAGAAGACTAGAAGGCCAAAGAAGCCTCCTTTCTATTTAGCTAGCTGTTGCTGAGTGAACCCTAGAAGAGAAAAGAAAGTATTGGGAAGGGGATTCTGCCAAAGGATTTTGATGTCAAACTAGACACAATGGTAGTTAAGGGATACAGTATCAAATATCTTCATATTCCACAAAATCACTAGTTCAACCAAACTTGGCAATGTTATTAAATGTACTTGTATAAGATGTTTTCTGACTTTATTAACACATTGTGGTAGGCATTAGGACTGTTCACAATCTGGGGCAATGGCTGGAGTGCACTTTCCTACTATCAGCCTCCGATGTGGCCAGATGACTTGCTTTTACCAATGAAATATGAATGGAAGTGATTTCCACAAAGGCACAAGCTCTAAGGGGATAGCAGATCTTAGCCACACCATGATTTCCCTCTGCCACAGAGCCTGGAAAAATAGATATTAGATACTTTGTCCATCTAACCTATCAGAGAAGTATGATAACAACATGGAAAGAGAATTCCTAGGAAGTCCACAGTGATCAGAATGAAAAAATAAACTTGTAGTTTTACACCACTTGAATTTTGTGGTTGCTATATAAGTCCAGATTCTTCAAAGAAACAAAGCCAATAGGGATGTATATGAAGAGACTTATTTTAAGGAACGGGCTCATGCAGCTGTGGGATCTGGTAAGTACAAAATCTGAAGGGCAGGCTGGCAGGTTGGAGATCCAGGTAAGTTGATATTAGATTCTTGGGTCTAAATCCACAGGGCAGGCTAGCAGGGTGGAAACTCAGGCAGGATTTCAATTCAAGTGGTGAGGTAGAATTCCATCTTCTCCAAGAACCCTCAGTTTTGCTCTTAAGGCCTTCAGGTTATTGGATGAGATCTGCCACAGGATGGAGGATGATATGCTTTACTTAGAGTCAACTGTTACTAATACTACTTACATCTACAAAGTACCTTCAAAGCAACATCTGGAGTACTGTTTGATTTAAAAAACTTGGCACCATAACCTAGCTAAGTTGACATGTAAGATGAACTATATAGTTGTTTCTACTGTGCTGTAATTCAGCTCAAATTGACTGAAAAAGCATTTGTTGTAAAACTCTTAGAAATTACAAAACAATATCTAAAAATAACAATTACTTTTATTTTATTATAAAGACCTAATATAAACATTTCATTGTACTTTCTTTCAATCATTTTTTATACAACAAAATTTTTTCCTCTACATTTAAAAAATTAGTAGAACACATTTTATAGTGCATTAATGAATCCTTTGGTACCTGAATAGTTTATATGAATAGAAAGCAATCCAGTGTTATATGACCTTTGCTAACATCTAATGTATTAATAAAAATAAAAATTACAATAGATATATGCATACCACTTGCAGAACCAATAATAATCATTTAACACATTTAGTTTTTCCAACATGTAGCCCTTGGCTACAAATTTAGCTGACTCTGCTAGTCACAGAATATGCAAATTAAGTGTCCTAGATTACTCTAAATATTTTAATCAACTTTTCTCACAGAGAAAATCCTCACATTATTATAATCATAAAGCCAAAAGACACTTAAATTGAAACTATTTAAAAGTGCTAAGTGGGAGAGGGAGAGGGTGGGATGATTTGGGAGAATGGCATTGAAACATGTGTAATATCACATATGAAACAAATCACCAGTCCAGGTTCGATGCATGATACTGGATGCTTGGGGCTGGTGCACTGGGGCGACCCAGAGGGATGGTAAGGGGAAGGAGGAGGGAGGGGGGGTTCAGGATGGGGAACACGTGTATACCTGTGGTGGATTCATGTTGATGTATGGCAAAACCAATACAATATTATAAAGTAATTAACCTCCAATTAAAATAAATAAATTTATATTAAAAATAAAATAAAAATAAAAGTGCTAAGTATAGTGAATTTCAATTAATTTTCTCTACTATCATTTTTTCTTATTCTGACTCTGATTTCTTATTCTTCCAAGAGCTACAGTGTTACTTTGTGTGCCTAAAGAGTGAGTTTGAATTCAGGCAGAAGATGATAAGTAAAGATTTAGGACTGGGGACCAAGTCTTGGGTGTATCTTCCAAGAAGATCCTATCTACATTTATTAGCTGGCTAAGCAGGTCCTGTTTATAGATCTCATACATTATATAGTATTAGAATTTTCAACTGTATCAATCCTAGTTTTTAATCTGTGTGTGTGTCTGTGTGGGCAGAGGAGGTATACAAGTTCTATTATAATCATTATTTTATAATACAGCATGGCAAAAGTCTACCTTAAAATAATTGTTCTCAGTTTTTTATATTACACATTAGATATAAGCCTTTTTCATAACTGCTGCTTCTGAGAGGGTCCTGTTCAGCTAAATTCAAAGACCATTTCCCAATTATTTCACTGGAATTGTATTTTTTTCTTTTTATCAACCACTGAGACTTACAATGTTATATCAAAAGTGTTGTTTTCATGTCTATAAACTTTTGAAACATAATTGTCATGTTAAATTTCTATATAAATTTCTATGGTAGGAGTATAGCACAGTTTTAACAAATTTCGTGTGTATCACAAAACAGGTGATATTGTTCCTTTGCTAACAATTTTCAACACACCTTTTGAAATTTGTTGGAATCTTCCCAATCAAGGTATCTAATCCACATCTCCTGCATTGGTGCAAGGATTCTTTATCACCTGGACCACCTGAGAAGTCTATCACTAAAATGAAAATGATTAAAAATGAGAGAAAAAACATTCAGATTTAAACAATTAGATTTATACATAACTGAAAACTAACTTCAAGATTTGGAAAAAATGCAAAGTCTCCTCTAAAGCTATAAATTTTAGAAAGTAATAAGGAAACCATCAAAAGGAAATATTTAGAACTTGATAAGGTCTACAATTGATCTAGAAGGGAAAATGAGCAAAACAGACAGTACAGTACATTTTTCAAATGGAACATAGCAGTATTAAAATATTGTCTTAAGTATACAAATTAAAACAGTCTGGAAATGGTAAAGGGAAAGAAAAATGGGCCAATCATTAAGGCAACCCACTCCAGTATTCCTGCCTGGAGAATCCCATGGACAGAGGAGCCTGGTTGGCTCCTGTCCATAGGGTCACACAGAGTTGGACATGACTGAGGCAACTTAGCATAGCGTAGCGTAAGGCACATTAAATTTTTATATGAAAAATGGATTTTTCAACAAATAGCATTGGGACAAATATCTAGATATTTGGGGATAAATGAGCAGATTATATTGCTACTTCATAGTTTATACTAAAACAAATTCCGGGAAGGATAAAATTAAATGTATTTTTAATGAAGCAATAAAAGTGCTACAAGATGCTATTAAATATTTGTTTCTTGGGGAATGACTTGACTTTCTCAGTATTTTTTATCTAACAACAAAGGTAGAAATCATAAAGGGGAATATTAATGTTTTAACAGAAACATTTATAAAAACTTAAAAATATCTAAAAATAACATTTGAAAGTTAAAGGTATAATCTTCAAAATCATCAAGGTCATGAAAGACAAGGAATGACTGAGGGGGTTGCCACAAATGGAAAAGAACCAAAGAGGTACAACAACTCAGTGCAATGACATTGCTAGAAAATGGAAAAATCCAAATGAAATCTGTACTGTAATAGAATCGTACCAACATTATACTCTCGGTTTTGATAACTGTTCTGTGGTTTTAAGACAACAAAGGGAAAGGTGACATGGGGTATATGGGAATTCTCTGTATTATTTTTACAACTACTCTATAAATCTAAACAGAAAAAGTTGGGAGAAAAACACTGAAAGAAAAGACAAAGTGTGAAAATTATTGATAATTTTAAATGAGTTATGAAAGACTAGTATTATTAATGTAAAAAGATCTCCTTTACAACCTAAATATCCATCAACAGATAAATAGATGAAGAAGATGTGGTATATATACCAAAAGAATACTATTTAACCATAAAAATGAAAGAAATTTTGCCATTTGTAGCAACATGGATGGACTTGGAGGGCATTATGCTAAATTAAATAAGTTAGAGAAAGTCTAACACTATAAGATCTCACTTATGTGTGGAGTCTAAAAGATACAACAAACATGAAAATAATAAAAAAGAAGCAGACTCATAGAGAACAGGCTAGTGGTTACTAGTGGGGAAGGGGAGAGGGGCAACTCAGGGGCAGAGGAATAGAAGGTACAAACTACTGATGTAAGTTGTAAGACAGGCTCAGGATTTATTTCACAACATGGGGAATATAGTCAATATTTTATTTAACTGTAAGTGGAGTTTAACCTTTAAAAATTGTGAATCACAATATTATACACTTGAAACTTACATAATATCACTGTATCAACTATACTTCAGATAAACTATACTTCAGATAAACTTCTGTAAGTCTGTATTCAAAAGGAATACCATAATAGAGAAATGATTCAATGAAACCAGCAAATAAATCACATAAGAAATATTAATAAATGACCACATTAAAATGTGAAAGTGTTAGTTTTTCAGTCGTGTCCAACTCTTTGGGACCTCTTACACTATAGCCCACCAGGTCCCTCTGTCCAGGGAATTCTCCATTCCCTTCTCCAGGGGATCTTCTCGACCCAAGGATCAAATTAAGGTCTCCTGCATCGCAGGAAGATCCCTTACCATGTGAGCCACCAGAGAAGCAAAAAAAAAAAACAAACAAACAAACAAAAAAAAACAAACAAAAAAACCCGGGTCTTCTCTGATGGCTCACATGGTAAAGAATCTGCCTGCAATGCGGGAGATGCAGGTTTGATTCCTGGGTCAGGAAGATCCCCTGGAGAAGGGAATGGCTGCCCATTCCAGTATTGCCTGGAGTATTCTTGCCTGGAGAATCCTATGGACAGAGGAGCCTGGTGGGCTATAGTTCACAGGGTCTCCAAAGTCAGACATGACTGAGTGACAAGGCACACACATACATACTAAAATATTTCAGCTCAAGTAAATACCACTATTAAATACCATTTCAAATTCCATGAAATTGGCAGATATTTTAGAATCTAAATATCCAATCTAAATAAATAAATATCCAGTCTTAGTAGGATGTGGTGGTGGTGGTGGTGGTTTAGTTGCTAAGTATATAGCTTCTAAATACCTTCTAATATAAGACTAATAAAATAAATCATGACTGATTCCTAAATGGGAAATTAGACAATCATTAAAAGTGATATTATAGAGTAAAAATTAAGAATATAAAATATTAATACTATTTTGATATATAAAAATTCTGATATTAAGACTATCTTTACCTTCATTTTTGTTTTCCTGAAAAAAAGCTTTAACTTTTTATTTTTAAATTTAAAATTAATAGAATATTACAGCCAGGAATATAAGAGAAGCAAATCCTATGCAAACAAGACTGGAAAATAGAGGGAACAAAGCAAAAACAAAAAAATTGTCAGCTAAGTTGAGAAAGGGCAGAAGTAGGTGGATTAGAGTGATTTAGAAATGGTCCTTGACTGGAGAGTATGCCAGGTGTGGTGGATACCTGATAACTGATATGTGTTAGAAGGAAACACAGATGAAAGATGTCAGGCTATATAAGGAAGCAAGGAGTGTTTGACACAAGGCTTTTCACAATGTGACCAAAAACTGATAGATATTTTTTCAGTATTAATATCACTGACTTCATCACTGTCATAATTATTAAGATCAAATTGAGGCTCAGAGAGATTAACTGATTTGCTCCAGACCATCCAACTAGAAAAGAATCCCTGCTCTAATTTGAATTCTAATCTACTCAACTCCAAGGCCTTTATCTCTTGGACTCATTTAGAAAATTTGGGGCAATGGAACACTAGCATCAGAATGCAAAAAAATGAAGTGTTGCCTCCACCCAGTTTGGGGATCCAGAATTGCTGTTCCAACACATTTTTTTTTTTTAATAGCAATTTCTCAGATGGTGTCTAGGTGATGCTAGTGGTGAAGGTTGATGCTAAAGCTGAAGCTCCAAAACTCTGGCCACCTGATACTAGGAAAACACCCTGATGCTGGGAAAGATTGAAGGCAAAAAGAGAAGAGGGTGTCAAGGTGAGATGGTTAGATAGCATTACCAACTCAATAGACATGAATTTGAGCAAACTTTGGGAGGGAGCAAAAGACAGAACTGTACTCTTTGCTCTGTGGTGACCTAAATGAGAAGGAAATCCAAAAACAGAGGGAATATGTGTAAACTTAGAGCTGATTCATTTTGCTATACAGCATAAACTAACACAACATTTTGTAAAGCAACTATACTCCAATAAAAATTAATTTAAAAAATAAATAAAAGCTTACAAGAGGATATTCTATTTCATCAGTGATTTCACTCTTTCCAGCACAGCTGGACCATTTAAGATGTTTCCATCCCCACAATCCCCACATTGTGAAATCTGAAAAGACATTTCCTTATCTCCCTCCATTTGCTTTTTCAAACTCCCGAGTTTGCTGTTCTCCTAGTACTTTAATTTGAGACAATAATTAGGATTTCCTCTGCAGTCTGTCTCTTCTAGTTCAATAATTTTTACTCTTTGCTTAAATTCTACATTCTCAGTCACTGTGATTATCCACTTGGATTTTGACAATAATGACTTCAAAATCCATCACCCTTGTTCTCTTTTCAGCTCTCTCCATGTCTTTTTTAACGTTCATTTATTTATTTTATTTTGGCAATGCTGGGTCTTAGTTACTGCACAGGCTTTTCTCTGGTTGTGGAGAGCGGAGGCTACTTTCTAATTGCCATGAGCAGCCTTCTCATTGCAGTGGCTTCTCTTGTTGTGGAGCGCCAGCTCTAGGGTGCATGGACTTCAGTAGTTGTGGCTTCTGGGCTCTTGAAGGCAGGTGCAATAGTTGTGGCACACAGACTTAGTTGTCCTGAGGCATATGGGATCTTCTCAGATCAAAGATCAAACTCGTGACTCCTGCATTGGCAGGTGGACTGTTTACCACTGAGCCACCAGGGGAGCCCTCTTGAAGTCTTCATTCTGATTTATTTGCTTTTTGCTTGGAGTTCTTACATAAATATTCTTTCAGTAGGATAGATAAATAGTAGATATACTTTGGTATCTTGACTATCTTGACATTTTTTTTCTTATCCATACAGTTAAGTGTTATACTTGGGTTGCCATCCTTTTTGCTAACTCTTCTGTGCCTGCTACCACCCACCACTTTCTAGCTTCCAGTGTTTCATATGAAAATCACATACTGATTTTATTTTTTTCTACTTTCTTTAACACCATTATCTAAAATTCAGTGGGTATTTTCCATTTTCATAATAAATTGTTAATTTATTTATTGTTTTTCTTCAATTATTTTTCTTCAATTGTTTTCTTCTTCGGAAAACTTTTTTTTTTAACATACTGGATATCCTGGTTCCATTCTCCAAGACTCCTTTTCTTAATAATGTCCATCTCTTGCTTTTTGTGTGGGTGTTTTGAGATACAGGTTTCACCCACTACCAGAAAGTAGAGAGTTCCTATGAATCATTTCATAGGCAGACATGACATGAAATGAAGATAATCCCCCAACTTTCTAAATGTTCCTTTATGCCATTTTGTTTCTATGAAAGACCTTCACTAGTATAGTAACAGCTTTTTTCATAAAAGTGAAAATTCTTTTGATTTCTTTTGGTTGGAGAAAACAGGTACTAATGAAGATCTTTCTTGAAAGTAAAGTGGTGGAAACAGAAATGATCAGAAAGAAGAGCAATATGTCTATTTTACCAAGCCTTACCTAAGGTCTCAGCTATGACCCCTCCCTTTTTTTCTTCTGACTAGATGCTTTTTTAGTTCCCCAGTCATGTTTATAAAGAGATTGAGATTGTTTTTTTGGTTTTTTTTGGTATTTGACTCTTTATAGGTGATCTTTTGGTCTTCCCAGGTGGTGCTAGTGGTAAAGAACCATCCTGCAAATGTAGGAGATGTGAGAGATGTGAGTTCAGTCCCTGGGTTGGGAAGATCCCCTGGAGCAGAGCATGACAACTCACTCCAGTATTCTTGCTTGGAGAATTCCCGTGGACGGAGGATCCTCATGGGCTACAGTCCATATGGTTGCAAAGAGTCAGACATGACTGAAGTGACTTGGTACACACACAGGTGATTTTTACATTAAAATAAAAATATTGTCTAACTTCTCTTCAGTGTTGTTCCTCTGGGAACCAAGTGTTCTGTGTCTTCTGTTTGTTTTTTCTCTGTCTGATGACTTTATTTGCCTGATGAGTGGAGGATCAGGTGCCCTAAGTGGCATCACCACTTTTGTTGGCAAGAAGCACAGAGGTCTCTGTACATGTGTGCCCTGGGCCACACACATGGCATAGAAGAAACCCTTTATGCTTTACCATCTCCCAAACTACCAGACTGGAAAAAGCTGGCAGATTGCAGTGGGCATTTGCCCAGCTTCAGGAGAAGGGGAGATCATTCACTTGTGGGACTTTGCCAAAGCTCTTAATACTTAAAACATGATCCGTGGGCTAGCAATAGCAAATTGAAAATTAAAAAAATGTTAGACCAGGATCTGGTTAGTGAAGCTCAGTATTGCCCAACATGTTTGACAATTACTCCCACCAATCAGAATGGACAGAGTCATCATTAGAGTTTTGTGTTATGCCCCAGCACACATACATACACTTGTCAGAGAGTATTATTTCTCGTTGAATTCAATCTGCCTACAATTATGACTAATAACATAGAATACAATTAGTGTAACTGATTGCCAATGCAGGAGATTCAGGTTTGCTCCCTGGGGAAGGAAATGGCAACCCACTCCAATATTCCTGCCTGGGAAATCCCATGGACAGAGGATCCTGGTGGGCTGTAGCCCATGGAGTTGCAAAAGGGTTGGACATGACTTAGCAATTAAACAACAATAATGAAGGCAACACTGTATTCAAGGAACCCCAGGATTATAAAATCATCATGCTTCACATATAATTCGAGATTTAGAATTTCAGTACCACTTTCCAATGTTTGTAGGATTATGGGATTTATAGTATCATATAGTTTTTCTAATGAACAGATTCTAGGGAAACCAACTTATAAAGCTTAGTCATAATTTCTGAAATGAACTTTAACTCAAGAGCCCAACTAAATTTTAATCAATGACTGCCTTCAAATATTAAAAGAACAAGAAATTTAATAGGCTTAAAGCATGTTAAGCACAGCGATGGTGCACAAGCACTGAGGCTGCTACTGAGAGAAGCAACCCTGTGCCCGAGGTCAGGGGAGGCAGCTGTGCATTGCTGGAGCAGCCGTGAAGAGATACCCCACATCCAAGGTAAGAGAACACAAGTAAGATGGCAGATGCTGAGAGAGGGCATCAGAGGGCAGATAGACTGAAACCACAGTCACAGACAACTAGCCAATCTGATCACATGGACCACAGCCTTGTCTAACTTAATGAAACTAAGCTATGCTGTGTGGGGCCACCTAAGAAGGGGGGGTCATGGTGGAGAGGTTTGACAGAATGTGGTCCACTGGAGAAGGGAATGGCAAACCACTATAGTATTCTTGCCTTAAAAACCCCATGAATAGTATGAAAAGGCAAAAAGATAGGACACTGAAAGATGAACTCACCAGGTTGGTAGGTGCCCAATATGCTACTGGAGATCAGTGGAGAAATAATTCCAGAAAGAATGAAGGGATGGAGCCAAAACAAAAACAAGACCCAGTTGTGGATGGGACTGGTGATAGAAGGAAGGTCCGATGCTGTAAAGAGCAATATTGCATAGGAACCTGGAATGTCAGGTCCATGAATCAAGGCAAATTGGAAGAGGTTAAACAGGAGATGACAATAGTGAACGTTGACATTCTAGGAATCAGCAAACTAAGATGGACTGGAATGGGTGAATTTAATTCAGATTACCATTATATCTACTACGGTGGGCAGGAATCCCTTAGAAGAAATGGAGGAGCCATCATAGTCAACAAAAGATTCCGAAATGCAGTACATGGATGCAATCTCAAAAACCACAGAACGATCTCTGTTCATTTCCAAGGCAAACCATTCAATATCACCGTAATCCAAGCCTATGTCCCAACCAGTAACGCTGAAGAAGCTGAAGTTGAACAATTTTATGAAGAGCTACAAGACCTTCTAGAACTAACACCCCAAAAAGATGTCCTTTTCATTATAGGGGACCAGAATGCAAAAGTAGGAAGTCAAGAAACAACTGGAGTAACAGGCAAATTAGGCCTTGGAGTATGGAATGAAGCAGGGCAAAGGCTAACAGAATTCTGCCAAGAGAACACACTGGTCATGGCAAACACCCTCTTCCAACAACACAAGAGAAGACTCTACACGTGGACATCACCTGATGGTCACACCGAAATCAGATTGATTATATTTTTTGCAGCCAAGATTGGAGAATCTATATATAGTCAAAACAAACAAGACCAGGACCTGACTGTGGCTCAGATCATGAACTCCTTATTGTCAAATTCAGACTTAAATTGAAGAAAGTAGGGAAAACCACTAGACCATTCAGGTATGACCTAAATCAAATCCCTTATGACTACACAGTGGAAGTGAGAAATAGATTTAAGGGACTAGATCTGATAGACAGAGTACCTGATGAACTATGGACGGAGGTTCGTGACATCGTATAGGAAACAGGAATCAAGACCATCTCCAAGAAATAGAAATGCAAAAAGGTGAAATGGCTGTCTGAGGAGGCATTACAAATAGCTGTGAAAAGAAGGGAAGCAAAAAGCAAGAAAAGAAAAGATATACCCATTTGAATGCAGAGTTCCAAAGAATAGCAAGGAGAGATAAGAAAACCTTCCTCAGCAAAGAAATAGAGGAAAACAATAGAATGGGAAAGACTAGAGATCTCTTCAAGAAAATTAGAGATAGCAAAGGAACATTTCATGCAAAGATGGGCTCGATAAAGGACAGAAAAAGTATGGACTTAACAGAAGCAGAAGATATTAAGAAGAGGTAGCAAGAATACACAGAACTGTACAAAAAAGATCACGACCCAAATAATCATGATGGTGCACTCATTCACCTAGAGCCAGACATCCTGGAATGTGTGAAGTCAAGTGGACCTTAGGAAGCATCACTATGAACTAAGCTGGTGGAGGTGATGGAATTCCAGTTGACCTATTTCAAATCCTGGAAGATGATGCTGTGAAAGTGCTGCACTCGATATGCCAGCAAATTTGGAAAACTCAGCAGTCGCCACAGGACTGGAAAAGGTCAGTTTTCATTCCAATCCCAAAGAAAAGCAATGCCAAAGAATGCTCAAAGTACCACACAATTGCACATCTCACATGCTAGTAAAGTGATGCTTAAAATTCTCCAAGCCAGGCTTCAGCAATACATGAACTGTGAAGTTCCAGATGTTTAAGCTGGTTTTAGAAAAGGTAGAGGAATCAGAGATCAAATTTCCATCATCCACTGGATCATCAAAAAAGCAAGAGAGTTCCAGAAAAACATTTCTGCTTTATCGACTATTCCAAAGCCTTTGTGTGGATCACAAGAAACTGTGGAAAATTCTGAAAAGATGGGCATACCAGACCACCTGACCTACCTCTTGAGAAACCTGTATGCAGGTCAGGAAGCAACAGTTAGAACTGGACATGGAACAATAAGCTGGTTCCAAATAGGAAAAGGAGTACGTCAAGGCTGCATATTGTCACCTTGCTTATTTAACTTATATGCAGAGTACATCATGAGAAACACTGGGCTGGAAGAAGCACAAGCTGGAATCAAGATTGCTGGGAGAAATATCAATAACCTCAGATATGCAGATGACACCACCCTTATGGCAGAAAGTGAAGAAGAATTTAATAGCCACTTGATGAAAGTGAAAAAGTTGGCTTAAAGCTCAACATTCAGAAAATGAAGATCATGGCATCGGTCCCATCACTTCATGGGAAATGGAGAAACAGTGGAAACAGTGACTGGCTTTATTTTTGGAGGGCTCCAAAATCACTGCAGATGGTGACAGCAGCCATGAAATTAAAAGACGCTTACTCCTTGGAAGTAAAGTTATGACCAATCTAGACAGCATATTAAAAAGCGGAGACATTACTTTGCCAACAAAAGTCTGTCTATTCAAGGCTATGTGTTTTCCAGTAGTCATGTATGGATGTGAGAGTTGGACTATAAAGAAAGCTGAGCGTCGAAGAATTGATGCTTTTGAACTGTGGTGTTGGAGAAGACTCTTGAGAGTCTCTTGGACTGCAAGGAGATCCAACCAGTCCATCCTAAAGGAGATCAGTCATGGGTGTTCATTGGAAGGACTGATGTTCAAGTGGAAACTCCAATACTTAGCCACCTGATGCAAAGGGCTGAGTTATTGGAAAAGACTCTGATGCTGGGAAAGATTGAGGGCAGGAGGAGAAGGGGACTACAGAGGTTGAGATGGTTGGATGGCATCACCTACTCAATGGACATGGGTTTGGGTGTACTCTGGGAGTTGGTGATGAACAGGGAGGCCTGGAATGCTTTGCTTCATGGCGTCACAAAGAGTCGGACACGATGGAGCGACTGAACTGAACTGAGAGCATCTTATGGAACTGAAATTGACCTGAAAGGCACAAAAATAATAGGTCAAAGGTCTAAAAATCTATGGAACTTTACAAAATGTATTCACAAATTTCTTCTTCCTTCCTTCAATCTTATAGTTAGATATTATAAGGCTCTCCATTGTTCTGCTTTTTCTTTTCCACAGAAAGGGCTATTTAATGATACACTTTATTTTTTATTTTTTTTAAAAAAATCAAAGCTATTTTAATTTGTGCTTTTTAATCAGAAATAGGAAAAGCCTCATCACGATTAAATGAAATGTTATAAGGACTAAAATAAACATTTTTTTTTTTATGGGTGGCATTATCTAATGGGCTTTTTTTTTTTTTAATTTTTTTAATTTTTTTTTTAATTTTAAAATCTTTAATTCTTACATGCGTTCCCAAACATGAACCCCCCTCCCACCTCCCTCCCCATAACATCTCTCTGGGTCATCCCCATGCACCAGCCCCAAGCAAATTCATTTGTTTTAAGATATTTTCAGAAGTCCAATTTGGGTCCTTTTTTCTATGTCAATGTTAAGTAATCTAATATCTTTCATTCAATGATGTATAATAGTCATGTATGGATGTGAGAGTTGGATCACTAAGAAGGCTGAGTGCTGAAGAATTAATGCTTCAAACTGTGGTGTTGGAAAAGACTTTTGAGAGTCATTTGGACTGCAACGAGATCCAACCTGCCAATCCTAAAGGAAATCAATGCTGAATATTCATTGACAGGACTTTGATACTGAAGCTGAAGTTCTGATTGGTTTGGCCACTTGATGCAAAGAGCCAACTCACTGGGAAAGACCCTGATGCTGGGAAACATTGAAGGCAAAAGGAGAAGGGGAAAACAGAGGATGAGATGATTCAGTAGCATCACTGACTCAATGGACATGAATTTGAGCAAGCTCCAGGAGATGGTGGAGGACAGAGGAACATGAAGTCCAGGGGGTCGCAAAGAGTTTGACATGACTTCATGACTGCACAACAGCAACAAATGTAAGTAATGTATTTGGTAATAGGATGTGGAATCAGGATACTCAGAACAGATGGAGCCACTGTTTAAATCTTTCTGATAACCATTGTCTTCCTTTATCATGTGGTTTTATAACCTATATGAGTATTGATAAGCAATATGATTTTCTTGAGAAAGACCCTGATGCTGGGAAAGATTGAAGGCAGGAGGAGAAGGGGACAACAGAAGATGAGATGGTTGGATGGCATCACCAACTCGATGGGCATGAGTTTGAGCAAGCTCCCGGAGTTGGTGATGGACAGAGAAGTCTGTTGCGCTGCAGTCCATGGGGTCGCAAAGAGTCAGACATGACTGAGCGACTGAACTGAACTGAACTGAACTGTAGAATCTGCTAGAATTGGAGCCTTTTGTAGTTTTCATGGACAACTGCAAAATGTCCCAGGGTTATAAGAGCCCACACAAGGATGATAAAGTACCAGATAAAGCCTAAAAAAAGATTTTTAGTCTTCACTCTGCCTGTCTCTCTTGACAATGCCCCAGTCATTATTTTTCATGGGATTTGATTGTTTTGGTGATGGCAAAAGGACAATTATAAGCCATTTGAACATAAACAACAACTAAATAAGAATAAGTTAATTTTAAAAAATTTCAAACTAAATGTGCTACATTTTTCTGCCTTCTCCCATGAAACTGGTATGTAAACATTTCCTAATGTTTCTCAAGCCACCCTAGTCCATCATTTCCTTCATATCATGTGACCTAAGAAAGACATTTAGCAGAGCTCCTCTTGGCAGTAAAACATGATGCCTTTGCATTCTCCATATGATCCCTTAAACCGTGGGACAATTAGTACCAGAACATTCCATGGTCTTTGCAGTACTCAAAATCAAGTGTGCCACAGAACACTCAGTGCGCATGCAGCATCACACCATATTTTAGTCCCTGATTCTCTGCATATGTCTTACTCTTTAGGTACAGATCTCATAGATTCCACGGGTGAAAAATAAGAAGAAATAGAAAGATAGGAAGGCAAGTTTGGTGACATAGCCTCTCTCCATATCTCTAAGCATAAAATTTCTCTCTCTTTTGTTATATGGAAATAGATGCTCAGGCAAAGCCATACCACACTTTACACAGCATACTTCTCTCTTCTGCTCCTCTATTACTGATCTTCAGGGTCTAGAAACATTTCCTTGCCCTCAAATTTATTTCCTGCTTCTACTTTTCTCAGTCTCTATACTCCCTATGCTGCATTTATTCAAAGTGAGACCTCAGTCTATATTTTCTAAAGTACTGAAGCTGGGAAAACCTATAGAAATGTATCTGAGTCCAGATTCTTCTTCTTACTATGAGAAATTTGTAGTCAGAGAGGAAATTTCATTTCACAAGACCATACTTTAGCCAGCACTACTTCCTGGATCTTTTAACTTTCACCCAGTTTCTTTTTCTACCATCCTCATGCCTTGTCATAATGCAAAATATATATATATATATATATATATATATATATATATGAGTTAACATATGCTCTATCATGTGAAACTAATTTGTAATTATAATCTTATAATTTTTTTAAAGTAGGATTTAGGGAGTTCACTCCCAGTCTCCCACTTCCACCCACCAAAAGTCTTGTATAGAAGTAATCAGAGAGAAAAGTGCCCTTCTGATCTTCAATATTTATTGACATTTATAAAGTTTTGACCCAGAAGAAAGATGTCTTTTATCAGGAGCACAGTCAGTGTAGTCACTTGAACTCAACAGATACTTTGGAAGGCTTACGTCAACCATCAAGTTCACGCACATTGGAGATATGAACAGAAAGCAAACAACTTTAAAAGAGACAATTCTCTTTGAGAATTCAACTTCTGTTCATGTAAAAGACATTACCTCACAAATAGGAGCTTGTTTCCTGCTTTTTGTTAATAAGGGAAGCCAAGTCCTTGGGGATGAGAAAGAATGAGTGGAAGAGTTCTCTGGCAAGGCTACCTAAGGGATTTGGCTTCTCAACAGTGAAAATAGGCCTTAACTCAATAAATTATGCAGATTGGGACAGCCTGAATCTCAGCCTTCCTTGATGGAGTCATGTGGGAAAGGATGCCTAGACATCAGAAATCAGGTGATTGCCTATATAACTCCCTATTTAAAAAACTGCTAAGAGCAATACCTGCAGTAGACTCTAATGTAAATCTATGGAACACCAGTCAAATTGACTTCAGCAGTCATAGAAAGCAGATATTTTGACTAGTTGAAAATGATGACTTCAAACAGCATCACCATTTGGAAAAATGCTACTTCTTGTTAATTAGAAAGCACTGTGTTAAAAAATGGCTTGCAAGAGGAGAGATTCAGTGGCCTATAAGTTTGCATATGTTATACATGAATTCTAAAGTCATAAACCTTCTCTGGGACTCTAACGGGTGGGGGTGGGGTGGGGACCTTCCTTTCAAAGGTTTCTGGTGTCTCTGTTTGTAGTTAAGAAATATTAAAGAAGCACAATAAATAAAACCATGAGCTAATATCAGTTAAGTGGCTAGTCATAATCAAGAAAGACAGTAAATATTTTAGGTTTCAGGGAGAATTCAAAACTCCAAAACAATGTACCAAAAAAATGTCAACTGTAGTAAGAATTGATGTAAAGTCATGCAGTTTGGCTCTAAATGTTCATTGTTTAACTACAGCTTGAAGGAGTCTTAGCCAGTGGAGTCTTTATTTCTTGGATAGAAGTAAAATTTCTACAAGAGAAGAAGCAGCTATTTCCATTTTTATTCTTGAACTTCTGTAAACTCTACCTCACGCACTGCAATGAGTTTTTTGTTTTTTTTTTTTAAAATAAGCTCTAGTGGTAAAGAACATGCCTGTCAATCCAGGAAACATAAGAGGCACGAGTTCAATCCTTGCGTCATGAAGAGGCCCTGGAGGAGGGCATGGCAACCCACTCCAGTATTCCTGACTGGAGAATCCCATGGACAGAGAAGTCTGGTAGGCTACAGTCCGTAGCGTAGTAAAGAGTTGGACATAACTGAAGTGACTTAACACACACAACATTTTACATATATTCCCAATATTCCCCTAGGTAGTATTATTTCTATTCCCATTTTGTAGATGAGGGAGCAGACACTAGAACATTAGATTACACAGGGAGTAGATAGCAGAGCTGGAATTCAACCCAAGCAGACCTCTGCTAGAGCCTGTGATTGAGAAGCAATAATTTTAGTATCAAATTTAAAAAAGCAGTTATATGAGGAACAGTAGAAATTATTGAAACATTGTATTTTACTTAAAATAAAGGGAAAAATTATAACCATTTTCTTCAACCATTGGAAAAGATACAACACGAAAGAAAATTGTTTTTGGACGCAGAACTAGAATCAGTGAGTAAAAGTGACAGAAGCTCAGATTCTGAGTGAAGGTGATTCTTATGGCAATTTGGCTTATCAACAAAGAATGTTGGACTATCATGACAAATAGTGATATTAGCAAATGGTTTCAACTAGAGATTATTGTTAAGTTCTCAGAGAATTATGTGAAAGTTAGTCATTCAGTCATGTCCAACTCTTTGCAAACCCATGGACTGTAGCCCACCAGGCTCCTCTGTCCATGAAATTCTCCAGGCAAGAATACCTGAGTGGATTACCATTTCCTTCTCCAAGGGATCTTCCTGACTCAGGGATTGAACCTGGGTCCTCTGCATTGCAGGCAGATTCTTTACCATCTGAGCTACCAGGAAGGCAAAGGAAATTCAGGCATAAGGTATTTCAATATTAGAGTTGATGAAAAAAAAAAAAGGGAAGAAAGAGATTTTGTCCTTAAAAGTATAATTTATGATAGATGATTCCTAAGCTTTCTGGTTGAACAAACTTTCAGTTGACTACACAAATGTTTCTCCTATATACTGCTTATTTTTTAAACATATAGATACTTTAACATCGGGATGAGTATCTATACCAAGGAAAACAATCGTGAAGAAAATAAAAAACACTATAGTCATTAAATAAATACCCTCTCCCTAACCATAGACTCATCTTGTTGTGGGGTGAGTCCTAAGGAGCAAAGGATGGTGGAATTTTTACCCAAAACTTACAAGGATGCAGGAAATATCAGGGTTAGGAGGAATTCAGATATCAGTCTTAATTAGGAACCTGCACTTGAGAGTGAATTTTGAATGGGTTTTGAAAATCTTGAAATCAGAAGGGGACAAAATTGGAGGTAGTGATGGAGAGAAGGGTTAGCCAAGAGGTGAGCAAGAAAGATTGGATTCAGAGGAAACAGAGAAGAGAACTAAGCACACTGGTTTTCTAAGTGGGGCTTTTACTGTGTGCAGCTACATGAGAAATTACAGCATTTCTGGACAATGAGTCAGATTACTAGTGTTGTCTTTGGCTTTTTTTTTGTCCAAAAGAAGGGAGTAAACCTAAAATAAGAGATCTGTAGAGGATTCTAAAATGATGAATCAATTAATTTATGTTATTTGTTTTGCAACAAATTTGAGGCATTACGAGAGATATAAATTCAACTCAGCCTCCTTTACTCACCCCCTTCCTTTTTTTTTGCAAAATATATAAAAATTATTCTAAAATATATGGAATTGAGGTTAATAAACAGAAATCTCGATTAAATAGAGTCAGGAGAGTGGAAGGGAGAGTGCTTATGCCCTGAGACAATGGCAAATCACAACAAAAGAAAGGACTCCTGTCCTGGCCAATAAACTCAGCCAATAAAAAGCCAGACTAGTTGTTTACTCCCAACTTCTTTTTCCCCTCTATAAAAGAGTCCTCCTTCCCTTGCCCTCTGGTATTTGTATGTGGCTTATCATAATTGCAGATCTTGAATTTACAATTCTCTGCTGATCTTGAATAAATCTGTCTTTGCTGGAGAAATATCTGACAGTCAGCTTGTTTTAGGTCAGGAAGTCCCAATTTTTTATTTTTAAATTAAATCCACATTGAGACCCATCACAAGATTGGCAAAAAAAAAAAAAAAAAAATTATTAAGAACCATTCTCCACCATGCCTAGTGTGGTTTAACAATATCCAGCACTGAATCCCAGAAAAAGAAGAAATGAGCTAATTCTAGTTCTCAGTCCATTGAGACCACCCCTATTCATAATTCTTTCTAAATCCCAGTACCCATATGAAAGAGTGGAGCTCTGCAGCATGCCCATTACTCCATGAGGAGAAACCTGAGAAACTGCCCAAAGCTCCTAAAGCTTAGTGCCCAAGTGCCATAGGGTGGTGCCCTCCAATACCTTTCAAGTGGGACGTCTACAGTAGAAATTAAACACAGACAGCAATATTTTTTCAATCATTATTGCTTCCTGCCTGCCTTTCCTCTTCTTTTCCTTCTCTCTTATCTAATTTCAAAAAAGAATTTATAATACCTTAAGAAAAAGGAAAAAAAAAAACACCGATGTAGCAAGACCAGACTTCTTTAAACCAGAGGAAAGGGCAAAAGACGTGTTCTGAAGGATTGGGTATGAAAAAGGCATTTGAATACAAGCGGGCTTCCCAGGTGGCTCAGTGGTAAAGAATCTGCCTGCCAATGCAGGAGATGCAACAGATGCAGGTTCGATCCCTGGGTCAGGAAAGTCCCCTGGAGGAGAGCATGGCAACCCACTGCAGTATTCTTGTCTGAAGAATCCCATGGACAAAACAGCCTGGTGGGCTACAGTCCATAGGGTCACAAAAAGGTGGACACGATTTAGCGACTGAACAAAAATAACAGCAAATGCATATAATGCCCATATTGCAAGTTCTTGGTATATGCTGCTGATGATGATGAACAATGGGGACAGGAGACCAGAGAGGCAGGCACGGGCCTGGGTTAGGGATCTTTTCCATATAATTGAATGTAGGAGATGGAGGAAAAGTCTGAAGGAGCAGTCAGAGAAAACTTAGAACTCTCAAGCATTTGTAACTGGGAGAACAATGGTACCACTTATAAAATCAGGGCTACCAGCCAGTGGTAAATTGAAGTTTGAAAGGGAACAGAAAACAACTATGGAGACGTGGTACACCTCACCTTTCCAACACAAATACTTAGTGCCATCCAGCAGAACTCAGAGCTCCAGGAAAAAGCCAGCAGTCCAGTCTTCAGTGACCTTATGGTCTTAGGACTCTAGCTCTTCACTACTCAAAATATGGTCTCAGGACTAGCAGTATGTAAGCCATTTGAAGTTAGAAATGCACTATCTTGGCTTCTCTGCAGACTAACTGAATCAGAATCTGCATTTTAACAAGATTCCACGATGATTAGTATGCAAAATACGTTTAAACAGGCCCTGCTCCAGGCTACATTGGAAACAGGAAGAGGCAATGTCAGTTAATTGGATGGCTGAATCTCAATTGTTTACTCGTTAGACTGTAATCTGATTAGAGAAATTTTGTTTGTTGACTACATGAATAAATTAAAGAACCATATAACAGAGTCTCATTCTGCCTCAGTTGGTTCTATTTCCATTTTATGGGCCCTTTATAGATCTGGAGAAGAGACAACAAATACGGGATGTTATATTGCTGGAACTACAACCATTATGGAGCTGAAAGAGTTATATATTTAGATCCCACAAAATAATAAAAATTATCACTAAGTGATGGCATTTTCCCTCATTAAGAGAAGATGGCTTGGCTCTTAGCATTATGTTCACGTTTTGAAATAAAAACCCTTCAACTCAGTTACTCAAACCATATGTTATATTTTGCTTAGAAAATTTGCCATTGTAAACCATGCAGTTTTCTTTCAAATGCTTCAGGTACGATATATACTAGAGCTCTATATAAAGCAAATTTCTTTGACACTGGTAATTTAGAAAATATTTGTATTAAAATGCCACACCAAAACATTTGGAATGTGTCAAAGTCATTGTGGAACTATTTATTTTTGTTGTCACAGCAAATCACCTCTGTTAAATATTCTGCAATGCATTCAACTTTGATTCATAAAGATTATTTCAAAAACAGTTCATGTTTTCCCTCCTGTATAAGGAGAATAGAAAAAAATTAAATATGGATGCTAACTGCTAGAACTACATGTGGGAGGGGATATTGGATTAATCAATATGAAGCTATCACTTCATATTTTGTTTTAAAGAGTGAAAAATCATTATGCATATTTATCTTCTATATAACTGAATACTTAATTCATTCATTCATTAATTCAAGAGATATTTATTAAATACCTACTATGTATAAGTGTCCTAGATCCTGAGCATTGGGCTCTAAAGATGCAATGAAGAGCTGGGAAACACATATTAACTTCCCTGAGGTAGCTTACAGAAATTTGGCAGATAAGGTACAATGACAAATATGAGAAATAAACATGATGCAATGAAACTGAAGGATTTGCAGTCACACTCCATGCATGGTTTGTTTGAAGCCATTCTCACATCACTTCAACTTCATTTGGAAGGCATGGGATTGGGTGGGGTGAAGTCGAACTTTGCTCAAGTCCAATAACTGTCTCCAAAGAGATGATCTCTATAAAATACCTCTCTCACCTTCCAATTTTGAAATATTACTGAGAAATTTGTTGAACTGAAAATCACAAAGCTGATTTGCAACTGTTACCTTTGCAGATGTGCATAGGTAATCAATATCTCACTCAGGAATATGAGGGCACTTAGAATTTCTTGTTCTCAGACTTTGGTTATCAGTCAACACTAAAACAAAAGAATATCAGGACAGCATTCTATTAAATATGCAGAGTTTATGGCTTTGTATATATTTAACAAGGAAATAAATGCTGTTCATAATTTTTCATTAGGTAATACTTAGTATCTTATTTTATATATTGCAATTACATCCATAGTGTCTTCTAGAACCTTTTAAAAAATCTGAGTGCTGACCATATGCCAATTGAGAAACAAGAACTGACATACATCTTACATAGTATTGTGAAGGGATGGCAGTAAACATTGTGTTGGCCAAAAATTCATTCAGGTTTTTCTGTACATTCTTATGGTAAAAATATTAATAAATAAACGTGTGTACTACAAGTGATAAGCAATATAAAGAGAAAAAAATAAAGCACATTTAGGGATTGAAAGTGATGGAGGGAAAAGGCTTGCTTTTCATATTGAGTGCTAAGGCAAAATTGCCATGAAAATACCCTACTTGAGTAAGAACTTGAATAAACTGAAGGAGGAAATCATGAAGGTAACTTGAAGAGGAGCCTTCCAGGCAAGAAAAATGCATGAGGTGGGAAGATGTTTGATGAGTTCTGGAAGACAAGCGTGTCTTTCACTGAGTACCTAGAAAAGAATTAGTAATAAAAGATTAGTCAGTCAGCAGCAGTTATGCTTTGCTGGAGCAGCCATGAAGAGATACCCAACGTCCAAGGTAAAAGAAACCCAAATAACATGGCAGACGCTGAGAGAGGGCATCAGAAGGCAGGCAGGCTGAAACCACAATCACAGACAACTAGCCAATCTGATCACATGGACCACAGCCTTGTCTAACTCAATGAAACTAAGCCATCCCGTGTGGGGCTACCCAAGATGGACAGGTCATGGTTGAGAGGTTTGACAGAATGTGGTCCACTGGAGAAGGGAATGGAAAAGCACTTTAGTATTCTTGCCTTGAGAACCCCATGAACAGTAGGAAAAGGCAAAAAGATAGGACACTGAAAGATGAACTCGCCAGGTCGGTAGGTGCCCAATATGCTACTGGAGATCAGTGGAGAAATAATTCCAGAAAGAATGAAGGGGATGGAGCCAAAGCAAAAACAATACCCAGTTGTGGATGGGACTGGTGATAGAAGGAAGGTCCAATGCTGTAAAGAGCAATATTGCATAGGAACCTGGAATGTTAGGTCCATGAATCAAGGCAATTGGAAGTGGTTAAACAGGAGATGGCAAGAGTGAACATCGACATTCTAGGAATCAGCAAACTAAAATGGACTGGAATGGGTGAATGTAACTCAGATGACCATTATATCTACCACTGTGGGCAGGAATCCCTTAGAAGAAATGGAGGAGCCATCATAGTCAATAGGAGTCAAAAGTGCAGTACTTGGATGCAATCTCAAAAACGACAGAATGATCTCTGCTCATTTCCAAGGCAAACCATTCAATATCATGGTAATCCAAATCTATGCCCTGACTAGTAATGTTGAAGAAGCTGAAGTTGAAGACCTACAAGACCTTTTAGAACTAACACCCAAAAAAGATGTCCTTTTCATTATAGGGGACTGGAATGCAAAAGTAGGAAGTTAAGAAACACATAGAGTAACAGGCAAATTTGGCCTTGGAATACAGAATGAAGCAGGCCAAAAGCTAATAGACTTTTGCCAAGAAAACACATTGGTCATAGCAAATACCCTCTTCCAACAACACAAGAGAAAACTCTACACATGGACATCACTAGATGGCCAAAATTGAGATCAGATTGAATATATTCTTTGCAGCCAAAGATAGAGAAGCTCTATACAGTCAAGCGAAAACAAGATCAGGAGCTGACTGTGGCTCAGATCATGAACTCCTTATTGCCAAATTCAGAATTAAATTGAAGAAAGTGGGGAAAACCACTAGACCATTCAGGTATGACCTAAATCAAATCCCTTATGATTAACCAGTGGAGGGAGAAATAGATTTAAGGGACTAGATCTGATAGAGTGCCTGATGAACTATGGACAGAGGTTCATGACATTGTACAGGAGACAGAGATCAAGACCATCCCCATGACAAAGAAATGTAAAAAGATAAAATGGCTGTCTGAGGAGTCCTGACAAATAGCTGTGAAAAGAAAAGAAGTGAAAAGCAAAGGAGAAAAGGAAATATATAAGCATCTAAATGCAGAATTCCAAATAGCAAGGAGAGATAAGAAAGCCTTCTTAAAGGATCAAGGCAAAGAAATAGAGGAAAACAACAGAATGGGAAAGACTAGAGATCTCTTCAAGAAACTTAGAGATACTAAGGGAATATTTCAGGCAAAAATGGGCTCGATAAAGGACAGAAATGTCCTTTATTTAGGTCCTTAGGTTTGGACCTAAACAGAAGCAGAAGATATTAAGAAGAGGTGGCAGGATACACAGAAGAACTGTACAAAAAAGATCTTCACAACCCAGATAATCACGATGATGTGATCACTAGAGCCAGACATCCTGGAATGTGAACTCAAGTGGGCCTTAGGAAGCATCCCTATGAACAAAGCTAGCGGAGGTGAAGGAACACCAGTTGAGCTATTTCAAACACTGAGAGATGATGCTGTGAAAGTGCTGCACTCAATAGACCAGCAAATTTGGAAAACTCAGCAGTGGCCACTGGAAAAAGATTGGAAAAGGTCAGTTTTCATTCCAATCCCAAAGAAAGGCAATGCCAAAGAATACTCAAACTACCACACAACTGCACTCATCTCATATGCTAGAAAAGCAATGCTCAAAATTCTCCAAGCCAGGCTTCAGCAATACATGAACCGTGAACTTCCAGATATTCAAACTGGTTTTAGAAAAGGCAGAGGAACCAGAGACCAAATTGCCAACATCAGCTGGATCATGGAAAAAGCAAGAGAGTTTCAGAAAAATATCTATTTCTGCTTTATTGACTATGCCAAAGCCTTTGACTGTGTGGATCACAATAAACTGTGGAAAATTCTGAAAGAGATGGGCATACCAGACCACCTGACCTGCCTCTTGAGAAACCTATTTGCAGGTCAGGAAGCAACCATTAAAATTGGACATGGAACAACAGACTGGTTCCACATAGGGAAGGGAGTATGTCAAGGCTATATATTGTCACCCTGCTTATTTAACTTATATGCAGAGTACATCATGAGAAATGCTGGAATCAAGATTGCCAAAAGAAATATCAATAACCTCAGATACGCAGACGACACTTCCCTTATGGCAGAAAGTGAAGAGGAACTAAAAAGCCTCTTGATGAAAGTGAAAGAAGAGAGTGAGAAGGTTGGCTTAAAGCTCAACATTCAGAAAACTAAGATCATGGCATCTGGTCCCATCACTTTGTGGGAAATAGATGGGAAAACAGTGGAAATAGTGGCTGACTATTTTGGGGGGCTCCAAAATCACTGCAGATGGTGATTGCAGCCATGAAATTAAAAGATACTTACTCCTTGGAAGGAAAGCTATGACCAGTCTAGACAGCATATTAAAAAGCAGAGACATTACTTTGTCAACAAAGGTCCATCTAGTCAAGTCTATGGTTTTTCTAGTAGTCATGTATGGATGTGAGAGTTAGACTATAAAGAAAGATGAGCATCGAAGAATTGATGCTTTTGAACTGTGATGTCGTAGAATACTCTTGAGCGTCCCTTGGACTGCAAGGAGATCCAACCACTCCATCCTAAAGGAGATCAGTTATGGATGTTCATTGGAAGGACTGATGTTGAAGCTGAAACTCCAATACTTTGGCCACCTGATGCAAAGAGCTGACTCATTTGAAAAGACCCTGATTCTGGGAAAGATTGAGGACAGGAAGAGAAGGGGACGACAGAGGATGAAATGGTTGGAAGGCATCACCGACTCGATGGACATGAGTTTGGGTGAACTCCAGGAGTTTGTGGTGGACAGGGAGGTCTGGCGTGCTGCAGTTCATGGGGTTGCAAAGAGTTGGACATGATTGAGCAACTAAACTGACTGATTGACAGAGAGGTGATCAGAATACAGATTAAAGAGAACCTGGTAAAGCCTGGTTAAAACTTTTAATCTTAGTTTGAGAAAAATATTAATTCTTAGAATGTTATGAGCAGAAACATAACTTCAAACATAACTGATTGAACTTTTTAAAGGATTTTCCTGGCTGTTGCTTTGACAATTAACTGAAGAGGATAAACTCTGTAGCAGGAAGACCAGTTAAATGATAATCCACCTGAGAGGTAGTGCACTTGGATAATGGCTGTGGAAACAGTGAAAAAATGATTAGATTCTGGACATATTTTGAAGACAGAACTGTCAGGATTTGTTGATGGATATTGTAGTAGGCTGAATAATAACCACCCCAAAATATCAGATATCAGATCCTAGTCTCTGGTTTCTAGACATGTTACCTTTTTTGGAAAAAGGGTGTGTGTAGGTATAATTTTTGGTTGAGATTCTGAGTTTTATTTGGTGATGGAACAGGTTACCTGCCTCCTCCCAATAGGAAAGTGCCGGGGTAAAGCCCCAGTGGATCCAGGGTGATTTGAAGGTGGGGACGGAGTCGGCGTCCTTGGAAAAATACATATTTAATTACAGATATATAGAGAGATTAGAAACGGATAGTGCAGTAGGAAAATTAGTGGAGAAAAAGAGGCTGAATAACTTGGTTTATGTGGAATAGCATCCATGCTCCAGATGGGAATTCAGCTAGAGAAATGGGGAGCAAGAAAAAAACGACATGGGGGAATCAGTCTTTCTGGAAACTGATCTGATTTCTTTATTTTGCGGTTTGCTTATATACCTTTTGTTACACATAGGGATGAATACAGAGTCACACTGGGGTCAGCAGTCCTGACCTTTATCAAAATCAGGTGCTTCATATAAAAAGGTCTTAAGGATTTTACATCATCTTCTGGCCATGAGATCTGCTGACATTTTATGATCCTTTCTTTCTGATAACCAAAAACTTATTTTTTCCAAGGGTGTTTTTTCTTAAGCCAGGCACTACCCTCCAAATAAAGTTGCATTCCTATAGGGTGAGGGTGTAGTGAGTTACAGTCAAGAAAGGAATTTATTTAACCCAAGGTTAACATGATTAATCTTAAAGGTTAATACTTATTTCTCCTATATGCTAGTTATATTCATTATAAGGGCAGGGAACATGGAGATTTAGCAGCAAACATCAGCCCAACAAATGAAATCCTTTCACAAATGTTCCCCTTAAGATCTATTTAGTCTTAAGATAGTGATAAAGTTACATTTTTACATAGCAAGGACACAGTGATTTATAACAAAGTACAGTGATCTATCACAAAAGAGAAAATTCATTAACTCAAAAAGTCCAGTATTACTAACCTTAAAAACTACTATATTTCCTTTTCTATATTCCAAATACATTGATTAATATATTCCCAGGTGCCTAAGGATATGGAGGCCTGGTGGCAATCATTGACTCAACAATGAGAAAAGCCCTATGCTAAGTAAGACTCTCAAAATACTCCAAAACTCTCTGTGCTGTTTATGGTTGAGAGGTAGTAAACAATCATGTGCATAGTGGCAGGAGTATGGATAATCCTGTCACACAAGCTAGTCTGTCAGCAGAGAGGTTTGACCTGAGACAACCTTGTCACACCCAGGGCAGGGAATTAGCAGCAATTATTGGCACAACAAATGAAAAAACCTTTCACCAATATAATTCCTAACCAACCCATTATACTAATAATTTCTAACTTCCCAAAAGAATTTGCCTTTAGTAAGTCTAAAACATCTTGTGCCTCTCAGGTTGGCAGGCTGTAAACAATCACATGTGGCCGGACGAACCTATACAGGCAGGCTAGATAACCTTCAGAGGAGTCCGTAAGCTGAAACTCTTGTCATGCCCAGGAATTTTTATTGACTTGGAACTGCCCATTTACTCCTTCTCTGAGAGAAATGGTGAGGAACAGCCCCCCCATAAAGTCAGAGGTGTAGGCGAGAGCATGAAACAGTAAAGTAGATAGACTCTGGTTTTGGGGGTAGATGCTCGGGAACAGGGGGTTTCCTGAGGCTTGATCACACCTTTGCATATGCCAAGCCTCCTTCCTCATGACCTTTGCCATGGGCGGAGTTCCTCACGCTGGCCTCAGGCAGGAAAGATACTAGGGGGAGAGAGGATGGGTGAAACATCTGGGGTATACTCCTCATGGTCTAGACACTGAGTAGGGTGGTTGAAGGATACAAATTCCCACCCAGTAAAAAGATGTTGGTTGGGAGGCTGGATGAAAGATGCCAGGGAAATTGCCTACCTAGTGAAAAGGTACTGGGTAAGGGGGCTTGATTGGGAAAAAATTGAGAAGTAGCTGGGGCTCAGCTGAAAGATGCCAAGGTTGCTGTGTTGTAGGGGACTAAATGATCTTGGCTGGGTGATTAAATAAGAGGCTGATCTGACACTTTTCCTCAATTTGACTGCCATTATAGAATTTGTCAGTATAAAAGTGAGGAGAACATATGAGAGCTTTGCTCTGAAGAAAAGGGAAAAAAACTCCTCTTGGCCTGTTTTGGTTTTCTCAAGTGACTGAGAAATTTACGGAAGTGGTGGAGGCCTAATCATACTGTGCAGTGGTCCCATAGGGAAACCCACTCATTAATTAAAATACTTGTTTATCTGGGGATCACACATTAGAACTGGCCATTCAGTGACCTGAACAACCACAGTGGTCTTGGATCGCTGGAGGCAAAATCTGAGACATGTAAGACAAGCCGAAACAACTCTGGGGTGACTTCTGGAGGAGTTAAGCTCACAAGCAGGATATGGACTCTTTACACAAGTTCACTAGTGATTCTATCCCTGACAAATTCAGCTTCAAATGGGCAACAAAATCTCTCAAAAGCAGAAACAAGAGTGTCAAGAAGCCAGCCTCTGACTAACACTGCAGCCAGACTCATGTACAATACATACGGAGTTCATACTTGCAGTTCAGTTCAGTTCAGTTCAGTCGCTCAGTCGTGTCTGACTCTTTGCGACCCCATGAATCACAGCACGCCACGCCACCCTGTTCATCACCATCTCCCAGAGTTCACTCAGATTTACGTCCATCGAGTTCGTGATGCCATCCAGCCATCTCATCCTCTGTCGTCCCCTTCTCTTCTTGCCCCCAATCCCTCCCAGCATCAGAGTCTTTTCCAATGAGTCAACTCTTTGCATGAGGTGGCCAAAGTACTGGAGTTTCAGCTTTAGCATCATTTCTTCCAAAGAAATCCCAGGGTAGATCTCCTTCAGAATGGACTGGTTGGATCTCCTTGCAGTCCAAGGGACTCTCAAGAGTCTTCTCCAACACCACAGTTCAAAAGCATCAAGTCTTCGATGCTCAGCCTTCTTCACAGTCCAACTCTCACATCCATACATGACCACTGGAAAAACCATAGCATTGACTAGACGGACCTTAGTCGGCAAAGTAATGTCTCTGCTTTTGAATATACTATCTAGGTTGGTCATAACTTTTCTTCCAAGGAGTAAGCGTCTTTTAATTTCATGGCTGCAGTCACCATCTGCAGTGATTTTGGAGCCCCCCAAAATAAAGTCTGACACTGTTTCCACTGTTTCCCCATCTATTTCCCATGAAATGATGGGACCAGCTGCCATGATCTTCGTTTTCTGAATGTTGAGCTTCAAGCCGACTTTTTCACTCTCCTCTTTCACTTTCATCAAGAGGCTTTTTAGCTCCTCTTCACTTTCTGCCATAAGGGTGGTGTCATCTGCATATCTGAGGTTATTGATATTTCTCCCAGCAAGGGTAGTTAACTGGAGAAATTATACTAAAAGAGATCTCAACCTAAAATGGCCAAATTGAGGTTCTTTTGATATTCTAAAATAGACATTTTTGTGTGCACAGTCAGAAAAGGCTGGCCATGCTTACTTTGACTGGTATCTAGACGCTTCTAAAAGAGGCAATGATAGAGTAGCTTCTTCACAGAAAATCAACAAAAAACTGCTTGAAGCTGTCAGGCGAGTGTATGCTCCTCAGTTCTGGCTCGTCACAACAAAGATTTGGAGTGACGGACATTAAAGCCCTCAGCACATCACAGCTCTCGGTTCTTGGACAGACCGTGTTATAGCTCTTAGACAAACCAGTGTTACAGCTCTATTTTGTTTAGAAAATAGCAAGAGTATCCATCCTCAAGGCATGAGGGCATGCTGACCCAAAGACGAAGAGAAGAGAGTGAGGGAGCATGCCAGCGCGCAGGAGAGAGAGAGAGAGCACGTGTGCTTTGGCTCATCTTTTTATATGTTTTTTCCTCCCCCGGGCCTTCCCTGTGTAAATTGGACTAGCCAGGAGTGCTGTTTGTTCTACCTGAGGTCCTCACTCAGGTCCTCCGACCTTCCTTTGACCTTCCTTTGTTCTGTTTTCATGGGCTTTTCCTTTCCTTGTCTTTTAGCCACCACCATTTTGGACTCCTACTTCCTACTCTAACAAAATTATATCAGAACTAAAAAAGGCTGCTAGCACTGACTCTGCCAGGGCACAAGTCTAATGGAACTGGGAAGTCACATTTGGCATTTATGCTGTCAACTACACATTGGCACTCACCAAGAGCATTGCCAACGACTGAACAACAAAGGCATTTGCCATCTGCCTCTATGGAGACTGAACCCCCTGCTGCTGTAGCTATCGACCTTCAACAACCCCTGAGGAAGTTCAGGGTAGAGTAAGGCACTCTGTGCTTCAGGGAATCTGTTGAGACAGGTCGTTAGATAGTTGGATGTTTTTAGAAACAGATTTTATGATCTCAATCCTTACATCTCCACATAGCTAGAGAAACACTAAACCACTTCACGGTGACGTCAGATCCTCACGAATAACAAATAACCTTTTGTAAAGTGAGTGCTTCAAGGTATTGGACCCCTCCGTCACCAAAACCTTATATACTGACCTTCCCCCACTGCCATCTGAGAGACTGCCTCCCGGGCTGCAGTCCTCATTTTGTCCCAAATAAAACTTAATTTGCAGCTCTCAAATTGTACATCTCTTTAGTCCACAGTGACATTTGGCTTTTGATTTCTGGGTTATCATTTTACAATCATTTTGGAGCACTCTTGCCACTTGGCTTTGATTTCTGGGCATCTCTTTGCCTTTTGTTTCATTTGGAGTGTGACTCCTGGCTGGTGAAGTTTTGGTTCACTTTGGTTTGGTTGGTTTGGTTTGAGCACACAGACATCCGGTACAAACTGCTTGAGCTAATATGGGACTCGCTCACTCTAAGGTTCCACACTCCACCTGGGAAACCCTAGAAAAAAGAAGTTTTTTTGGACTGGTCAGTCTATAGCTATGATCAAATAACAAGAAAAATGGCCTAAAAAATTGGAGCTTTATTCACATAAGATAGGAAAATGAAATAAAGTTCACTTATGTCCAGAACCTCCTCCTTTAATCAAGAGCCTGGGGCTGATCAAACTAAGACCCCACTTCCCCAGAGGCACAATCTGCCCTTGTTATCAGGGCAAATTTGAGTACTATCTCATCTAAATTCTGCCTGCAAAACTATGACCACAGAGAAACACAATTTTTTACAATGTGGTCACAATATTCCTTAAACTCCAGAGAAAGTTTCAAGAAAAAAATTACCTCTTTAAGAATTCTTGCCCTGAGGAAATAATTCCCCCTATACCTTTCAACAGAGCTCTCTGGATCACCTATCTAGACTATCTTATCTCTAATTCCTGAAACCAAAGAAAAAATAAAGGGGAACAAAACCTTTTTAAATTTAATTCCAACTGTTGTTTACAACTAGTGAGTTTTATGTTGTGATATCTGATTCATAGGGGCTTTCCTGGTGGCTCAGATGGTAAAGAATCTGCCTGCAGTGCAGGAGACTTAGGTTCAATCCCCGGGTCAGGCAGATCCCTTGGAGAAGGAAATGGCAATCCACTCCAGTATTCTTGCCTGGAGAATCCTATGGACAGAGGAGCCTGGCAGGTTACAGTCCATGGGGTCACCAAGAGTTGGACATGACTGAGCAAGTAACATGCAGGTATAATTAAGTTAAAGACTTTAAGAGAAGGTGATAATCCTGAATTACCCAAGTGGGCAAGAAGTGCAATCATAAATATGATAAGAGGTACAGGGAGTTTCCATGAGCATAAAAAAGAAGAGGCAGCAATGTGACCATGGAGGCAGAGACTCTGAGGCTGTGAGGGCTCTGGCCACAAGTCAAGGGGCGCCAGGAGATACTAGACACTGGAAGAGGCAAGGAACAGATTCGATCTAGCCTAGAGCTGCCGAATTTTTGATTTGGGCTCCGTTAAACACTTCATGGCAAATAGATGGGGAAACAGTGAGAGACTTTATTTTCTTGGCTCCAAAATCACTGCAGATGGTGACTACAGCCATGAAATTAAAAGATGCTTGCTCTTTGGAAGAAAAGCTATGACCAACCTAGCCAGCATACTGAAAAGCACAGACATCACTTTGCCAACAAATGTCCATCTAGTCAAAGCTATGGTTTTTCCAGTAGTCATGCATGGATATGAGAGTTGGATGGACTATAAAGAAAGCTGAGCCCCAAAGAAATTATGCTTTTGAACTGTGGTGTTGGGGAAGACTCTTGAGAGTCTCTTGGAGTGCAAGATCAAACCAGTCAATCCTAAAGGAAATCAGTCCCAAATATTCATTGGAAGGACTGATGCCAAAGCTGAAACTCCAATACTTTGGCCACCTGATGTGAAGAACTGACTCATTGGAAAAGACCTTGATGCTGGGAAAGATTGAAGGTGGGAGGAGAGGGGGATGACAGAGGATGAGACAGTCAGATGGCATCACTCACTCGATGGATATGAGTTTGAGTAAGCTCCAGGAGTTGGTGATAGGCAGGGGAGCCTGGCATGTCCCAGTCCATGGGGTCGCAAAGAGTTGGACACAACTGAGTGACTGAACTGAACTGAAACAGATTTTGGACATCTGGTCTCCAGGACTATGAAAGAATAAATTTCTGTTGTCTTCAGATACTGTTTGAGGTAATTTGTTAACAGCAGCCTGGTGAAACTAATACAGACTTCATATGGTATATAAAAGGTGGAGAGAAGTCTAAGATGGTTTCAAGCAATTTTGACTAGATGAAGTGGAGGGATGGTTTTTCAATTACTGAGATGAGGATGTCTGAAAAAGGAACAGGTTTGGAGGAGACAAAAATTAAAAGTTAGGGGCACTCCCCTGCTGGTCCAGTGGTTGGGACTCTGTGCTGCCAGTGCAAGGGACATGGGTTCAATCGTTGAGAAAGTAAGATCCCACATGTTGTGTGGCATGGTCAAAAAAAAAAAAAGAATTAAAAGTTAGGTTTTAGGCATGTTAAGTTTGAGATCACTGTCAGACATCTAAATGTGGATGTTCAGAAGGAAAGTTAATAGGTGAGTCATGAGTTTAAAGGACAAGTCGGGGCTGGAGGTAAATAGTGGATTTACCTCCAGACCAGGGATCGAACCCAGGTCTCCCACATTGCAAGGGGAATTCTTGACCAGGTGAGCCACCAGGGAAGCCCTTATAAGTTATAACTTATAAGCCCTTATAAGTTAATTATAAGTGATAATTAATGTTATGGAACAGAATGAGCTCACCTGGGGAGGGCATGAGATAAGGAAGATGTTGAACTCTGAGACACTCCAATGTTTACACAAGATTAGCAGGACCTCAGAACAGAGATTAAGAAGCAGCAGTGACCGAGTCATAAGAACCGAGAGACAGCAGTGTCCCGGATTTCAAGTTAGAAAGGTACCTCAAGAAGGAGCAAGTGAGTAACCATGTTAAACACTGTGGAAAGAGTAGAAGGTGAAAAAGTTTAGAGTTAACAGGGACATTTGAGGAGTTGCGCTATCGGTGGACTCAACAGAAGGGGCAGGTAGTTAACGATAAAAGGAAAATATTTTTTAAGATGAAAGTCATCATAGCAATAGGGGCACAGCCTTCAATGGGTCAACTATCAGAGCATAATGAGCAGATGCGCTGAATCAGAGAGGATCATGAATGGAGCATCAGGAAGCTCTTCTGAAATCAGAAAAGCTTTTAAAAACTAAGATGACTTGATTCTTAATGCTGTAGAAAATTTTTTTTAATTTTATGGAAATGTCATGATAGAACATTTAAGAATAAAATGTCTAAATATTTATATAATGATTTGTACCTGTGAAGGTCTTTCATGTACTTGATCTTCACTTCTTACACCTCTGTGAGGTTAAGTGTTATCAGCCACATTTTAAAGAGGAATAAACTGTGTTTTCAAGAGTTAAAATGACTTGACCAAGGTCTAGCAAGTTACTAAGTGGTAAACTGAAATTACTAAAAGAAAAGCTGTGTTGAAATTAATGTAGCACATTGGACACTAGGAGAGAATCACAAATAGGAAGAATAAATGATTAGAAATGGCAGTAATCCAAATGGAAGATATTAAAGACCTCACCAAGGATATTGGCTAACCCAGTGAAGACAGCAATATATACTCTGTGTTTGTTTGCGCATACACACAAGTCTGCATACATGCACTTTTGTAGCCTCAGGTTATGAAATCTCTCTGTAGCCATAGCTTTTTTATCACCAAAAAAATACAAAGGCTTCCATATGTACCTTTCACAAGCTATAAATCTTTTTTACATATTATTAGTCCTAGTGATTCTTCAGTTCAATATAACATATTTCGGATCTCTCTATCAGTTCAGTTCAGTTCAGTCGCTCAGTCATGTCTGAGTCTTTGTGACCCCATGAACCGTAGCAAGCCAGGCCTCCCTGTCCATCACCTACTCCCAGAGTCCACCCAAACTCATGTCCACCAAGTCGGTGATGCCTTCCGACCATCTGATCCTCTGTCGTCCCCTTCTCCTCTTGCCCTCAATCTTTCCCAGCATCAGGGTCTTTTCAAATGAGTCAGCTCTCTTCATCAGGTGGCCAGAGTATTGGAGTTTCAGCTTCAACATCAGTCCCTCCAATGAACACCCATGACTGATCTCCTTAAGATGAACTGGTTGGATTTCCTTTCAGTCCAGGGGACTCTCAAGAGTCTTCTCCAACACCACAGTTCAAAAGCATCAATTCTTTGGTGCTCAACTTTCTTTATAGTCCAACTCTCACATCCATACATGACTACTGGAAAAACCAAAGCCTTGACTAGACGAGCCTATGTTGACAAGTAATGTCTCTGCTTTTTAATATGCTGTCTAGGTTGGTCATATTTTTCCTTTCAAGGAAAAGCATCTTTTAATTTCATGGCTGCAATCACCATCTGCAGTGATTTTGGAGCCCAGAAAAATACAGTCAGCCACTGTTTCCACTGTTTCCCCATCTATTTGCCATGAAGTGATGGGGCCAGATGCCTTGATCTGAATGTTGAGCTTTAAGCCAACTTTTTCACTCTCCTCTTTTACTTTCATCAAGAGGCTCTTTAGTTCTTCTTCATTTTCTGCCATAAGGGTGGTAATCATCTTCATATCTGAGGTTATTGATATTTCTCTCAGCAGTCTTGATTCCAGCTTCTGCTTCCTCCAGCCCAGCATTTCTCATGCACATATCAAGAAATGAAATATCAAATTCTGAGTTACTTTGCCTACTGGATTGCAATGAAAGGGTATCATTTGCAAAGCTTACCAACCTCAAAGGAGATTTAAATTGGGAGCCAGGCTACTGATTCTAATCCCAGTCCTGGCCAAGGCCATGAACACATATCAGTTGGGCCATTACTGTGGACAAGAAGATTGGAAAAGATTATCTTAATGATTTCTGCTAGTTTTGATGATTTTGTACTATTGTGATTCTAACAAGGTTTATGTCTCCCATTTAAAATCCCTTCACATTCATTACTTCATCTTAGAGTTTATCAATCCCATGAAATAACATTGCCTTTTTACATAAGAGAAACCTGACTTTCACAGACCATGCAGAACTTGAAGAAATTTACAAAGTTGGGACATTGGAAGAACTGTTACTCAAAATTCAAGCTTATAGCTCCAGATTCAAAGTAATTTTTCAAAGACAAAATAAATGGAAGAAGGCAAAGAATGAATAAAGAACAAGGAAGTGCAAAAAAATTTTCTTGATAACTTAGGTGGGATCATGCTTGCTAATTCTGTCAAATTCTATTATGGCAGAACTTCTGTTTGTGTTGCTATTACAGTTGGGAGAATTACTCACTCCTCAATTTTTTACTTTAGTGCAGACCTTTAGAACACAGAACTGGACATGGAACAACAGACTGGTTTCAAATAAGAAAAGGAATACATCAAAGCTGTATATTGTCACCCTGCTTATTTAACTTATATGCAGAGTACATCATGAGAAATGCTGGACTGGAAGAAACACAAGCTGGCATCAAGATTGCTGGGAGAAATATCAATAACCTCAGATATGCAGATGCCACCACTCTTATGTCAGAAAGTGAAGAGGAACTAAAAAGCCTCTTGATGAAAGTGAAAGAGGAGAGTGAAAAAGTTGGCTTAAAGCTCAACATTCAGAAAACTAAGATCATGGCATCTGGTCCCATCACTTCATGGGAAATAGATGGGGAAACAGTGGAAACAGTGTCAGATTTTATTTTTTTGGCCTCCAAAATCACTGCAGATGGTGACTGCAGCCATGAAATTAAAAGATGCTTACTCCTTGGAAGAAAAGTTAGGACCAACCTAGATAGCATATTCAAAAGCAGAGACATTACTTTGCCGACTAAGCTCCCTCTAGTCAAGGCTATGATTTTTCCTGTGGTCATGTATGGATGGGAGAGCTGGGCTGTGAAGGAGGCTGAGCACCGAAGAATTGATGCTTTTGAATTGTGGTGTTGGAGAAGACTCTTGAGAGTCCCTTGGACTGCAAGGAGATCCAACCAGTCCATTCTAAAGGAGATCAGCCCTGGACATTTGTTTGGAAGGAATGATGCTAAAGCTGAAACTCCAGTACTTTGGCCACCTCATGTGAAGAGTTGACTCATTGGAAAAGACTCTGATGCTGGGAGGGATTGGGGGCAAGAAGAGAAGGGGACAACAGAGGATGAGATGGCTGGATGGCATCACTGACTTGAGTCTGAGTGAACTCCGGGAGTTGGTGATGGACAGGGAGGCCTGGCATGCTGCAGTTCATGGGGTCGCAGAGTCGGACACAACTGAGCAACTGACCTGAACTTAGAACCATAGATATACTGAATGATTCCATCAGGGTACACTGTGTCATCTCAAACTCAACATGCCCTAAATTCCCATCACAAACCTATTTCTCTTTTTGAACTTTCCCATCATGATAAAAGATACTAATCTACCAGGAGCCTGAGACAGAAATCTGAGAATTATCTTCAGTTCTTCTTCCTTGACTGCACACCTCAAATCAGTTATGAAGCCTTGTCTAATCCATCCCTCCACTTCTCTTCTCTTCATCATCATTATCATGATGTTCAAACCATCACTTCTTCTTGCCCCTCCCCCCCCTGCTGCTATTCCTTCCAACGTGTTCTCCTTGCCTCTGGTCTTTTTATTCTGATATAATCTTTACCTTGATATTTCTATGATTCTAAATTGCAAAATAATATTAATATCAAATCATGCCCTGGCTGAAACCTTCCATATCTTCCTCCAATTTAGTGGTGATGTTCAAATCTTTATATAATATAGATAGCCTTTCATGATCTGACCTCTGTCTGTCACATCAGCTTCATCTCCTTTTGATTCCATTGTATACTAAACTACTTGCTGTCCTTCACATGTACCATATTCTTGGCACCTGCTTTCCTCTCTCCTTTACCCTAATGAGGCTTCATGGCCTTTTTTCTTGAACCCTCTTCCTGGCTCTTTTTCAGCCCCTCTTTCAGCCCCTATCAAGATATTCACCCTTTACTCTGTATTCTTATAGTACATTGATTACAACAACTTTTATTTAAAGTATGTTCTTGTTTTTGCAGGTGTTGCTTTGCCTTTACTGCATTATTTAACTTCCTGAATACAGAAATTCTTTTCTATATCTTTGTATCTTCAGAACATTCCGTAGTGCCTCATGTCCTTATGTGTCCATAGTGCCTTATGTCCTAAATAACTGATTAAAAATGTGGAAAAAAATCATGATACATCAGTGTGATGGAATACTTCAGGGACTAAAATTCAGAAGAGTTAGATCAACCTAATTTATAGCATAAATCTTTTACAGATACGTTTTTTTCATGTCTGGGCTTTGGTTTTCTCATCTTTAAAAGCATGCCTCTTAACTAGATACTCTCAAAGGCCCCTTCAGTGCTAAAATGTTCCAAACATATCTGTTTGGAATCAAATTGCTTAATGCAGTTCTATTTTTTTTTTTCAGCAAAACCCCAAAGCATACAAAATCATCAAGCCACCTGAAAAAGTCAATCATCTTCCAAACAGTGAACAATTTATTTCCTAACCACTGGCAGAACACTTCCAATCTTTTATAAATAGAAATCTTCCAGTAATACAAACAAAATTGATTGGACCTGGAGATTGAGCCTTTGGAAAATATGATTGAATTTCTCATCCTCTTTGGAAGATGAGTATATGATTTTAAGAGGTTTCAATTTGAAGTCAGCTCATACATGAATATCCCACTTTGGATGTAAATAGCACTCACGCTTGGAGTCTTTCTGCTGAATCTGTAAAGCCATTTGCTAAGTTCAAAAATATTTAGCAAAATAAGTATTTTTGACAAAAATCTTTGCTTCCCTAATAGCATTTGGAAGTAAAAAAAGGCTTCTTGCTTATGGAATATTCATTATTGGCAATTTGGGGTGCATTTGCAAGCCACAAAAATCCTCTACTGATTATAGACTCTCTTCAATTTGTCATAGTGTGTTCTGAAGGGAGCTGAATTTGGTCAAATTGGAGCCAAGGTATATCAGCCTTACACTGAATACACTCATGCCAGCTGAGTATCTTGTTCTGCTGCAGTACAGCTGAGTAGGGAATGTCATGTGAGATATTTGAAACACAAGAAGATATTCTTTAAACTACTGTTAGACATAGTCAATATATTAATATTAAAAATCTGATGCTAAGAGACTGCAAACATGGTAATCCTATGAATTCTATAATTATTTGTGGTTGTGGTACAGAATCAACTGAGTTTCAGGATAAAGTCACTGATAACTGATGATGAATGACAGAAATTCAGCTTTCAATGGATGTAATTTCAGTCTCTTCCTTGCTAAACATCAGCCTTGGTTGCCAGAATGTCTGTAACTGGTGTATAGAAGGCATTTATGCCATACTTAACACAAAAGCAATGCTGGTTCTATTCCATGTTATTTCTGAATGGTGGCCTTAAAAAAGAAGTAAAAAAATATCCCATAGTTCAATTTATTTGTGCAAAGCTTGCTTTAAAAAAAATAATAAAGTAGAATAGATTGAGAAACAAACTCCCCTCTCACACACATACAGAGTCACTCAGGACTTGACCACCAATTTTTTTCTGGGATGAATAGTTTGTATCAGCGAAAAACAGTAATTTGGCAGAAAGCTATAAAAGTATTTCAATGAGTAGTTTACACTACAAAAAAACCCATGTGATCAAAAGTAAGAAATGGCTATTTGGAGAGTTTTCTGCAGTGGTGAAGAAGTAATGTGTGAATTTTGATAAAGCAATGTTCCATTTTCCTTAGGCCATATTTCTAGCAAATTCAATCCTCCAAATATGCTTTTAAGCAAAATAGGCTCCTCACTTATCTCATGAAATAGCCATCACAAAACTCAAGCACCAAACCCATATGCCTTGAGAGGTTTATAGAATAGAATAGAAAAGTCTGAGGGAGAGAGATATTCATAGAGACCTTTGAAAATAACTGTTTATTGTTTAACATAGAAGAAAAAGACAGAAAAGCACAGTGCAGAGTGAGCTTTTCTCACTATCAGATACAGAAATGGAGGCCGAAGGACTGATCCTTACTTATCAGAAAAATTATTACAAGTTCAGTATTCCCTGTGTCAGAACACAAAGGAGTAGAGAATACATTTTTGGATAGCAAAACTTAACAATTTTAAGTCTTGGGCTTGAAATGAACAATGTTAACTCAGAAAAATCCTTTAAACAGAAGAGAAGCTTTTGTAAAGGTGCCTAACCTAAAAAGCACTGCTATTCATTTCTAAGGAAACTTAATGAGCTAACATGCACGAGCTATAAGTGGTATATATCTCATTTCCAAGACACTACTGAGCACATCTGGCCAATGGCAGTTTCTGGCTATTCCTCTTCATTTTTCTAGTAAATACCTATCTTTTCTCCTCTTGTTTCCATAGTGAGTTTGCCAATGCTTGGCAATGGTGATGTCCATTAGCATGCCAGCAGCTGCTTGAGCAGCACAATTTCTTGAGATTTCTTGCTGTCACGGATGATGACAATGAAAAGACAAAAGTAAACAAGATACTATTGCTTAGACTTATGCTGGAGAAAAAGAAAAATCAATGATGTGTTTAGAAAAAAGGCACTCTTCCTAGAAAGCAATAAGAACAGCTTACTTTCACATTTACAGGAGGAGAAAATCTGCCATGTTTTTAATCTACTTCAATGATGGTAATAATATCAATGGAAGATATTTCCAGTTGGAACACCTGCAGCTCAACTCTCTGTGAGGAGCATGAAAGCTTAAGTTCTTCTATCTTCCTGAAGACAACACGACCTTGTCCAATATTAAAACAGCCAGAAGAGAAGGAAGAAAAGCTCTTGGACTTTATTTACTCTATCCTGAAAGCTCCAAATTTATCAATGAAGAATAACTGGTGGATTGCCAAGTTTTGTGAAACTGCTAAGTAGGGTTGCTCTATCCAAGAAAGGTGTCAATTGAAGGTTATGTGTAAGTTAAAGGTTCCTGGGTGCCACCACACGTTCTGATCTGATGGGGAAATGGGAAAAAATGGATTAAACACTTTAGTCTGTTCCCTGTTTCCTTCTCCTTGGCAAATGCTCACATTTCTTCCTCTTCTCTTTCTTTTTGCCTCTATCTCTACTTTTCCCTCCTTTTCTTTTTTTACTATCATCCTCTTATATCACTTGCAGCTCTTTCTTCTCTCTCTCTCCCCTCCTCCCCTATTAATATTGATTTCTCTTCTCCTTTTGCAGTTTTTCCAATCACCCACTGGTGTTGACACTGTTCTTTGCAGGGCAAAAGTAAATTAAAATTTTAAACTGTAGAGACCTCACTCAAAGGGATCACAATCTCCTGCTGAAGATGAAAAAACGTAAAATGTGTTTCCACTGATTATAGTAGAACAGTTTATTACATTTGACTGCGGTTATATCACTCAAATAAAACATCAGATAAAGTCTTTCCAACAATATTTAAAACTAGAAGTAGCACATAATCAAGAATTTACTCCAATTTGCCTAAATTTATGGACTGTTTAACAGCCATATTGACAGACAGAATAGTATTGCAGATGAATCTCTCTGGATCATTTCCCCAGAGTACCTTTGGTAACAACCACCCTGACTCTGGGTGCTAAGTTGGATGCCATTCATCAATATTCCTGTCTCTCTCCTATGACACATACCACTGGTGACAAACTCAAAGTGTGTAAAAAGAGTGACTTTATTTTCTAAAAATTAAATTAATTCTACATCCAACCATTCCTCAATTATCAATATCCATTGCCAATATGCTCCCTTTATATTACACAAGGCTGTATACTGCTTTATCTATCATTTTGGGAAACCCTCCCCATCCCAAGGTATGTAGGATCTTGGATATTTATAGGGTAAATATCCCCAAATGAGAGATGAAATATTTTAATCTCCAACCTACTATGGTCACAACATACAAAGACTTTGACATAGCTTGTGATTTTTTTTTTTTAATATGGCATTTACGCTACTACTTCTCAGTCATGTACTCAGAAGGTTGTCTCACTCTTGGCTCTTGAGTCTTACCAACATTTCTGAACTTCCCATGAAGCAGTATCTCTTCTTAGATATGATGCCCATGAGAGACGACTGTGCTTTTTCCTCTGCTTCCAAAATACCTAGCATAATTTCTTCAATGGACTTTAGCCTTCTACAAAACTAGAAAAGCTATATAACCTTAAAACTGTCTTTTCTACTCTTGAAGATACCTGAAGCAAGGCATATGAAGATAGATTATCCATCTGAAGTAAGAGAAGCAAGGTGGAGAGACAGAAGTTTCAAAAATGTGGAGAAAACAAGCACAAATGAATTATCCTAAAATTATTTCACCCAGAGATTTCAAGTGTAGAAATGATGAGGCCTAAATACATTTGGCTAGTTCCAAAGAGAGCAAGAAGGTCAGTGTGGCTGGTGCAAAGGGTAAAAGTAGAAGCAGAGAGACCAAGTGAGAAGGTTATTACTGAAGCCCCATGGTGAGATGGTTGGTGGCTTAGACTAGACTGGGAGAAGTGGGGTGGTGTGTGCATAATACAAAAGTATTGTGGTGCTATAGTCATTGTGATTTATCCTTTTTCATCCTCTTTAGTAGATAAGGAGCAAATGGAAACCCACTCTAGTATTCTTGCCTGTAAAATCTCATGGCCAGAGGAGCCTGGTGGGCTAGGGCTGCAGAGTTAGACATGACTGAATGACTGAGCGTGAGTAGATAAGCAAGGAGAAAGGGCCAAAGTCTAGTTCTTTGACTCCTGGATAGTACTTCCCGGGAAAGAAGATGGAAAAGGGACCACTGAGAAAGGGTTAAAAGTTTCATTTAATTTTCTAGACTTTATTATCACAGGAAGCTTTGCTTACCATTTATCCTCCACTTGGGTCTCAATCTGCAATCCCAATATATGATGACATGTGAAAAAAAAAATTGTTACAAAACCTGACTGGTCATCAGATCATTTGGATACTTTCTTTAAAATATAGTTTCTTAGTCCTTAACTCTAGACCTGTAGAATAAAAATGTTCTAAACATGGGGTACACATTTAGAATTCTGATTTTTAAAATCTTCCCAGATCATTCTAATGATGATGGGTTTAGGAACCACTGGAGCAAAGTATATGTAACATATCCCTGTGGTCTCCCAGAGGTAATTGAAAGTGACCTGGCATGTAATAAGGCAAGAGGATTCAAGTGTCAATAAAACGGTTGGCCTATTTGCATTCAGAGACTTGTGAAACCTCAGCATAAGGCATGATATACTATAAATAAAACCTTTTTGAATCTGGGAATTTGAAAAGCTCAAATTTAGTTTCAACTCATCGACCTATTGGCATGTGTATCTCTGGGCAAGACATGTAAATTCTCATTTTCTCAATTTTTGTGTGTGTAACATGAGAGTAAGTGTACCTGATTTAGAAGGTCACTATCTGGGGACTGAGTTCAGGTTCCCTGGGATGCTTATCAGTACATCTGACAACCCTAGTAGGACCTCAGTTAACATTTAGAAACGAAGATGTAGAGAAGAAAGAAAAGGATCAGTACCAACTTTCAAAGTTCTCTCTTCTTGAAGCAAATTTCTCTAAGAAGATTATTTGGAAAGCAGTGCCCCGTTTAGAACAGTTTAAATGGGTCCTGTGTGTGTGTTTCCCCTGACCCCCTACCTAGAACTTTTGCTTAGACTCAAATTGGTTTAAGGTTGAAAGAAAATTCTCTAGTAGCATGAAATTTTCTAATACTGGGAGAAGTTCTTGATATGGGTCATTGGCCCTGCTTTGAGTGAAGTTGTTATGAGGGATTTGCATGAAAATGTACAAGGACATCCATTAGATCTCCAAATGGCAGGAGCAGGAAAGGAGAGCTACCACATGTGTTACTAACTCAAGCTCCCAAAAGATATGGTCTGGTTATCCCAGTAGGCCAGAGTGGACAAGATACGGGATAACCTGTATAAGAGTATAAAGCCCAGCACCGAGATCCAGGATATCATTTATTCAAATAAAGGATGGGAGAGACTTAGTAATAGTTCCTGTAAAAATCTCCTAGGAGTTTTGTTCACTAGAAAGAGCAGAATTTGGTCACATCTATTTTTGTAGTCACAGAATATCATTCTTATGTCTATAATAGCACTTAGAATATTTTGTTTTATGGTTCATTTGGAATCTGTCTCTCATTTTAGTCCATGAGTAATATAAAAACAGAGATTACATCTTGTTCATCTTTAAAGATCCAACATCAATATCAGACCTGGCATAGAATGTATGCTCACTCAATATTCATTACATAAATGGAGATATGTATGAATGCAAGAATAACAATGTATATCAGTAGGCTAGGATGTGGTAGAAATCAGGATGTGGTAGAAATCAAGGTATGGTAGAAATGGAGGCCTAAGGAGGGAGAGAAAAAAAAATCTATTAACCTATATGGATGATGCTAATTTCCAAAGATTAACAATTTTTCAAGCGTAAAATGATAATGTCATATTTCCTAAAGTGTGATCTTCACTTACAAGGTATTTTGAAGAAATAAATACTGGGGAGAGGGGATGATTTCTTGTTTAAAAATGGTCAGTCATTTCTGAATACTTGGCTAACATAAGATTCACAATGTATTTGTATTATTATTTTAATATTTCTTTTTATTTATCTATTTATTTATTGGGCTGCACTGGGTCTTAGGTCCAGCATGTTGGATCTTCTAGTTGTACAAGTAGGATATAGTTCCCTGACCAGGGGTTGAACCCTGGCCTCATGTATTGGCAGTGCAGTCTTAAACACTGGACCACTAGGGAAGTCCCACAATATATTACATTTCATTAAAAGCTTTAAGAAGTTCTTCTGCAAATAAAACTTTTAGCTTTACCTATCCTATTGTTTAATCCTATCTTTGTGAATTAGTTTAATGACAGAATTACTTTTGTGTGAGAGAAAGGTGTATCATACTAAATCTCCCCAAAAAAACATTTGGGGAAGCCTATTGGAGGAGTACTGCACTGGGAGTCAGGATCCCTGGGTTCTACTCCTGACTCAAGTCAGTGAAAAGCTCCAAGTGACACTCTAATCTCCCTTCCCCCTGTCCTAGTAATCAAAGAGAACTTCTCACATTGATATTGGGGAGCCCCAGACCAAATCAGCATGGAATGCTGCATCCCTGCCCTGGCAGCTGCCCTCAACAGTTGCCTGGATTCCAGAGGATTTTGCCTTCATGAGAAACAAACTCAGGTGTTAACCACTGAGATTTCTGGGCTGTTTGTTACCACAGCATAAGCCTAGACTCTCCTGACTAATAAAGTAGGGCAACAACTTGAAATAAAAAATCATCTGAACCAATGTTTTATATTCCTTTCCATTCAGTTCAGTTCAGTCGCTCAGTCATGTCTGACTCTTTGCGACCCCATGAACCACAGCATTCCAGGCCTCCCTGTCCATCACCAACTCCCGGAGTTCATTCAAACTCATGTCCATCAGGTTGGTGATGCGATCCATCTATCTCATCCTCTGTCATCCATCCCCTTCTCCTCCTGCCCCCAATCCCTCCCAGCATTAGCGTCTTTTCCAATGAGTCAACTCTTCGCATGAGGCAGCCAAAGTATTGGAGTTTCAGCTTTAGCATCAGTCCTTCCAATGAACACCCAGGACTGATCTCTTTTAGAATGGACTGGTTGTATGTCCTTGCAGTCCAAGGGACTCTCAAGATTCTTCTCCAACACCACAGTTCAAAAGCATCAGTTCTTCGGCACTCAGCTTTCTTCACAGTCCAACCCTCACATCCATTCATGACCAATGGAAAAACCATAGCTTTGACTAGATGGACCTTTGTTGGCAATGTCTCTGCTTTTGAATATGCTGTCTAGGTTTGTCATAACTTTCCTTCTGAGTAGTAAGCATCTTTTAATTTCATGGCTGCAATCACCATCTGCAGTGATTTTGGAGACCAAAAAATAAAGTCTGACACTGTTTTCATTGTTTTCCCATCTATTTCCCATGAAATGATGGGTCCAGATGCCATGATCTTAGTTTTCTGAATACTGAGTGTTAAGCCAACTTTTTCACTCTCCTCTTCCACTTTCATCAAGGGGTTTTTTAGTTCCTCTTCACTTTCATATGCATATCTGAGGTTACTGATATTTCTCCTGGCAATCTTGATTTCAGCTTGTGCTTCTTCCAGCCCAGCATTTCTCATGATGGACTCTGCATATAAGTTAAGTAAGCAGGGTGACAATATACAGCCTTGACGTACTCCTTTTCCTATTTGGAACCAGTCTGTTGTTCCATGTCCAGTTCTAACTGTTGCTTCCTGACCTGCATACAGATTTCTCAAGAGGCAGGTCAGGTGGTCTGGTATTCCCATCTCTTTCAGAATTTTCCACAGTTTATTGTGATCCACACAGTCAAAGGCTTTGGCATAGTCAATAAAGCAGAAATAGATGTTTTTCTGGAACTCTCTTGCTTTTTCCATGATCCAGTAGATGTTGGCAATTTGATCTCTGGTTCCTCTGCTTTTTCTAAAACCAGCTTGAACATCTGGAAGTTCACGGTTCACGTATTGCTAAAGCCTGGCTTGGAGAATTTTGAACATTACTTTACTAGCGTGTGAGATGAGTGAATTGTGCAGTAGTTTGAGCATTCTTTGGCATTGCCTTTCTTTGGGATTGGAATGAAAGCTGACCCTTTCCAGTCCTGTGGCCACTGCTGAGTTTTCCAAATTTGCTGGCATATTTAGTGCAGCACTTTCACAAGATCATCTTTCAAGATTTGAAATAGCTCAACTGGAATTCCATTACCTCCACTGCTTTGTTCGTCATGATACTTTCTTGAATTCACATTCCAGGATGTTTGGCTCTCAGTGAGTGATCACACCATCATGATTATCTTGGTCATGAAGATCTTTTTTGTACAGTTCTTCTGTGTATTCTTGCCACCTTTTCTTAATATCTTCTGCTTCTGTTAGGTCCATACCATTTCTGTCCTTTATCAAGCCCATCTTTGCATGAAATGTTCCCTTGGTATCTCTAATTTTCTTGAAGAGATCTGTAATCTTTCCCAGTCTGTTGTTTTCCTCTATTTCTTTGCATTGATTGCTGAAGAAGGCTTTCTTATCTCTCCTTGCTTTTCTTTGGAACTCTGCATTCAGATGCTTATATATTTTCTTTTCTCTGCTTTTTGCTTCTCTTCCTTTCAGAGCTATTTGTAAGGCCTCCCCAGACAGCCATTTTGCTTTTTGCATTTCTTTTCCATGGGGGTGGTCTCAATCCCTGTCTCCTGTACAATGTCATGAACTTCCATCCCTAGTTCATCATGCACTCTGTCTATCAAATCTAGTCTCTTAAATCTATTTCTCACTTCCACTGTATAATCATAAGGGATTTGATTTAGGTCATACCTGAATGGTCTAGTGGTTTTCCCTACTTTCTTCAATTTAAATCTGAATTTGATAATAATGAGTTCATGATCTGAGCCACAGTCAGCTCCCAGTCTTGTTTTTGCTGACTGTATAAACCTTCTCTATCTTAGCTGCAAAGAATATAATCAAGCTGATTTCAGTGTCGACCATTTGGTGATGTCTACGTGTAGAGTCTTTTCTTGTATTGTTGGAAGAGGGTGTTTGCTATCACCAGTGCGTTCTCTTCACAAAAGTCTATTTGCCTTTGCCCTGCTTCATTCTTCATTCCAAGGCCAAATTTGCCTGTTACTCCAGTTGTTTCTTGACTTTCTACTTTTGCATTCCAGTCCCCTATAATGAAAAGGACATCTTTTTGGGGTGTTAGTTCTAAAAGGTTTTGTAGGTCTTCATAGAATCGTTCAACTTCAGCTTCTTCAGTGTTACTGGTTGATGCATAGAGTTGGATTACTGTGATATTGAATGGTTTGCCTTGGAAATGAACAGAGATCATTCTGTCTTCTTTGAGATTGCATCCAAGTACTGCATTTCAGACTATTTTGTTGACTATGATGGCTCTTCCATTTCTTCTGAGGTATTCCTGCCCACAGTAGTAGATATAATGGTCATCTGAGTTAAATTGGCATTTAAAACAGTGACTTAAATAACATTATTTCAAGTTAAAAGAAGTAATATATTTCATTTATGATGATCTTTCAATTGCCAGAACCTAAAGGCATATATGAAACAGTATGAAAAGGCAAAATGATAGGATACTGAAAGAGGAACTCCCCAGGTCGATAGGTGCCCAATATGCTACTGGAGATCAATGAAGAAATAACTCCAGAAAGAATGAAGTAATGGAGCTAAAGCAGTCCATTTTAGTTTGCTGGTTCCTAGAATGTTGACGTTCACTCTTGCCATCTCCTGTTTGACCACTTCCAATTTGCCTTGATTCATGGACCTAACATTCCAGGTTCCTATGCAATATTGCTCTTTACAGCATTGGACCTTGCTCCTATCACCAGTCACATCCACAACTGGGTTGTGGGGTTTTTTTTTTTGTTGTTTTTTTTTTTTTTTTTTGCTTTAGCTCCATCCCTTCATTCTTTCTGGAGTTATTTCTCCATTGATCTCCAGTAGCATATTGGGCACCTATCGACCTGGGGAGTTCCTCTTTCAGTATCCTATCATTCTGCCTTTTCATACTGTTTCATATATGCCTTTAGGTTCTGGCAATTAAAAGATCATCATAAATGAAACATATTACTTCTTTTAACTTGAAATAATGTTATTTAAGTCATTGTTTTAAATGCCAAATCGTAGGAAGAAAATCATAATGGCATGCATTGGGTCCGTCACTCCTGACTTCCACGGAGTTCAGATTGCTTTTACATGTTATTCTGAACACTTGCAGTCCAAGGAGCTAGAAAAAGAGAGACATTCTTATGCTTATTTTACAAAGAGCAGGGCACTGTGCTCAAAGAGGCTAGGTAGTGGCCTCAGAATCTCCAAAGAAACAAACTTTACAATCATGTTCCCAGCTCATCCATTCTAGGGTTCTACCTACTCACCCCTTGACTTTGTTCTGTTACACTGCTTTGTGACATTTCCTTTTCAAACTCCTGTAGCAATTTCTCTGGCCCTGTCTGGTGGGATGTTTGCTTGTTCAGAATATCTACTTTAACAACCTTTACAGAGCCCCTGAAATGTGAAGATTAACATTTCTGGTTATCAGAGACAGGAATGAGGACTTGAGGAACAGAATTCATGGAAGAAAGATTAAAATGAATATTAGTCTCTTGCCTTACAAGGAGGAGGAGTTCCCAGTCAATTAGAGTTGAAGGAGGTGGAATGCTGTAGAGCAAACAAGATACAAAAACACAGGGGCAGGAATAAAGACCCCAACTGTCCAAATGTGGAGGTCACCTGCCTGCAGGGCCCCAGGCAGGACTCTACTTTAGAATATGAGAGAGATTGCTTTTACATGTAGCACCATAAATGGTATTAGAGCTTCCAGGGTGGTACAGTGGTAAAGAATCTGCCTGTCAATGCAGGAGATACAAGAAATGCGGATTAATCCCTGGGTGAGAAAGATCCCCTGGGAAAGGAAATGGCAACCCAATCCAGTATTTCTTGCCTGGTAAATCCCATGGACAGAGGAGCCTGGCAGACTGCAGTCAATGAGGTCATAAAGAGTTGGACACAACCAAGCAACTGAGCACACACATACATCACATACAGCATAAATGGTATTGCTGCTGCTGCTGCTGCTGCTTAGTCGCATCAGTCGTGTCCGACTCTGTGCGACCCTGTAGACAGCAGCCCACCAGGCTCTTCCGTCCCTGGGATTCTCCAGGCAAGAACACTGGAGTGGGTTGCCATTTCCTTCTCCAATGTATGAAAGTGAAAAGTGAAAGTGAAGTCGCTCAGTTGTGTCTGATTCTTCGCGACCCCTTGGACTGAAGCCTACCAGGCTCCTCCATCCATGGGATTTTCCAGGCAAGAGCACTGGAGTGGGGTGCCATGTTTTCAATAATTCAATTTACCAAAGAAAAATGGCATAATGACTGAATATCTCTCATTAAAGGCTAAAGCAAAAATAATTTTTAGTAAGCCTGGCCATCTGGCAGAATTGTAAGAGCCTGGGCAAGGTCAGGAGAGAAGAAGGTGGATGGATGATGTATAAGATGCAATATTGATCACAATCGATTTGCTTAAAGACTTCACATAATCAACTTGTATGAAGACTCCTCTCTGCCTTTAACATTGTGTCTGCCTGCAATGCGGGAGACCTGGGTTTGATCCCTGGGTTGGGAAGATCCTCTGAAGAAAGAAATGGCAACCCACTGTAGTACTCTTGCCTGGAAAATCCCATGGGTGGAGAAGCCTGGTAAGCTACAGTCCATGGGGTCACAAAGAGTCGGACACGACTGAGTGACATCACTTTCACTCTGCCTTTAACAAACTAACAATCTAATTAAGTAGGCTCTGTTAACAGATCATCAGAGAACAATAGCCAGACTAATCAACAGCATGGTTTTCCCTAGATTCTAAGAGGTCTCTGATACTTTCTACTGTTTTATATCCAATGCCACTCTTTAGTTCAAATCAAGATTATCTCATTAGAACTATTAAAAAGATTCCCTCCCTCTCCCCCTTCTCTTCTTCTGATATCTTTTGAACACTTATGTGCTAAGTCTTCTCTTATGTGCTAAACTTAGCACATAAGAACTGTACATATTATACATGTTACATATACATGACTCTTAGATTGCTAAGGACTACACATGACTTAAGTTATTTTATCTCTCTACTGTCTACAGAACTCCTCCTTAGCTATATAATGTGTTCACGGTGTGTACTTAGTGTTTGCTTACAGCTTCTGCTCTACAGCCATACCTGAAATGACCAACTGGAGTAAACTCAGAGAGAAAGAGAGGATATTGTAGCCATGAAATAAAAGCAAGGTGTCAAGAAGGAGAGAGAGAGTCCTTGTGCCTGAGAAAGAGTTTCCAACATAGAAGCCATGGTCATTTTTTCTTTTTTTTTTCTTTTTCCAGAATGTGACATCCCATCACTTCTGCCATCCTCTGTTTGTTAGACATGAATAAGTAAGTTCCACCCCCACTCAAGAGGAGAATATTACACAAGAACATGAAGAACAGGAGACAGGACTTCCAGAGGCCATCTCAGAGGCTTCTAACTACAGAAAGCATGAGAGCTATTTGGCAGTTCTACAGAAAAGCCCATCAAAATTGAGCAACAATAGGGAAGAGCTCTCCAAGGGAAAATATCAAAATGGAACTAGAGATTATTTGATACATGTGAAAATATATCAATACAGGTGGAAAATAGTATTGAGAGGCATACTGGAATTGTGTTGCATTAAGAAGAAACTTTTCCAATGAGCCAACTCTGCGCATGAGGTGGCCAAAGTACTGGAGTTTCAGCCTTAGCATCATTCCTTCCAAATTGGGGCCAGGAGGAAAGGGGGATGACAGAGGATGAGATGGCTGGATGGCATCACTGACTCGATGGATGTGAGTTTGAGTGAACTCTGGGAGTTGGTGATGGACAGGGAGGCCTGGCGTGCTGCGGTTCATGGGGTCGCAAGGAGTCAGACACGACTGAGCGACTGAACTGAACTGAACTAAAGAAGAAACTGCTGAAAATGTATAGATAATTTCACCAAGGAAAAGAAATAACATACAACCAGGAAATTAACTTATGAAAGAAAACAAAACGTTTAAGAAAGAAAATAGAGTCACAGCATACTGCTTGTGGAAGTATGTGAAAGTGTTAGTTTGCTCAGTAAAGTCCAGCTGTTTGTGACCCCATGGACTGTAGCCCACCAGGCTCCTCTGTCCATGGAAATCTAAAGGCAAGCGTGCTGGAGTGGGTTGCCATTTACTCCTCTAGGGGATCTGCTCAAGCCAGGGATTGAACCTGGGTCTCCTGCATTGATGGCAGGTTCTTTTCCATCTGAGTCACCTTGGCTCAGCAGCAAATAATATTTACATGGACAAAATAATGTAAATGAGGACTCGACAAAATTGTGACATAACTATGCTCAAAGAGAGGGTAGGAAGAAACAATTAAAGAATATGGAGGGGACACACTACTAAATCCTCATCTATCATAGTGGGTCAATAGATAATTTCTAAAGTTGAGATCAGGTTAATAAATAATTCTTAAACTGTTTAAATCAAGAAGTCAGCAAAAAAAAAAGCAACTATGAACATATGCTTATTTAATGAAAGTAAAATAATTTGAAAACAAATATAAGTACAAATATACTTTAGACACTGTGTTAGGTAAGAAGCATACAAAGATGAATAAAGACCATGTCTGATTTCAAATTTCTATAATAGAACCTACAGCATAGTCACAAAGTTTTGTTTTTGTTTTTGTTTTTTCTTTTCATTGCTTTTACAATAAAAGTGTCTGGTTAAGGTTTATCTTTGCCTACTGAAATGGAAAGGAGTTCTGATTAATTGAAAATTCTGGTTAGCTGAGTTTTAACTACTCAAAGAGAGAAGTCTCTCTCCACTTTGCCTGTCTTCCCTTTTCCCTGCAACTTTTTGTTTTGTTTTGTTTTGGGTGGGGGTTTGTTTTTGGTTTCATTTTTTTTTTGGCCATACCACATTGCATGTGGAATATTAGTTCCCCAACCAGGGATCAAACCCTTCTTTCCCGCTGCAGTAGAAGGATGGAATCTTAATCACTGGATCCCTGGGAAGTGCCTCTCTGTACCTTTCCCAGCACAACAGACCCACCTTCCACTGGAAACACACAGAAAAAAATAAATCCGTCCTTTTACTCAAAATGAGGACACCTGAGAATGCAGCTGGTGTCTGTTCCATGTGAGCTTCAAGGACTGCTGCTGCTTAGCAAACTGGCCTCACTGGCCAGGAGTAACCGAGTGTGATTCCAGGTCCAAGCCACTGATCACGTCTGAAGTGTTATGCTTGAAACCCAGAGAGCGAGGAATGTACTTATTGGAAAAATGTATTTTTACCATAAAACTTCTGAGAAAATATAAGCTGTAAACTAGTTAACATTTTTCTTCTGGACAGCTGGTCAGATATAAAAGTCAGCTGGTGATAGCTTTTATAAGCAAATATGATTTCCGTGGCAGAGCAATTCTAGGAGCACGAACAGCTTTATAAATACCAACAGCTGGCCAGTTGAAGGAGATAACCTCTGCCTTTTTTTTTTTTCCTTTTGTTTGGAGCAGCACACAGTCTGGAGTTGGAAACTGTCTTCTACAATAACAGAAGGGTTGGATTTTGAAGCTCATGTATCAACAAAAAACATACTTGTCTAGGGATTCAATAGTTTAACAGAGCCTGGCTTTGGGTAACCAATCAAAGATGAGGACACTAAAAAGTATACTGTTCTCAGTTTGTAGAATTTTTTGCAATTCACCAAGGGTCATGGAAATAAAGACTATGGATCAATGACACTCACATCAGAAATAGGGGACATGAGGACTTCCCTGGTGACTCAGTGTGGAAGAATCCGCCTGCCAGTGCAGGGGGCACGGGTTCAATCCTTGATCCAGGAAGATCCCCCATGCTGTGGAGCAACTAACCTGTGTGCCACAACGATTGAACCTGAGCCACGGAGCTCATATGCGGCAACTACTGAGCCCACGTGCACTAGAGCCTGAGCTCCACAACCAGAGAAGCCACTGCAACGAGAAGACCACTCATCACAACCTGAAAACAGCTCCCACTTTTTGCAACTAGAGAAAAGCTTGAGCAGCAATGAAGACCTATTACAGCCAAAAATAAATTAAAAATTATTAAAAACAAATAAATAGGGGACATGAAAAAAAATACTGATATCCAGGATCCAATTATGCCAGTCATTGGAATAGGGCTTCAGCATTAGTATTTTTCAATAAGAATATCAGGTCATTCTAATGTGGTTAGCACTATATGGGGAGATGTTAAGAATGACAAGTGTGGTATGTGAAAAAAGCTTGGACATAGAACACATCAATCCTTCATTTACTGGTTGTGTGACTTTGGATCAGAATCTCAGCGTCTTTAATTTTGGTTTCTTCATTTGCAAAATGAAGGATTGGAATCTTCTTAACCTTTATCAGAAAATTTAAGGCTCAGGAGAGGTCCTCTGAAAGCACTTTGCAAGCAATGATACTCAGATCCAATATCAGTTATGAGGTTCTTCTGACCCTAGTTCTAACACACAGAAGTATCATGTGAGAAAAACAAAAGAAAACTCACGGCAGCCTGACAACAGCTGGAAACTCTGGATAGTCAGTCTTTCCAAGAGAAGCTCTATAAGGCATAACATTATGGTCATCAAAACCCAAATGGTCACCTCTTGATAAGACCAACCAAGAAAATAAAATTCCAAAAATGGAACTTGGGGAAGGAGAAAGAGTAAGAAAGAAGATTCAGGAAGAAGGAATCTACAAGACCTCAGTGACCCTCCTGACATCCCAGCCCTGGAAGCTTGCCTTTTGTTTCCATTTACATCAGCCCTGCTCTTTGAGTGCTGATTCACGCTGATGTAGGTCAACTGCCTAACACCGAGTAGATGCTTCAATATCAATTCAAATATTGTCTAAAATCTCAATATAAAGATATACTCTCATTATAAAGTTGTATCTCTCTCTAGGTACAATTTGGATCCTGAAAATGTAAAGAAGCTGAGGAAAGAAGGATGTGTGAGCTGCAAAGGATATGAAACCCAAAGTTTGGCCACAAAAGCTGGATCACAAAGCCATTATTAACCGCCATCTCAGCAACGGTGCAGAACACAGGACTATATCTGTCTGAAGCCCTCTTTATCCAGGAGAATTAAACCCTCAGCCTCTAAAAATAATCTCCTGGGGTTCCTGGCAATCATACCCTCTAACTGGTGTTAAAGTGATGTAATCACTGTAGGAGCAAATAGAGGGGGAGTCATTCAACAGGAGAGAGGGTCTGAGCTAAAACTCCAAGGTAGACAGGATTGAACAAGTCAAACAAAACAGATGTTAAGAAAGCAAACAACATGACTAAAGGGAAAGCTGCAGGCCAAAATAACTGAGACATTAATTATAATCTATTTTCAGGTAAGAGCAGCTAGCTGCCAGTCTATGTGGGGTGAGACCTGTCTCTGAAGAGGTCAGAATACCAGCGGCATTTTTTCTCTACCATATTTCTGAGTGTAGATGAATTCTGGTAAAGTCGGTTGGAGAGGGTCATTTCTTTGGTTTTTTAGTCTTGTTTTTTTGGTTTTGGTTTTTTTTTGGTTTTTGTTTTTTTTTTTTTTTTTTTTTGGCTTTTTTTAAGAGGGTCATGGTTTTTAGAGGAAAAAACAAGCAGCCTTCTACTGTAAAGGCACAAACTTGTTCTCCATTCATTGCATTTAGTCATTCCACAAGTGTTGGGTTTGGGTGAGTGGTAGTGGAGGAACTTGAGGTTATTTATTTGTTTTTAGCATCTTCTATGAGTGAGGCCCTTTGCTAAGTACTGAGGACTCAGTGCTGAGCAATACAGGATTCCTGCCTGTAAGGAGCTTACAAGAATCCTGCCATTAAGATAGCAAAGGAAGTAGCCAGATGAGCTATGTGACCTTCGACAAATGACTCAGCCATGGATTTCAAAATGTTCGAATAAGGCATGTAAAACACTCAGCACTGTGTCAGGCACATAATACGCACCTTATAAATACTAACTATTGGTGTTCCTAACCACGTCAACTGAGCTTGATCAGGGCAAGCAGAGTGGACGGGTAGGTTATTCTCTGGTGCTGAGACCACTGTTAGCACTCAGCCAGCAGGCTCTCCTGACCAAATGGACATGCATCTGGCTGGATTCCATAATTCGAACCTTACAACTTCAGGTTCTCTAAGCTTCTCCCCAAGAGTTGCACTCACAGACCTGATGAGAGGCAACTGCCCATGCTTACCAATTTAAGCCAACTAGTCCCCCGCCATATGCCAGACATGTGTGTTCTCGCGGTAAACAGTCACACATGAAAAGAAGAAGGAAGGAAAATGACAGTTGTTGCTTTTCCAGTGGAAAGGATATGGGTAACCTACAATACAGACATTGTCATTTACAAGAAGTAAACGAAGCCCTTGGACTACTCAGGCCGAGTGTTTCCACTTGGACAGAGCAGCTGCTAGCCAGATGGTCGCTTGGGGGCAGATCCAGGCTGGGAACCTCGGCATGGGTTGTGATGAACAGGAGGAGTAAATGCAAAACAAAACTTGCTTTCCTTTGGAAAATATTGCCTCAGTCCGCTGAGGGAATTTGCCTCATCAGAAACCACAGTTAAAGTGCTGGTGATTAGTAAGAGATGATGGAGATGAGCTTCTCGCTTCATATCTTCAAACAAAGGAGCCTCTGGTCTCCCTGCAACACTCTTATTTCTGGCACTGAGCCAGGCGATGGGTAGAATTTGCTCCTAAAGGATTGAAAGACAATCAGTGTCTTTGTGATGCTTGAGGATTAGGCTTCCTTAATGAAAACGTTATTTTGAGAGATTTTAGGCTTTTTAAGGCTGAAATTTTTGGCCTCAACTTGATGATGCAAGTTCCTTTATTTGAAGGCCCCTTACAACCAAGGATCACATTTTAGTAACTTTTGTAGGGCTAACACTACGTGCTCAATAAATAATGAGTGTGTGTCAGGGGTTTGGGTGGTCAGTGCATGAGAAAGACAAAGAAACTCATGAAGGAAAAGAGAAAAAAGGAGAAAGTAAGAGGGAAATGAGGAAGTGGGGGAAGAAAGGAGCAAAGGAGTGAAGAAGGCAGCATAGACTATGGACCATGGAAGCCAAGTAGGGCACGCACCTCTCAAGAGATGTAAATATGGGGAAGGTTTTGTCTCTTCAGCAGATCATTAAAGATTGGACTGGACAACTGGACCTCCCAGAAAATATAGTACAGATGACCTTGTATAAAACCTACTGGCAGGAACTGGAGACCACTGGAGAACAAGAAGAAAACTCTAAAGGGGCCTGAGCTTTCCATCTGAACTGACTAAAGTCACCTGGAAGTGACTAGCTCAAACAATCTGCAGCAAGTAGAACAGAGGTCAATGAGAGAAAGACCAATTACAATAAAAATAAAGAAGGTTTTTGCACACTTGAAGTTTTAGCATCAGCTATGCATCAAATGTTTCCAACTTAATTCAATTGAACAAGTGTTTGTGGAAAGCTTGCTGTGACGACTGAAAAGCCATAATTTCCCACATGCAAAGTTCTTTTGCTTTGAGTTGAGAATTAAGTCAACCAGGGGATCTCTCAGTGGTGATTCAGACATTCATTTTTCTAAAGGTAGGGTCTCAAAGAAACAATCTCTCAAATGCCTCCCAGCTATGGGAATCTTGATTTCAGGGTTTCTATATCATGATGATACCCTGTATCTACACAACAGTCTTCAACTACAGGGTGTGAAATTGTCATTATTATCATGTTAGTTAAAAAGGGGGGAAGTGAAAAGCAGAGAGTTTAACAAAGGACTTGCCAAAGATAGTCACTCAATGGTAAAACTAAGACCTAAACCCTGGTCTTCTAATATCAAGGGCACTACGTTTCTGTTCTATCCCATTCACTCATGGATACAGCTTATGGACTTCATTTTGCAGGTTCAGAAACTAGACTTTTAACAACTCACTGAGGGAAAACAGTTCTCAATCTAGATTTGCTGCTTCTGCTGCTGCTAAGTCGCTTCAGTCGTGTCCGACTCTGTGCGACCCCATAGATGGCAGCCCACCAGGCTCCCCCATCCCTGGGATTCTCCAGGCAAGAATACTGGAGTGGGTTGCCATTTCCTTCTCCAATGCATGAAAGTGAAAAGTCAAAGTGAAGTCACTCAGTTGTGTCCGACTCTTAGCAACCTCGACTGCAGCCTACCAGCCTCCTCTGTCCATGCGATTTTCCAGGCAAGAGTACTGGGGTGGGTTGCCATTGCCTTCTCCACTAGATTTGCTAATCTCATTCATAAGAGACTAACTTCTACCAGAGAGGGAGAAGAAATCACTGGTTCTAGAGTAAGAGACCATTATCTGTCCAGGAAATTCTGGAGTTAACTGGAAAACACAGAATAGAATATGTGTGCGTGTGTGTGTGTGTGTGTGTGTGTGTGTGTACATGCATGTGTTTCTGTATTTTCTTTCTTCACTTAATGCATGAAGTGTGCTAACTTGATTGAGCACCTTGCTGTTTCTGGAGAGCATTGTCCAGGAGGGGCCTCGAGGTACATTAGGTCCTGCTGTAGACTGCATACTTGTTACTCAACCTTGAGCTCTAGGCATAAGGAGCTTTGTCTCCCTGAGCTTTCTTTGTACTGAGAGGACCATTTCATTCAGTGGGATGGCCATTACAGTCTAGTTGTGAGAAGGTCTATTTGCCAGAGATCAGGGCAGAAAACCACTGCTTATCAGCACATCAGGGACAAGATATGCATAATCAGAGATTGGAGAGCCAGTAAGAAGAGGTTTTTCTTTGATGGATCATACCATCATCATCAGCTTGTTCATCCCCAAACACTGGAGTGAACCCAAATGGTACAGTGACTGTATTTTCTAAACTTAAGTTTGGTACAGGAATTTTGACAACTTTTGCTCTTTTTGGTGTATTAATTTTTTGAAGTCTGTAAGGTTCTAAACATTGAATCACATGAAACATTCTCTTTTATATATGTATATCTTTTTTCCATGCCACTTCTACAAAAGGAATCTTTAAACTCTTTTTACAAGATGCTTCAACAACTGCAAGAAGATCTAACCAGTCCATCCTAGAGGAGATCAGTCCTGGGTGTTCATTGGAGGGACTGATGTTGAAGCTGAAACTCTAGTACTTTGGCCACCTGATGCGAAGAGTTGACCCATTGGAAAAGACCCTGATGCTAGGAAAGATTGAGAGCAGGAGGAGAAGGAGATGACAGAGGATGAGATGGTTGGATAGCAGCATCTACTTAATGGACGTGAGTGTGGGTAAACTCCAGGTGTTGGTGATGGACAGGGAGGCCTTGCATGCTGCAGTCCATGGGGTCACAGAGTCGGACATGACTGAGCGACTGAACTGAACTGACTTAACAACTATTTATTTTTTAAAATTGCATTTACTGAAAATAAGAAAATTATGTGGAATTAGAATCATCACATTTCTATACTATTTGCAGTCCATTGTATAATAAAGGGCTTCCCTGGTGGCTAAGATAGTAAAGAATTTGCCTGCAATGAGGAAGACCTGGGTTCGATCCCTGGGTTGGGAAGATTCTCTGAAGGGCATGACAGCCCGCTTTGGTGTTCTTGCTTGGAGAATTCCATGGACAGAGAAGCCTGTTAGTCCACTGGTTCACAGTTGGACACGGCTGAGCGACATTCACTATATAATAAATATTATAATGTTCTCCTATTTCCCAAAACTGCTTCAATTTTTAAAAAAACAGTCTGTTGCTAAAAACAAGCCAAAAAAAATATGTCTTTGGGATTTAGGCTCACACAGTTTCAGTCAACCTATGCTAAAACTACATGATGTGTAGCATATAATGTATGATGCTGTAGATATGATGACACCCTTCCTGCTCATCAGAGAGCCTTCATCTGCCTGCCCCTTTAGATATTATCTCAGCCACAGAAAGCCACTTTGCCCAAAGTCATTTCCTTCCTGGGAGAGCTCAGATACTATTAATATCATTAGTCAGGGCAGGGAATAAAATCCCAGTCATTTCAGTGGGGCCCACTCAAATGGCCAGTTTTGCTCTAAATCACCCCATGGGATAGCTAAGACTGCCTTGTTCAGTCACCAAGTCGTGTCTGACTCTGCGATCCCATGGACTATAACACTGCAGGCCTTCTTGTTCCTCTCTCTATTAAGCTTGTATTGAAGCTCAGCTTTCCCTGTTTCTTTCCTTTTATTTCCTTTAACAGATCTTGACACCAGGAATATCTCATAATAAACATCTTGGCTTCTAAACTACTTATCAGAGTGTGCTTCCCAGACAATTCAACCTGTGGCTTACAACAAGAATATAGTTCTTGAGAACGGGATTGTTTGTCTTGTTAACAGATGCCATATATCCCTAGTTCCTGGGACAGTATCTGGCAATGGATAAATAAATAGATACAATGAATGAATAGGATTATCCTGGTAGAGAGTACTCTCCAGACAGTAAGTTAAAAACTAGAGGTAGGAGGGAGTGTGGAGCCTTCAGCACTCATTATTTTCCTGACAGTGCAGAGAAGAGTGTGAATGGAAGAGGGACTAGGGGGAGAGGCAGTTGGTTAGGAGGAACGCCCTTGATGAAATCCGCAATGTGGAACCAGATTCAGGCCTACCAGGTTTAGATCATAAATAGAGAGTCTGTTTAAAGCTCCTAGGGCTTAATGTCTAAAAGTTCTTCTGAAAATATTAACAAATTGAATTGTCTGGACTAACAAATTGGACTGTGTCTGGACTACTTAGTAAATAGGACAGTAGTCTGACTATTGGAATTGGTGTGAATGGGTAAATTGAATCAATGGGCTAAAGAGAACATGAACCTTCCCTCCCCATAGAATTTTCTTTTCTAAAGACAGTCATTCAGGGACTTCCCTGGTAGTCCAGTGGTTAAGAATCCACCTTGCAATGCAGGGGATGCGACTTCGGTCCCTCGTGGGGGGACTAAGATCCCATGCGTGGGGCTGCTAAGCCTTTGTGCCATACATACAGTTGTGCACCGCAATGAAAGATCCCCCGTGACACAGCAAAGACTCCATGTGCCACAGCAAAGATTCGACACAGACAAACAAATAATTCTTTTAAAAGAGACAGTCATTCAGTGAAAGGCTACTGTTGTCTCTGAGGGAAAAAACATGATATGTGGAATATTTGATTTTACACATTTATATATAACTATGAAATCAGTAAATCAGTGTCAAAATGTTCTGGGAATGTTTACTTAACACAAGATAGTTTAAGAGAATGAAAGTGTTGAGTTCAAAAAGAAGGAAAAAATCACAGACTCCAGTTAAGGGAACATGGCCAACCTTTTTCTTGATCATGTCTTGATTGCGCATCCCTCCCCCTCCTCCTTGCAAAAAGGAGAGCAGACTGTGTTGTCTGCTCAGGCTGTCTTATCAAAACAATACTGGCTGGATGGCTAAAACAACAGAAATTTCTTTCTCACAGTTATGAAGTTTGGGAAGTCCATAATCAAGGTGCCAGTGGATTCAGTTGCTAATGAAGGGTCTCTTGCTAGCTTGCAGATGGGCCACCTTCTTTCTATTAAATACATCCATGCACGTAATGTCCTCAATATGTGTGGAGGGATAGAGAGAAAGAGGAAGGGAGGGAGGGAGAGAGGAGCAAGCTTGCTGTCTGGTATCTCTTTTTATAAGGACACATTCTCTCAGATCAGGACCCAATGCTTATGACCTCATTTAATCTTAATCACTTTTTTTAGGGGGCCTCATCTCCAAATATCATCACATTGAGGGTTAAGGCTTCAAGATATGAGGTTTTTGGGGACCCAAAACTTTCAGTCCATAACATATATACAACTCCTATAATTCCCTGTAGAGTGCTCTGAAGAACTAGAAATTTCTAGTATGAACCTAGTATAATCATGATTAAATTAAACATTTTCTGTTGTCTGTTTTAATGTCACTGGGGCTTCCCTGGGTCTAGAAGATTCACTGGAGGGGGGAATAGCTACTCATTCCAGTATTCTTGCCTGGAGAATTCCACAGACAGAGAAGCCTGGTGGGCTATAGACCATGTGATCTCAAAGAGTCGGACACTACTGAGTAATGAACTTCATTTAGCAAAACATTAAGCTTTAATAAATATGAATGACCCAATCAATGTCTCCAGTACACTGATGAAGGATATGGCAGAAATGCTGACACTATAAACACTCTTCTCTGGGAACTACAGATGTGTTCTATCATTTTGCTCCCATATAAAACAGACAGCAAATCATTCTCTTGAAAAGCAAAGCAGATGGGCAAAGCGTCTGTGTTCATTTTTCCAGATAAACAGAATGCACAGTCCATTTGAGGAGAGGATTCAGAGGTTTGCATGGCTTGTGGATTGTCTTGAGAACTGGACCTAAACATTTCAACGTAAAGTTTAGCATCCTATCTTTTTGCTGAGTCCCTAGGACAGGCCAAGACTTTGCTCTGCCTCGTCAAGCCTTCTAGGTTTCACTTAATGAGGACCACTTTCACCAGAGTGAGATACAAGCCCTGTCACGATGTGTGAGATCACACTGGAGCAGAACCAAGAACTACTCAAGCCAGCCAGCCCTCCTGCAGCAGTGAACAACTCACGCTCCGCTCCCTTGGCCAGCCTACCTTTGCAAATTGAGCCCTTCTATGTCTGGCTAACTCAAGGCCAGAGCCCTTCACGCCTTATGGAAATAGAAAGCTGAGGCTTCCAGATCTGCTTTCAAACAGGGACTGGGAAGCAAAAGGATCCGTGCACTACACAGTCTTTTCAGCAGAAAAACATTGGGAGAAACGTCACGGTGGAGACTGTTTCCAGATCAAACTGCATTTCGAGGCTTGCGGTTAAAGCATGGATTCAGAAAGCATTGTTTCAAAATGCATAGACCTGGCTGAAATCACTGAGTTGCTTTCTTCTCTGCCTTTCTAACTTTTCTACCCAGGTCTTGCCCCACTCTCATTTGTATTTTCTTCTCTCTCCTCTCTCCTGCTTGTCCTCTGCCTACTTCTTGCCCATTTAATCCCCCCTTTCCTTTCCTCCTTCAGTTAATTTTCTCTTCTGGACCCTTCATTCCTTTCTTTTCTCCTTGTCATCAGTTGCTTCTTTTAATTTATTTCCCTTTTGTTTATTTACTTTTTTCTTTCTTTCCTTCCCTCATATTTGCCAGTTTATTTGTAAAATAAAGTGAAAGCCAGCTGCAGACAATGTTTTATTTGATTATGATGATTCTAGATCCATATTAACCAGAAAAAATACAGAATTTCAGGACAATCAAAAGAGAATTATGAGAGTATCTATTCTTTACTTTTTGCAAGGAAGAAAAGTGAGGTGTATGTCACTGAGACATGAGCAACAGAGAAAAAAGCTGTGCACCTTCCCCTAAATGTAGTTAGCTATATATTTTTTCCCACCTTTATTCTCACATTTTTGTCACTGTAATCATTCTTCAAGATGAGTATACACTACAGTTAATATAGGGAATACTGTTACTGATGTATAGCTGATTCACTTTGCTATATAGCATAAACACATTTTAAATCAACTGTACACCAATAAAAATGTAAAAAATAATAAAATATTCACAATAAAAATGATTAAACTTTTTAAATAAAATAATAACAAAATAATAATTCTAAAAAAGAAACGATAATTAGTGACCCTACTCACCCCTTCTCACGTGGCAGCAGGATTAACAAGCCCTCCCCTCACCCACTCCTAGTTATAGTTACACAAATTATACCAAAGGCTAAGGCCACCAATGGCCTATCATTTGAACAAAAATAATAGTGGAGTAGTTCTAAAATAACCCCATCATATAACACAGGTTTGGATTCTTGAGTCATTTAACAGATGTTTACTGCTTGCTTATATGTGTGCTAGCATCTGAATACAACCATGAATTAAAACCAATTCACTTTTTATTTAGTAAATTACAGTCTTAAAGTAGAACTTGGTTTTCTTATTTGAGACACATTATGTCATATTGCCTAAAATAGGGTATTTGCAGTCAGGCAGTTCTGGACTCCAGTCTTGATGTTACCTCCTAACGGTTATGTGACTTTAGACAATTACTTATCTCTAAGCTTCAAAAAATAATTCATAAACTAGAGATAATTACTACCTTCAGAATAGTTGTAATTATGAAAGTTCATATGCTGATCATGATGCCTGCCCTGTAGATATTATTATTAAATTAAAATACAGAATTATAATGTTCAGATGGTTGCACAACCCTGTAGAGTTACTAAAAATCATTGAATTGCACCTTTAAAATGGGCGAATTTTCTGGCATGTAAATTATACATCAAAAGCCGTATATCCCCAGGAAAAAGAAATGCAAAAAGGCAAAAAGGTTATCTGAAGAGGCCTTACAAATAGCTGAGAAAAGAAGAGAAGCTAAAGGCAAAGGAGAAAAGGAAAGATATACCCATTTGAATGCAGAGTTCCAAAGAACAGCAAGGAGAGATACGAAAGCACACCTCAGTGATCAATGCAAAGAAATAGAGGAAAAGAACAGACTGGGAAAGACTACAGATCTCTTCAAGAAAATTGGAGATGCCAAGGGAACATTTCATGCAAAGATGGGCTCGATAAAGGACAGAAATGGTATGGACCTAAGAGAAGCAGAAGATGTTAAGAAGAGGTGGCAAGAATACACAGAAGAACTATACAAAAAAGATATTCATGACCTAGGTAACCATGATGGTGTGATCACTCCCCTAGAGCCAGACATGCTGGAATGTGGTCAAGTGGGCCTTAGGAAGCATAACTACAAATAAAGTTAGTGGAAGTGATGGAATTCCAGTAGAGCTATTTCAAATCCTAAAAAATGATGCTGTGAAAGTGCTGCACTCAATATGCCAGCAAATTTGGAAAACTCAGCAGTGACCTCAGGACTGGAAAAGGTCAGTTTTCATTCCAATCCCTAAGAAAGGCAATGCCAAAGAATGCTCAAACTATCACACAATTGCACTCATCTCACACATTAGCAAAGTAATGCTCAAAGTTCTCCTAGTCAGGCTTCAGCAGTATGTGAACCATGAACTTCCAGATGTTCAAGCTGGATTTGGAAAAGGCGGAGGAACCAGAGATCAAATTGCCAACATCTGTTGGATCATTGAAAAAGTGAGAGAGCTCCAGAAAGGCATCTACTTCTGCTTTATTGACTATGCCAAAGCCTTTGACTGCGTGGATCACAACAAAATGTGGAAAATTCTTCAAGAGATGGAAATCCCAGACCACCTTACCTGGCTCCTGAGAAATCTGTATGCTGGTCAACAAGCAACAGTTAGAACTGGACATAGAACAATGGACTGGTTGGGAAATGAGTGCGTCAAGGCTGTATATGTCACCTTGCTTATTTAACTTATATACAGAGTACATCATACAAAATGCTGGGCAGGATGAAGCACAAGCTGGAATTAAGATTGCCGGGAGAAATATCAATAACCTCAGATACACAGATGACACCACCCTTATGACAGAAAGCAAAGAACTAAAGAGCCTCTTGATGAAAGTCAAAGAGGAGAGTGAAAAAGTTGGTTTAAAACTCAACATTCAGAAAACTAAGATCATGGCATACAGTCCCATCACTTCATGGTAAATAGATGGGGAAACAATGGAAACAGTGACAGACTTTATTTTGGGGGCCCCAAAACCACTGTAGTTAGTGACTGCAGCCATGAAATTAAAAGATGCTTGCTCCTTGGAAGAAAAGCTATGACCAACCAAGACAATTTATTAAAAAGCAGAGACATTACTTTGTCAGCAAAGGTCCGTCTAGTCACAGCTATGGTTTTTGCAGTAGTCATGTATGGGTGTGAGAGTTGAAATATAAAGAAAACTGAGCACCGAAGAATTGATGCTTTTGAACTGTAGTGTCAGAGAAGACTCTTGAGAGTCCCTTGGGACTGCAAGGAGATCCAACCAGTCAATCCTAAAGGAAATCAGTCTTGAATATTCATTGGAAGGACTAACGCTGAAGTTGAAACTCCAATACTTTGGGCCACCTAATGTGAAGAACTGACTCATTGGAAAAGACCCTGATGCTGGAAAAGATTGAAGGTAAGAGGAGAAGGGGATGACAAAGGATGAGATGGTTGGATGGTGTCACTGACTTGATGGACATGAGTTTGAGTAGGCTCTGGGATTTGGTGATGGACAGGGAAACCTGGCGTGCTGCAGTCCATGTGGTCGCAAAGAGTCAGACATGACTGAGTGACTGAACTTAACTTAAAGCCATATATGTATATATGGGCTTGAATATATATATTCAGACTTGAAAAGAACTGTAGATATACTGACATGAAGATCAGAATTAAAAAGATAGTTTCAGGGACTTCCCTGGTGTTCCAGTGGTTAAGAATCTGCCTTGCAATGCAGGGGACCTGGGTTAAATCCATGGTTGGAGAACTAAGATTCCACATGTCTCAGAGTAACTAAGCCTGTTCACCACAACTAGAGAGGCCATGCACTGCAATGAAAGACCCATACGATGCAATGAAGATCCTCTGTGCCGCAATGAAGACCCAGCACAGCCAAATAAATATACTGAATTTTTTAAAATATATTCTCCAAAAGGGAGAAGTTCAGGGCAGGTAAAGGCAGATGTGAGAGGTGTCAAGACATTCTTAAGAAAGGGTCAGTGTAATATGAAGTCACCAAGTGAATGGAAGCATTTTAATCAAAGCAGGAATCAAAGTTTGGGATAGTGAGACTGAATATCATGCTACAGATTTTGGATATAATCTATGAGATAGTGAAAAAAATTAAATGCTTTTATGCCAAAGATTAAAAAAAAAAAAGATTTGAAGCTGTGCTTTGTTAATGCAGACATGAAGACCAGTCAGAAATCTACTTCCAAAACACCTTAGAGTTAATAAGAACCTGACTTATTAATAAGAACCTGTTGCAAAGGAAGCAACAGTTCAGTTCATTCATTCAGTCATGTCCGACTCTTTGTGACCTCATGAATCGCAGCAGGCCAGGCCTCCCTGTCCATCACCAACTCCCGGAGTTCACTCAGACTCATGTCCATTGAGTCAGTGATGCCATCCAGCCATCTCATCCTCTGTCGTCCCCTTCTCCTCCTGCCCCCAACCCCTTCCAGCATCAAATCTTTTCCAATGAGTCAATTCTTTCCATGAGGTGTCCAAAGTACTGGAGTTTCAGCTTTAGCGTCATTCCTTCCAAAGAAATCCCAGGGCTGATCTCCTTCAGAATGGACTGGTTGGATCTCCCTGCAGTCCAAGGGACTCTCAAGAGTCTTCTCCAACACCGCAGTTCAAAAGCATCAATTGTTTGGCGCTCTGCCTTCTTCACAGTCCAACTCTCACATCCATACATGACCACAGGAAAAACCATAGCCTTAACTAGACGGACCTTAGTCGGCAAAGTAATGTCTCTGCTTTTGAATATACTGTCTAGGTTGGTCATAACTTTTCTTCCATGGAGTAAGCGTCTTTTAATTTCATGGCTGCAGTCACCATCTGCAGTGATTTTGGAGCCCCCCAAAAAAAGTCTGACAGTGTTTCCACTATTTCCCCATCTATTTCCCATGAAGTGATGGGACCAGAGGCCATGATCTTAGTTTTCTGAATGTTGAGTTCTAAGCCAAATTTTTCACTCTCCTCTTTCACTTTCATCAAAAGGCTTTTGTGTTCCTCTTCACTTTCTGCCATAAGAGTGGTGTCATCTGCATATCTGAGGTTATTGATATTTCTCCCAGCAATCTTGATTCCAGCTTGTGCTTCATCCAGCCCAGTATTTCTCATGACGTACTCTGCATATAAGTTAAATAAGCAGGGTGACAATATACAGCCTTGATGTACTCCTTTTCCTACTTGGAACCAGTCCATTGTTCCATGTCCAGTTCTAACTGTTGCTTCCTGACCTGCATACAGATTTCTCAAGAGGCAGGTCAGGTGGTCTGATATTCCCATCTCTTTCAGAATTTTCCACATGGCCAAGAGGAGCTACCCAAGTCCGAGGTCAGGGGTGGTGGCCCTGAGGAGCCACCCCACACCCGAGGCCAGGAACTGCAGCCGGGAGGAGCAACCCAAGGAGCAATGGCTGCGCGGGCACAGGAGGGCCTAGAGGAGCTATCCCACGTTGAAGGTCAGGAAGGGCGGCAGTGAGGAGATACCCCTCATCCAAGGAAAGGAGCAGTGGCTGCGCTTTCCTGGAGCATCCTCGCCCAAGGTAAGAGAAACCCAAGTAAGATGTTAGGTGTTGCATGAGGGCATCAGAGGGCAGACACACTGAAACCATACTCACAGAAAACTAGTCAATCTAATCACACTAAGACCACAGCCTTGTCTAACTCAATGAAACCAAGCCATGCCTGCGGGGCAACCCTAGACAGGTGGGTCATGGTGGAGAGGTCTGACAGAATGTGGTCCACTGGAGCAGGGAATGGCAAACCGCTTCAGTATTCTTGCCTTGAGAACCCCATGAACAGTATGAAAAGGCAAAATGATAGGATACTGAAAGAGGAACTCCCCAGGTCAGTAGGTGCCCAACATGCTACTGGAGATCAGTGGAGAAATAACTCCAGAAAGAATGAAGGGATGGAGCCAAAGGAAGCAACAAGGAGGGAACAAATGTAAGAGATCCTGGGGAGACAGGTACCAGACAGTGGATGAACACACTGACGGACTGCCAAGAGGAATACAGAAGAAGAAATCAAAATGACTTAGATTTTTAGCCTGAGTATTACCTTTGAAGTTGATTGAACTTTAATTACAAATGACATGCATGGATGAATTTTCAGTCAGATGTTTAGCAGATTGGTAAAATGTGGGTCTGAAATTCTGGAACCAGAGATAGTCATTTGTGTGAAAAATAGTGCTACTTGAGCTGCAAATTAGACCTTAAATTTATTTTGTGTCCCTAACCTCTTAACCCCTTCGCCTGAAACTCTTGTTTGATCCCTATATGACTAAAATTACCCATGTAAGAACGAGACTTTTTCTAAAGTAAAATGTCTAATGACTTTTCCTAAGCTTTCATCAAATTCTCAAAGAAGTCTGTAACCCCAAAAAGGTTAAGAGCCACTGGTCTAAGCAATGCCAGTTAAATGAAAGAAACCAGACGGTTGTGTGAACTGCTCATTCTCTTCTTCCTCCCAAAGGGCTGGCTCAGGTGAGTATGTAGAAACATACCCTTTGACCTCATTGTTGGTTCATGACACTTTTCTGCATTTCCATATTTATAAGTTAGCTTCACTGTCATGCTCCAGGCTCCAGAATATTCGTTTGTGGTTGCTCTGGTTATTGTCCAAAAAGAAATACATTTTAAATGTTCTGCTAGTTCAGATTTAATTATGAAGAAATATACTCAAAAGCATTTCTGAACTGGAACGTGTCTGTTAATTGCATTGACACATCTAAGATGAGCTTTCTGGAGAAGAGGATGGGCATGAAAAAATCCAAAATGTCATATGAAGGGGGCAGATGGAAAGTAAAAAAAAAAAAAAAAGTATATTCAGACAGTCATTATTAGCATGGACTTTTCAGGCAAATTAGTGAAGAAAATTTAAGACTATACTGCTTTACCCAAATTTAATTAAAAAAAGCAAAATAACTCAGATGCTTTTGTTGACACAGCTCATTTTCCTTTATTGCTCAGCTTTGCTTCTTCCTTGAGAAGATATTAAACCTAGAATGTTGCTGTAAGTGTTTCAGTTAGACTGTGTGGTACAAAGCATGGTTTAGCGAGGGAAAACACAGATGTTGAGGGAGAGAAACACAACCCATTTTATTGCTTCTTTAGCAACAGCTCTGTTCTGTGCTGGAAAACCATAGAATTAGACCAACTGAAAGAACTTAGACTTCCAAGTGGCTGGGTAAAAAGAGAGGATGACTCCTTCCTTCATAGATGTATGTTCCTACAACCTAGAGAACAAGTTGACTTCGCACCAAAAAAGGATTCAGAGAATTGAGAAATCTTCAGGTTGCTGCTCTTTGAGTTCATGGGAGATGAAGGGAAATCAGGGGAAGAGATCTCAGGATAGAAAGATCCCAGGCAGAGGAAATCAGGAGTTGTGCTTATCTTAGGCAATCAGAGGCAGCGGAGCTGGGTGAAAGAGACGCAAAGTGAGGATAAGGGTCATGAAACAAAACATCAGATCTTAGGGGTGAGAAAGGATGACTTTAGGATTACAATAACATTAGTTGCTGTAAAGACAGAAGTCAGATGGAAGCAAGCACAAGGAATGGTTTAAGAAGAGCAGATGAGAGCAAAGAGGGAAGACGGCAGGAGAATGCCTACAGTGGTGTTTGGGGCTCACAAGTGGCACGGGTAGAACAGAAACCCTGGAAAATCCATACACTTAACTATTATACTATCTGCACTATGCTAGAAGTCTGTTTCTTTAGTCCATGCTTATTGTCCTCTGGAAAGCTTATCATGGACCGAGGGAGTAGATTTTACCTGGCAAACTCCAGCATCCAGAAGGGCATTTCTTTTACTAAACAGAAGTCTACTTCCCAAGAGGAGATTATAACAAGACCAGTTCAATGGAACATCAGGGAGGCTCAGACTCCCTGATCTCAAGAGCTCACTGCCACGACCTCTGTTAGAAGTAAGTGAAGATGATAGAAATCAAGTGGTTTTCAAACTTTGGATATATTTATCTGATTGCTAAAATACTTCAGAGGCTTCATGAGTGGTATCATGGATCTGCTGGATTTGAGGACCTATGTCCTATTCAGAGTTTGTTTAGTTATTTAGGCTTGTTTGCTAAGGGACATGCTTCTTCTTTCAGATTCATTTTCTAGCAGAAGATTTCCAAGTGGGAGATAAGCACCAGGATTTGTCTCCATTCAGCAATACTTCATTCTGAATCTCATCCAAGAAGGAAGCCTGAGTCCTATGTGATAAATATATACCCTTGAACCTGAAAGCATACCAGTTTGGGAACTTCCTGACTTGAGACATAACCGCTGTGAGTGTGACTTCCCCCATTGCTCGGCAGGTAATGAATCCACCCACAATGCAGGGGACGCATGAGACCTGGATTCGATTCCTGAGTCAAGAAGATCCCCTGGAGGAGGAAATGGCAAGCCAGTCCTGCAGATTATAGTATTGTTGCCTGGAAAATGGCAAGGACAGAGGAGCCCGGTGGGCTACAGTCCATAGGGTCGCAGATTCAGACATGACTGAGCATACGTGCACAACCTAAGCGTGTGAGCTATGCCAGGAAGTATACTGAAGGGGCTCCCATTTCCACATTTGCCTGTTTTCTACCCATCACTCTCAGTTCTGCCCCATGAGGATGCATGCAATAAGTTTACTCTTGCTGCTACACAGCAGCCTTTCAGATATTTTTAGAAAACGCTCATGCCAGGTCTTATTCATTTCTTTTCTGAGTACATGGTTTCAGAGCACGGAACCAATCTGCATCATATGCTTTCCAGCCAATCCCCAACCCTGTCCCTTTCTTCTGAAAGTGCTCCAGGTTTTTCCTATTTCCTTGAAGATTGTAGTGGCTAGAACAAAGTATAACACATTATCTCACCAATCTAGGTGGCTGCCTCACCCTGTTGTCTTGAGATGATGGTTCTGTTTACATGGCTTAAGATCACATTACCCTCTACTATAATAAACCCACCTCACTTGCCTTGGGACTCTTATTTTAGAGACTATCTCGCTATGGCTGTGGATTATAGTTTATGGTAAGCAGTTACTAGATACTGACTATGCAGGGGTCCTTGTAATAGAAACAAGAAGAAATAAGGTTTTGTCCTGCCTGGAGGACTTAGAGGCTAGTTGGAGACACATGTGTCCAAATGTATCACATTACAACCCACAGTCAGTTATTTCCAAAGTCAAGGATGCTAAGACAGCTCACAGAAGGGAGATGCTAGATGATACTGGAGTGAGTTGGGGATCATTTTAGAGAGAACATGGCACTTGGCAGTGGAATTGCTAGCTAGTGAAAAGTCTAAGAATTTATTCATTCTACAAATATTTATTTTTACACTTAGTTTGTGCCAGGAACAAAAAGGGAAATTAATTTAATTAGGACTCAGAAAATGTTTTGATGTAACCCACTTTCCAAAAACATCAAGGATTCTGATAGTGCTCAACGTTTATGTTAAACAGGCCTCTGGATAGTGGATGAGAATGCCAAAACCAATTTACACTTCCCTTGCACTAGTGCACTGAGAATACAAAAGATACATGAGAACTGCATAGCCACATCTGCCCTCATAATGACAATATTTCACTTGGCTCAGATGTTTTCAGTGTGGAATCCTTATTAGCTTATGACACCAAGTCAATGGCTTTAGACTTGGAGTAACAGACTGCTGATTACTCACAGGATGGTGATTATGTTTGGGTTCATTATCAGAAAACCCAGGCATCCCTGGGATCTGGGCATGATCTTCTCTTTGATGCAATTCTCAGAAACCTAAATCAAAACACATTGAAAGGCCCATATAGATCTGCTGGAAAATAACAGAAGGCAGGGGGACTTCAGAAAATATCTACTGCCAAGAACAGTGAAGGATTTCTTTAGTTTTGAATCTCATGTACAATCTTTTCATTAAAAAAAAACTCCAGTAGGGACTTCCCCGGTAATGCAGTGGATAAGAATCTGCCTGCAATGCAGGGGACAGAGATTCGATATCTGCACCAGGAAGAACCCACATTCCACACAGCAGCTAAGCCTAGGCACCACCACTTCTGAGACTGTGTTCTAGAGCCTGAGAGCGGCAAATACTGAGCTTTTGAGTTGCAATCACTGAAGCCAGAGCCCCTAGATCCTGTGCTCTGCAACTATATAAAGCCTGTGCAGAGCAACGAAGACCCAGTGAGGCCATAAATAAATAAATAAATGAAAATTTAAAACCCCAATAGAATAGAAGGAACTTCTTGTAGTGTTATATAGAAATGAATTTTGATCTTGCATATAGATTCAATGAGAATGAGTTTAGAAATTGATTAGCAATGTTTGCCTTAAGCACAGCAGTAGTAAGTGGTATAAGGAGTGCCACACATTTGCAGCCTAGGTCAGTGTCCTCACTATGCTAATGGACAACTGGGACCAGAGCAACCAGTCTTCATCCAAGGTCACATAGTTGATGTAACAGGACCAATACTAGGATCAATACTGCCTTTTCTATTGCTGTGGCTTATTTCATTTTAATCTTTGTTTTGAAATAATAAAGTATATTAAATATACATAGATCCTAACAATATTGTGAGAGTTAAATCAAAAGTTCAGGAGTTAAGGAGACCAGCTAGGATACAATCACAAGAAGCTATATGGAGAAAAACGGCAGTCTGGGTTAAGCTGGTAACCCTATAGGATACTGTAAGGAATCGCTGCATATGTAAAGTCAGTGACCTGGATTGTATTGGATATAGAGAATAGTGAGAGAAACAACCAAGAAATAAAAATAATGCATTTTTTTTACCTCTATAGAGTAGTAAAAATGAACTAAGTTTATGGATTTAAAAGTACCTTAAAAATGCAAGATGTTTTTATTATCACAAGATCTTACTGCCAAATACTATCTCAATTTACATCTTAGCTCAAGGAAATGGGTCCAATTCCTTGTGAACTAAGTAGAACCATTACAAAGAGAAGGATGCAACATCTAATTCTGAACTCATCCATTTACTCCAACCATTATGAACACCATTATTGTTTAAGCATTGATCCATATGGATCAGAGCAGGAGGGGAATCAATCAGACACAGAGAGGAATCAATCGCACTTTTGGTACATGGATCAAGAGGTCATTGTTTGAATTTTCCTAGAGAAATTCACCTATTTTGGTAGAAAGGCACTCCTAGAGTTATTCCAAATTATAGAACAACTCTTGAATAGGACTTCACTAGGTGAGTAGCAGAAAATGTAGAAATGTATGAATCTGATTTAGCTATTACACCAATAAGCTGCCAAATTGAGCTTTTTTGGTAATTAGCAAAACATCTGTAGCAGGATTAGTGTCTCAGAAATAGCTTCTACTTTCTTGGCCAAAGGAGGGGGTAGGAACATTCAAAGGGAAGTGGATAGAGAATTTGGACATGGACTTGACTTCAGCCCAGCTGTTTCCTATTTGAAGAGAGGATAAAGGACAGACACTGAGTCAGTGGGAAAGCATCAAGACAAAAGCGAAAAAGGATTTGATATCAAATCACCCTGGCCCTCAGTTGACTCAAGTGCATACCATTGGCATGTGGTGAGCAAACCTTCCCTTCTCTCCGCAGTCCTGGGAGCTAGCCTGGGTTGCCAAAAAAATGTCCCAGTAAAAATATTTATATGAAAACAACACAAAGGCAGTGTTAAGAATACCGCTGACCTCTTAACAGTTTAACCTCATCTCTCCACAGCAACAAGAACTTGGAAAATCTCCCTCTCTGTGTGAATGATGCAAGACTCTTGGTTGCATGAGGTGGTTTGAGCACTTCCCCCTGGCTCTGAGCCTTCATAGACTGGGAGGAGCACATGGGAAACACCAGTGGATTATAGGAATCCTTCTATGGAAGAGGTGGTTCCCACTGAGAAAGCCTGGGGCAAGTTACTACAAGATTTGGGCCCTAGCTCTCTCACTGGGAAAAGAGCCTGGCTGAGTTCAATCATTTATTCCATCTATTGTCAAGTATAACTGAGCACATACACTGTGCGAGGCGGTGTGCTAAATGCAGGGGATGGCGTGTTGGAAGTGACAGGTAGAGTCCCTGCCTTTGCAGAACTCATCACATAGAGAGGGTAAAGGGTATAAAAATAATGAGCCTTGGACTTCCTGACTCTCCAGTGTTGCTCCTATTTTCTGCATTCCTCTCTTGCTGTGTCTACTCAGCCTCTGATTAAATGGCTCTCACTCTATGCCCCTTTATTCCTATTGATCAAAATTCTATTTCTCCATCCTGAGTACTCAATGAGACATCTATCCAAGAAAAGATTAGACAAAACTGACTTCATTTCAGTAATGGCCAGACCCAGCCCAGAGCTAGCTATATTCAGAGGGGGACCTTTAAGCCTACGGCTGAGCAAAGCATTTGGCCAAATTAAGAAGTAGACAAGACTTGTCTTTGATGGTCTACATCTCCTCCACATTTACTAATTATTCCTGTTCTAGACTCCCTGGTCTTTTTCACATTCTTCCTCTGCTTGGACCAGCCCTCTTTCTTCTCCCTACCTTTCAAAATCATATTTGTTCTTCTCATCTCAACTTCATTGCCACCCTTCCGGAGGGGCTGCCCAGCTTCCCACTTGCCTGGTATGCTCCTTTAACTCCTTTAGTGCTTTGTGCTTCTTTTGGGACAATAGAGACTGTCTTATTTTATTTTGCTGTTGTTTTACTGTGCTTCTGACTCAAACGGAACCATCTTATTCACCTCTATATTTTACGCAGCTAAAAGTGCGGAACTTTGCACAAAGTAGGTACTTAATTAGGACATTTTCACACAGGGTTAGAGGGAGCCTGGTTTTTAACCTTGGCACTGCTTTTTATTCTTTTCTCCCTCAGTCTTTTATTTCTTTAACTTTTTATTTTATATTGGAGTATAGTCAATCAACAATGTTGTGATAGTCTCAGGTGGACAGCAAAGGGACTCAGCCATACATATACATGTATCCATTCTCCCTCAAACTCTCTCCCATCCAGGCTGCCACATAACATTGAGCAGGGTTCCTTATGTTATACAATAGGTCCTTGCTGGTTATCCTTTTTAAATATAACAGAGTGTATACATTGAACTTTGACACTACTTTTTATGAAGAGATGACTCCTTTATCTCTAATTCTCAGCTTACCCATCTTATCCAAAAATTGAAATAATAATAATTGCTAAAAGCAATAAGGGTTATATCATATGGAAACCCCCAGCCAAGAATCTGGTTCATTGGAGGCATTCAATAAGAATTTATTCTCTTTCCTCCTTTCAATATGCTTTTACTGAATTAAATCAAAATTAAAGAAATAGAAATTTAGAGATATTAAAACAGCCCTTATTTTCCCCCAATTCTGCTTTACTTGTTTTCTTGTAATTTCATAATTTATAGAAAGGGTCTGCGCTATAGCCCTTAGGACAAATCTGATCCCCAAAATGTTTTTTATAAATAAAGTTTTATTGGAGCACATTTTTTATAAATAAAGTTTTATTGCAAGTTCATTTACATATGTGCTAAAACTTCTTTCTCATTACATCTGTAGGGTTCAATAGTTGCTATAGAGACTATAGTCATACCAGGAAAGTCTAACATACTGACTCTCTGATTGTTTACAGGAAAAGTCACTAACTCCTAATTTCAGGTTAAGGCTGGGCTCTTTTTCTTCAGAAAACCCCCTATGGAAATTCCAGCAATCAATAGGTGACATACCAGGCCATTTGCACTGTTCCAACATTGTCTTAGATCCAATCACCCCATGAGGTTTGAAAGCAGTGAATGAGAACTAAGGGGATAACTCTCTGGAAGGGAGTAAAAAGAGAGAGAGAGAGGAGAATCTGGCCTGAAGGTGTTGACTCATAAAACAGAGAAGGAAGCTTTTTTGTGTGTGAGTAGGAGAGCGGAGAGCTGGTAATCAGCTATCATCAAACTGACTCTGAATAAAAGGAGGGGTAGTAGTAATAATAATAACTTTGCCTATCTTTGCCAGGGTTCCCAAGAATACAAAGACAGAAGCAAAAGTTTACATGTTAAGTCCTAAAAGAGTATTGAGATAATAATTCCAAAAAATGGGAGTGAAAGTGAGAGAGGATTGGAGCAGAGACGGAAGGAGAATAATTTTAATAGTGTGTTTGTAATAAGCACATCAAGAGCTCAATCTCCTGGGGCTTCTCCAGAGAGCTTCTTGAAACCATTGCTTTCCAAGACGATCTGTCAGAGAGTGAGGAGGAGGAATGTCTCCTGGTTCCTATTCAAGCGGCCCTGTGTATCCACATGATGGCTATTGATTCCACCACACTTCAGAAAAGTCCCTCTGGCTTGAGGCAGCCAGGACTCTAAACAGCAGAAGTGACATTGGCAGCATAGGCCACGGCATGAGGGGCCAGCCTGTCGGTAGCTGTGTGCTCATCTCTGCAGTGTGTAACCAGGAGCCTTGCCAGCCTGGCTGAGTGGACCAAAGCACACACAAGTACCAGCTGAGCCCAGGGCAATGGGGAGGCCCTGGAACAGAGGGAAGAGGTAAGGTGAGGCACTGCTTGAGCATGACTACCAGTGACATGAAGGACCAGTTAAAGTCATCACAGCAGGCCCGGCTGTGGGAGGGAGAGCCTAGAAGACATGGTACCTGCAATGGAGGGCTGCCGTGTAGCTCAGTGAAGACCAAACCTCCTCTTCTACAACCCGAAGGAAAGCCGCTGATGTCAGGCAATCTTGTTAGTCACGTGGACCAGAAACGCATGGCATCGAGGAAGCATTTGGCTTGGGTTTGGCACACCATGCCTTATTAAGTATCTACCGTATGCTGAGCTCTTTTCAAACACATATATGTTTAATCCTCAGGAAATTCCCTTGAGGGTGAAACAATGATTTCCATTTTACATAGGCATAAACCGAGATCCAGAGGAGTTAACTAACTTGCCCACATATTCTCGTGTATGTGGGGAGCTGTCATATGGAAAGGGGAGCTTCCCAGGTGGCATGAGCAGTAAAGAACCCGCTTGCCAACGCAGGAAATGTAAAAGACTCAGTTTCGATCTTTCCTGAGTCAGGAAGATCACCTGGAGAAGGGCATGGCAACCCACTCCAGTTTTCCTGCCTGGAGAAACCCATGGACAGAGGAGCCTGGCAGGCTATAGTCCATGGGGTTGTAAAGAGTTGGACATGACTGAAGTTACTTATCACACATGAAAGCATGTGGAAAGGGGACTAGACCCATCCCAAGGTGGTCCTAGGGAGCCATACTGGAGTGAACAGGTAGAAATTACTGGAAAATGGTACTTAGAACAGTGACTTTCTGAGAGTGTTTTCCAACAATACAGTGAGCTACCATGCTGAGGTGTCTATCAGTGATGGATAATGCAGGAATGATCGTGTTGTGGCAGCTTCTGGGAGAGGAGGCAGGGTTCTTAGGTCCTGTAGGTGCTGAAGATGAAGGCTGAAGTCTTCGAGAGTTCATTTGAATAACGAAAGGGTCAGTCTCAACACACAGAAATTTTTACTGTTGTCATTTTAATGTCAATGCAGTATAAAAAAAGATACAACAATAATAATAATATAGGACTTCCCTGGTGGTCCAGTGGTTAGGACTCCACACTTCCACTGCAGGGGGTTTGGTTCCTGGTTGGGGAAATAAGATCTCACCTTCCATGCAGTACAGCCAAAAGCTAATTATTTTAATTTTAATAAAATAATAATTAAACAATAATAAAATATTAAAATAATATTTTTATTTAAAAATATTTAAAAATAAAGTAATAATAATAGTATAATATCTACTGGTATTCAGCTCTTAATCAGCATCAAGCACTTTGCAAGCAAAGAGCTTTATGTTTGTGTGCTCAGTTGTGTCCAGCTCTTTTTGACCCCATGGGCTTGTTAGTTAGTTAGTTAGTTCAGTCACTCAGTCGTGTCTGACTCTTTGTGACCCCATGAATTGCAGCATGCCTGGCCTCCCTGTCCATCACCATCTCCTGGAGTTCACTCAGACTCACGTCCATCGAGTTAGTGATGCCATCCAGCCATCTCATCCTCTGTCATCCCCTTCTCCTCCTGCCCCCAGTCCCTCCCAGCATTAGAGTCTTTTCCAATGAGTCAACTCTTTCCATGAGGCGTCCAAAGTACTGGAGTTTCAGCTTTAGCATCATTTCTTCCAAAGAAATCCCAGGGCTGATCTCCTTCAGAATGGACTGGTTGGACCTCCTTGCAGTCCAAGGGACTCTCAAGAGTCTTCTCCAACACCACAGTTCAAAAGCATCAACTCTTCAGTGCTCAGCTTTCTTCACAGTCCAACTCTCACATCCATACATGACCACAGGAAAAACCATAGCCTTGACTAGATGGACCTTTGTTGGCAAAGTAATGTCTCTGCTTTTGAATATGCTATCTAGGTTGGTCATAACTTTTCTTCCAAGGAGTAAGCGTCTTTTAATTTCATGGCTGCAATCACCATCTGCAGTGATTTTGGAGCCCAAAAAATAAAGTGACACTGTTTCCACTGTTTCCCCATCTATTTCCCATGAAGTGATGGGACCGGATGCCATGATCTTCGTTTTCTGAATGTTGAGCTTTAAGCCAACTTTTTCACTCTCCTCTTCCACTTTCATCAAAAGGCTTTTTAGTTCCTCTTCACTTTCTTTCATACGGGTTATGTCATCTGCATATCCGAGGTTATTGATATTTCTCCCAGCAATCTTGATTCCATCTTGTGCTTTTTCCAGCCCTGCATAGTTAGAATAGGGAAAAGGAGTCCAAAATGGTGGTGGCTAAAAGACAAGGAAGGGACAAGCCCACGAAAATAGGACAGAGGAAGGTCAAAGGAAGGTCTGAGGACCCAAGTGAGGACTTCAGGTAGAACAACACTCCTGACTAAGCCCAATTTGCATAAGGCAGGCCCAGGGGGGAAGAAAAACCCATAAAAAGAGGAGCCAAAGGTCTCCCTCTCTCTCTCTCTCTCTCCCCCTCCTCCTCCCACCCACTGGGGTGCTCTTCTATTCGCATCTTTGGATCCACGTACCCTCATGCCTCAAAGATGGATTTTCCTGCTATCTTCTAAAAAAAATAGAGTTGTAACACTGAGCTGTAACACTGATTTGTCTAAGAGCTATAACACGGTCTGTTTGAGACCTGAGAGCTATAACACCGTCTGTCTAAGACCCGAGAGCTGTGACACGCCAAGGGGGCTTTAGTGTCCCCGTCACTCCAAATCTTTGTTGTGACAAGACGAAAACCAAGGAGCATATACTCGTGTGACAGACTGAAGCCCACCAGGATCCTCTGTCCTTGGGGATTCTCCAGGCAAGAACACTGGAGTGGATTGCCATGCTCTCCTCCAGGGGGTCTTCAGGCAAGAAGATCTTGGGGATTCTCCAGGCAAGAATACTGGAGTGGGTTGTCAATTATAGAGGAGAAAACTGAGACTTGCAGAAGTAAAGATCAAAAACTTGCCCCAGGCCAGCTTGCCCACATTCCTGGTCCCTGCTTGTTCTACTCTGCTGCCTCAGTTTTTCTGCATTTATCTGCTGTCAGCAACTCAAAACCTTTGGAACCTGAGCTCCTGGAAAAGAAGAGTCAGTGTAAATAGACACGAATAGTCACTTTGGCAGACAACGCTGCCTTTTCAACAGTTTGAACTTTATTATTATTTTTTTTTTCTGTGCAAATTCCCTGAAAACCCCTTCCTCATGAATGTCTTATTTTTCCACTGCATTTAAACACCTCCCAGACTGTTTGCTGCCACTGCAAAACTTTTGAAAAGTGTTTTTGCAGATTTCTTCCAATGAAAAAATCAACAAAATCACCAAAAACTAGATGTTCTTTTTTTTCCCTCTCAAGATGAAAATGACTTCGAAAAATGAAGGAGGCAATTGAAACAAGGGAAACATAGCCTCAGGAGCAAGATTTTAGCACAACAAAGGGCACACCGCCAGTCAAAACTTAAGATGATTCAGAGGTCATCAAGTATTCAGGAAATGAAGAAAAATGGAGCAGAATATTAGCATTCTGAAGGCTCTAGCACCAAGAATCTAGTGACAAGATAACCCAAAACTGCATCTGTGGAAAACTCACAGCTGCAGGAAACCACAGCAGAGATTCAAAGTTACTGTTATATTGTTTCCAATCTCTGGCTGAAATGGTGCACATTTATCAGACCTCTGTGATGCCTCATAGCAGAAAAAACTTTAAATATTTAAACCATATTTTAATTTTGAAAGGACACATCTTGCTACAATTTACTTCTTTGATTTTTCCACCATAGCTGAAATGTTTTACCTTGAGTTATAATCTAACACTTTCCTAGGTTTGGAATGAAGAGTGTAGGCTCTGGAATCAGACTGCTGGAGCTGTAATGTCATCTCAATCACTTACTAAGAGATGTGAACCTTGGATAAGTTCCTTAACCTCCCTAATTCTGTTTTCTCATCTGTAAAATGGAATCAATTATAGCTCACCTTTCATACAGTTTTTATTTGACTTTAATGAAATCATGTATGATAAGTGCTTGAAACAGTTCCCAGCACTCAGTAAATGCTCTAAAAAATTAGTAGTTATGATTATATTTTATCTGTTTCTATCCATAAGAAAGAAAATGTTATTTTCCTTAGGAAGTAAAAATCTGAGTATAGACCACTTAAACTGTTGAGTGCCAGATTTTGAAACAGACTTTCATAAAAAGTTAACTACACATCTGGCTCTTCTGTGGGGATCATCCCTTCAACTAGTTCTTCTAAGACATCAGTATCTTTATACCTTTATGCTGCCTCAGGTTCTAGTCCAAGAAATACATGCTCTGGGTGTGACACTTTCTTAGATGATTCCTCTGGAGCTCTTCCCATTTTTACCACTTGCTCTGTCTTCCACAATGGAGCACTTAAGTCTGCAACTTTTTCCTCTTTCTCCAGAAGGTTTCCATCCCCAAGATAATATTTATCTTTTAGGTTAATTGGCTTCCCTTGTGGCTCAGCTGGTAAAAAGTCCACCTGTAATGCGGGAGAACTGGATTCAATCCCTGGGTTGGGAAGATCCCCTGGAGAAGAGAAAAGCTACCTACCACTCCAGTACTCTGACCTGGAGAATTCCACAGACTGTGTAGTCCATGGGGTCACAAAGAGTCGGACACAACTGAGTGACATTTTCTTTAGGTTTATTATAAGATTAAATGAGATGGTTCATGTAAAGTTCTTAGAACTCTTCCTGGGACATGGTGTTAAGACCAAACAGGCGCCATGACAGGCTTCAGGGGGCCAAGGTAGGCCTAAGTCTCCTATACAGAGGGGCTGAGTTATTGCCAAGGAGGAGCTGAGATCATCCTCCGCCGGCTCCAGGACTCGACCAATCAGTATACTCCCTGTAGCCTGGTTCAAGCTTATCAGGACAAGGATGAAAACCCCCTGAGAAAGCCCGCACACGCGAAAATCTAGCCAATTAGTAGATGCTAAGGAATCCTTGCAACCAATCCGCCCCTGCCAACTCCCTGTCTTTGTCTTAAACCTATAAATACTGCTGTAATTCAGGGCTCGGGGCCCTTGTTCCACTCCACTGCGTTGGAGGTGACATGGGCCCTGGCTCGAGCTAGCAATAAATTCCCTTTTTGCATTTGCATTGCTGTGGATGTCTTGTTCTCTCAGTTCTGGGGATTGGGACCTTGGGCATAACAATGGTAGGACTACTGGTGTTAAATATTATTATATAGATACTAATATTTCTCCTTTCCTCTCGACAAAAATAATACTCCTACCTGTGTGACCTCATGACACCTCTGTTCTCTCTCTTGTGGCATCAGTAGGTCACCCTGCTGTCTTAGTTTGTGTTGCTATAATCTAACATTACAGACTTGGTGGCTTAAACTAAAAGTATTTATTTTTCACAGTTCTGGAGGTGGAGAAGTCTAAGATCAAGCACTGAAAGCTTCAGTGTCTGATGAGGACACTCTTCCTGGTTCATAGATGGCCATCTCTTCAGATGACTGAAACAGGGCTACAGAGTTCTGTGGGGTCTTTTTTATAAGGACACTAATCCCACTCACTTCATGGCAAATAGATAGGGAAACAGTGGAAACAGTGGCTGACTTTATTTTTCTGGGCTCCAAAATCACCGCAGATGGTGCCTGCAGCCATGAAATTAAAAGACTTACTCCTTGGAAGAAAAGCTATGACCAACCTAGACAGCATATTAGAAAGCAAAGACATTACCTTGTCAACAAAGGTCCATCTAGTCAAGGCTATGGTTTTTCCAGTGGTCACGTATGGATGTGAGAGTTTGACTATAAAGAAAGCTGAGTGCTGAAGAACTGATGCCTTTGAACTGTGGTGTTGGAGAAGACTCACGAGAGTTCCTTGGACTGCAAGGAGATCCAAGCAGTCGATCCTAAAGGAGATCAATCCTGGGTGTTCATTGGAAGGACTGATGTTGAAGCTGAAACTCCAATACATTGGCCACCTGATGAGAAGAGCTGACTCATTGAAGAAGATCCTGATGCTGGGAAAGATTGAGGGCAGGAGGATAAGGGGATGACAGAGGATGAGATGGTTGGATGGCATCACCAACTCAATGGAAATGGGTTTGGGTAGACTCCAGGAGTTGGTGATGGACAGGGAGGCCTGGTGTGCTGCGGTTCATGGGGTTGCAAAGAGTCGGACACGATTGAGAGGCTGAACTGAATTCTACTAGTGAGGACTTGACCCTCATCACTTAATTACCTCCCAAAGACCCCATTCTTCAACATCACTTTGGTGGTATGATTTCAACATATGTACTTTCAGGGGAGGACACAAACTTTCAGTTCATAACAACTGCCCATGTGGTATATTTCATGTTAAACATTTCTACTTCCTGAGCCATGAAATAATGAATGATCCAATGGTGAACAGCTGGCTTCTGACCACCATCCCCTCTTCCTAAAGGCACCTCTTACTCTTTCCCCAGTTGGTTAGGTGTCCTATTATTGCATGGGCTTCTGAGTTGGCTCAGTGGTAAAGGAGATACAGTTTCACTCTCGGGATAAAGAAGATCCTGTGGAGGAGGGCTTGGCAACCCACTCCAGTATTCTTGCCTGAAAAATCCCATGGACAGAGGAGCCTGGCGGGCTACAATCCATGGGGTCACAAAGAGTCAGACACATCTGAGTGACTGAGCATGCACACATGCATGTTACTGTACCTCCCCCAATGCAGCTCTTCTTACACTGAATTGCTTTTGCAAGTTATATGTTTGTCTCTCCTTGAAATCAAAACACTAATCTTCTTTATTTCTTTTTCCGGAACCTCATATAGAGTCTGGCACAGAGTAGGCACTTACTGTTTCTTAGATAATACACTTATTTACATTTTTAAAATATAGGAATCCTTGGGACCTAGTTCAAATCGTAGCGCAAATACAACTAAGTCCTGAGTCTATATGGGGGACAAGCCACACCTCTCACATGTGGCAAATTTGGATGCATCACACATGTGAGCAAAATTTAAGCAAGTGGGTCTATTTTACTTTAAAACTCTGAACTGAAGAGATATGTGACACTCTAATAGGAAACTACTTTGTGTTGAAATGGGTGGTTACCACCTTTCTAGCTAACTCCACTGGGACTGTTTCACAGAAAATCCAAAAAGACAAATATGAAAGAAGGCCGTGTTTTCCTGTAGTATTCATATATTCCATCCTTGACTAGGCCTCTTATGTCATTGTCCAGTGGAGTCCACCAGTCTGGTATCTAGCATATTAAGCAATATATAAAAGATTATGTATGACATTGTCTATACTTTTGTTTCTAGCCTCAAAACTTTAGCTTTTAGATTTTTAATAGAAACCAGACATCACATCATTAATGTGTCATCAAAAGCAGTGCCAGATTTTCTGTTCTTCCTGGGAATGACTCAATGGCTAGTGAGAATACATGGATGAGGTAACCCTGGGGATTCAGTTCAAATACATGCAGACCCCAAAACACCAGATCAGGGCCCAAGATCTAAAATTAGCTGTGCACAAAGGGGACAGAACAATTTCCAAAGTGAAATACTTGCAAGCCTCAGATTTCCAGCATTGCTCCATTCTCTGGACAGATGGGGGTTTGTCAACAATGTGCCATTGTCTATTCGATGTGCTAGAACCACAAAGATGAAACATGTATCTATATACACAAACATATAGTATATTTAAGGAACTAATAGAAGAGTGATTTAATCTTCCAAAATATATTAAAATTACATAACACAAGAGGTAACGATGAATTATGACATATAGTTGTATAAGTAAGCAGTAGAAAACTGTATGTGTAGTCACAGGACAAATAGCCCCATGAAATACTTCTGGTATAAATCATGTGTATGATTTGTTGTGTGTGATATAAAAAAGTAATGCCATTGACCATATTTGTTAAACTAGTTGCACCAAAGTGAGCTATAAAGTTTCGTGTAGAATGTCAGCATATTTTCATTAAAAAAAATTAAAAAACTAACATTTACAAACTGCATAACCCTACGTGCTAGACTTGTTTGCTCACTTTATCAAATGCATTTGGGAACAGGCTTTTTCTTTGTTAAGGGGTAAGGAAACTGCCTATAGGATGTGCATTGTGAGTTAGCCTTGCTGCTGCTGCTGCTGCTAAATCACTTCAGTTGTGTCCGACTCTGTGCAACCCCATTGACAGCAGCCCACCAGGCTCCCCCATCTCCAGGCAAGAATGCTGGAGTGGGTTGCCATTTCCTACAAATTCCACCCTTTCCAAAGGGTTGAGAAGAGACAGGTCATGGAGAGAAGGCCAGAAGCCTATGGAGTCTCCAGTATAAAGTCCAGAAACTACTCTGCGTTCATTCACTGTTAATGAATACTTATTCTGCTGGGAGAGTGTGCAATCTCACACCTAACAAAGGCTAAAATCAATAAGGGCTGTATCTAATAATGTTTGGTTGTTGTATTTAACAGGGAAATTAAAAGTGTAGGAAACTGTTTGGTTAATTTTGATGACCTGAAATTTTATTCTCATTAGAAATAAAAGAGATTTTTCTGTATCTGGCACAGAAAAAATAAGTCAGCCAGATTTGGGGCAAGTTGCTGACAAGGATGGGATGAACAGACTGTCAAGTGAAAATAAACAACATTTATAAAGACAAAGTGGAGAAATTATAATGTGCAATTATTCTGTGATTTTGCAAATATCATAATTAGTTTCATACATTATTGTAGAATATCTCAAGAAATCCCTGAATTTTAAATCCTCATCAACATTTTATGTGTGCTAACTTGATTCAGTTGTGTTGAACTCCTTGCAACCCCATGGACTGTAGCCCACCAGGCTCCTCTGTCCATGGAATTCTCCAGGCAAGAATACTGGAGTGGGTTTCTATTTCCTCCTCAAGGGGATCTTCCCAAGCCAGGGGTTGAACCCACTCAGGTCCTTTACCACTAGTGCCACCTGGGAAACCCTAAATAAGGTAATCACCATCCTAAATCTTGTGTTTCTTATTCCATTATTTTTTCTACAATAGACTTGTAAGACATGCACACAATAATCACAAATAACCATATTCTACTTTTGAAGTAAACTGAAGTATCTTCTTCACTGAAAGTGGCTCTAGCAACAATAAAATCTAAACTGAGCTCAACCTGTGACCAAATCGACTCAATTCTCTGCCTTAATAGCCTGACAGAAGAAGAAGTAAGTCCATTTTCAGCTGTAAATATTTTCATCAGGCAAGTACTGTTTTCTAACATTTACTCAAATGTTGGATAATATATGCAGAAATAATGACACAGAAAACAGGTTTTTAAGAAAGAGAATTTAATATCAAAAGATAAAGCAATCGACAGAACCAGACTCAGAGTTGATCATACTTATGGGCTGAATTGTGTGTCACTAAATTCATATGTTGAAGTCTTAAACACTAATGTGACTATATTTGGATATAGGACCATTAAAGAGCTAATTGGGGTTAAATGCAGTCATAAGCATGGCACTCTATTCCAGTAGGACTGATATCTTTGTATGAATATGAAGAGGCACCAGGGAAGTACAAGCACAGAGAAAATGCTATATGAGGATTCATGGAGAAAGCAGTTATTTGTAAGCCTCAGGGAAGAGAGGCCTCAGGGAAACCAAACCTACCAAAGACTTGGTCTTGAATTTCCAGCCTTCAGAACTGTGAAAAAATATAAATATGCTGTTTAAGCCAAGTCACCAAGTCTGTGGTATTTTGTTATGGCAGCCCTAGCAAACTATTACATATGTTGTGTGGAAACCATCAAACAGAAATATTGAAATAACTATGAGAAATTCTTAAGATACAGTGAAGAAAGTGTACAAAAAGATAGGAAATTTCAGAAGAAATTTTAAGACAGTAAAATAAAATAAGAAATAAAAATCATAATAATAGACATTAAAATTATTTTGACAGGTTTATCTAAAGATAGGAGAGAGTTGAGAAAAGAATCAGTGGATCTGAACTTTATTATAAATTACTGAAGATGAAACAAAGAGCAGAGAGAGGAAGAAGCAGAAGAGGAAGAATAAGGAAGATGGTAGAGAAGAAGTAAGAAAGAGAAGGGAAAAGAAAAGAACAGGTGAACAAAGAATGACAACAGAGCATCCAAACTGTAGGCTTATATCCATATAGTATAAATGTAATTGGAGTCCCAGAAAAAAATGAAGGTTAAAAACATGTCTCTCCATGAGACATGGCTGAAAATTTCCAAAAATTAATGACAGTCAGCAATGCGCATATCCAAGAAACTCAGATAACTATAAGCAGGATCATTACACACACACATACTACATACTTGCACACATGTCCGTTTACATCAGAGTTAAAGAGAGAAAAGAGAGAGAGAGAAAATGTTGTGGGTGGTTATAAAATAAGAAGTATTACTTGCCTATAGGAAAAAAAATTCTAGCAGCTATGCATGCCAGAAGAAAATGAATACTATCTTTCCAATACTGAAACAAAATTAGCTAAGCCAGAATTTTATATTTAAAAAAAAGTCTTTCAGACAAACAAAAATTGAGAGTATTTGCTGCCAACACACCTGCACTGCAAGAAATATTAAAGAAGGTTCATCAAACAGAAGAATTAAGATACTAGATGAATATTTGGATTTACAAAGAAATGAGTGCCAGAAATGTCAAAAAGAGAGTAGATATTAAAATATTATTTTTTTAATTGTAATTACTTTAAAAAATAATGATGGGCAAATAAAAAATAGTAGTAATATATTTGGGGCTAGATGAAATATATAGAAGTAAAATGTAGGCTAATAATAAGACAAAGGATAAAAAGAAAGAATTAGATGGTATATGCTAAAGTTCCTATTCTAAATACATAGTGGTATAACATTACTTAAAGGTAGATCATTATAAATATATATATATATATATAGACAGAGAGAAAGAGAGAGAGAGAGAGAGAACCCTAGAGCAAACACTTAAGAAGAGACATAATGAAAAAATATGGAAATAAAATTAAATCATAAAATACTCAATTTTTTCAGAAGGGGAAGAAAGAAAATAAAAAGCAATTAGAATATAATAGATTTAAGATCAACCTTACATGACTAATTGCATAAAATAAATGGTCTAATCTCTTCAGTTATTAATAGAAGACAGAGTTTGTAAGCTTAAAAGAAAAAATAACTATGTGATATTTCCAAGAAATCAACTTTAAGTGTAAAAATATAAAGAGATTAAAAGTAAAAGACAAAATACGGTCAAGATTTCTAGGTTGAAAAAAGGGAGAAATTAAGATTTGAAATAAAGTTTTGCCTTGAGAAAGTTGAGTAGTGATGTTATACATAAAGGTGGAGAGGTTAGACAAATAATAGGTTCGGGAAGTACAAACAATAATTTAGTTATAGACACTGTGTTAGTCAAAGTCAGAATTTATTAACCTATGTTACTAGCTGGCTTCCTATTTTTGTATGGCCTGTGAGCTAAAAATAGTTTCTATACTTACAAATGGCTGACAATAATAAAGGGAATATTTTGTGAAATGTAAGCATATAAAATTTAAGTTTCAGGGGGCATAAATAAATCGTATTGGAGCACAGCTGCATTCATTCACTTACACATTGTGGTTGCTTTTGCACTACAATGATGAGGTTGAGCAATTGTGAGAGAAACCATATGTGGCACAAATCTCTTCACACTGATGCTTGGTGCATTATAAATCATAGTGCATGGTTACTACTCAACAGAATGTCATTGTCACAAGCATTATCTTACAATTATATTTTATGTAATTTTTGTTGCTAATGCATCCCATAGTGTCAATAAAAGAAAGGAAAAAAGTGGACTTGAATAGTATGTTTTTAAGGCATGGTGAAATGTAGATGATTTTGTTACTGAATTAGATAGCAAAGTATTGTGTTCTACATGCAATGATCCTATAGCTATAGAATACAATATGTGATGACATTACCAGATTAAACTTTTATCACAATATTCTCAATACACAGGAAAGCAACAGTCTGAAAAATTACTAGAAAGTTTAAAACTGAGTACCTCATCACAGCAAGATTTCTCCATACAAATAAAAATAAGATTACAGACAAAGTAAATTTCTAACTGGCTCATTTGTTAGCCAGTCAAACAGCATTTGGGGAGTTAATGAAATCATGCATGATTTTAGTGGCCAAAGAAATATGTTTAGACTAAAATTGTTTAAGACTATTAGCCTTTCAGCCAAAACGGTTGTTCAAAAAGTTGAGAACATTGGGATTAACATCAATGATCAATTTAAAACAAATGATATGAGTCTTTCCATAGCACTTAATGAGTTAACAGATGTTACCAATACTGTTCAGTTGTTTATTCAAGGAGTTAATACTGAGTTTGAAGTGACTGAAGAATATTCCTGAGTGATCTGTGTGAAATAACTATAGGCAAGAATACTTTCAAAATTGAGAAAACATATTTCAGTATAACATGACATGGAATCTTCTAAGAAGCATAACAACTAATAGTGATGAAAATGTGGATGGAGCAGAAAAAGTCATAGTTGAACAAACATAAAGTTTGTAAGAAGTGTAGTTTTCATAGTCTTTGATGTATTATTAGCTGTATTATTCATCTATGGACATTTCCAGAAATTTTTTTAGTTATCCTGTGATATCACACCAGTAGTCAGTGATGAGCTTTGCTTGCTCTCATGGACTTAATCATCACTGATGCTGAAAACTTATGAACTGAAGATGTGAATTGCAGCTGAATGTTATGACTTACTCCATCACACACCAGTTCAGTGACGTGGCACTAGTAAAATTTTATTGCTATGTTTTGGATCTCACAAACAAGATTTGAACTTTTCTAAACAAAATGAACCCCAAACGCTATTACCAAATGGTGAACAATTTTGAAAATTACCTTTTGCTGTGAACTTGATAATATTTATGAATTCAACCCAAAATTATAAGACAAAACAAGGTTTATTCAAGATACAAGTAGTCATTTAAATAACAAATAATGTTTGAATTATAGTAATGTCAATCTACTTTACATACTTCTGTGCTGTTGAAAGTTAAAACAAAAGTAGCCATGTTTTCAGAGTTCACAGTAGAGTTCCAACAGCCTTTCAATGCAAGTGCAATACAAGTGCAAAAGAGATGTTCAAATTTCAAAATCCATTTAACTGTGCTATCAAAGAGTCCACCTAAGCTTCAATTTAAAGAGATTAATCTGCAACACTGCTGTTTAGTAGCTAAGTCATATCCAATTCTTTTTGTGATCCAATGGATTGTAGCCCTCCAGGCTCCTCTGCCCATGGGATTTCCCAAACAAGAATACTGGAGTGTGTTGCCATTTCCTTTTCCAGGGGATCTTCTGGACCCAGGGGTCAAAACCAAGTTTTCAGCACTGGCAGGGGGATTCTTAACCACTGAGCTGCCAGGGAAGGCCCTGATCTAGATTGTATGGACATGCTGAAAAGCAACTAACAAAGAGAAGGATTTAATGAAATTCTATAAATGTCTTCCCCTGATGCTGGGAAAGGCAGGAGGAGAAGGGGACGACAGGGGATGAGATGGCTGGATGGCATCACCAACTCGATGGACATGAGTTTGAGTAAGTCTGGGAGTTGTTGATGGACAGGAAAGCCCGGCATGCTGCAGTCCATGGGATCACAAAGAGTCAGACATGACTGAGCGACCGAACTGAACTGAAAATTATATATAAATAAGATTGATATCAGTATTTGGTAGTATCTATTTTTATGAAAAGACATTTTCAAAGATGAGATATACTTTTATATATAATACTACAGCTCAATATTGACAGAAGAAAATTGCAATTGATTTTGTTAATAGAAAAGGCTACCTTGGAACTTCAATTAGGCAAAATATTGTCCTCCCTCAAACTAGAATTCCATTCCTCTCATTAGTGTATCTGTATTACAAAAAGTAACATATTGCTTCTAATATGGTATGATAAAATGATATTATTATTGCATTTTTTTATTTCTCGATAGAAATTTAGGGAAATTTGTCTCCTCCATTGATTTAAGGGCCTATAATATCTTTAATCTCTTGCTAACAATGTCTAAAGTTTTTGCTATCTGACCCTTTACAGAAAAAGCTTGCCAATCCCTAGTAAAGACAAGCTATGTGGTAGTAGCAATGAACCCTGAAATATCAAGAACTTAACACAATAGGCTTACACTAAGCTTTACTTTTCATGGCTCAGTCTAACATGGGTCCCACAGGTTCCTTGTGCTCTCCTCCAGTGGTGACTCAGGAATCCAGGCTTCTTCTATCACGCAACACTTTCATTTTGGATTTCTTTATTTTCAAACCTGTGTATGAGAAAGAATATTAAGAATTCACAACAGTTTCATCTACCACGGAATGGAAGGCACAAATTCCTTCTGCTCAAATTTGAGAGTCATTAGCATATGGGTGATATTTAATGATATGCAAATAAATGAGCTCTTCTACAAAGAAAATAGAGAAAAATCACTCAAGGAACATACCTCAAAGCACTTCAATTTATGGAGGCCCAGTCAACAAGAGGAAAATGAACATGAGAAGGTCATTGAGAGTGACAGCTAAAAATGAAGAAATAATAGGAAAGTTTAATGTCACAAAAGCTAAGCAAAGCCTCAAAAAGACTGTCATGTATGGTCTATAACCTATTTCCAATTGTGACTCAGGCAAGTCACAACTGCTCTGAACTGAACTGCCCACACCTGTATATTAGTATATTGAGAATAATTACAATAAATATTTACCCTGAATATTCATTGGAAGGACTGATACTGAAGCTGAAGCTCTAATACTTTTGCTACCCGATGTGAAGAGGTGATTCATTGAAAAAGACCCTGACACTGGGAAAGATTGAAGGCAGGAGGAGAAGGGGGAGATCAAGGATGAGATGGCTGGGTGGCATCACCGACTCAGTGGACATGAGTTTGACCAAACTTTGGGAGATAGTGAAGGGCAGGGAAGCCTGGTGGTGTGCTGTACTCCATGAGGTAGCAAAGAGTTGGACATGACTTAGTGATTGAACAACAACCTCAAAAGATTCATTATGAGGAGGAAATGCAATCGTGTACACAAAAGCACTGAAATCCCTGCACAAATTATGACAGTAACTGTTTTCATTGTAGTCACATGCAATAACTCCTCTACTTCATGCCACATTTTTCTGAAGAGTTAGAATTCTCCCATAACCCACCCCAACCACTGCCTCCAAATTATCACGGCAGATTTTACCAAACTGGTTTGGATGTGGATAACCACAGTCTAACTGAAATTCAGTGATTCCCAGCTAGAAGCATTTCAGAGGCAAGAACTACCCAGGGACGTGACTCTCTTTCAGTAAAATGAGATTAGTGTATGAAATCCTTAAGATCTTTCTGGAACAAAGCTCCAACTCAAGCAGGCAGCTTCTGAGCCACCACTGGCCATAGGCAGACACAGTAAGCTATAGTCTGAAATTCTGGTAAATAGTGCCCCAAACTTCAGGGAAATCATAAAAGCAGCTGAATGAGAACCGTGTCCTAAAGCTCACTGGCTGTTAGGCGTGATCAACACTGAAGGTAAAAATAAACAAATATAAATGAAACTCTACTTAACTCAAGACCTTTCACTTCATAGATTTTTATTAAAACACATTTGCAAAAGTACAAAGGTTAGTCTGTGTTTTCTTTTTCCTTCTTTTTTTTTTCACTATGATATATTGGAATTGTCCAATTGAAACCATATGTTGGCTCCGTAATTCTCAATTGCAAAATGTGCACCATTTTAAAACCCAATAAAATGAAGAGGGGGAGGGCACTAATGTATCAGGATAAATACTCTTGGACTGATAGAAATACTGTGTTTCCAATCTATTGGAAAGGAGGAAAAGCCACCTCTTTCGTTAATTATAATACCTACAGAACAGAAATGTAATGCAACTGAGGTAATGACATGCTGATGCACTGGGGGGAAAAAATCATATAATTTGGAGAAAAAACAGAAAGCCTGGGTTTGAATCTACCTCTTCCACCTATTGGCTCAGTGCCCTTTTAAAACAGTTGTAATCTCACTCAGACTCAGTTTCAATTCCTATAATACAAACAAAATAATCCCCACCTTGGATAATTGTTATATGGACTTCATAGATTTAATAAGACAAAGCACACATCTGTGTGATACGTGGTTGGAACTTGACACTGAATGAAATGGATGACAATTTACTCCGTTCTAGATTCTGCTACTTTGTATTGTTCTCTTTTTTTTTTCTGAAAATTAATTTTGGAAAACTGAGAAGCTGAATAGAATAGCAAATTCAATAATGTGTCCAAACCTGAAGCATGAATAGGAATGAAAATAAATCTGTTGAGCCACGAGCACCTATCATCCACCCCTCACCCAGTTCAAGCTTCTCCAAGGCTGATGTGCACCCCAGTTACCAAGGACCTTGATCAAATGCAGATTCTAATTCAGTAAGTCTAGGGAGGGCCCTGAAATTCCATTTCAGTCACTAGGTGATGCCAATGCTTGATCAATATTGAGCAGAAGTTTTGCACAAAGAATGATTTTTTAAAAATTAAAATGTTTATGGGTCACTTTTTTCCTTCAAAATTCTAGTAAATTTACTGATTTTTACCCAAAAAATGCTATTATTAGATTTTTACATAATAATAACAGTCAATGCTGTTGAGAGCTTGTGTGTGTGTGTGTGTGTGTGTGTGTGTGTGTGTGCGCACGCGCTAAGTCACTTAAGTCGTATCCAGCTCTGTGACTCTATGGGCTGTATATAGCCTGCCAGTCTCCTCTGTCCATGGAATTCTCCAGGCAAGAATACTGGAGTGGATTGCCAAGCTCTCTCCTCCAGGGCATCTTGCCAATGCAGATATCAAACCCTCATTTCCTGCATCTCCTGAATTGCAGGCAGATTCTTTACCGCTGAGCCATCAGAGTAGCCCTGCGCTAATTGTAATGATAACTGCTTTACATCCTCTCATAGGCACGTAAGTACCTAATATTGTATTAGTATCTTCACAATAAGGAACCAGAGGTCCAAATATGTCTTTTCTTTTCACTCAGCCATTCTTCTTTGCTTAATTCATTCCGTTTTGAGCAAGGAAATCGATGTTCAGTTCAGTTCAGTCCCTCAGTCGTGTCCGACTCTTTGTGACCCCTTCTTGTCCATCACGAACACCGGGAGTCTACCCAAACCCATGTCCATTGAGTCGGTGATGCCATCCAACCATCTCATCCTCTGTCATCCCGTTCTCCTGACCTCAATCTTTCACAGCATCAGGGTCATTTCAAATGAGTCAGCTCTTCTCATCAGGTGGCCAAAGTATTGGAGTTTCAGCTTCAGCATCAGTCCTTCCAATAAACAGCCAGGACTGATCTCCTTTAGGATGGACTGGTTGGATCTCTTTGTAGTGCAAGGGACTCAAGAGTCTTCTCCAACACCACAGTTCAAAAGCATCAGTTCTTCGGCGCTCAGCTTTCTTTATAGTTCAACTCTTACATCCACACATGACTACTGGGAAAAACGATAGCCTTGACTAGACGGAACTTTGTTGGCAAAGTAATGTCTCTACTTTTCAATATGCTGTCTAGGTTGGTCATAACTTTCCTTCCAAGGAATGAGGATCTTTTAATTTCATGGCTGCAATCACCATCTCCAGTAATTTTGGAGCCCAGAAAAATAAAGTCAGCCACTGTTTCCACTGTTTCCCCATCTACTTCCCATGAAGTGATGGGACCAGATGCCATGATCTTAGTTTTCTATGAATGTTGAGCTTTAAGCCAACTTTTTCACTCTCTTTCACTTTCATCAAGAGGCTCTTTAGTTCCTCTTCACTTTCTGCCATAAGAGTGGTGTCATCTGCATATCTGAGGTTATTGATATTTCTCCCGGCAATCTCGATTCCAGCTTGTGTTTCTTCCAGTCCAGTGTTTCTCATGATATACTCTGCATAGAAGTTAAATAAGCAGGGTGACAATATACAGCCTTGATGTACTCCTTTTCCTATTTGGAACCAGTCTGTTATTCCATGTCCAGTTCTAACTGTTGCTTCCTGATCTGCATACAGGTTTCTCAAGAGGCAGGTTAGGTCGTCTGGTATTCCCATCTCTTTCAGAATTTTCCACAGTTTATTGTGATCCACACAGTCAAAGGCTTTGGCATAGTCAATAAAGCAGAAATAGATGTTTTTCTGGAACTCCCTTGCTTTTTCGATGATCCAGCAGATGTTGACAATTTGGTCTCTGGTTCTCTGCCTTTTCTAAAACCAGCTTGAACATCTGGAAGTTCACGGTTTATGTACTGCTGAAGCTTGGCTTGGAGAATTTTAAGCATTATTTTACTAGCATGTGAGATGAGTGCAATTGTGCAGAAGTTTCATCATTCTTTGGCATTGCCTTTCTTTGGGATTGGAATGAAAACTGACCTTTTCCAGTCCTGTGGCCACTGGTGTTCCTTGCTTTTAATATAACAGACAAACAGAAACAAATACATTCAAGATAAGCTTGATTACAAAAACAGTCTGTATTTATTGAAAGTAGTAGCTTTTGAGTGATATTTGCTGTATTTTAATATACTGATAATGGATAACACTGTTTGACATCTGGGATGTCAGAACTACCTGGATTTTTGTGTGCATCCTTACAAAAGTAACTTCCTATTACTAGACTTTTCTTGAAAAGTTATATTTTCCTGCAGCATAATGTTGGCATATCATGGGCATTTTATACTCAGAACATACTTAAAGAGCTCTCATTCATTCTCTAAACGTACAGTGAACACCTATTCTAAACTATACAAGCAAGTTTACTTTGAGAGCAAACAGATAATTTAAAACAAAGATCACGTGAAAGTGGTTTTGGAGAGCCACACTATTTTTCAGGCTGCCTGGGACTCACTCATTCCAGCCCCAGAGGAAAGTGAGCACATGGTAAGAAGGATAGATACTTGTAACAGAAATTTGAGTTAATATCTCAGCTCCTCAATTTACTACTCATATGACCTTGAGCAAATTGCTTAACGTTTTTGTTTTTGTGTGCATGCTCAGTTGTGTCCGACTCTTTGAGACTCTTTGGATTGTAGCCTGCCAGGCTCCTCTGCCTACGGGATTTTTTTCAGGGAAGAATACTGGGGTGGGTTGCCATTTCCTCCTCCAGGGGATCTTCTTGACCCAAGAATTGAACCCATGTCTCCTGCATCTCCTGTGTTGCAGGCAGATTCTTTACCTACTGAGTCATCGGGGAAGCCCTCATGTTTACCTTTATGAGCCTCAGTTTCCTCATCTGCAAGGTAAAGATGAAAAAAATCATACTTATTTTCTATGACTGCTATAAGGATTAAATAAAGTATATAAAGCACTTAGCCAATGATAAACACTATTGATGCTGCACTATTTTGGTTCTAAGATGCACTTTTTTGTAGCACTTTAACGTCTCTGAAATTAGGAAATGTTATCTAATAACTGTGAACATGTCTGACAGTTAGCTTTTGTGTATTATAACATAAATGCCTGATGTTAAGTTTCTGATCACCAAGATAATCGTTTCAAAGACAACCACCTGGAATAAACACACTGCCAGCTACACAACTAGATAAGGAGCCAGGCAGCTCCACCCATGAAGTTTCCCTTTTAGAAAGCCCTGGTCAACCTATAAAATTGATGGACTGATCTAGCTTTCCCTTCTTGTGCTTCAAGTCCCACCCTTATGTTTTAAATTCACCAGTAAAGAATAAAACCTCAAAAACCTAGGCACACCACCCTTGATCCCAATAAAGGCAGAGCCCCAGGTTCAATCTCTTTTTCTCTCTCTTTCTTTCTCTGTCATACATTGGGTCTGGCTGGTGAAATGTCTGCAGGGGCCTCCCCACAAGTACAGTAGTCTGGTAAGTTAGGTGAGTGCCCCCAGTCATTGCTAGCTGATAGCATTAGGGAACCCTTGACAGAAACTGACCACCTTGGCCAGGAAGATAACAATCACTTGCATGAATTATCTCACAACAGGAGATTCCAATAAGAGACATGGTGTTGCCATCGGCAAACTAACTGGGGGGATTCAGGTGGGGTCAAAAGGGAGGAAGAGATATCAGCCCATAGTAACGGCCAACTTCTCAGAACCTCTTGCACTAGAATGTGGGTTGAGACGTGTGAGCACCGCCACGAAGGACCTGAGTCAGACCAAATGCCAGCACAAGCAAGATGACTGTCTGGGACACCATGAACTTAAAACCTGTGACTGCAAGCCACATGGCAGAGCAGTTCTCCTGGGTTCCCTTACCCTACTGCTCTCTGCCTGGGCTCTCCTTCCCAATAAAATCTTTTGCTTTGTCAGCACATGTGTCTTCTCAGACAATTCCTTCCTGAGGGTAGACAAGAGCAGATTCTCAGGGTCTGGAAGGGGCCCTGTTCCAGCAACAATAGTATGACTATGGATAGACAGAGACCAACCCGAAACAAGAGAGCTTATAATCGCCATAAACCAGGCAGCATTTTGAGGTAAGTGTCGTTCTCTGTGCTTGCATGATTTCAAAAGTAGATGCACACAACCTTGTCACTTCAATTGCTGTATTTGCACAGCTGTTTCCACGCACACTCACTGTGATTGGTACTTTAGATGTTTTTTAAAATATTATATGATTTCACATTGAAACAAAAATTATTATGTATGCCTGAGATCACAGGAAAAGAGTATTGAGACATTTGACGTTAGGGACGCAAATATCACTGTTGAAAAATTACTAAAATTACATATTTTCTTGCAAAGCAGCAATCAAGTGTTTAACAGGACCTAAGAAAGTAACATACCCACAAGTAAATGAATCCATTAATATTTTCTTGCCTGCATATCTACAAAGAGGTCATCTGTCACACACCAAGCAACAGAACTAAAGAGAGGAGAAATTGATACCTGGAAGAGGTAAAGGAATCTTAAAGAAATGAGACACTAACAAGACCAATTCTTATTTTACACAGTATTGAACAAGAATTTGTGAAATTTTTCCTTCTACCTTTGAATTTAAATTCCAGAGCTATATGATCAATGAAGACAAAAAGGAAGAATGGAAAAAAGGAGGAGGTTGGGAGGGAGAAAGGAAAGACATAGTTCATTTCTCTTGCATTTTCATTTTGATGTATTCCATAAAGTGATAAATGATAAAAGTCTATGTTTATATAAGTCTAAAACGGCTCTTTCAACCAAACTTTTTAAAACTTCTATGATAGCATTATGTTATAGTTTAATTGACAGCATTTTTTCTTTTAGTACACAAACTAATAGTCCATCTTAAAGGTGATAACATCTTGAAATGGATGAAATATGGAAAAAGTTAGCTGCTATTAACACAATATGGCTGTATCTCTATGATATTAGCAAGATTTCTCTCAAAATAATTATTGATAGAAAAAGAGCCACTTTCAAAAATGTACTATAACTATTAGGATCCAATTTACAATATGTATGACAATGAAGGAGCAATTAGATGAAATTAAAAATTCAGCCATTTACTTATTTTTTTCATCTTAAGTACAGCTTGGTAAACCCCTGTGACTTTTCTCCTGGGGAGCTTTTGGTAACACTTCTGTAAGGCTCAAATTCATGCTGTTAACACTTAGGTTAACTTTTTTGACTGATTTGTCTGTTTAGTCCAAAAAGTGATTCAGTAGATTTTTCCCCAGCAAACTTCCTGCCAGGACTATAATCACCCAACATGAATAATAGTCTCTAGACCACGGGAAGCACTAGAGAGGGTTCTGAATGTCATAATCAGAGACAGCCCTTGAGAAATGTTTAAATGACAAACCATCTAAATTTGTCTTGAGTGTTACTCTTCTTCCCTTCTTTTACTCATTGTGGATGTGCACACATGCACCACACACACACACACACACACACACACACACATAGTACTATTCAGGCTTTCAGCTAGCTAATAACAGAAAGTTAAACACAAGCAATATGACAGAAGAAATATTTGTAACAATAACAGGATGATAATTTGAGTATGTGCGGTATTTGTTCCTTACGTGCTAGCTGTGAAGGCATGCAATGGGAGAGATGCTAATAAAACCAACTTCATTTATGGATGTGAGTGTTGGACTGTGAAGAAAGCTGAGCGCCGAAGAATTGATGCTTTTGAACTGTGGTGTTGGAGAAGACTCCTGAGAGTCCCTTGGACTGCTAGGAGATCCAACCAGTCCATTCTGAAGGAGATCAGCCCTGAGATTTCTTTGGAAAGACTGATGCTAAAGCTGAAACTCCAGTACTTTGGCCACCTCATGCAAAGAGTTGACTCATTGGAAACGACTCTGATGCTGGGAGGGATTGAGGGCAAGAGGAGAAGGGGACGACAGAGGATGAGATGGCTGGATGGCATCACCAATTCAATGGACGTGAGTCTGAGTGAACTCCAGGAGTTGGTGACGGACAGGGAGGCCTGGCATGCTGTGATTCATGGGGTCACAAAGAGTTGGACACAACTGAGCGACTGAACTGAACTTCATTTGTGGCTTTTAAGCTCCTGGCAATTCAGTTCCTGCATTAAAAAAAATAATAATAATAGATTTGCTGGAATACTTAGCTAACCAGAATTTCCTACCTCAGAGACAATATATAGAACTTCTTTGGAGTAGAGGAGACAAGCAGGAAATTCTCAAAGAAAATAAAAGTTAGGCAGAATGTGGAAAACCTGTACCTTTTCCACTCTAAGAATAGAGCCCTGGGTGGGAATAAGGGAAAATAATAGAAACACTATTATGAACTTAAACCCAAAAAGTAGAAAATTTCTGAGTATTTTTTTTGGGGGGTAGAGCCAGAAAAATGATGAGCATCTTAAAGAAATATTCCACACTTGCAAACAACTGTATGATGGTAGGTATGGTAGTTGCATCTGGAGATACGGGGAGACAGAAAGACTCTCAGAACTTTTCACAGGAAAGAAGAGTAGGATGCCTAGGTAAATGATCAGTCTTCTGTTAACTACACCGTTTAGTGTCCTTACCATGTCTGGTCTCTTGCTCTAGTAGCATCCTGCTGCAGGATTTACCATGCGATACATTTGTAAGGCACAGCCTTATGCCGTCCTAGTAAGAGTGATCTCATGTCGAGGCTGCCTCTTCCGTGACTTTATTTTGAAAGATATTTGTGCTGGTATGAATCGTTTGCTGACAGGTTTGGTTTTGTTTATTTTTTGCTTTGTTGGTTTTTTTTGCATACTTTAAAGATGTTGCTCTACTGTCTTCTAGTTTACATTATTTACCCCAGAAGGAATTTGTTGCTACCCACATCTTTGTTCCTCTGTTCACAATTTGTCATTTTCCCTCTAGCTGATTTTTAGATTTCATTTTTCTCACTAGCTTTAAGTAGGTTGATTCATGATAGAGTTTCTTGAGTTTCAGGATGTGTAGGTTCACAGTTTTAATCAAATTTGGAAAAATATTGACCATTATGTCTTCAAATACTTTTTCATTGATCCCACCTCTTCTCCTCTAGGAACTGCAATTATATCTTCATCAGTCTGCTTCAAGACATCCCACAGCTCAGAGATGCTGTCTTCATATATTTTTTATCTTTTATATTTCTGCTGAATATTTATATATTTATGTATAAATACAGTTACATTTTGTATGTCTTCAAGCTTGTTAATCTTTTTTTTTTTTCTGCATGTGTTAGCTACCTTTTATTCACTCTGGTTTATTTTATGCCTCAAATGTTTTAGTTTTCATATCTGTGGGTGGTTTGGTTCTTATTTATATTTTCCACATCTCTCCTTAACATCATCAGTCTTTCCTCTAGCTTTCTGAATAAATGGAAAGCAGTTATATAACTGTTTTCATGTCCTTGTCTACTAGTTCAATTATTGGTGTCATTCCTGGGTCAGTTATGATTGATTGACTTTCCTTCCCATCATGGGGTCTGTTTCTCTAGATGAAAAGTGCCTGGTAAATGTGTATACCTGCTAATTTTTAACTAATGAGGAGTTTTACGTTGTTGGGTGTTGTATATTTTTACGGTCTTATAAACACTCTGGAGTTTTGTTGTGGGATTGGGTGTGTTACCTGGAAATAATTTTGATTTTTACAGGTTTTTTTTGTGAGCTCTTTAGCCTGCAGAGTAGCATTTAGAACATGATTAACATTTCCCCACTACTGAGGCAAAATTCTCTTGAGTAATCTATTCAACATGAAGATGTCTACTCTGACTGGATGAAATTAGACTTCTTTCCAGCCCTGTGTGAACTCGAGATTGTTTCCTCTAATTCCTTTGGGCAGTTCTTTCTCAGTTTCTGGTAGTTTCCTCACATGCCTGTGCTTACTAACACTCAGCTGAAGACTTCAAGGAGATCCTCTGCATATTCTTCTGCTCCTACTCTGTACAATTCTATGCTCTCCATGACTCAGCTCCATGCACTCTAGTCAACCTAACCTCCCTGGACTTCAAGCCCCACCTGGGTCCCCCTCCCTCCTCATGCCTGGTTTCCTCTCTCTCAGGGGACACTGTCCACTGCCCAAGGCGTGATGTCTTGAAACTGTTTTTTAATGTATTATGTCTGGTGTTTTAGTTACTTTTGGGTTGAAAGATACATTCAAATTGTGTTATACTATTTTAGGCAGAAGCACAAATCAATGTGATGATTTCTTAATATCTTATTTTTCCCTGTGGTATATAAGTTTACATACTATGATAATATTCTGGTTTTTGTTATTTGGGATGGCATTTTTCAATCAAAAGTTTTTCTTCTTCAAATTAAAATACCCACAAACCTCTTAATGTTTAGGATTTTAAGCCCAGGTTCCTGGTATATTAAAATATCTAGAGGAAGAAGAAAACATAGGAATATTTTGCCTATACATTGCCAAGCATCCAAAGTCTAAATGTATCCAAATAGCCTGATGTTTGGTTTCATATAGCCCTAACATTTGACTGCTTGCTTCTTCTCTTTCCTGTCAGCGTTGGATTTCTACATTCACAAATATAAACTATAGTGAATTCACCATTCCAAAGCTAATCCTTTCCTTCTCTTCAAGCAGCTTTGGAATTCAGCCATACCTGAGCCAAGGAGGACCAGAGAGGTTTAAAAATAAGAAATGTTTTCCTCTAGCTGAAGATTGTAAAAATCATTCTACAAGTGGAAAGCAACTCTTTAATGACAAATCACTTTTAGTTATTTTTAAAACTTGTTTATGTAATTCCTAACGGAACATTTTTCTTCTCTGGGGATCATTTTGTCCTTTTTCCATTTGGCCCCTGCTTCTGAGATAAAGCCATTATCAATAAACCACTTGGGAGGAGAAAAGAGGAAGATGGCTTATCCTAAGCAGAAAGCCTCTTTCTCTTCTTATCCAAACATACATGGACCCCAGTGACACATCCCACAGTAAAGTGGCTCAGTATCCTTAATACTAACTGAAACCTCTAAGACTGAGAACATTTTTATTTTGTGTTCCCTCTATATTAAACAGTGCAAACACTATTATATTACTATGTTGTCATAACAGGGTTATTGTAAGTCACGAGTCTTGCCACTATTCATAATTTATAATTTGCTATCCACTTGTATTAGACACTAGTCTACTTACAGGAAAGGAAAAAGGAGAAAGGATTCTTTATCTTTTTATACCGTTAATAGTCTTTCTGATCATCAGTTACTTGGTTACTTGACAGACCTCCCTGGTAGTACACACTCTATTTTTAAACTTTCTTAAAATCCAAACTTTGTTTTTTCACTTCACAGCATTGAAAAAATACTTACAGGGTATTTTCCATGATCAGTGTTAAGACCAAGAAAAATTTTGCTGTTAAATTTCATTAAAACTTGCTCTTTTTATTTTTTCATCTTTAAATATAGGAAATTATAACTTTTGCACCATTTTCTCTACAAAAACCACATTTTCTACACATCTTGAAACTTAGTTTAAACATTGCTGAAGGAAACCTTTGTTTATATTAAAAGAAATGAAAGAAAAAATATATATGTCATCTATTCTCCTGTATATAACAGGACACAAATTAGACTATGAAGTTGCCTTCATGGTATTAATAGAAATCTCTTCCATTTAAGTGATGGTGTGAAGCAAAATCTGGAAAGTAGCAGTCTTAATAAATATTAAGGAACCTGAAAGTGAGAAAGAAAAAAATTAAAATCCAATTGTCTTGGATTATTTAGCTTGCCTCTACTTCCTGGATTTTAAGATTTCTGCTTAGAAACTCTTCACCTAGCCTAGTGTAGAGAGATTTTTATCACAAAATATTACTCTGCAACACATAAGAATTGCATCTCCTCTCACCTTGCCTTCTAGTCCAACCACTAATACTGGAGACAAAAATTCCGATCCATGAAAATTTAGGAATTTAACTTCAAACCTACACTGTAATGGAGCATCCTGTGTTTTATTTTAACAGTAGAATGGATCTGCCGGAGGCTCCTGAATCCCCAGGACTTCGGTGTTTGGCTCCAGACTGCAGGCTGGAGACAATGCACCAGAGAGTCTGAAGACCCAGAATCAGGATATCAGGGAAGACTTCTGCCTTAAAAATGTGAATTCAGGAGGCACTCCAGGAAGCAAATGCTTTCAGAATGTTTTTCTTTTTTTTTTTTATTTTTTTCAGTTTTATTTTATTTTATTTATTTATTTTTTAATTTTAAAATCTTTAATTCTTACATGCGTTCCCAAACATGACCCCCCCTCCCACCTCCCTCCCCACAACATCTCTCTGGGTCATCCCCATGCACCAGCCCCAAGCATGCTGCACCCTACGTCAGACATGGACTGGCGATTCAATTCTTACATGATAGTATACATGTTAGAATTCCCATTCTCCCAAATCATCCCACCCTCTCCCCCTCCCTCTGAGTCCAAAAGTCCATTATACACATCTGTGTCTTTTTTCCTGACTTGCATACAGGGTCGTCATTGCCATCTTCCTAAATTCCATATATATGTGTTAGTATACTGTATTGGTGTTTTTCTTTCTGGCTTACTTCACTCTGTATAATTGGCTCCAGTTTCATCCATCTCATCAGAACTGATTCAAATGAATTCTTTTTAACGGCTGAGTAATACTCCATTGTGTATATGTACCACAGCTTTCTTATCCATTCAGAATGTTTTTCTACCTCTGTATACCTCTATACTGGGGTTTCCCTGATGGCTCAGACAGTAAAGAATCTACCTGCAAAGCAGAAGACATGGGTTAGATCCTTGAGTCGGGAAAATCCCCTGGAAAAGGGAATGGCAACCCACTCCAGTATTCTTGTCTGGAAAATTCCATGGACAGAGGAGACTTGTGGGCTAGGATTCAGGGGGTTGCAAAGAGTCAGACACAACTGAGCAACTAACACTCTTCACACTTTCATATCTCTGTATACTATAGTCCTTTCTTTGTTTCTCTTTCTCTTCCCCAAATTCATACTATCTCCTATTGTGGAAAATGTGAAGAAAGCACATCATATTAAAGAAGAACGTAGCATTACCTACAATCTGTCCATAGAACTAAACCTTTTGTCGTATCACCAGCTTGGCTTTGTGTTGTTATTTTTGTGGTTGTTTTCTGTATTAACCATTTTAATAAAATGGGAAGCAATCATGATACAATACTATATGTAAATACATAAATAAATACATTAATAATATTGTATCATGATTGTTTCCCATTTAAAAAAAAACTTTAAATTTAATTTTCAAAAGATACAAATTTGGACTTCCCTGCTAAGACCCCACATGCCTCTTAGAAAAAAACAAAGCATAAAACAGAAGCAACATTGAAATAGATTCAACAAAGACTTTGAAAAGAAAGATGCGAAAAACCTCCAACATATGGGTATGCTGCTGCTGCTGCTGCTGCTAAGTCGCTTCAGTCGTGTCTGACTCTGTGCAACCCCATAGACGGCAGCCCGCTAGGCTCTCCCGTCCCTGGGATTCTCCAGGCAAGAATACTGGAGTGGGTTGCCATTTCCTTCTCCAATGCATGAAAGTGAAAAGTGAAAGCGAAGTCGCTCAGTCGTGTCCGACTCTTAGCGACCCCATCGACTGTAGCCTACCAGACTCCTCCGTCCATGGGACTTTCCAGGCAAGAGTACTGGAGTGGGTGCCATTGCCTTCTCCGACATATAGGTATACCATATATTTAATTCTTTTCCTATTTGAGACATCTTTCCTGTTTCTAGCTGTCTGTTCTTGGACAATGCCAACGAATAATTTTGCTAATAAATCCTTTTATGAATTTCTGTTTATGTTTCTGATATATATTCTAAGAACAAAATTGCTAAGTCTAAGGATATGAAAAAATTTAAATCTCTGAATATCGCTCTGCAGAAAGGTCAGACCCATTAATATCCCACTTTCAAAACTGTTATAGTCATAAATAAATGTTGTCCCAATTTATTTATGACTATAATAATTTTTAACTCACTTTATGTAAAACAAAAGCAACAACAACAATTCATTCATTTTTCCCACCCATCACCCTCTGTTTCTCGAAACCGCCAATCTATTTTCTGTGTCTGTGGACTTAAGGTTTTTTATTTAAAAAAATATTTTTTAGATTCTATATATAAGAGAGATCATATTTTTCTCTGTCTGGTTTATTTCACTTAGTATAATGCCCTTGAACTCCATCCATGTTGTTGTAAGTGGCAAAATTTCATTCTTTTTGCAGCTGAATAATATTCCATTGTATATTACAATTTCTTTATTCATTCTGGAGAGGAAATGGCAACCCCCTCCAGTACTCTTGCCTAGAAAATCCCATGGATGGAGGAGCCTGGTGTCCATGGGGACACAAAGAGTCCGCCACGTCTGAGCGACTTCACTTTTATTCATTTATCCATTGATGGACTCTTAGTTTGTCTCCATATCTTGGCTACTGTAAATAATGCTGCAGTGAACACATGGGTGCATACATCTTTTCAAATTAACGTTTTTGTTTTCTTTGGATAAATATCCAGGGTGGATCACATGGGATTCCTATTTTTAACTTTTTGAGGGATCTCAATACTGTTTTCTTCAGTGGCTACATCAATTTACATTCCCACCAGCAGCACACAAGTTTCTCCTTTCTCCACACCCTCACCCAACATTTGTTATTTCTAGTCTTTTTGATAATAGCCATTTGAATAGGTGAGACACTTCGTTATTGTTTTGATTTGCATTTCTGTGATGACTAAGGATACAGAGTATCTTTTTGTGTACCTGTTGACCATCTGTCTAGAAAATGTGTATTCAGATCTCCCCTTTATTAATCAGATTGTTTACTTTTTTTTGCTATTGAGTTGTATGAGTTCTTTGTATGTTTTAGATATTAGCTCCTTATCATTATAATGATTTTTACATCCACTTTTTAATGTAACCAAATATATCATATTTTCCTTTTATAGCTCCTTTGACTCTTTTATTTGCTGATCATTTCAGAGCTGCAATAGCATTCTAAAGATAAGACGCTGTGACTCAGACTCATTTCCAACAAATCAAGAGTTATTTGTAAAAAAAAAAAAAAATTTGCAGAACATGTTTATCAGTAAACGAGAATGTTTGCCCAGTCTAAACAGTCATTAGCTACATGATATGCAAACTCTGCTGACAAGTCTTAATCACACTAATGAATCATGTCAAATCTATACCACTAAGTCCTCTTATAGCCACAGGTCAAAACATACAGTCAGCATTAAATTGGTAAGACATACTCTGAACATGATCAGATTGAAGAGCATCCCAGTTTCAAACAAACACATGCCTAAATTAAGACTTAATAGTGGGACTTCTCTAATGGCCCAGGGGTTAATACTTGACCTTCCAATGCAAGGGATGTGAATTCTATTTCTGGTCAGGAAACTAAGGTCCCACATGCCTTGGGGCCAAAAAACTAAAACTAAAGCAGAAATAATTTTGTAATGAATTCAATAAAGACTTTTTAAATGTCCCACTTTAAAAAATATTCTAAAAAATAAATAAAAATTTTAATTCAATACCTAATAAGCATATTTAAGTGAATTGTTATATGACCAATGTCTGGATGAGTCGACTCTTCTCCCTCCATCTGTTTGACACTTGGGATCATGGGGGTTTATCAGTGATAAGGACGCAATGAGGAGTAGGTGGAAAAATGAGAGTTAAAGTGTGGGTATTCACTAGGCGGCATAAACAAAGCTGCAAAATAAGAAGTGCAGTGAATCGAGTCCAGCTTGGAACTAAGGTCTGGAAATGAACTTTGTGAAGTCTCTTCAGACTTCTCCTCCCCAAAGCAATAGTAACAAGCCCATTTTTGACTCATCTTCAAAATAGCCTCTATTATCCTCTTCCAACTGCATTTCTTTAGAATTAAAAATTGGAGTTGGACTTGGTGACAAAGCATAATCAAGGACTTGTTCACCGTAGGACAATTTAAAAGTCTCCAAGATCTTGAGAAAGAAAAGGCAGCCAAGAATCAAGAAACCCAAGTGTGGAAGATATTCCTCTTGTCTAACAAAGAAAAGACAGAAAAATGTGAATATTAACCCTGCCACAATCCTCCATTTCTTGCTCAGTCTTATTTCTGAGGGGCATCTATTTGGCCATTTTGTGGGCTCCTTTGTAAGTTTTATTTAAGACCAGAAACAGCAGAATGCCTTAAATAAGGGGACTGACTCAGCCCCTTTGTTCCTCGGTAACTTCAGCTCTTGGCTTAAAAATTCCATGACACTTGTTCTATTCCCAATCAGATGTGAGCTTCACCTTCCTCAAATCATCATAGTCTTTGTGGAACCTCCTCTTATGATCCTCACTGTACACTTCAATTTGCAGACTCTTCACACCCAAGTTCCCCACAATCTCCACAGAGTATGGAACTGTATTTAATTCTCTGTTTTCCATGTGGCTGCTAAATAAAGTGCTTGCAGAATTGAAGTGAGAAGAATTATTGTCAGTCTTTCATATTCACCTTTTCTCATCTCCTCCAATTCTATCAGACCTCAGAATTAAAATAAGAAAAACATAAAGCACTGCTTTAAGAAGAGAAATAAACAAGGCCAGATTCTTCTCCAATCTGACTTGATCACAACCCAGGCATGTGCTTTCAACAGCAGAAAAGTGGAAATCTTTACCAGGCAAATAACAAGCTACCCTGCAGGGTGGTCTAATGCTTCTGAAGCTTACAGACCAGAACACTCTAGAATTACATGTACAGACTGCTGCATAGTTTACTTAAAAGTAGGTCAAAAGTTACCCTTCTGAGTGATACTCCCTTCTGAATGTTCTGAACATTGGAATTCATGAGGTTCTTTCTCTTCTCTCCTGCCAGGATCATCCAGATTAAGTGTGAGACATCACTGGCTGACTGTTGGCTGGATAAAACATGTGCACAAATAAGACTATTATCTGAGTGTCATTAAATAATAGAATTCCTTAAATTCTACAGTTTAGCTATCATAAAACTTACAAATATTGGCCCTTGCTATACATTTGGCTCTGAGCTAATCACAGAGACAATAAAGGTAGGTAAAACATATCTTTACCCTTGAGAACTCACCGTTAATAAGGGGAGATAGATCAGTTTAACAGATAACCCAACACAATGCAATACATATTATAAAAGAACAAAGAAAAAGTACCTCTGAAACACTACAGAAACTTTTTGTCAAACACTAAATAGGAAGTGACCAACTTAGCCTAGAGTTTGCTGAAAAATAGTCACTAAGCACCTCCTATGATTCAGGCAGTGTGGCAGGCTCTGGGGAGACAGAAGTGAACATAGCTGCTGTCTTTATATGCTGTAAGTTGAGCTGGAGTGACAAACCTCTAATAAATAAATACAGAAAGTACAATTTTAAATAATGGAAAGTGCCACGAGGGAAAAAGAACAGGGTGGTATCAAAGGGAATGCTGCTGCTGCTGCTAAGTCACTTCAGCTGTGTCCAACTCTGTACGACCCCATAGATGGCAGCCCAACAGGCTCCTCTGTCCCTGGGATTCTCCAGGCAAGAATATTGGAGTGGGTTGCCATTTCCTTCTCCAATGCATGAAAGTGAAAAGTGAAAGTGAAGTCACTCAGTCATGTCCGACTCTTAGCGACCCCATGGACTGTAGCCTACCAGGCTCCTCCATCTGAGAAGAACTAATTAAAATCTGGAAACCAAGGAGGGACTTCAGAGGAAATGACATTACAGTCAAGACATGAGAGATGAGTGGGCATCAGCCAGAAAAGCAGTTAGGTAAGAGGATGCTAGATGAGGAGACCAGAATGAGTGAAGACTTTGAGATAAGAGCAAATTTGAATAAGAAGCCCCTATGGCTTGGTAGGGCTTCCCTGGTGGCTCAGAGGGTAAAGCATCCACCTGCAATGTGGGAGATCCAGGTTCAATCCCTGAGTTGGGAAGATCCCCTGGAAAAGGAAATAGCAACCCACTCCAGTACTCTTGCCTGGAAAATCCCATGGATGGAGGACCCTGGGAGGCTGCAGTCCATGGAGTCGCAAAGAGTTGGACACGACTGAGCGACTTCACTTTATGACTTGGGCACAGTGAATAAAATGGGTAGTTGCGGAAGATGGAAATTGGGATGCTAGAATCAGACAGTGAAAGACCTGGAGGGGTAACTAAGGGAACTAAATTTCAGGCAAAGTGCAATGAGCAGCCACTGAGGCATCTGCAATGGAGGATACAATCCCTCCCAAATGAGTCTGAGTCCTTATAACGTGCTTAGCCGACATGGCATGGTGATTGATCACACCATTTGATCCTCTGGCTAAAGACGCAGCATTCTCCTCTCCTCTGGCCCTCCTAGCTCTCATTTTCAATGATGCATCTCCTCCTCGGTGATTTAACTGTCCTCTTCCCTCACCTCTCCCCCCACCCTCCACCTGTACATTGTTTTGAGTGCCTATCTCCTCAGAATCCCCTTCAGCTAAGCTGATCTGCGGCCCCCTGCTTGACTTTATAGGCTTCCCTGGTGGCTCAGTGGTAAAGAATCCGCTTGCAATCCAGGAGACTCGGGTTTGATTCCTGGATTGGGAAGACCCTCTGGAGAAGGGAATGGCAAACCACTCCAGTATTCTGGCCTGGAGAATTCTGTGGACAGAGGAGCCTGGAAGGCTACAGTCCATGTGGCCACAAAAAGTTGGACATGAGTGAGTGACTAAAACACACACACACACACACACACGCACACACACACACACACACACGCGCACACACACACACACACACACACACACCAGATAGCATGCTTCCCCCCCATCCCTTCCTGGAAACCTTCCTCATACTCTCGATCTTCCTCCCTGCCTTCAGACTCTCCTACCTCCACCTCTGTGACTCTGCCTAGCTCTTTCCTCTGCAATTGGTGTGGACTGTGTTCATGGGTGAAATGAGTGGAAAACAGCACCAACTCCTTGTATCTGGTAGTGACAATGAAATAAGTGCTTATCATCTTTTCTTGTGTATTTTCTATCCTAGCTGAAAATAAGAAATAGTTGTATTATTGTGGAACCTATTTCACACCCTACATCTTCATTTCCTATTTAGCAATTCTAGAATATTTCTAACAGCCTTTTTTTCTGGAAAGTGTGGTAGAGATACCTAGTGTTCATCTTCATCTGCTTTTCCTTTCCTTCTGGGCACATGAAAGAATTAGACTCCCCTTCTCTTTGCACCAAGTCGGGGCCATGTCACTGGCCATAGGCCATGTACAGCGTGACATGTGTCACTTCTAAGACACTGCATTTAAGTGCAGCATGAGTTTCTCTGGAGCCTTCCTGCCACATTAACCAAGGAGGTCTTATGTTGTAAATAGTGAGGCAGAGTTGCCACACAAAGGAGAGTTACTGAGTTACTTTGACCTGCAGTAGACTTGAATTCTGTATTAGCATATAGTGATGTTTGTTACCACAGCATATTATGACTCGTCTGACTAATAGAGAAGGATTGGAGAGCTGATTACTCTCTACATACTACACTCATTTCCTTGTAACCATTTTATTTATGTTTTCATAGGTTAGTTTACTGTGTATATTTGACAGGAACTGTGTGTTTGTGATTGCTAATCAACCCTCCTCTTCTCCAACCAATGATCTTACAGTAAATAATAAGCACTCTATTAAGTTAATGTAACTAATAGTCAACTAGAAAATCAAAATATATTCCACTATCTTCGCTCTTTTCTTCTTTGGGTCTTTTCTTCCTTCCTTCCTGGCTACCTTCTTTCCCTTCTTCTCTCTTTTCTTTTTTCCCATCCATTTCTATTCCGGTGTCCTTCTCACCCTTTGTACACAATAGCTGCTCAATAAATGCTACTGACATGTTAATTGATCACATAATCCCAAAAGTGTTAAATACTGTGTCCTACTCATCTTGCCCAACTTTTTCTTCTCTTCTACCACTCCAGGACCCCCATTCTTGTCCAGATCCTTTTATCCGTTTGCCTTTCATTTGTCTTTATTTATTCATTTGTCTTTAGCCTGACAGTTTTGGATCCCCTGGAAAAGGGAATGGCTATCCACTCCAGTATTCTTGCCTGGAGAATTCCATGGACAGAGGAGCCTGGCAGGCTTCAGTCCATGGAGTTGCAAAGAGTTGGACAAGACTGAGTGACTCACTCTCACTTTCTTTACTTGACAGTTTTGGGAGGACGTTGGAGCCTTCACTTCCCAGAGGCTCCTTGTGGGTTGCAATCCAAATACAGTCTAAAAGACTATATAGTGGAACCTAATCTCCCCAACCTTTCTTATATTTAATGCATAGAAGCCCATTTTCTATAAAAGTTCCACCATTATCATAATCAGAAACAGTCAGAGGATCACACCAAGAAAAAAAAAAAAAAAAAGCCTGTCAAGGGGAAGTCACAGAGCTTAAGAAATCTTACAAATGTTTAGGCTCATGGTGACAACCTGAATTCCTGGTCTCAGTAACTCAGTAACTCTCTCTGGAGTGGGAACTATACCAAAGGAACAAGATTTTAAAGTGCACTGAAAAGAATAAAGGATAAGCAAATTTTAGGTTAGCCTACCCTGCCGGCACTGCATAACAAGAATTGCATATAAGCAGCTGGTATCGGAAAGCAGTGCTTGTCTACATGCCATCTACATGACTCTGGTCCCTGTCCCAGAAAGGGAAAGTGTTAGTTGCTGTGACCCTATGGACTGTAGCCTGCCAGGCTCCTCTGTCCATGGACTTCTCCAGGCAAGAATACTAGGGTGGGTAGCCATTCCCTTCTTTGGGGGAATCTTCCCCCAAATATCGACCCAGGGATAGAACCCAGGTCTCCCGCATTGCAGGCAGATTCTTTACCGTCTGAGTTATCAGATCCTCTGGGTCCACCCTAGAGGTCCTCCTTTATTTTTGAATTTACCCAGTTCCTGTCCTTCAACTTTGTCTCTAATTTTCAGTCTTAAGCTCAATCGCTGTCCCTTTCAGCAGATAGTGTTTCTTGATTTTACTTTCCAAAGTCCTCTGCATGGCATGTCTGTGTTTAGATGTTTCCTCTGACTCCATTTATTTTAGAGCTATTCTCAGAAGCCCACCTTAGCTCTGAACCTAGAAGAGCAGTGCAAGATGGAACTGTGCATAAACAAAGAATGTGTGAACAGCGCTTTTCAAAAATGAATAAAATGAAGAGTTTATTGCAAAAAGTTGCAGTGGGCTATAGCTGGCTAGCACTGGCTCATGAAAGCTAATCGTTAGGTTTTCAGGAATTTTGCAAGTCAGTTGTTAAACATCTATTGTCTTTATTAAAATTTGTTATTTAAACTTACAACTAAATAAATTATACTAAAATAAATGGAATGCATACATAAGACTCATCATTTCTTGATTATTCGACTACATTTTGTGCCTTTGTGGTTATCTGTGTCTAATGTATGTAGATGATAAAAATACTATACAATGACTTTTTATTGTACATCTTCCTAAATCTGCATTCAGTGGCATTGGATATGGTGAGCGTATTTGCCCCACTGAAATCAGCAAATGGTAGAAAGGGGTCTCTTTTCTCCCCTCAAGCCAACTGTTAGTACTTACCAGCACACCACTGCAACGGGGTTCCAGTGTCTTTCAGAAGTGGGTACTGAAGACAAAAGCAGGGGAAGAGGGAATATCTGCAGATACTTGACTAGAATCTATTCTCATGCTGACCCCTTCCTAAGCAGGTGCCTGTTTCCCAGCCATATCTTTTGCCTGGTACCTTACCATCAACAACAGAATTGGCTCTGTATTGTCTTAAGCCCAGTGGCTTATGCCAAACCTCTGACTATGATCAGCCTCATTCAGGAATGGATTAAAGATCTATATCAGGTCAACAGTGGAATCTGAGGTTGACCTGAAGGACTTGCATTTGAGCTACCAGGAAATCTAATCTGCCATGCCGGCTAGATGTGAACAAAGAAGCCTGTAACCCCAGAAGACACTGGTAGCCATCTTGGAACCACAAATTAAAGAGACTGCCAAAGAATGACTATAAACCGAGGAAGTAGAACTAAACCACGCTGAGAAAAACACTAGATTCTGGACAGACCTAAGTTAAAAAGAATGTGACTGGTGATAGAAGCAAGGTCTGATGCTGTAAAGCACAATATTGCAGAGGAACCTGGAATGTTAGGTCCGTGAATCAAGGCAAATTGGAAGTGGTCAAACAAAAGATGGCAAGAGGGAACATCAGCATTTTAGGAATCAGTGAACTAAAACGGACTGGAATGGGTGAATTTAACTCAGATGATGATTACATCTACTACTGTGGACAGGAATCTCTTAGAAGATATGGAGTAGCCATCATGGTCAACAAAAGAGTCTGAAATGCACTACTTGGATGCAGTCTCGAGAATAACGGAATGATCTCTGTTCGTTTCCAAGGCAAACCATTCAATATCACAGTAATCTAAGTCTATGGCCCAACCAGTAATGCTGAAGAAGCTGAACTTCTATGAAGACCTACAAGACCTTTTAGAACTAACACCTCCAAAAGATGTCCTTTTCATTATAGGGGACTGGAATGCAAAAGGAGGAAGTCAAGAAACACTGTGAGTAACCGGCAAATTTGGCCTCAGAGTGCAGAATGAAGAAGAACAAAGGCTAACAGAGTTTTGCCAAGAGAACACACTGGTCATAGCAAACACCTTCTTCCAACAACACAAGAGAAGACTACACATGGACATCACCAGATGGCCAACACTGAAATCAAATTGATTATATTCTTTGCAGCCAAAGAGGGAGAAGCTCTATACAGTCAGCAAAAACAAGACCAGGAGCTGTCTGTGGCTCAGATCATGAACTCCTTATTGCCAAATTCAGACTTAAATTGAAGAAAGTAGGGAAAACCACTAGACCATTCAGGTATGACCTAAATCGAATCCCTTACCATTATACAGTGGAAGTGAGAAATAGATTTATGGGACTAGATCTGATAGACAGAGTGCCTGATGAACTATGGATGGAGGCTCACGACACTGTACAGAAGACAGGGATCAAGACCATCCCCAAGGGGGGAAAAAATGCAAAAAGGCAAAATGGCTGTCTGAGGAGGCCTTACAAATAGCTGTGAAAAGAAGGGAAGCAAAAAGCAAAGGAGAAAAGGAAAGATATACCCACTTGAATGCAGAGTTCCAAAGAATGGCAAGGAGAGATAAGAAAGCCTTCCGCAGTGACCAGTGCAAAGAAATAGAGGAAAACAACAGAATGGGAAAGACTAGAGCTCTCTTCAAGAAAATTAGAGATACCAAGGGAACATTTCATGCAAAGATGGGCTCAATAAAGGACAGAAATGGCATGGACTTAACATAAACAGAAGATATTAAGAGGTGGCAAGAATACACAGAAGAACTGTACAAAAAAGATCTTCATGACCCAGATAATCATGATGGTGTGATCACTCACCTAGAGCCAGACATCCTGGAATGTGAAGTCAAGTGGGCCTTAGAAACCATCACTATGAACAAAGCTAGTGGAGGTAATGGAATTCCAGTAGAGCTATTTCACATCCTAAAAGATGATGCTGTGAAAGTGCTGCACTCAATATGCCAGCGAATTTGGAAAACTCAGCAGTGGCCACAGGACTGGAAAAGGCCAGTTTTCATTCCAATCCCAAAGAAAGGCAATGCCAAAGAATGCTCAAACTACCGCACAATTGCACTCATCTCACATGCTAGTAACAGAGAGAGCGATGGCACCCCACTCCATTACTGTTGCCTGGAAAATCCCATGGATGGAGGAGCTTGGTGGGCTGCAGTCCACTGGGTCACGAAGAGTCGGACACGACTGAGCGACTTCACTTTGACTTCACTTTCAATCATTGGAGAAGGAAATGGCAACCCACTCCAGTGTTCTTACCTGGAGAATCCCAGGGATGGGGGAGCCTGGTGGGCTGCCATCTATGGGGTCGCACAGAGTCGGAGACGACTGAAGTGACTTAGCAGCAGCAGCAGCACATGCTAGTAAAGTAATGCTCTAAATTCTCCAAGCCAGGCTTCAGCAAAACATGAACCATGAATTTCCAGATGTTCAAGCTGGTTTTAGAAAAGGCAGAGGAACCAGAGACCAAACTGCCAACATCCACTGGATCATCGAAAAAGCAAGAGAGTTCCAGAAAAACATCTATTTCTCCTTTGACTATACCAAAGCCTTTGACTGTGTGGATCACAATAAACTGTGGAAAATTCTGAAAGAGATGAGAATACCAGACCGCCTGACCTGCCTTTTGAGAAATCTGTGTACAGGTCAGGAAGTAACAGTTAGAACTGGACATGGAACAACAGACTGGTTCCAAATAGGAAAAGGAGTACATCAAGGCTGTATATTGTCACCCTGATTATTTAACTTATATGCAGAGTACATCATGAGAAATGCTGGGTTAGATGTAGTACAGCTGGAATCAAGATTGCCGGGAGAAATATCAATAACCTCAGATATGCAGATGACACCACCCTGATGTCAGAAAGTGAAAAAGAAGTGCTTCTTGATGAAAGTGAAAAAGTTGGCTTAAAGCTCAACATTCAGAAAACTAAGATCATGGTCCCATCACTTCCCATCACTTCAGTGCTGCCATCAATATACCAGCCCTAAATGACTTTCTCCTTTACCCCCAGGCAGTCCCCTCTAGAATACCTACCGGAGTTTTTGGACCCCCGCCCCGACAAACCTTCGGTCTTTTACTTGGCCAATCTAGTTTGACTTCTAAAGGAATTACGGTTCACCCTGGAGTAATTGATTCAGATTATAAAGGAGAAATTCAAATTATGATGTCATCTCAGAATATATGGCAATTCAAAAAGGGGGATAAAATCGCTCAATTACCTCTTTTACCTTATATTTCTATTAGCTCCTCTACTGATGTACGGACAAGGGGATTCGGCAGTACAGATCAAAAGCAGTCCTTTTGGACATCATTAGTATCTGAATTCACTCGACCGACTATAAATACCAAAATTAATGGTAGAAGATTTACTGGTTTCCTCGACACTGGATCTGATATTACTATTATTTCCAAACATTTATGGCCCCAATCCTGGCCTGTACAAAAAATTTCTTGCCAAATTGCAGGGATTTCTCAAACCAAAGTCAGGAGGTTTATCGGAGTACTCAAATTTATCCATGTGAGGGACCAGAAGGCCAACTTGCAGCATTAAAACCTTATGTGATAGATGCATCCCTTAATTTAATAGGAAGGGACTTACTTATGCAATTGGAACACTCAGATATACATTCCACATTTTCCCTAGGGGCCACTGCTCATTTAACAAACAATACAATTATTAAAATAACTTGGAAGAATGATGAGCCTATTTGGACAGAGCAGTGGCCCCTCAAGAAAGAGAAATTACAGGCAGCTAAGGAACTTATAGATACACAACTAGAATTAAAGCATATTGAGGAATCTTGTTCTCCTTGGACCTCTCTTATTTTTGTTATAAAGAAGAAATCTAACAAATGGCATCTCCTAACAGATCTTAGCAAAGTTAATACATCTATGAAACCTATGGGTGCATTACAACCAAGAATCCCATCACCTACCACTATTCCTCAAAATTGGCATATTATTATTATTGATTTACAAGATTGCTTTTTTAATATATCTTTACACCCTTTAGACTGAGAGAGATTTGCTTTCTCTCTCCCTTATTCTAATCATATAGGACCTCATAAATGGTGCCAATGGACTGTACTGCCACAGGGATGATGAATTCTCCCACCATATGTCAGTACTACATAGCCAAAGCCCTTGAGCCTGTGAAAAAGCAGTTTCCTAACTTTCTTGTTATTCACAATATGAACGATATATTGTTTTCGGCTCCATCTATCTTAGAAACTCAACACATGTTTGATATAACTCGACTATGCTTAAAAAACTCTGGATTAATCATTGCCCCTGAAAAAATTCAAACCTCTACACATTACCATTACTTGGGGTTTGTTGTTAATAGACTACATATTATTCCCCAACTAACACAGATCTGTACTGATAAATCATCAACCTTAAATGATTTTCAAAAGCTCTTAGGTGATATTAATTGAATTAGACCTTCTTTAGGCATAGCTAACTATCAACTGAATAACCTAATTAATACTTTAAAAGGAGATCCTGATTTAAGTAGCCCTCGCTCACTTTCTCAAGAGGCATGAGAGGAATTTCTTACTTGCATCAAAATAGACTTACCTCTAGAATTGTTTATACTCCCCTCTCCTCATTCTCCCACAGGACTTCTTGCCCAACAAGAACACCCAGTAGACTGGATCTATACCTATTTTAGGGGAATAAAGTCACTTACACCCTGCTGCTGCTGCTAAGTCACTTCAGTCGTGTCCGAATCTATGTGACCCCATAGACGGCAGCCCACCAGGCTCCCCTGTCCCTGGGATTCTCCAGGTAAGAACACTGGAGTGGGTTGCCATTTCCTTCTCCAATGCATAAAAGTGAAGAGTGAAAGTGAAGTCGCTCAGTTGTGTCCGACTCTTTGCGAGCCCATGGACTGCAGCCGACCAGGCTCCTCTGTCCATGGGATTTTCCAGGCAAGAGTACTGGAGTGGGGTTCCATTGCCTTCTTCACACTTACACCCTACCTTGATTTAAATGCTCTAATCATTATCGAAGAAATAGGACTAAAACTCTAATTGGCTCCGATCCTCATAAAATTATAATACCTATCAATAAATCTCAATTTGAGAACACTTTACAAACTTCTACCGATTTCCAAATAGCTTTTCTGGAATGTTTTGGAGAAATTTCATTTCATCATCCTTCTGGTAAGCTGTGGAATTTCTTCAAAAATACTGAATTTATTATTTCTCGCATTATCAGCTCACAGACTATACCACAGACCGAGGTTTTTTTATATAGATGGGACTAAAAACGCCAAAGCTTCATTCTGGTCTCTTATGGAATATAAAGTCTTTTATACTAAATTTCATTCTGCTCAACAAAATGAATTATATGCTCTTATTCAAGTTATTTGCCTACATCCTTATCCCATTAATATAGTCTCTGACTCTATATATTCTGTTTTCGTATTAAAAAATATAGAAACCTCCACTGTAAACTCCAATTAACCTATTATTCGACAACTCTTTTTCGAACTACAATCCGTTGTTAGAAACTGCAGTTCTCCCACTTATATAACACATATTCGAGCACATTCTTGTCTTCCAGCACGATGACTTATGGTAATGAGCAAGCTGATAAACTGGTTTCCTTTGCTACTCCAGAGGAACAGCATGCTCTGTTGCATAACAATGCTGGCTCCCTACACCAGCTATGGAAAATCCCATACCGCCAGGCTAAAGAAATGATTAATAATCGCTCTACTTGTAGACCGCTACGTCTTCGACCCTTCGCACAAGGTATTAATCCTCATGGTTTGCAACCTAACGAACTATGGCAAATGGATGTAACTCATTGCCCTGAACTCTCTCCAACTTCTTTCTTGCACGTCTGTATCGACACTAATTCTTCTTTTATTTGGGCCACACCTCTTCGCGGTGAGGCTACACAACACATTGTAACTCACTTATTAGCTTGCTTTGCTGTAATGGGAACTCCTAGTTCTATAAAAACAGACAATGGCCCTGCCTATATTTCTAGACACTTTAAACAATTTTTACAATCTTTTTCTATTAAACATATTACAGGTATTCCTTGTAATCCACAGGCACAAGGCATGGCCGAACGAGCACATCACACACTTAAGTTGCAAATAAAAGAATTTAAAAAGGGAGAATACACAGGAACACTACTGTCTTCATTATCTAAAGCAGACTTTACTAGATTTCAACATAAGATATTTTCTAAACCTATAACTATTGTTAATACAGCTTTATTTGTTTTAAATTTTTAAAACTTACCACAGGGAGATATCTTAACAAGAGCAGAAAGGCATTTCAAGGAATTGAAGAACACTTCTCTTCCTCTACTCATCTAGTACCAAGATGGGTTAATGAAACAGTAGAAATCTGGGAAACTAATCTTACAGGGAAAGGGGTATGCTTGTATTTCCCCAGATGGATCCAATGAACTCACATGGTTTCCTCTTCACAAGATTCAACCCAAGGGGGCCCCCAGCCTTCAAAATGGAGATGGGACAACAAGGACGTCAGGAGGAAGAAATTCCAATACGGGCCATGGCGGCTCTAAAGATCTCCAGGAAGCACCACCCTCGGTGGCATCACCCCTATGATCTCCCCACTTGGGGACAAATAAAAACCCTTACTAATCAAGCTGAAAATTTGGTCTCTCAACAGGGATTGCCTCGGAGTCCTGAATACATTCTCCTGGCAACGCTCAGTCTTTTGGCCTGTACCTCCCCCAACTGAGCTAGGACTAATACCCAACCCCCCTCTATTACAGGTGGTCAAATGGACAGAGAGAGGACCAGTCGTTTTCACTAATGACTCATACATATGCCTTCTCCCTAGTACATTAAAGGGCCTTCACACCCTGGGGAGGAGGGAAAACTAATTAACAGTTTTGTTTTGTTTTGTTTTGTTTTGTTTTCTAGATACAAGTCTTTTATTGTATATCTGGTTTACAAATGCTTTTTTCAGAAAAACCAATAGAATGGGTAACTATTTCAGAAAAGGATATGAAGTCCTTCCCTTGTGCAGGGGCCCAGGGAAACTACGCATAAGCGTCAGCTGACAAACGAGTTTTCATCCTGCCTCCAAAAGAAGACCTTCGGACACTGCTTGGGTTATTTATTGTGAACCATGTTTACACTGCTGAAACTTTAGGGAAAGAGTTGGGGAAAGAACAAAATACATTATGTAAAAGATTTCTAATGAAACATTAGCATGACAAAGGACTCCTCGGATGGCTTGATGGTAGAATGGCACCCCCTCCTCTTCCTCGAATTGTCCTCAGTAAACAGAGTGGGCCTAAACAAAGGGACATTTGGGCTGCGAGCACCGAAAAACTTGGAACTTGGACCAGACATTTCACAAGGACCAGTCGTGGTCATAGTAACTGTTTCTATAATCAGTCATATTTTATACAGGCCTATGTCCCACTTCCTTTTGTGATAGCCATAGGAAATTTACAATAAGACTTTACGTTCTGTAACTCGTATTAATTGTAAACTATATATTTGTCTTAATTCCTCTATCTCTTTAAGAAATGTTTCCCTTTTGATTCTTCGATCTCAACGTAATTTGTAGCTACCAGTAAATATCCAATGACCCTGAGAAGAAGGTCCCATGGCTGGACTAGCTTCCAGATTATTTCAATTTTGTGTTACTCTTGATTCATTTTAATCATAGTGCCTACAACTGGATACAAATTAAATTTCATTTTACAAATATAATAAAATAGGGGGAATTGTCAGGAAGCATTTAACAGGAGGCTTCCTGTGTGCTGTTTTGGATCTGTCAGGAATCCTCTGTTCCAGAGGAGAGGCAAGCCTCTCCCAGGGCTGAGGGATCCAGGCATTTCCTTCGTTAGTTTTTCTATACAATGTCCTTCTTGTGACCCATATGGTAAAAGAGATTATTTACAACTCTCTTTCTCTTTAATATGGATCGCCTATGTTTTGTAAGTCTGGAATTTTAATCTTTATCTTTGCTGAGAATAACTACAGAATATATGCCCACACCTTTGCTCCATCGAGCTTTGGTCCCGAGTCTTGCTTTCTTTCTCACTCTCTCTCTTTTTCAGGCTGATCCCCTGGAGCAAAGAGGTCCTCTGGGTTCATTTTCCTTCCTGGACTTCTAAGACCCTCTCGACAAGGCACTCTGCGCCTTCACCCTATCAAGAGGGCGCCTGAGGCCTTCGAGAACAGAGCAAGCCCTGTGCCAGGGGCTCTATTGGCTTTCTGCGTAAACCAAGGACTATCAGCCTCTTTCTCTCTCCTTTACTTTCTTAACAGTTGACTCCGGACCACCAGGTTCCGGTCCATTAACGGACCTCAACAGAAAACAGTGGAAACAGTGGCAGACCTCAATTTTTCTGGGCTCCAAAATCACTGCAGATGGTGATTGCAGCCATGAAATTAAAAGACGCTTGCTCCTTGGAAGGAAAGTTATGACCAACCTAGACAGCATATTAAAAAGCAGAGACATTAATTTGCCAGCAAAGGTCCATCTAGTCAAGGCTATGGTTTTTCCAGCAGTCATGTAGGGATATGAGAGTTGGACTATAAAGAAAGCTGAGTGCCAAAGAAATGATGCTTTTGAACTGTGGTATTGGAGAAGACTGTTGAGAGTCCCTTGAACTGCAAGGAGATCCCACCAGTCCATCCTAAAGGAGATCAATCCTGAGTATTCATTGGAAGGACTGATGTTGAAGCTAAAACTCCAATAATTTGGCCACCTGATGGGAAGAACTAACTCATTGGAAAAGACCCTGATGCTGGGAAAGATTGAAAACAGGAAGAGAAGGGGACGACAGAGGATGAAATGGTTGGATAGCATCACTGACGGAATGGACATGAGTTTGAGTTAACTAAGGGAGTTGGTGATGGACAGGAATGCCTGGCGTGCTGTGGTCCTTGGGGTCACAAGAGTCAGACATAACTGAGCAACTGAACTGAACTGAAGCTTAGACTTTCAATAAGTCAAGGAATTTCTTTTGCCTTTAGTCTGATTAAAGTGGACTTTGAGCTACTTGCAGGGAAAAGATTCCTTCCAACATTGTGACATGGGGCTTGTCTTTTAAATGAGGAAACTGCAGGGAAAAGCAAACACTTTGTGTGTATATACATGTGAACTTTTTATTGCAGACCCTGTGTATCTGTAGCTAACTCTGTGCCTTGCACATAGTAGGGGACAATTATAGTAAGTGCTTAAAATAGGTTTGTTTAGTTTAACTGGCTAGTAAGTCAGGGAAGAGACTGTGCAAGAAGTGAAGTGAATCAGAGTAAATTCCTCTTCCTTTTCTTGGCCAAGCCAAGAATCCATTTGAATCCATCTGCTGTCGTTTGTCAATGTGCCAAGGGAAGCGGAATTAAGCAATATGGCTCTTGGGTCCAAGAGTCCAGTCTCTCAACTGGAGACGGTTGGTGTTTTCTGCTGAAACACTGAAATAAGTCATAGTCTTTAGTTAGCATAAACACTGAGGAAATTCATTTGGTCTCTGTTTTCACGATGCCAGATATCTGGATAAAAATTAAAATGTGTGGTCAATATGCTCCTCATAATCTATGCACATGACATCACATGGATAAATATCCAGTTACTTAACCAGACTTCTCATCGCGTAGCCAGGGTGGTTTAGGTCATTGAACGTGACAGCAGGGAGAAGGGCTTTGTGGTACTGATACCAGTGCGTTATGACTTTGAGAGGAAGATAAGTAAAAACACAGGCAAATCACATGAGTGTTTCAGTTACATTTCAAGGCAGAAAGAGGACATAACCATAGAAACAGGGATGCTGCCTGTCTTCCTACTCTTTCCCTGTCTTTTCCTTCACAACCCTGTTCAACATACAATCTCTCTTATTTATTTATGTTAATTTCTTTCTGTGTTCCAGAATGTAGGGCTCCGGAAAGGCAAGGATTTCTCTTTATTTTTGCTCACTGCTCTTTCTATAGTACCTAAAATAGATTCTGGCATATGATAAATGTTCAATAAATGTGTGATGAACAAATGAGATGTCCTTAAGGATAGCAATTTGCTAAGCAATTCATAAATCAAAAACTAAGATGGCTATGTGAAAAAAACACTTTTTTTCCCTCTTAAATTAAATTAAAAGACCCAGTGACTTACTGAGTGCTGCCTGGTTCAACTGTAATCTTTGTGACAATAAATAATTTGTTTAACCTTCTATCCCTTGGGTTCTCCATACAGAAAATGAGGATAAGAGTACTAGTCCCCTATTTTTCAAAAAAATTTTAAGTGTCCTAAAAGAGGCAATAGCTGTAAAGGTGTTAGGTTAAAGATGCAATGAAGGACCTTAACAAGGATGGGCTTTCATGAAATTAAACAATTATCCCAGTTGTCCACTGACTTGCTAAACTGGCAAAAGTCCATTTCTCAGCTTTTGTTCCTATACATACTAGCAACCACACATTAACAGTTTTGTATATTCTTGCTTCTTCCAAAGTATTGTTATTGCACATTTTAATTAACTAACCATTTCCAAACAAAACTGCCTTTCATACATTGCAAATTTGTCTTCAAAGTCATAAACTTTTTAGTGATAAAAATAGGACATACTCACAGAATCCAATCTAACTGACACTTATTTAAAATTGTGCAGTGGCATTTCTCCAGGGTAATTACCCTTCCTCCCAACAGTTAATAGTTAAACAGCCTTTCTGTTATGGGAATTCACTTAATCCTCTTCCCATTTGTTCCTTCAGTTTAAATTCTGTTTTCCAGGGTCTCCCTAACAATCCTCAAAAAGAGACCCTGTACCTTTAATAGCAGAGACCTGGTGAGAGGTTTCTTTCCAAACTTGTTCCCTGGCTTCCAAGTGACGAAACCAGCTGTAATTTGAGAGCAGAACGATCTTCAGGATATCATTAGCCAAAGGAAAATCTCGGCATTCCCACCCAGTCAAGGAGTCGAAATCGTATAAGAGGGCAAGAGCCTTTCTCTCCAGCTATAGGCTCCATTTCCCAAGGAGCAAGAGGGACCTCGGAGAGCCAGAGTGGGGCAAAGGAGCCAGCCAGCATCCAGCCAAAACCCTGGAGGAGGGGTTCCCCATCGTGCCGGCATCCCGCCAGGAAACAGCCGGCTGAGTTCCAACCACCAGAGCGAGCGCAGGAGCTCAGAGCGAGGGTGCATCCTGGGCTGCTGGCTGCGGGGTCTGCTACTCAGGCTCTGCTGCGCAGCCACATGAAGCCAGCTGGGGAGGGGGGGTCAAGGTGCAGCGAGGCGACTGGGACTGAAGCTGACGCCGTTGCAGGGAGGCACTGACTCCCAAGGGGACCCCCCTCCCCTTCCTTGCGCCTGGGCGGAAAGTCTTCTCCAGGGATCCCCGGTCATCCTGAATATCCAGGATGGTGTTCCTGAAGCTTCTCTGGATGGGTTTTCTGTGCCACCTGTGTCAGGGCTATTTCGACGGTCCTCTCTACCCAGAGATGTCCAATGGGACCCTGCACCACTACTTTGTGCCGGACGGGGACTACGAGGAGAACGACGACCCCGAGAAGTGCCAACTGCTCTTCAGGGTGAGTGACCACCGACGCTGCTCCCAGGGGGAGGGGAGCTCGGCCAGCGCTCTGCTAAGCCTCACCCTGCGGGAGGAATTCACCGTGCTGGGCCGCCAGGTGGAGGACGCGGGGCGCGTGCTGGAGGGCATCAGTAAGAGCATCTCCTACGACCTCGACGGGGAGGAGAGCTATGGCAAGTACCTGCGGCGGGAGTCCCACCAGATCGGGGATGCCTACTCCAATTCGGACAAGTCCCTCACTGAGCTGGAAAGCAAGTTCAAGCAGGGCCAGGAGCAGGACAGCCGGCAAGAGAGCAGGCTCAACGAGGACTTCTTGGGGATGCTGGTCCACACCAGGTCCCTGCTGAAGGAAACGCTGGACATCTCCGTGGGGCTCAGGGACAAATATGAGCTGCTGGCACTCACCATCAGGAGCCATGGGACCCGACTAGGTCGGCTGAAGAACGATTATCTTAAAGTGTAGGTGAAGGGGCAAACTGCCCGGGAGAGGGCATCAAGTCAGTCCTCCTGGTGGAGGATGGGGGACAGAGACAGGGCTAACTTTCCCCTTATACTTATTATTTTTTATAACCTAATTTGCACTCGGAGGATGATCCTGAAAAAGGAAAAAAGTGAGAGTTGAGTGGTTTTAGTTTTGTACACTATTTATGTGATTGTTACTGATTTGTCACCTGGAAAGGACAACTTAAAGTCATGCCTCCTGCCTTTCCTAGAAGGGCTTTATGAACTCTGCAGAGACACCTGTTTCAGCCACATCTAAAAGGACACAGTTTATGCAGTAAAGACTGATTAAAGTTCCCCATCCTGGAGATCAAGTGAAGATGCCCAGGGAGCTTGTGCACAGCTCCTTTCAGCCTTCTCTCCTGGGCTCTGAAAGCTGTCAACATTGCCTGTTTTTCAGATGAGGTCAGAGGTGCTACTCAGCATGCCTGCCAGAGGATGGAATTTGCTTGTTTCTTCTCCTTTTCCTTCTTATTTATTAACCATGGTCTCCAAGGTTTTGTTTTTGTCTTCTTTTTTCTTTTGGATTTTGGGGGTGTTTTTTAAGAGTATTGGCTAGAAATTATATGCAAATCATCTTTTGCAGGGAGATGTCTGCGGTGCCTCTGTGGGTATGTGTTTAAGTTAAAGGAGCCACATTTAAGAAGCCTAACCTTGGTGGTGGTCATGAACTCCTGTGATAAGCCGATTTGCCATGTCTCTCGTTGTGTGTGTGTGTAATCAGCGGGGCAGTCCATTACAAAGAAGTAGGTAGATCGTCTTGACACACCACCAAAAGCCTGTGATTTAGGTTACCAGTGTATTCTTTCTCATTTGGGGGTTTTGCTTCTATTTGCTTATTGAAAACTTGTACTTCGAGTAGAGGGAATTCTAATTCTCATAACTCCTTAACTAAGTTTTATTATTCAGCCAATAAATATGTTCTCATATAATACTTGCTTATTTTCTAATTTATATTCATAACTTTTATATTGCAAAGAGGAGCCAATGCAAAAAGGAAAGAAAGGCTGGGATTTAAGCCAGTTTACTTAGAGTATATGATAAAGCAGGCAGAGGATCGCTGCATATTTAGCAGTCCTCCCTTCCCTGGCCACCCTTACCAACCTCAAAAGGAAACAAAAAAATCTAGACTGTGTCAAAACTTGATCTCTGCTGGTCTGCCTAAAACTCCAATTTTCTCTAATGTTTTTGCATAGAATTAACTGAAAAAAAGTTTATGGTGAGGCTCAGAGCTTATACGCCCTTGGAATGCAGAGGGAGAGCTCCATTCTAAGTTGTAGGAACTACAGTAATGTTTGATAATTTTGAAGACAGGTCTACATTATTTCATTAATCATTTTAAAAGTGGAAATGCACTTTATTTCATATCATTCCCCAGCCAGTCTTCATCCTCACTTAAATATGTGCATATCTGCACACACACACACAAACACACACATGTGGGCACACACACACACTAAGAAATAAGTATTCATAATCTCCTTTTCAACAGGGAGTCATTCTTTCTCTCCCATGCATGGGGAATCCAGTTTTCTATTCCACTGAAGTGTCCAATATCCTCCTATGACAATCGGGGAAACAGATTCAGAAGGTGACCAATCCTCGGTTAGTTCCAACAGCTCCAAGTCTCCTAGATTTAAGTATGGGATTTTCCCACAGTGCTTTTTTCAAGGATGCTGAGAAATGAGATAGAGTGATCTGAGGCCCTTGGCTTTGCATAACTATTTCATTGTTTAAAATAAAAATGAACAAAATATGGAACAATACTTCATACAGTCATTTATTATTTCTTTTCATCACCCAAGGCTCTGCTTTTAACCACCAAGGCTATGTGAGAAATAGGTAAATGATTTTTTAAGAGAGTTTCAGTCTTTATTCTATGAAAGATGAGAAAAAAAGATAACAGCAGAGGCAAAAGAGATTATATTCAGTACTCACATGATTGCAGTTTATGGTCACAACCCTTGCTATCTCAAAACCTCATATCACTCACTTCAGGGTGATCACCTTTAATCCCCAGACGTATTAAATGTCATCTTCTCAAATTTCCCAGCTGTAATAGGAGGAAGTTAGACTCATGACGTGGATGGGAAACTGCTTTCCTCGTGATGCTAGTTTCAACCAATTGTTAATAGCTACATAGAATAATAGTACATTAAAAAGGATTTAAATAGCACAGTTGCAGAGATTGCTGTCCCCAGTTAGAGATGTCTTGCATGCATGCAAGTAGGCGAGTAGTGACCCATCTGCTACAAATTTGAAAACCTCAAAATAGAAGATGGCTGATTCTTTCCAGTGCTGACATTCTATGATTCCTACAAAACCAGAATGAAATTGTTTAACATTGACTCATCCATTCAAGGCTAGACATATAGCCAGTAATCTCACAGAGTTTTACGTAAATGACCCCAGAGGTCAAATAGAAATTTCCAGGTGGGGAGAGTAAGCCATCCTGGACTACCAACACAGACTGGCATTACAGAGAATTTCCAAATTAGGATAGGGAGCCAGCCCCACACAAATCTTCCCTCTCTGCTTCCTTGTTATTCTTATTAAGATGTTATTATACAGTGACAGAATTTTTTTTTAAGTAGTGATGCCTTATTGTTTAGATCATGACATATCTTAAAAATCTGAAGAAAACTGTGTACTTTCTTTCCTGAGGAAGGTACTTATAAGAACATTCATACAATGTAGGATAGTCTTTCTTTAATAAATATTTGTTGATCACTCAATATGTGTCAGGCACTAGTTAGGTTGTAGGTAATGCTAAGATATTACAAAGAGTTGAGACACCATGTAACTGAAAGCTTAAAAAACCTCTTAGAGTTTTATTTGGAGTAGGAGGTATTTATTATTATTATTATTATTAAACAAAATAGCCAGCTCTTTTGGAGAACTCATTTTAGCATTATTGGTTAGGGCCTCTGCTAAGAACTTTGCTTGGGTACTCCCTTAATTCTGACAACAAACTGTATGAGGAAAATATTATATGAAAGGAATTAATATATGCCAAGAGCTTAGAATAGTACCTGACACAGAGTGAATCCTCAGGAAATGTTAGTTGCTGCTATTACACTGTTTATTATTCTTATTATAACTGAAGCCCAGAAAGCCTAGGTAATTTTTCCAAAGTCAAAACTGTGATGTCTTATTTACTTCACTATGTTCTCACTTTTTAAGCAGATGATTATCTAGTAGAATATATGATCAAATAAAAGAGGAATATGGAGGTAAGAGTCCACTGGGGCCACCATTTGTCTATTCCATATGGTGTCCTCTCTAAGTCAGTGAGCCTAGAGCCTAAGGTAGTTCAGATGCCAAGTTCTGTCGGACAGAAGCTGACTCTGATAATGGAATTTCTCATTGATACCTTCTCTGAGGCATTGTTTAATACCACTCAACTTCACACTTCCAATATGACCTTGTGGACACTAGCTTATCCTGCTTTGAGGTGTTCCATAGATAGAGTCTGTCAATAAAGAATGCTAGGTTGTGTTAGTCTCTGCAATAACCAAAACCATACTCAGAGAAGCTGGCAGGTGTGGGTATGCTATGCATGGCCCATGGAGAGGCTGTCCTATAGTTTATGCACTTTCATTGCCCTTTAAACTCTCATTTACAATTTTGCTAAGGAAACAGACTCAAAAGTTTCTGAGAGAAGCCTTGAAACTTCAATTATAAACTATTTTAACAAGTAATAAAAGTGTCCATGAAAACCACTAAAGATACAAAATGTCCCCAAAGGGTATGGTAGAATTTCCTTGGGATGTTTTTCAGGGGGTGGTTATTAAAATCTTCTTGATAAAGAAGAACACCTGAGTGTGAAATATGAATGCTGAATGTGCTTTATAAATGTTTTACTATAAAAGGAAAAATAACTGGAGACATAAAAAGTCTTGGTTAGGAACAGAATACAAAAATACAGAACAATCATTCACCAGTAGAGAGAAGGAGATTTTTCAAGTCATCTTAGTAATTTTGGAATCAGGGTGGTCCTTAGGAGTACTATTTCCAGAGTCAGAATCCTCAAGGATATGTTATTCATCAGACATTGTCAAAATGCAACCATATGAAGTAACTAGGATAGAAATAATATACTCAGCCCTCTGAGTCTGTGGGTTCTACACCCATGGATTCAACCAACCTCAGATTGAAAATATTCAAAAGGAAAAAAAAATTCCAAAAAGTTCCAAGAAGGAAAAAGCAAAAGTAATACACTGGCAACTATTTCCATAGCATTTACAGTGTATTAGAGATTATAAGTAATCTAGCAGGTGAATGTATGCTCAGTCATGTCCGACTCTTTGCAACCCCATGGACTGTAGCCCACCAGGCTCCTCTATCCATGGAATTTTCCAGGAAAGAATACTGAAGTGGGTTGCCACTTTCTACTCCAAAGGATCTTCCTGACCCAGGGATGGAACACACATCTCTTGCATCTCCTTCCGGTAACACTACTGGTAAAGAATCCACCTGCCAATGCAGGAGACACAAGAGTCTCCTGCAGGTTCAGGAAGGGTCAGGAAGATCCCTGAGCCACACCAGCATTCTTGCCAGGAAAATTCCAGGGACAGAGGAGGCTGGTAGGCTACAGGCCATAGGGCCGCAAAGAGTCAGACATGACTGAGCACACGTACAGAGACACTATAAATAATTTAGAGATGATTTAAAGTATATGGGAGAATGTGCATAGGCTATATGCAAATAATAAGCCATTATATATAAGGGACTTGAATATCCCTGGATCTGAGTATCCACAAGGGCCCTGGAAACCAGTCAACTGGAGATAAAGATGGACAACTTGTGTACAGACATTTAAGGAAACTGACAACTGAAAGAGAATTTGAGTGTGGCACACAGGGCATTGGCATAGGAACAAGGTTCTTTGAAAGCTCAATGAAAGTCTAAACTAGAATAGTCTGGAAAATGTAAAACAGTGTAAATAAGATAAGAATTTTGTATAATCACACATTCAAGAGATATGCTATTTTTATTTAGTTTAATTTTATTTTATTTAACTTTGTTAATTTTATTTAATAATTTATGTTATTATTATTGTTGCTTTGCTTTTTAAATAACTTTTTTTTTCTAGTAATATAGGCCATACCTGCTGCATTCTAATAGCAGGGCAAACAGCAAACACAAAACAGAATTGTTTACAATTCTCAAACTCCCCCTTCCATACACCCAATATTTGCATTTTGGTTTGCATTCTTTTAGTATTTTTCATATATATTTATGTATATTTTTGGAAAAAAATGATATCGTAATAATACATTACTTTGTGGCCAATGTCTAGTTCAGGTGTTAAATGTGCTCAATTGCATAAATGCTTTTAAAATGTTTCAGTTTGTCTACAGTACTTGGGAGGTAGAAATTTTGGACTCGCGTCTAGCCCCATCATGTGTTAGCTGTGCACCTTTGAAGAAGTCCCTTAAATGTTCTGAAATTCAGTCTCTTTGTTTGTAAAATGAAGACAATTGAACAGGCACAGCTCAAAGTGTTTTCCATACATTATTTTATATAACATTTCAGGTGGATGTTATAGTTTCTGAAATTTCTGGATAATGACACTGAGGCACCAAGAGGTTAAGGTCTTATAGCCAGACAGGAGTGGAGTCAAGATTCAAATGCAGGTAATCTGGCTCCTCTGCTGCCGTCATAACCACTAATGAGGCTTTTCCTTTCTGGAGGCAGGAAACTGGACACATGACTTCTTAACTCTCAGCCTCTTCCAGGATCTATGACATGTGGTCTGTGAAATGAACATTTTCCTTATATGATTTCCTTAATTGAAAAAGGCAAACCCAATTTTCTCAAAGAACTTTTTTCTCTGCCTGATTTTACATTGGGCCAAGTATCTCCCTGGGGTTTCCCAGGCAGGTGGCTCATTGGTAAAGAATCTGCCTGCTATTGCAGGAGCTGTGGGTTCAATCCCTAGGAAGAGTTTGGAGAAGGGGAAGAACCCCTGAAGAAGGAAATGGCAACCCACTCCATTATTCTTGCCTGGGAAGTCCCTTGGACAGAGAAGCCTGGCAGACTACAGTCCATGGGGGTCACAAAAGAGTCAGACACGTTTTAGTGACTAAACATCACCAAAGTATCTCCTTACACTTGTGTCACTCTGTGATTCTCTACCTATGAACAATTAGCTTCTTGCTAAATAGGATGTTTTCCAAGCACTTTCACAAGTATCATCACATTCTCTCTTAACCCAAGTTATAGATGCTGAATTGCCCTGGACAAGTTATGGTGGTTCACCATTTGGAAATGGTAGCCCAGTATACATAGCCAGAAATGTTATTCAGTCAGGGTGAATCCAGATATAAAAATTCCTGATCCAGGCACCACTTAGCCTACAGGACTGCCTTTCACTCATCTATTCATTCACTCAAAATACATTTATTGGTTGCCTACAATATATTTGGTGCTATTGAGGATACAGCACTCAGATAAAATCTGTGCCCTTTTTGATCTTATATTTACATATGCAAATATAATTAATTCATTAAGACCTTTTTGTTGAGGGAAGAGATAAACTAAATGCATATATATGTATAAATAAAATTAATATATATATGCAATATATACATATAAGTGTTAAGCAGTGAACTGTAGTATTTTAGTCAAGATGACTAAGGAAGATCTGAGTAAGTAGAGGTTATTTGAACTGAGCCTTAGATTTTGAGTAGAAGGTCAAGAATATAAATATTACAGGAAAGAATATTCCTACAAAATCCTTCAAGCAGAGATCATTTTATAAGTTTGAGAAGATGGAGGGGGAGGGAGGAAGCCAGTGGAATTATAGCAGAGTAAATCAGAGGAAATTAAAAACTTTGGGTCAGAGATGAGAACTGAGGCTAGGTAATATAAGAACTAAATGGTTATCTTAGGAAATTTGAGTATTATTATAATTTTAATGCACTGGAAGTCTGAGAGGATATATTTAGGTATTAATTAATATAGGATATATACTATTGAAATATTAATAATATTTGGATATAATTCATTTCAATTATCAATGTTCCATTTAAGTAGTATTCAAATTTTAATTGTGCTTCTCTTGTGGCTCAGCTGCAAAAGAATCTGCGTGCAATGCCTGAGACCTGCGTTTGATCCCTGAGTTGGAAAGATCCCCTGGGATAGGGAAAGGCTACCCACTCTAGTATTCTGGCCTGGAGAATCCCATGTACTGTATAGTCCATGGAATCACAAAGAGTTGGAACTTGGAAGTCTACGGGGAAGAATGAAATGATCTGATTGGAGATTATATACAGGGAAGTAAGAATGGAAGAGGAAAGCCACTTGGTTGCTACGAGGTCATGCTGATGGGAGATGACGAAAGCTTGGTCCAAGGTGGTTTTGGTAAAAATGACAGGAACTGACCTTGATCTTCCCAATATGTCTCATTACTGTTTTTGTCCCATAAAAATGTGTGTCATTATCTGCAAACTTCTTCTGCATTGATCCTATTTCTCGACTCTTGACTCCATTTCTTCTCTCCCTCCCACTTTGGACTTGATTTTAGCACTGGCTTCCTCTGATTCTTTTCTCTTGAGGCTTTGGGATGACTTCAGAATTTTGCATTGCCTTGTATTTGATAAGGGCACAGAGTATCCTATTTTGACTTTAGCAGCATTTACTTGGATGGCTTGTACATTTCACCATCTTCTTTTTTTTCTTTTCCACGAAAAACAAGACATTTTATATATCAATAGCTTGCTATTTACAGAGTGGAACCTGACAGCTATGATTAATGAGGTAAATCCTCCATGCTTTGGGGCTGGCAGTGATAGTTTGCATTTTCCAGTTGTGAAAAGTTTCCTCCTGCAGGAGTTAAGGAAATGTGTTTCCTGAACATCTTTTTTTTTTTTTTGCTTTGATCTTTGCCCAGCTCTAAATGAGGGTGCTCTGCACAACTTTCAAAACGCATGCTTCGCTGGCAGTCCCACTGAGTCAACCACTAACATTTTCCACATGATTCTACTACAGATGAAATTATAAAGGGCAGAAAACCTAGTGGGTTCACTCTGTCCTGAGGTATATTTTTGCTCACCCTTCAAATGTCAGTTATCTGTTACCCTGGTTTCCCCTCCCCTTGGCTTTAGCCTGTTGCTTCCTTTGCTCTCCATCTCTCTCTCTCCTTTTGTTATTAAGAGCATGGGAAGTAGAGGCAGAATTCTGATTCGCATCATGACTCTGCAATTTAGTAGCTGTAGAACATAAGCAAAACATTTAACTTCTAGGAGCCTCACTTTCCTCTGCTGTATGGTAGGAATTGTGGCACGTAGTCTGCAGAGTTCTTGGATTTGATAAACCAATGTATGGAGAAGACTTACTATAATACTGAGCAAAAGTAAGTCTTGCCATGAGAAGCTCATGAAAGATCCCCCTTTAAAAGGGATACCTTTACAAAGAGATTCATGTATAGCGTTTTTCTAGATTCCACATATATGCATTAATATGCAATATTTACTCTTCTCTTTCTGACTTCACTCTGTATGGCAGTCTTTAGGTCCATCCACATCTCTGTAAATGGTACAATTTCATTCTTTTTTATGGCCAAGTAATATTCCATTGTATACATGCACTGAACCTGAGTCTGAGTGAAAGTCACTCAGTTGTACAACTCTTTGCAATCCCATGGACTGTTTAGTCCATGAAATTCTCCAAGCCAGAATACTGGAATGGGTAGCTGTTCCCTTCTCCAGAGGATCTTTCCAACCCAGGGATTGAACTCAGGTCTCCCACATTTCAGGAGGATTCTTTACCAGCTGGGCCACCAAGGAAGCCCAAGAATACTGGAGTGGGTAGCCTATCCGTTGTCCAGTGGATCTTTCCAACCCAGGAATTGAACCAGAGTCTCCTGCATTGCAGGTGGTTTCTTTACCAACTGAGCTATCAGGAAGTCCCCACATCTTCTTTATCCATTCATCTATTGATGAAGTGAGATATCGGGATTGGCATATATATACTATTATATGTAAAATAGATAAATAATGACAAATGGCTACATAGTACAGTGAGCTCTGCTCTGTGGTATGGGGGAACTCAATGCTCTGTGGTGACCTAAATGGGAAGGCAGTACAAAAGAGAGGGAATATACGTATACGTATGGCTGATTAAAGTACTGTTGAAACATGACTTGGAGAATTTTGAGCATTACTTTGCTAGCATGTGAGTGCAGTTGTGCGGTAGTTTGAACATTCTTTGGCATTGCCTTTCTTTGGGACTGGAATGAAAACTGATCTTTTCCAGTCCTGTGGCCACTGTTGAGTTTTCCAGATTTGCTGGCATATTGAGTGCAGCACTTTCACAGCATCATCTTTTAGGATGTTCAAGCTGGATTTAGAAAAGGCAGAGGAACCAGGGATCAAATGCCAACATCTGCTGGATTATCAAAAAAGCAAGAGAGTTCCAGAAAAACATCTGCTTTATTGCCTATGCCAAAGCCTTTGACTGTGTGGATCACAACAAACTGTGGAAAATTCTTCAAGAGGTGGGAATACCAGACCACCTGACCTGCCTTCTGAGAAATCTGTATGCAGGTCAGGAAGCAACAGCTAGAACTGGACATGGAACAACAGACTGGATCCAAATCAGGAAAGGAGTATGGCAAGGCTGTATATTGTCACCCTGCTTATTTAATTTATATGCAGAGTACATCATGCGAAATGCCAGGCTGGATGAAGCACAAGCTGGAATCAAGATTGCTGGGAGAAATATCAATAACCTCAGATGCACAGATGACACCACCCTGATGGCAGAAACCAAAGAAAAACTAAAGAGCCTCTTGATGAAAGTGAAAGAGGAGAGTGAAAAAGTTAGCTTAAAACTTAACATTCAGACAACTAAAATCATGGCATCTGGTCCCATCACTTCATGGCAAATAGATGGGAAAACAATGGAAACAATGAGAGGCTTTATTTAGGGGGGCTCCAAAACCACTGCAGATGGTGACAGCAGTCATCAAATTAAAAGACACTTGCTCCTTGGAAGAAATACTATGACCAACCTAGACAGCACATTAAAAAGCAGAAACATTACTTTGCCAGCAAAGGTCCATCTAGTCAAACCTATGGTTTTTCCAGTAGTCACGTATGGATGTGAAACTTGGACTATAAAGAAAGCTGGGTGCCGAAGAATTGATGCTTTTGAACTGTGGTGTTAGAGAAGACTCTTGAGAGTCCTTTGGACTTCAAGGAGATCCAACCAGTCAATCCTAAAGGAAATCAGTCCTGAATATCCATTGGAAGGACTGATGCTGAAGCTGAAGCTCCAATACTTTGGCCACCTGATTCGAAGAACTGACTCATTGGAAAAGATCCTGATGCTGGGAAAGATTGAAGGTGGGAGGAGAAGGTGATGACAGAGGATGAGATGGTTGGATGACATCACCAATGCGATGGACAGGAGTTTGAGTAGGCTCCAAGAGTTGGTGATGGACAGGGAAGCCTGGCGTGCTGCAGTCCATGGGGTCGCAGAGAGTTGGACATGACTGAGCTACTGAACTGACCTGATAGCTGATTTACTTTGCTGTACAGCAGAAACTAACACAACATTGTAAAGCAACTTTACTCCAATAAATAAAAGGGACACCATGTGTATTCTTAGGTTAAAATGAAAAAGATGTATTTCAAATGAGCCTTAGATGTTGTATGTGTGCGTCATATGCACTGACCTCCCCATTCGACGCATCTCAGAAGCCATAGCCATGTTTGTTTCCATTCATATAAGAGAAACTCCTATGCACATATGTGTTTATTTCACAAACACTCCTCATTTGGGCCAAGAGAATGAAAGGTACAACAGGAAATAACAGTTAGTAAACTTGCTTACCCTTCTTTTCCAAATGTTAACAGTGCTTTCACTTTCTGCCTTGAGTGTGGGGTGATGCACTTGAAAGAAACTCAGGGATTGCAATGCATGGGTAGCTACAGTAAGAGAGCTCTCAAAGCTTGGCAACAGGGCTACAAAGTGAGAGAGAATAAGAATATTAATTCCTAATATTTATTGAATGTGCATGCTAAGTCGCTCAGTTGTGTCCAACTCTTTGCAATCCCGTGGACTGTAGCCCACCAGGTTCCTATGTCCATGGCATTTTCCAGGCAAAAATACTCAAGTAGTTTGCCATTTTCTCCTCCAGGGGATCGTCCTAATAGAGGGGTTGAACCCCAATCTCTTTTGTCTCCTGCCGTGACAGGTAGATTCTTTACCACTGAGCTACCTGAAAAGCCCATTTATTAAGCGTTACCTACATATTTGGTCCTGGGTACCCTGAAAAGTCCAGTTTTCAGACAGACATAGAAGACTAAGGCCAGAACTCATTTGTGGCGATCTCACTATGGAAAGGATTAGGATGACAGCATGCTCTTCTTTACGTAACCCCGTGTTCTGGCTGTATGATTTCCTGAACTTGACTGCCTGGCAGTACTCTATAGTCTCCAAGTCATGAGTTTGCCAGGCCTGGTAGATTGGATCCAGACCTTGTGTCAGTTCAAACATATGCGGGCTTCACTAAGAGAACTTGGGGACATTTGCATGTAGCTTGACAGACCTCCTGAAGTGTAAATTTCTGCACCGAGTAATTCTCTACCTTGCCTGCTTCGCCCCTATGCACCCTCTACGTGGACTGCAAAGGAAGAGGCGCTGGCTCAGATGCACAAGAACTCAGGAGAGGGTGTGGTAATCCCTGCAGCACACGCTCAGAGAAGACTTGGATCTTCACCCTGTTCAGTATAAAAGAAGATAGTTTGGCCCAGTGAACACTAATCTGTGCATATACTTAGAAATAAATATAAGAAATAAATAAGCAGCATTTCGTTTCTAATTAGAGGCATTGTGTTCACTTGGGAAACTTCGGAAATGGAACAATTTTTAACTGTTTGGCTCAAACAAAAACTCATTCAGGGTTAGAAATTGGCAAAGGCCATATTAATGATAAATACTTATCCCATAATCACATTTTCCATAGCTTCTCTAATTTCCAAGAGTTTTGCCATAAAAAGAATCACAGTGAAAAATCCGGACTGACAGTTCACAATAATGACATAATATTAACAGGATGTTTGGCTTTGCAGGGTTCTCCCACTTCCTCTGTAAAAATATGACCATTACCAAAACATGAAGCCACCACTTTGCTTACCGTTCACTATTTTTCAAAGGGCATATTCACTCATTTTTCTGTTCATTCAACAAACATTTGTTGAATACCTACTATGTGCAATTGCTTTACTAGATTTAGAGCATAATAGTTTTAATAATAATGACAATAATAGAAATAAAACAATAAACAATATTTTTACCCTTATATACCTAGCGCACTATTTTGAGTGTATCACATTTATTTAACACAGGTAAACTTTGCAACAGTCCTTCACAAGTCTTGCCTGTAAACTGTTCAATGACCTTTCTAGAGTATCACCAGATGCCTACGCCAACACTTCTTCTTGCCTCCTCCCTGATCCACACTCTTGCCAGAGTCCTCTCTCTGGCTACCAGCCTCTCCTGATCTGGCCCCTCCTAACCCTCTACAGGAGTGCTAACTGTGAAGGGATCAGGCAGTCTTTAAATCAAGAGTTCAGGAGTATTTGGAGACAGTTCTTCCTCAGTGATACAGGGAGCTACATAAAACAAACTTTAGATTTAAGTGAGAAAGAAATGTTAGAGAAGATTGGCAGAAGAAGACCTTGACTTCAGGCTCAAGCTTTCAGGACTGAGCCAGCCAACCTGATCATGAAACCCCAGATTTCAACATTATATCAACCTCCGTCAGGCTGAAATAGTAAAAACTGTACTTGTATTTGCATCCCTATCATAGTTTTGGTCTGAGAGCTACATAATCTGAGACTATCAGAGATAGAAGGAGAATCTGAAGTATAAACAAGTGAAGAAATTTATCCTGGGTCACATAAGCTCAAGGTATTAAGGCCAGAACATCACAGAATCATGACCCAGGGAGGCCGAGTTCATCCTGCTCACCTGGTCAGTCATCAGCTGCCTTAATCTGATAGCCCTGCCAAGTGATTATACAGCCCACACAGTTGCAGTGCTTGAATTATAGGGTGCTCCCTTGTCTCTGGAGGAATGCATTCAATTGTCAGAGAGCTCCAACTCTTAGAAAGTCCTTCTGTATTTTGAACTGAAATCTCTCCCCGTGGGGTTTCTACCACTAAGAGACTTACAGCCCCATTTATCCCTTTTCTACTTCGAGTTAATCAAAGACCTGGCAGCTCCTTTGGTCAGGCTCCATAGACCCAATTCCTCCAACCCCTCCTTCTGTAACATAAGAACCAGGGTCTCCTCACTTTACCTTATTACCAGGAAGCAGCTATTCACAGTGGTTAAAATCATGGGCTTTGCAAACCAACAAACCTCTAGCTTGAATCTCAGTTCTGCACTCGCAACACAGATGTCTAAAGACAGATTACTTATCCTGACCATAACTTGGTTTCCTTTTACATGAATCAGTGATGATGATATTTCATTTATTCATGAATAACATGCATAAAATAACACACATAAAATCACAAGTACTATATCTAGTACTTCATAGCAATTCAACAATTATATCTGAATGAATGAATGAACAAACCCTGGGTTGGATCTTTGCACAAATTCATCATGAATAAGGGAGCTGTATAGGAAAGTATTGCAAATTTGGAGAAGACCCTGTTGGGGAAAAGGTCAAAAGAAGAATGAAGAGGAGAAGTCCAATGATTACTCCAAAGTGACCATGGCTAATGAGCTTTCCGTGCAAAGCATCTTCAGCTTATCTGTCACTAGTTCACCAACTACGTGATGAGCAGGGCACTTCATACTCATGGCTTTGCTCAAGAAGGGGACAAGAGTTAAAGTCTTTTTTAACTAATTCTGGACTTTCCCATAAAAGTGTGACCACATGCTAATTTGAAAGTTCTAATACTAAGAAATTTGGGGGATGGAAGAAAAGGTACTTTCTATCTTATCCCTCCCCAGCCCCTCTCCACCTACAAAAACAGCTGACCAGACTTTCCTAACTCCTTTCCCAAAGTTTTACGTTTGGGCTGAGCTCAGCCCTGGAAGGTCTCACTCTCAAGAGAAGGACCTGAGAAAGCCATTAAAAGCAAATGAAAGCCCTGGAATTGAAATACACCAGGAAGATGGCAATTCAACTGGCTTTTTCTCCCATGTGATCCATCTCTTAATAACAGGAAGATGAAACCAAAGCAAACCATTTCAAAGATAATATCTTTTAAATCACACAAACTTCAATAGAGTGTTAAGGAGAGGCTCTTTAGGCACAGCCTGCTTTGCGTTGAGTCATGGCTTTTCCTTTATCACCAGGGCTGTATGTGGCAAATGATTAAATTCCTGGGCCTGTTTTCTTCTCTATAAATGGATACTATGGTCCTTATCTCCTAGGATATTGAAAAGGATCAAATAAGAGACTCCAGTTTGGTATATGGGATTTCCAAGTGGCTTAGTGGTAAAGAATCCACCTGCTAATGCAGGAGACATGAGTTTGATCCCTGGGTTAGGAAGATCCCTTGGAGTAGGTAGTGGCAACCCACTCCAGTATCCCTGCCTAGAGAATTCCATGGACAGAGGAGACTGGCAGGTTACCATCCATGGGGTCACAAAGAGTCAGACACTGCTGGAGTATGAAAGCACCTCAGGGTTGGTATATGGTGTGGCATGTATGTTACACTATTGCATTAGGTGTAAAAGCACAAAGGGACTTCCGAGGTGGTGCTACTGGTAAAGAATCCACCTGCCAGTGTAGGAGGTACAGATTCCATTCCTGGGTTGGAAAGATCCCTGGAGGAGAGCATGGTAACCCATACCAGTATTCTTATCTGGAGAATCTGCCTGCTAATGTAAGAGACACGGGTTTGATCCCTGGGTGAGAAAGATCCCTTGGAGTAGGAAGTGGCAACCCACTCCAGTATCCTTGCCTGGAGCATTCCATGGACAGAGGAGCCTGGCAGTCTGCAGTCCATAGGGTCTCAAAGAGTCAGACACAACTGAAGTGACTTAGCATGTATGCACAAAAGAACAAAGAGTAAGCAGTCTTTGTCCCCTTAACACAATGGGATCGGAATGATTAACACCCACAGTCCACACTCATTCTCCTACCCTTACCTGTTTAGCCTCTTCTTTCCTCCTCTCTCCCTCCTGGCTCCTGGTAAAGAGAAACAACTGCACTGACGCATGATCCACTCCACATCCCGACAAAACGATTATGAAGGAGGAAGCACCACATGCGCTGGGGGATAGAGCCTGACATGAAAGGAAAAGCGTAGAGGCCAGGGATGCTGATCAGCATCCTCTAGTGCACAGGATGACCACCACTACAGAGTCCTCTGGCCCACAATGCTAGGAGTGCCAAGGTTGAGAAACCGTGGTCTACCGATGTAAGACATAAAGGGGCAGGAGGACAAGAGAGACATGGTAGTTAGACTGAGGATCTTGAATATCAAATTAAAATTCTTCCCAGACGTAACTGATATATTATAGAAATCAAAGCAAGAAGGAAAATACAATTTTTTTTAAAATATTTGTATTAGGAAGGTTTGTCTAATGTATTAGAGCACAGTGATACTTAGAGAGTTTCAGGATGCCTGATGTGAATTCACATATTTTATATAGTATCATGGTTACAATGTCCCAGCATCTGGCTGAAGACTGAAAGCATCTATCAACAGGCTAATTTTATCTCCTTGGCTGGACTGGACAAAAAGGCTGGACTTCTGGCCTTTCCATGGATGAGGGCTTCCTCTATACTCTGGCAAGACAATTAAAGGGAATGAGGGATGCTGATTTTTCTAAGTAATAGCTTGGTATGGTGTAGATGAAACATCTGGTTGATTGGCACTTTTATTTTTCACTTGGTGGTTTTGACATGGAGGACACATAATCACTGTTGGATGTTTACTAGTTATCATTGTAAACCTAACTGATGGCAGGGTAGAATCAACTTGTCCTAAAATAAAGAATTGTAGGTATGAGTCTTCAACCTGAAAGCCCTTTACTTATAAGAAAGAGGAGCTCTAGAGTTGAAAACAGAGAAGGCAATGGCACCCCACTCCAGTACTCTTGCCTGGAAAATCCCATGGACGGAGGAGTCTGGTAGGCTGTAGTCCACGGGGTCACTTAAGAGTCCGGCACGACTGAGCGACTTCACCTTCACTTTTCACTTTCATGCATTGGAGAAGGAAATGGCAACCCACTCCAGTATTCTTGCCTGGAGAATCCCAGGGATGGAGGAGCCTAGTGAGCTGCTGTCTATGGGGTTGCACAGAATTGGATATGACTGAAGCGACTTAGCAGCAGCAGCAGAGTTGAAAATGAAGAACTGATGCAGAATCTTCATTTATGTTGCCCTATGATTGTTCATATCCAAATATCCTCTTGAAGTTACCTTATACCCCTGGGAAGTTTGTGTAATCCAACAAATCATTAGATCAAACATTAGATATCTGCCTGGAAAATGGGGCTCTTTTTTCTTCATACACAAGTGACTGTCTGCTCACAAACTCAAGTGAATGCATCCACTCATGGCAACCCACTCCAGTTTTCTTGCCTGGAGAATCCCATGTACAGGATAGCCTGGTGGGCTACAGTCCATGGGGTCACAAAGAGTCAGACATGAAGGGCGACTGATCGTGCACACTTTACTTCTTCCTTCATCAGAGGGTGACGTTTTACATTCCTCCCTTTGAATCTGGATGGCTGGGGAGCTTGCTTTGATCAATAGAATGTGGTGCAAGTGACCCTGTGCTAGTTCTGGGTCCACAGTTTAAAAGGCCAAGAGCAGCTTCCATCCTTGCACCCTGGAAGCCAGCAACTAAGGTTGGGTTAGACAGTTGCATGAAGGAGCCCACATGGAGAGAGACCAGGGAAGGTGAGAGGCCATAAGGAACATGACAGGGCCATCTGAGCTCCCAACTGAATACAGTTGTGTGAATGATCTCATCACAGAATGTGGAACAGAAAAATCATTCAGCTTAACCCAGTCAACCCAAAGAACTGTGAAAATTTTAAACTGTCCTTATTTTTAAGCCAGTAAGCATGAAGCTCACTTGTTACACAGCAATAGCTAACTTAAACACATCTTATCAAAGATAGGCCTCTACCACATTCTTTTTCTATCACATTCCCCTGTTGTATTTTCTATTTTCTTTATAGCTCTTATCACTAAAATTATTCCTTTTATCTTCTTTGTTGTCTGTCTCCCTCAACAGGAGAAAACTGTGATAGCAGGGACCTTGTCTACGCTGTTTTCTGCTGTGGATTCTGTGCCTAAAACAATGCCTGACAGAGCAGAATGCTCAGTAAACACTGCAGATTAAGTCAATAGATAGACAGTTGCAACTATGATAGATAACAGAAGTAGATGTTGCTATAACAGTTTGTAATAAGACCTGGAGAGGGAAGTCAGGAATGAGAAGACTTATTTTGATAAAATCTTCATGTGGTTTGTCCAAAAGGAGAGTAGGGAGAGGGGCTATTTTCTTTCTAGTTACTGTTCAATTAATCATTATCTTATAAGTGACATTATCACTTTAAACTTCCCATGGCGGCAGGGCATAAAAACTTTTTCAAAATATTTTTAGAGCAACCTTCTGAGGATCCAGCTATTAAATAAATAAGTAATCTCCTGAATTATAAAAAAATTAATTTTACAAAACTGCTTTTAAAAAACATGTGGAATTTGCTCTACTACTCTGCTAGAATTCTAAATTAAAGGGAAAATTCTGCTTACTCAATTTGAGGAAATAGTTCTTTCTAAAAGTGTGAAAGACTTTGAGGAGTGTTTTGTGTTTCCTAAGCACAGAGTCCATTTGGGAATCTTTATGGGAAAAACAAAAGAGATAGAGTTCTTAAGAATAGATTTAGTGGGGGAGAAACATGGAAAGATCCCTTTTCTCCTTCTTCTTGAAAAAAAATGTTACCTTGCTGGGAAAGAAGAAATCAGGCGAGCTCTGGAGCTGCATGAACCAAAACTGAGAGTGCAGTAGACACAGTTTCAGGGCTGTGAGTGAGGTGGTGAAGGTAAACAGCTGAACTTTCCTTCAAAGCCAAAACATGAAGATAAGGAAAATCAGAAAGAAAAAAATGAAAACAGGAAACAATGGAGTTGGTGTCAATTTTACTACGCATGTAAAATGTATATAGAATGTGTGATAGAATTAAATAATTCTACTTTCTTCCTTATACACATTTTATAAATGTTAATTTTATACACACACATATATGCATGCCTGTGCTTAGTCACTCAGTTGTGTTCGACTCTGCAAACCCATGGGCTGTAGCCTGCCACGCTCCTCTATCCATGGGGATTCTCCAGGCAAGAATACTGGAAAGAGGTTGCAATGTCCTCCTCCAGGGGATCTTCTCAACCTAGGGATCAAACCCAGGTCTTCCCCTTTGCAAGCAGATTCTTTACCACCTGAGCTACTGGGAAGCTCATGAATACTGGAGTGGGTAGCCTATCCCTTCTCCAGAGGATCTTCCCAACCCTGAAATTGAACCAGGGTCTCCTGCATGGCAGGTGGATTCTTTACCAACTGAGCTACCAGGAAAGCCCACAGGCATATCTGTATCTATATCTACATTTATATGTATACATCTTGAGTTTCTATTTTTAAATTTTTCTGTAAATCACTGTTTGATCTTTGTTTAAAGGTTGGTTTGGAGGATATCCCTGGTAGTCCAGTGACTAAGAATCTGCCTTGCAATGCAGGAGATGCAGGTTCCATCCCTGGTTGGGAAATTAGGTTCCCACAAACCAGAGGGTAACTAAAGCCCATGCACCACGACTGCTGAGCCCACACATGGTTTGTAGCCCATGTGCCACAGCTAGAGAGAAGCCCAAGCTGCAGCTAAGGCCCAATGCAACCAAACACTCGATTTCTTTTCCTTTCTTTTTCTCTTTTTATTTCTTTAAAAAGAAAAAAAAAGAAATAGAAATTTAGGACAATCTCTTCGTATTGCACATTCTTTCCCTGTAGAATTTATCAGGAAGTATCTTTGATCAGCAAAGCACTGGATGTGTTGTAGTCAGCATTGGTGATTGGAATGTATAATGACACCAGTGTGTCTGCTTCCAGGATAAGAACACATCTGCCTGTGAGAATTGGATGTTTATACCATCTAATCAGAGCACTCCCTCCTCTGGCTTGTGTCTCTCTGCTTCTCTCTGCTGGGCAACATCTCTTGATACGTTCTTTTCTTAGATAAGGTAATGCCTTCAATCAGGTTTCAGTCCTGTCTTACCAGCCTGAAAGGCACTCTTTCTCCTTTATGTAGCTTTGTCTATCCCTGACAGATCAAACCTCAAGTGTTCATGTTATAGTTTAATCCTCATGTGGCCATATTATTTCATTTTCTGTGTGCTTTTTGAGGGCACTTCCTTGTTGCCCCATCTATCAGCAACAATAATGATCTAATCACCTCCAAATTTGATGGTCCCTTCCTGCTCCTCATTCTCTATGCAACATGAAAATGCCCACCTTGCTTGCACTAGGAAGCTCCTAGTCATCCCTTTTCTAACTAGTACCCAGTTTCTTTCAGGGAAATCACCTTCCTCCATTGTTTTTGAAGTTGGTGGAAGGGTAATTCCTGGCTTGCAAGTGCCCACCTCTAATTCTAGACCAGACTCTGGCTCAGTTAGGATTGCACTGTGACCAAATCTCAACAAATCTGATGCTTTGGGGACTTTAAGGAGCAATCATTCTTATCACAGGGGAAGATAGAGTGGCAGTATCTACTGTATCACCAGCACACAGTATGTTATTTCCAGCTGGGGATATTTGCTAAATGGTTCCGCCATTCTGTGTTTTTAGACCTCTGGATTGATACATGTATTATACATGCATTTTATACAATATATATACACAGTATATAATGTTTAACATATTGTATTATATTATACTATATTATATAACATATTAGATTATATTACCTCATTCCTGAGCATGGTCTCCTTGCTACCTTTTTATTGCATTTGAGGATATTTTTAATAAAAATTTTGAGTTTGAGATCTTGGCTAGGTAATCTTTAGCACTAGTAGTCAGGTTTCTCTGACATGACTCCATGGCCAGCTATGAGATTTATCAAAACCACAAACTTAAGCACATTGAATATTTCAACATTGTACTCAATTGTTCATATTTAACTACGTCATTAGCTACGAGGCTTCCCTGGTGGCTCAGATGGTAAAGCACCTGTCGGCAATGCAGGAGACCTGAGTTCGATCCCTGGGTTGGGAAGATCCCCTGGAGAAGGAAATGGCAGCCCACTCCAGTAGTCTTGCCTGGAAAATCTCATGGATGCAAGAGACTGGTAGGTGACAGTCCATGGGGTAGCAAAGAGTTGGACATGACTGAGCAACTCCACTTTCTTTCTTTCTTTAGCTATGAGATAAACCAACATAATGCTTAATACATGGAACAAATCAACAGATTCTTCATAGAAGAAAACAATAAAAGACTAACACCTTACCCATGTTTTCTCAAAATTTTTAATCTAGATTCTAAAATGCATAAACAAGGATCCATATAGTCAGAGCTGCTTTTGTAAACTTTTTATATTTTGCTGTATATCATACACAAGTGAATTTGCCCTGGAAATAAGGGCAAATGTTCAATGATAAGTGTACTTTTAAGTTATTCATGGTTGTATGAATTTTGTTTATATGGCTATTTGCTTATGTTGTTGTTGTTTAGTCACTAAATCATGTCTGACTCTTCACAACCCCATGGACCATAGCCTGCCAGGCTCCTCTGTCCAGGGGATTTCCTAGGCAAGAATACTGGAGTGGGTTGCCATTGCCTTCTCTATATTTGCTTATATGGGTGTTGTAAATGGCAAGATAATACTCTATGTTCTGTGACCCTCTGAACCCTTTCACTAAATCCTTTTGCTTAAAGTAAACAGAGGAATTTTTATTGCTGCTACCAAGGAGCTTTCAGTCTCCTCCTGCAAAATGAATACAGCAAAACAGTTTCTCTTCACATTCCCCAGAACACTGAGTTGTACATATTAGGTTCTCAATAAAGTTCGCATAATGGAACTATTGTATGTTCAGCTGCAGTTGAATTGGACTGCATTGAATTGAATCAAGTCAAATCAAGTTGAAATGAATTGAATAGACCTTTTCTCTGACCCACAGCAACTATAAAACTAGAATATTTGACCACCATTCAGAAAACTGTGCTCACAAGATTATATTCTGGAATCTTGACAGATAAGATTTCAGCAACTCTTTATTTAAACTCTTCTTAGATAAATTACGTGCTACACTGCATTGCTAGGATTTCTGGCAAGGATTTCCAAGTAAAATGTTATTCCAAAGAAACTGCCTGTGTTTGTAGGTGGTGTGTCATCATGAAGTGGCTGTAACAGACTGCAGTGCAGGTCAGGGCTCTGGTTTTACTACAGACTCTGACTCAATGACAACACTGATTTGCAGAATAAGATGGAGGAATGTATGCTGAATTACAGATAATAGCACAGATTGGTTTTTGTTGTCCTGAAGCTCAGAAAAAAAAAAAAAAAGGTTTTCTCTCTCTGTTTCTGATTTTCTATAGTACCTCCCTTATCCTAGCATTAGATCAATGCTACTCGGCAGTTGTGCAAAAGTCTGTTAAATAAAAATGAGAGATTGAAGTTATGCTTGTGGAAAACACTTCTTTGTAAGACACTTATTGAATAAGATACTTTTTAAAATAATAAGGATAGACTTTGATTTTTTTTTTAAAAAGGCAGTCCATATTTATGTGGCTCAAAAGCTTACCAAAATGAAACTACATGCTAACTTAGTCAAGTAGTATTTTTACTTTTTCCTGAGAATGAACCTCAAGAGAGAGAGAACTATCATTGAAAACTACCAGATCTTTCTGACCTCAGACATCTGAATTTCATCAGTGAGTCCACAGAACTCACTAAATACCACCCCACACGTGTACTGGATACACATACACCATGCAGACCATACCATCTCAGCAGCTTTTCACTCTCAAACCAGTGTGTCCTTCCCCAACTTTGCAGAACACTCAAATGTATTCTTTCTTCAAAGTGACCCTTGAATATCCTCGATGAAATCTCAATGGAGGGAGATGAGACCCTCAGTGAACACATGATTCATCTTTCTTCACTGATTGTGATCTGGGAGAAAGGTTTTGGTGGCAGTAATATATGGCCTGGTTCTGAAAAGTCAACCTGAAAGAACTTAAAAAGCTATGATTTAGAGCAAAGCAAATCAAATAATATCGACACTAAGAAAAACTTAAGAAACAAAAAGTTTAATCAACCTCACTAAAAATAAAATAAAAATTAGCCATGGTGAAGACAGAACCTTTTCCTGCTTAGTTATGATGGGGAGACTTTGTCTACAGGAAGAAATAATGAGGCCCCTTCTAAATCATGCAAGATGTTAACCCAGGTAGAATGTCAAACTCAAATCCCTAAAGTACAAATGATGTAATAGAAAGACCTTTGCAAATTGGTTATCCATATGGCCAAAAATAAAATTGGATTTCTGCCTGCCCCACAAAAATCAGTTCCAGATGGATTAGAGAACTAAATGTCAAAAGTAAAGATTTTAGTGGGAAATACAAGTGAATTTCTTTCTGACCTCAAGGAAGAGAGAATTTCTTAAAACATAAAATGTGTTGTTATAACTGAAAAAAATGGATGAATTTTACTATATTAAAATTAAGACCACTTGTTAATCAGGAGACATTAAAGAAAGTGAAAATGCATGTTGTGAACTAGAAAAAGATATTTTCAACATGTACAACCAATAAAAAGGAAATAAAAACATATAAAGAACTGTGGGAAATCATAAGGAAAGGGCAAACTGCACACTAATAAGTAGTTTAAGGCATAAGCATACATTTTGAGGCTAAGGAAACACATGTTGCCCTATGCATACAGAGAAAGATTCAGTATCATCAAATACCTGGAAAATACAAATTACAATATAAAGATGCCATTTAGATCCATTTAATTGGCAAAATAATAATAAGAGTAATGATCTTTGACTAGTGCCAAATGTTGAGAATAATTTAGATAACAGGTTTGAGAGGTACATATTAACTCTTTAAGACCAACTCACTGTAGGCTTATCTCCCCAAAAAAGAGCTGGCTTCCTGCAAAGCTTCATAGAAACAAGCATTAGTCAAATACTCAAAGTGAAAGTGGAAGTGAAAGTCACTCAGTCATGTCTAACTCTTTGCAACCCCATGGACTATACAGTCCATGGAATTCTCCAGGCTGGAATACTGGAGTGGGTAGCCTTTCTCTTCTCCGGGGGATCTTCCCAACCCAACGATTGAACCCAGGTCTCCCACATTGCAGGCAGATTATTTACCAGCTGAGCCACAAGGGAAGCCCAGTCAAATTCTTAGGGTATCATCAATCCCATTTATGCCAGACTTAGAGCCCAACACTCTGAAGTGCCTGTGATAGACTCGTGCTTCTATAAACATGAATACTCATGCCAAGAGGCAAATTCTATCACTCATCATATCATCATACAGCTGCAACTGACAGGTTGGGACCCTTACCTCCTGACCCCTACAAGGGAAAGGCTAATGGTACCCTCTACTAACTATCAAGATAGGGCTGGACTAAAAGTTTTGCTAAATTACTTTGCCATTTTATTCTGGAATGTGATCACATTGGCAGAGGAGCTGGAACATCCTTAAACATACAGATTAAAAGGCCACAACCTAAGAACCAGAGTCTTCTCTGCTGGCCTGATGTTTGGTTATGCCAAATAAATGTAATCTATCCATAACGGGTGAGTAAAAGGTAGTTTTAAGCTATATTCTAGTTCTTATATTAAATAGTGAGTCCTCAAATGTTTCTGTTATTATTGGAAATAAATGAATAATTATAAACAAATAAACAACAAAACAAATGCAACCATTCATGAGCCAGTGATGAGAGTGCTTCATAGCTAAAGACTATGATTAATCTCATCCTGTATTCCCAGGTCTGAAATAGATAGGAAAAATGGTTTTATAGCTTTACCTACCTTTTCTAAATTCTTGTAAGAATTTGTAGTGGACCTAGTTTGTATCTATATTTTACACAAAGTGAGAGGATAAAATAGGATAAGTGAAGAGCCGAACACTAAATATCTAATAAAAGGTAAGATTTAAGGCTTAAGGCTACCTGATTATATATTAGTTTGATTAAGCTGCAATGATACTAACCCCCAAACTTTCAGTGGCTTAACACAGTAGAAGCCTCCCATTCACACGGGTGTCCTAGGAGCATCATTTGAGTCAGTGGGGCAACTCTCCTTTATATGGTCATCAGTGGTCTAAATTTCTTCTGTCTTGTGGATCTATTATAACCTTTTAAATCTTCATCATCATGTACCAGAAAGAACACTGAAGAACACACTGGAGAAGTCATGTAAGCCAGCTTCAGGAGGATAGTCATTATTCCTAATCAAACTGCATTAGCAAAAATGAAGTCACATGGGCACAGTTAACTGTGAGGGGATGCTAGAAAATGTGGGAAGAATGAATCTGGGGTGACAGCTGGTGACTTCCACCACAAGCTCCAGATCTCGTGCTCTTTCCAATTTTTCCAATGTAGTGTATTGCTTCCCTTGAAGACAAATGCCAAGGATCAAAAATCATTTTGAAAAATCACATGATAGCAGGCCGTGAGCCAGAAGTTCTGTGATGCTGGAGCACATGTGCTCCCTGGTATTCATTCTTGTTGTTGTTGTTGTTCAGTCACTAAGCTGTATCTGACTGTTTGCAACTCCATGGGCTGCAGCACACCAGGCTCCTCTATCCTCCGCTATCTCTTGGAGTTTGCTTACATTCATATCCATTGAGTCAGTGATGCTATGTAACTCTCTCTGCTGCTTCCTTCTTTTTCCTTCAATCCTTGCCAGCAGCAAGATCTTTCCCAACAAATTGGCTCTTCATTTTCCTGGAGTATAAAAGAAACAAGTCCCAAGCAAAGCTGTGTGAGGTTCTTCCTCTTCATGCTTGAATCTGTGGATGCGTATTAAACAACTGCACTATACATAAAGCTAGCCATTCTTCAATTGGTAACTATAGGGAAGAAATGGCCCTGACTATTGTATGGCACTGGGTGTGTGTGCATTGGCATGAATAGAAGGAAATAATGAAAAATGAAAACAATCATAATGCTGTAGACCAGTATATGTTGGTCGTCATCCAAGACCGTCTTTCCTGGGCTTTGCTTCATAAAATATAACATATTATTTTTAATTTTGGCTAGCTAGCCCATTTGAGTCTAATATATTAAAAAATAATCAATATTATTTATAGGTCCTTCAAAATTGGGACTTGTAAAAACAGAGAGTTTTTCAAACAAAATTAAAGGATCGCATGTACACCCGTGGATTCATGTCAATGTATGGCAAAACCAATACAGTATTGCAAAGTAAAATAAAGTAAAAATAAAAAAAAAGAAATATAAATATGTCCACACACACACACACACACACACACACACACAAAGTTTCTGCAGAGTATGACTAATAGCAGATATTAGAAGACCATAGAGGATATTCTCTAAGTTGCTTCTATATGTAGAACCAATTCAATTAGCTATCTGCTTTCATGCTTTTATAAATAATAGTAGCCATTTAGTAAGCACATACAGTGTGCTAAGACCTTTATATACTTTATATCATTTAACTACAATGATGCTATCAGGTTGTTACTATGATTCCCATTTTTCAGATGAAGACACTGAACTTGGCTTAGAATGTAGATTTCTCTGATTTCCAGTACACTTCTTCTTCCCCATCATGATCAGCAGGCAGAAGTCCAGCTCAGAGTCAATAATGTTATTTACAAGGTGTCAAAAAAAATGATGATTCCCTTGTTTTGATTAGAGCATTTCTTCTGGGAAGGCTATAGCTGGTGTTATACGTGGTAAGTTTAAATGATATCCTTTCATCTTGCCTCTCAGAAAGGTTCCAACTAGCCACCCAATTCTGAACCACCTGGACACAGGGTGCCAGACAACTGAACTGAGAATAGAAGGGATTAAAATATTCTCTTGGTTTAGTCCTTTTGGAAACAATACTTTTCCCTAGGATACCACCAACTTAGAATTTTAAGACTGCACATTTTTATCCAAGACATGATCTTTCCAGGGCACTCAAATTATACCCTGCAGGTGGAACAATTTCCCTAGTAGCAATTCTGCTCTTGACTGGAAATGTCAGTTTCACACATACTAAATAATACAAAATGGAATGGACTTTTCCACCATTTCCTTAGAATTGACTCTCAAGAGCCTATGCAGATGGCAACACGACAAGTACCCCACACTTTATTTTTTTTATTTATTTTTTAATTATAGGAAAATTGCTTTATCGTGTTGTGTGAACAACTTCTCACCAGCTCTCTATTTTGCACATGATGGTGCATATATGCCGATGCTTCTTTCTCCATTCATCCCACTCTCACATTCCCCCACTATGTTTACAGGTCTGTTCTCTACACCTGTGTCTCCACTTCTTCCCTGCAAATCTGTCCATCAGTTCCAGTTTTCTGGATTCCATATGCTGTGCTGTGCTTAGTCGCTCAGTCATGTCCGACCCTTTGAGGCCCCCTGGACTGTAGCCTGCCAGGCTCCTCTGCTAAGCATTAATATATGGTATTTATTTTCCTTTCTGACTTACTTCACCTCTGTATAACAGGCTGTATGCACCTCACTAGAACTGACTCATATTCATTCCTTTTTATGGCTGAATTGTATATATGTATAAAATTGTATATATGTACCACATTTTCTTTAAAAAGAACAAAAAACAAAGGTGAGCCAAATTCTCTCCAAGGCTTATTTAGAAGCAGTAGATCTGGCTCTGCCAGATCCAAACCATGTCTCGGCTATCTGAGTCATCTTCCTCTATTCCCTGCCATCTCCATCCTAAATAAACAGACAAAGAGCTACAGGTATATGGGATTAGGGAGTCACTGACTCCCCAGCTCCAGCGTCTCATAAGGAAGAGAATGATGTCTCCTAACTTTACCCTGCAGCAAGTGAGGAGAGCATGTAGAGAACAATCTGAGAGCTTGACGGTTCCGTAGCAACAGAAAACTGTCATCTCATCCCCTGGTTGGACCTTTGCTTACGCAATGCACATACTAAACTGCAAGGCAAAGGGACTGAGGAGAGATGGCAACCAGGAGAAAGAGGTATCAGTGGTGAGATTTGGTAAAGGTGTGTGAAATTTTCCAGCTTAAATGAACATGTCAAATGGTAATTGAACAGGAAATATCTTGCTGGTAACACACCCAAAAGGGTTGGGCATACAGTGAGATATCAAGAGCATCAAGAAGCTATGAGATAAACCACCAGGAGCATAGGCTGAATGGGTTCCAAACAGTTAAGCTAGAAAGATTCTCATAATAAAAAGTTGGCAGTAAGGAAATCTCAAAGGAAATCTCTTGTGATCCCACAAGAGTCGGTATATGCATGCTTGCCTTACAGGGGTATCAGCAGCCAGTCAGTCTTAACCAGTGACTCATTGACTCCCCTGAGATACGGAGAATTGCTGTGACCTGCTAAGGTACAGATGCTTGTACTATTCCATCTTTTTCCATAATAGAGAGAATAAGAAAGGGAAAATAGAGAATGAAGAGATACAACATGTGCTCCTGCTCTAAATCAAGCTGAAATCAGATGCAGAAGAGTAGAACAGAAGCAGTAAGTTGAATATGACATTGAAGTTTCAAATTCAACTAGACTAGACTGGACTTCTTTGTACCTAAAATTTACTGGAAGCCTGGACAATTCATTTAAAATAGTTTGTATTATTATATTTCATTAAATTATTTGCAAATGGTCACTCCCTCCCCCTTGTCTGCCTCCACAGACTGGAAGAAAATGGCATGAACCCTGCATTCATGTTGGGCTCAACTATGGGACTTGCTTTGGCATATGGAATGTTGGCAAGAACACAAATAGCATTTAGGTGGACTGGCTGGCTCTCTTGCACTTCTGCTTTTTACCACAAGAACAAGTCTCAGGTCCAAAGAGGGCGGGAGACCCATGGAGAAGACGTGAACCAGGCTTATAAACTTCAGCCAAGCCCTGTCTAGAACAGCTGGAGCCCAACCAACTGGCAAAATGTGAGAAATAAAAGGATAGATAGCAGTTAATGTAGCCATTCTACCACGTTGTTAGCTATTACATTGTTTACCTTCTTAAAATTTTAAATTCAGAGAGTGCTGCAGTCAATATCTCTTTGCATATGTCATCATGAATAAGAAAATTATTTCTGTATGCTAGAAAATGAAAGGAAAATTTCCAAGCCAAAGGCATTGCACATTAACACTTTGTTATATACTGCCTAAATTCTTGGAAAAACTGTTAAAACTGTTCATATTGTCACTATTTACATTCCCACCCACTGGACCTAGGAGGGTCTGTTTCTCCATTTCTTCCTAAAGACAGGATTTAATCTTGTCCAATTTTATCAAGTTGAGCAGTAAAAAACAGAATCTCATATTTCAGTATCAGTGGTTGAAAATAGTAAGACATTACTACATGTGCTCATAGGGAATGTTTACTACAATTCAAGTGAAAAAGCAAGTTGTAGAAGTGTGAATGTAATATAATCTCATTTCTTGTGTACACATATGAACTTGTACATGCCTCATGTACATATGTGGACATGTATATTAACTGTATGTGTAGGCATACCTTGATGTAAGGCAAATAAACATTAAAAATCTGGAAATATATTATCCAAACTGTTACCATGATTCTCTCTGGCACATTTCTTTGGGGACAAGAGAGTAAAGAGAGAACTTTAGTCATGTACTTTATTTATGTAAGTTCATATTATATAAAATTTTATGATCATGTAAAATTTTATAAGAAAAGAAAGTGATACAAATAAAAGCACCTCCTTAAATATGAAACAAAGATCTTCATTACCAGAATTATATAGCCATAATCTCTATTAATGATTTCTTTTATTTCCAAACTCACTGAGAAATCCATAAATTGGTATATTCATGTGATATGTCACAATTATTCTGTGGCTGGTATTTATCATTAACGTTAATTTAGTAACATATCAAATATGGTAAGTTATAATAAAAAATATTTAAACATCGTTTATTGATAAGGCAGACTTCCCTTATGGCTCCGCTGGTAAAGAATCCGCCTGCAACGTGGGAGACATGGGTCAATGCAGGAGACCTGGGTTCGATCCCTGGGTTGTGAAGATGCCCTGGAGAAGGGAAAGGCAACCCATTTCAGTATTTCGGCCTGGAGAATTCCATGGACTGTATAGGAATTAATAATAATAATCCTTATAATAAGTAAGGAAGTATGAAATATTTTTAAAATCTCATTCTATATATATTCATGACTGGGCTCATGAAAATAACCAAGTAACACTAATGTACTATAAAATAAATGAATTCCAGCTTTCCATTTGTATTTCTTTCTCAAAGCTCTGTGTTTACCAATTTTTTTAAAGCCGTTAATGGGCCAACCCAACCCTTTTAAGTAATCTGTTAAGAGTAAAACAAAGTTACCATTAAGATATTTTTATATTGCTAGTTTATCTGTCTAAAAGCATCTCAAAATTAAAATTCACTCCTACATTTGCGAATCAAGTACGCATGTCTGGATGAAGCATTTTTAGTGACTTTTGATACTCAAGATGACTTTCTCAGAAGTAGGAAAAAATGGAGTATTTTGAAAAATTGAAATTTGGCTAGACAAATAGTGAACCCACAAATCATTATTTCCCAAATGTTTTATATAAATGGTGTGTTAACTCTCTTTTCCCATTGCTCAAATCATGCAGTGAGAAGCCACCCTTTTTCTGCCAAAAACGCCATCAGAGTCTTGTGAGCTAATTGGAAAAATGATCATGAAAGAAAAACAAAGAATATTATAGAACCCTATAAAGCTGAGAACAAATAAAAAGTATTGTAAATGTTGTAGCCACGCGTTCTGGGAAACAAACTCACTCAGAAGGACAATGCAGATAGTGGAATGCAGTTTATTACATCGGCGGGCCCAAGGCAGAGTCTCCTCTTAGCCAAGGACCCAGACCAATTTTTGTGAAAACCTTATTATATACCCTAAGTGTACGTGCCCAAACCCACCTCCCCAAATTCCCTGAAGCTAGACTGAACAAAGGAAAAGAAAGATACAATCAGAGTTAACCTGTGATTCATATGCCTTAAGCCTAGGTAGTTAACAGTGGACAATTATCAATAAGCCTGTGGTCATACCCCAATAAGCATAATAGAATTTATGATTCTATTCAGTTACACAGATAATTAGGGTATTCTTTTAGGCAACAGAGAGTCTAGGTACAGGCCCTGGGGCTCTGGTTTTCCAGTTGGTATGTCATTTCCATAGATACTGGGCATACAGCTCAAAATCCACAGTCCAGCCCAAGTTGGAGTCCTACTTTCAAGATGGAGCCTGTTCTGTCTGTTTCCTCCTTCATTCCCCCCTCTTGATGCTCTTAACTCATAGTATAAGCATCATTCATAGGGATATATTGCACCTTGACTCTCCAACTTCCAATTTGGGAGAACGACATCAACCTTTGGGTTACAAAGTTCATAATACATTGTAAAATAAAGGGTCCACAAAGCAGAACTATCAAGGCAACTATAACAATGGTAAATATTGTTTTCCACCCATCACCCTTCACCCAAGATAGTAGTGAAGTCCAAAAAGAAGATTATCATCAGATATAACTTTTACCTGACCTTTCATGTCATCTAGGATGGCTGACATATAGCCAGATAAATCAGGAATATATACACAACATTCAACTTTAATTATAGCACAGGTCCTTCTTTGTACTGAAACTATGATTAGTCTCAAGATGATACCAGCAAGTCCTTGTAGCAGCAGTTGATTGTAGAGCTTCATCTCTTTTTCTTCTTTAAGATGATCTGGGTTTTACGGGGATCAGTGGGGTCCTGTTGTGTAGTCCGCTCGGCGTCCTCCGGGTCTGCGTGGTATGCTCTCTTCACCCTCATGTGGTGAAAAGTTTCTACCCATCCCAAGAACGTACGTACTACGACCAGCACGTTATGGTAGTGTTGGTGAGGTTTCATTTCAGTGAAGTCCACTTCCAGGTGTTCAAAAGGCAGTGTGCCTTTTACCTGATTCCCTGGAGGTTTCTGTGCCAAGAGGCAGCATTGACCTGTGAGCAGGCAGTGCAGTTCTGAGATTTTGTCCTGCATAGGCAAGAGAGGCAGGGAACCAAGAAATATTTTCAAATTAGCTCTCACAGTTTATCATGGCCTAGATGGGTCGCTTTGTGTGTTTGGCTTACCAGAGTGAGTGCCAGCTCCTCCAGTACCAATAATTTGCCACTTGGCAATTCCCGCCATCCCTTTTCATTCTTGAAGGCCTCTTTTGCTTTGGCTAGTTGGTTTTGGGCTTCAGTGTATTTCGGAGAGTCTAGCAATGGCACCCCACTCCAGTACTCTTGACTGGAAAATCCCATGGACGAAGGAGCCTAGTGGGTCTCTAGGAGTCGGACACGACTGAGCGACTTCGCTTTCACTTTTCACTTTCATGCATTGGAGAAGGAAATGGCAACCCACTCCAGTGTTCTTGCCTGGAGAATCCCAGGGATGGGGGAGCCTAGTGGGCTGCCGTCTCTGGGGTCGCACAGAGTCGGACACAACTAAAGCAACTTAGCAGCAGCAGCAGCAGCGTTAGCTCAGGTAGCTCCCCCAATATGAGAGATTTAATAGGAGCTTCACTTGTCACCCCCAAGCCCTGGCCTGCTTGTTTAGCAGTCTTATCTGCCAGTCTGTTCCCTGAGCCCAGGGGGTATCCTCTTTTTGACATCCTCAGCAGTGTATGACTGCAACCCTTTCTGGTTCCCCGGCAGCATCTAATAGCGTCTTAACTTCTTCCTTATTTTTAATATCTTTTTCACTAGCTGTCAAAGGCCTCTCTCCTTATACAGAGCCCTGTAGTGTGGCAAAAGTATAACTGGAGTCTGTGTAAATGTTTGTCTTCTTACCTTTTGACAGCTGGAGGGCCTGGATTAGAGCATATAGTTCGGCCTGTTGAGCGGACCAGTGTGATGGCAGAGAGCTAGCCTCAACAATGGTTTCTTCCGTGACTACTGCATATCCCCACAAACACTGTCCTTGTTTCACCAGGTTGGTGCCATAGGTGTACAGGACCAAATCTGGGTCCAGGATTGGATGGTCTCTCAAGTCAGGTCTGCTGGCATATTTCCTTGCAATCATGTGAGGGCTCACCTTCTCGCACAAGAAAGAGTGGCCAGATTCAGAACCTGACAAGGCTCAGTAGTAACATGGGGGCTCTCACATAACAGTCCCTGGTATTGAGTAATCCGGGATGTTGACAGCCATTTATGGGGGTCCCCTCAAAGGAGAGTGTTGACCTCATGCAGGACTTTTACGAACAAATCTTGGCCCAAAGTCAGCTTGGTTGCCTCCTGGACCAGTAAGGCAACTGCAGCAACTGCCCGTAAGCATCCCAGCCACCCAGCGGCAACATTGCCCAGCTGATTAGAGATAAGTCACTGGTCTATCTCATGTCCCCATAGTCTGGGACTACACTCCCATAGCTACTTTGTCCTTTTCAGTCACATAAAGAGTAAACAGCTAAGCAAGGTCTGACAGGACCAAGGCAGGTGCTGATATAATTGTATCGGGTTTGAGTTCTATTACCAGTGGGACTTGTTTTGCTAACCTGGGGGGAGGATGGGGAGAGTAGGGAGGGGGGTTGTCTTCGGCCCAGACCTCAGGGAATTGTTGTTAACTCTCTCTCTTGACTGTTTAATCCATCTGGTTTCCTTGCCGGGAGATAGTGCAACCTCCATTCATCTTGAGGGGTTACTGAGAGGAAGAGTAAATAGGTGGTTGAGCCCACTTGAACAGTGGGTCTTCCATGGGGAGGAAAGGTCACTTGTGCTCCCAATTTAGACAGCAAGTCCTGACAAAGGTACTGGGCATTCAGGGATGTACAAAAATTCATAAATACATCTGGATAAGAAAGGAATGTGGGATTTTAGGAGTTAGTTTCAAGGGAACAAAAGACACTTAATATACTTCTCAAGTGCAAATTTGTCCACAATTGCACACATTGGACCAGGCTCTTTAAGACAGTTCAGTGTAGTATATATTTTCTTCCAGCCACACTCTAAATTCATCTTCCACAGTATATTTTCAGATTCTAAATCTGTTTTCCCACACATATGTTTAAGTCTTTTGTTAAGGTATCCAAAGAGTCTGCAGAGTACTTCATTTGTTAAACAACAAATCAGAAAACAGAACTATCGGTTACTTTGTCGAAGTATGCTGGCTTGCAGGAAAAGGTTTATGCAGACATGCACTCACAAGACAATTGCAAGGCAAGTCCCCTTGGACCCCCTGGGTCTCCTAGAATTTAGCCAAAAAATAAGAAACATGTTCCATCTTTGAGATCACTTGCCTGGAGACTTCAAGAAACCTCCTAATTTCAAGGTAGATATGTAGTATTCAGATCCACATTACAGAGTTAATCTGGGAACCACTGGAAAATCTTAGAGAGGTATATTTATCAGTTTATGTCCTCATATCCACAGGTACCATTTACTTAGTCCCATTTTCAGCTGTGTGTTCACCTGAACCACCATCAGTGTGTTACATATCTTTTGAAATGCAAAACATTTAATTACAAACAGCCATTTGTAATATGCCTGTTTGACCTAATTGCACCCAAGGTTATAGACAGTCTTGTGTCTTGTGTTCAACAGGTGCTTGAAGAAATGCAATGGTTTGCATAGCTAAAACCAAATCTGTAATACATCACTGAATCTTGGGGGCAGGATACAAATTAAGAATCCCAGGAAGTAGGGTTGTCCTTGGCAAGAAATATTTCTGTAAAACTCTGTCTCCCAAGACTCCTCAGTTTTTCCCTCTTGTTTCTTTTACTCTCATCCAAGAGCAGATGCTGCTCCTTGCCTCTCATCTTCTGCCCTAAATGATTCCTGCCCATCTGCTTAACCTCGCTCCTCACATTCTCTGCATGATCAAGCGCATCTGCAGTGGCCTGTGTTTTCCTCAAGGGCACCACAATGACTCCTCTCTCAAACCATTTTGCTTTGTCCTTCTCCCTGCCTGAAATATTTTTTATACTTTCTCCCATTCTTCTGTTCTCTCTGCGGGGAATGTTTTTCATCCTCCCCCAAAGGCTGGCTGTCTCATCATTCTTGTCTCAGCTTGAGCATTTTCTGCATAATTTTTTTTTTAATAAAAGCTTTCCCTGACCAGCACAACTAATATGTTTTCACACAAATTTCTCTCCACCCTATTTCCCTCTTTAGTATATTTTTTACAGCACTTACCACTAACTGAAATCATCTCACTAATTTATTTCCTTCTTGTCTGTGTTCCACAATAATAGCTCCCTGAGGAGCATCTCAAAGTGTTTATAGCGGGCTGTTAAACATGCTTCTTGAATAAGGGAGTAAATGATTATTGCAGTTGCTTTTAGTCTCTTCATTGCTACAAAGTGAGGGAAGGGAGCTCTGATTTTGAAATCAGAACTGCATTTCAACTCCAGCCTTGCTAATTACCTGCTGAATAAACTTGGGCAAGTTACCAACCTTCTTTCTCTGAGCTCCAATTTCCTTACCTATAAAGTAAGAATAATAGTATCTACCTCATTGGGTTTTGTGAAGATGGAACAAAATAGAACAGAAAACAATGATTAAAGTGTCTGCTCCATAAGAAACGCTCAGTAAACATTAGTGACAAAGTAGTGCTTCTCTCAAAGGATATTTGCATTTGCAAAGGTCTCAGGAAGAGGCTAAATCTTAATGAAGAGATGCTTGCCTTGCAATCAATGGGATGCCTGTTACTGGAGTAGATTCTTTTGGCCAAAAAGAGATCATATTAAGAAAGAAAGTTAACTAGCACCCTGAATATCATAGTTTGAAGACAACATTTCCAATGGAGAAGGCAAGACCTCTTTTAAAGGATGAGCAAGAAAGGAACTTAGATGTTGGTGAGGAGAAAGTCTTACTCAGCAGCATCTCCTGGGTGGATTTATCTTAAGTATTGGCCCTGGAGACACAGAAAATGTCAGTCTCTCAGAGTTGATAACACCAAGGGATACTGCCTTGCAAGGTCCACACTGATGCATGTAAACTAGAAGCTGCTGCTGCTGCTAAGTCACTTCAGTCATGTCCGACTCTGTGCGACCTCAGAGACTGCAGCCCACGAGGCTCCCCCGTCTCTGGGATTCTCCAGGCAAGAACACTGGAGTGGGTTGCCATTTCCTTCTCCAGTGCATGAAAGTGAAAAGGGAAAGTGAAGTCGCTCAGTCATGCCCGACTCTTAGCGACTCCATGGACTGCAGCTCACCAGGCTCCTCCGTCCATGGGATTTTCCAGGCAAGAGTACTGGAGTGGGGTGCCATTGCCTTCTCCAAAACTAGAAGCTAATTTGTTGAATTAGAACAAGAACTCTTAACTTTGAAATGGCAACTATTCATATTAGCCTAAGCTGTCCATTTTCTCTTTCTATGAAAAAAAAAATGTGGAAGACAAATTTCAATATAAAAATGGCTTGATGGCCAAGGAGAACTATTTGTGGGTCTCAAATATTTTTTGATATATTCTATAGGACACTAAGACATCCATCTTCACTGCCAAATCCTTGTGTGGTCCTAGAGGGGTGTTGGCAGCTTTCTTCTTCTAATTCCTATGTTTCAATATTTCCTCACCTTCCAACTGACCCTTTCCTTAGATATCTTGATATCATTTATCCTGCAACTAGGGGCTTCCCTGGTAGCTCAGATGGTAAAGAATCTGCCTACAATGCAGGACACCCAGGTTCGATCCCTGGGTCAGAAATAACCCCTGGAGAAGGGAATAGCAACCCAGTCCAATATTCTTGCCTGGAGAATTCCATGGACAGAGGAGCCTGGTGGGTTACAGTCTATGGTGGCCACAAAGAGTCAGACACAACTGAGTGACTAACACACACACACACACACACACACACACACACGCATCCTACAACTGCTTGGGTCTTACTAATTCAGACAGGAGAGAGCTGGAAGAACTGTTTCAGCCACTCAGTTCCATGCCAGTTTCCTAGAATGAATTTTCTATAATTACATTCTCAAAACATTTTATTGTTAAGGACTTATTATGCCTTAGTATATTTTATGTTTACTATCTGTGTCTATGAGTTCACACATCTGAAAATTGTCAGTGACTGTAGGAGTAATAAGGATTTCCAGACATTCAGACAGTTCAAAAATACCTCCAGTTTCATCCTCCCAGTAACATGAATGGATTGCAGTTATCTGCCTCCTTGAAAGGATGTGTGATGATTGACTTGCTTAACTAATGAAATGAGTGGGGGTGATTTGTGACACTTACAGATGGGAGTCTTTAACTTCCAGCCATAATTAGCAATGTTTACTCTGTCACAGCATCTGGTGAAGTGCGAGGCAGTAGGGACTCCATCAGTCTAAATCCCCAAGTTCAGATTTGATTCTCAAGTTCATTGAGCAGATCCCACTGCCCACAAAAAATGGACATGTCATATGTGTAAGAGATGCCCCTCAGTTGCTTTAAGCCATTTAGCTTTTGCAGTTATTTGTTTATGCACCATAATTCAACCAATCCTCACTAATACTGAAATGAAAATCTCTAGAGTGGACATGTAGATGATATCACCTTAATGATACCTGGTTTTTCTTTCCTTTGAAAATATTCCAGATTCACCATCTATGAAATAAGATTTAAAATCAGAAGATGTCTAAGCTTCTTCCCAATTGCAATTATACTTGTACATTTACTGATGATTTTCCTGAGCCCTGTCTTTAGGTTCATGGGCATATGGATCAATCTGCATTTCTGTTCAGCCATTTGTTCAGAAGAGTTTTCAATACTTTGTGATCTGATCCTAGGTTACCCTTTTTGGAGATCTTTTGGAGAAAGAACTGTGGGTTTTTGATAGTACAAAGGAAGATTCTCAGACAAGAATTTTGCTATTAACAAGTGATTTCTTAGAGTTTCGAATGTATAGAAACAGAGCTCTCTCAACTTTTTCATAGAAATTGAGAGGTAAAACAATAAGTTATTCGTGACATTGTGAAAAGAAAACATGGCTAAAAAAAAGAAAAGAAAGAAAAATTACACCTAAAAAAAGGAAATAAAACATAGCTAATGGTGAAAAAAATATTGAAGGGAGAACAAATGTCTCATTGAGCACACTGGAGCAAAACTGAAATATTTGGGGAGGAAGAAAACACACTCATGAAAAGTAAAATATCTGCTAATTGGAATGACTGAGAAAAAGCAACGCTTTAACTAAGTATATCAATAACCAGTCAATGGACTATGCTCACCAGTAACAACTCTCTCAGCAGAAATGATTACTAATCATTAAGCTTTATTCAATTAGCCAAGCAAATGAGAGGGAGAATGCCACTGCTGAATCTTTTACACTTTCTTATTTTTTGTGTTCATCTTTAATTCCTCACTGAGGATAACATATACAATGACTAAATCTTAGCTATTAATTCAAAGTCCTTTTTCTTTTCACTACCCCAGTTTACAAAATACAGCTGAGAGTGAAGTAAAAGCATAAAACACGGACTTTCTTCCCTGAGGCTCAGATAACAGACTTGTAGCCAAATGGAATTTTACCAAACTTTCTAAAATGAGTAACATTGTGTGAGCACTGTTCCCTTGGGAACTGTATGAAAATGAGATGTCTTATCACAAAGGACTCTCCAAGAAAAATCCTCAAAGAAATGGGCAATTGTATTGATCTAGAGACAACTGTAGAAAATTACAAACACCTAAGAAAAGCTTAAACTAAAAAACTTGAATTTTTCCAAATATGATAATAAAAAGATATGAAAATTTATTGAAAGTCTATTACTCATTCTTTCAATGCCATTTATTTATTGATTGTATCTAAGGTGCCAAGAACCATGTTCAATGTTTTCACATGAATTGTGTCATTTGGTCAAGAATTCTATAAAGTACAGATGAATTTATAGATAAATGGCTTATCTAAAGTCATGTAACCAAAAAGCCTCTTATCCAGGAGATGTTTATTAAGGTTTTCTGCATGCCAGCACTATTTTATGCACTGGGGTGCATCATAAATGTTTGAGGGGGAGGGTCCAAGAATGGGAGTACATTGAGGATTCTATACCATATGGCTAAATATTTAAAATATAAATGTTACCAACACAAGTTTGTATGCCTGATGCACAGTGAGGCCGAAAAAGCCCAAAGTCAGAGTCTGGAGCAGAGAAAGTTTTATCATAGGACCATTCAAGAAGACCAGCTGGTTTGTGCCTTATAAAATCCTGAACTTCTCAAAGGGTTTCAGCAAAGTGCTTTTAAAGGCAAGGTGAGAACGGAGGCACAGTTTGTTGTTGCAAACTTCTTGGTGTCACAATCCTTTGTTCTTGCAGCTGTTCATGTAGGTCAGGTCTGATGTTCCTATACAACTCCAACAAAACAAATGCTGTTTTCTGTTCTGCAACTTTTTTCTCTATATGAATGGACACTTAATTATCATAAACCCAAGAGTAATCTATTTGGTATATTTCAGGTTATAAGCAACATTCTTTTACAAAAGGTGGAAAACCAGCATGACTAAGCTCAGGCCACAAAGCACAAGGGTTAAAGTCAAAGGAACACATCTACTATGAAATCAGATTTCTTCTTTCCTATTACATAAATAATATTGTGATCGATCCAGCTGTTAACAGTTCAGGAGAGCCAATTGTATGCATTTCTTTCCAAATTCACTTTCAGTAATGTTGCATTGGCAATTTGAATTTGGCCATGATTGGATCATCTAAGCTCAGTTCAGTTCAGTTGCTCAGTCGTGTCCAGCTCTTTGTGACCCCATGAACCACAGCATGCCAGGCCTCCCTGTCCATCAACAAATGTTGGAATACACCCAAACCCATGTCCATTGAGTCAGTGTTGCCATCCAACTACCTCATCCTCTGTTGTCCCCTTCTCCTCCTGCCCTTAATCTTTCCCAGCATCCGGGTCTTTTCCAATGAGTCAGTTCTTCACATCAGGTGGCCAAAGTATTGGAGTTTCAGCTTTGGCATCAGTCCTTCCAGTGAATATTCAGGATTGATTTTCTTTTGGATGGACAGGTTGGATCTTCTTGCTGTCCAAGGGATTCTCAAGAGTCTTCTCCAACACGACAGTTCAAAAGCATCAATTCTTCAGCTCTCAGCTTTCTGAGTCCAACTCAGAAAGTCCAACTCTCACATCCATACATGACCACTGAAAAAACCATAGCCTTGACTAGACAGACCTTGGTTGGCAAAGTAATGTCTCTGCTTTTTAATACGCTGTATAGGTTGGTCATAACTTTCTTTCCAAGGAGTAAGCACCTTTTAATTTCATGGCTGCTGTCACCATCTGCAGTGATTTTGGAGCCCCCAAATATAAAGTCTGACACTGTTTCCACTGTTTCCCCATCAATTTCCCATGAAGTGATGGGACCGGATGCCATGATCTTAGTTTTCTGAATGTTGAGCTTTAAGTCAACTTTTTCACTCTCCTCTTTTACTTTCATCAAGAGACTTTTTAGTTCCTCTTCACTTTCTGCCATAAGGGTGGTGTCATCTGCATATCTGAGGTTATTGATATTTCTCCCGGCAATCTTGATTCCAGCTTGTGCCTCCTCCAGCCTAGTGTTTCTCATGATGTACTCTGCATATAAGTTAAATAAGCAGGGTGACAATATACAGCCTTGACGTACTCCTTTTCCTATTTGGAACCAGTCTGTTGTTCCATGTCTAGTTCTAACTGTTGCTTCCTAACCTGAATACAGGTTTCTTAAGAGGCAGGTCAGGTGGTCTGGTATTCCCATCTCTTTCAGAATTTTCTACAGTTTCTTGTGATCCACACAGTCAAAGGCTTTGGCATAGTCAATAAAGCCGAAACAGATGTTTTCTGGAACACTTTTGCGTTTTCGATGATCCAGCAGATGTTGGCAATTTGATCTCTGGTTCCTCTGCCTTTTCTAAATCCAGCTTGAACATCTGGAAGTTCACGGTTCACATCTTGCTGAAGCCTGGCTTGGAGAATTTTGAACATTACTTTACTAGCATGTGAGATGAGTGCAATTGTGCAGTAGTTTGAGCATTCTTTGGCATTGTCTTTCTTTGGGATTGGAATGAAAACTGACATTTTCCAGTCCTGTGGCCACTGCTGAGTTTTCCAAATTTGCTCACATATTGAGTGCAGCACTTTCACAGTGTCATCTTTCAGGATTTGAAATAGCTCAACTGGAATTCCATCACCTCCACTAGCTTTCTTCGTAGTGATGCTTCCTAAGGCCCACTTGACTTCACATTCCAGGATGTCTGGCTCTAGGTGAGTGATCACACCATCGTGATTATCTGGGTCATGAAGATCTTTTTTGTACAGTTCTTCTGCATATTCTTGCCACCTTTTTTTAATATCTTCTGCTTCTGTTAGTTCCCTACCATTTCTGTCCCTTTTTGAGCCCATCTTTGCATGAAATGTTCCATTAGTATCTCTAATTTTCTTGAAGAGATCTCTAGTCTTTCCCATTCTATTGTTTTCCTCTGTTTCTTTGCATTGATCGCTGAGGAAGGCTTTCTTATCTCTCCTTGCTGTTCTTTGGAAATCTGCATTCAAATGCTTATATCTTTCTTTTTCTCCTTTGCTTTTTGCTTCCCTTCTTTTCACAGCTATTTGTAAGGCCTCCTCAGACAGCCATTTTGCTTTTTTGCTTTTCTTTTTCTTGGGGATGGTCTTGATTCCTGTCTCCTGTACAGTGTGACATACCTCCATCCATAGTTCATCAGGCACTCTATCAGATCTAGTCCCTTAAATCTATTTCTCACTCTCACTGTATAGTCATAAGGGATACGATTTAGGTCATACCTGAATGTTCTAGTGGTTTTCTCCACTTTCTTCAATTTCAGTCTGAATTTGGCAATAAGGAGTTCATGATCCAAGCCACAGTCAGCTCCTGGTCTTGTTTTTGCTGACTGTATAGAGCTTCTCTATCTTTGGCTGCAAAGAACATAATCAATCTGATTTCGGTGTTGACCATCTGGTAATGCCCATGTGTAGAGTCTTCTCTTGTGTTGTTGGAAGAGGGTGTTTGCTATGACCAGTACATTCTCTTGGCAGAACTCTATTAGCCTTTGCCCTGCTTCAAACAGTACTCCAAGGCCAAAGTTGCCTGTTACTCCAGGTGTTTGACTTCCTACTTTTGCATTCCAGTCCCCTATAATGAAAAGGACATCTTTTGGGAGTGTTAGTTCTAGAAGGTCTTGTAGGTCTTCATAGAACTGTTCAACTTCAGCTCCTTCAGCATTATTGGTTGGATCATAGGCTTGGATTACTGTGATATTGAATGGTTTGCCTTGGAAACAAACAGAGATCATTCTGTCGATTTTGAGATTGCATCCAAGTACTGCATTTCAGACTCTTTTGTTGATTATGATGGCTACTCCATTTCTTCTGAGGGGTTCCTGCCCACAGTAGTAGATATAATGGTCATCTGAGTTGAATTCACCCATTCCAGTCCATTTCAGTTTGCTGATTCCTAGAATGTTGACATTCACTCTTGCCATCCCCTGTTTGACCGCTTCCAATTTGCCTTGATTTATGGACCTAACATTCCAGGTTCCTATGCAATATTGCTCTTTACAGCACCAAACCTTGCTTCTATCACCAGTCCCATCCATAACTGGGTGTTGTTTTGCTTTGGCTCCGTCTCTTCATTCTTTCTGGAGTTATTTCTCCACTGATCTCCAGTAGCACATTGGGCACCTACCAACCTGGGAAGTTCATCTCTCAGTGTCCTATCTTTTTGCCTTTTCATACTGTTCATGGGATTCTCAAGGCAAGAATACTGAAGTGGTTTGCCATTCCCTTCTCCAGTGGACCACATTCTGTCAGACCTCTCCACCATGGCCCATCCGTCTTGGGTGACCCCGCACGGCATGGCTGTTTCATTGAGTTAGACAAGGCTCTGATCCATGTGATCAGATTGGCTAGTTTTCTGTGATTGTGGTTTCAATCTGTCTGCCCTCTAATGCCCCCTCTCAGTGCCTACCATCTTACATGGGTTCCTCTTACCTTGGACGTGGGGTATCTCTTCACAGCTGCTCCAGCCAAGCGCAGCTGCTGCTCTTTACCTTCGATGTGGGGGAGCTCCTTTCAGCCGCTGCCCCTGACCTTGGACGTAGGGTAGCTCCTCTCGGCCGCACTAAGTACCGCTGCCGTGGCCACCACACTTCTGCGAGCATCTACACCACGGTGAATAGAAAACAAAATAGATTGGGTCATTGTAATTGTTGTTGTTTCCAGAGAGCCTCTTGTCAAACTTCGTCCAGCTCACCACTGCTTATGACAACCTAACAGCTTAATAAAGTATGTTCTATTCCCCAACCTTGAATAATAACCTTTAAAATAAGCTAGGAGGCCAAGTTTGAATTTAAAATTCCCAAATTCCTTTTCTTCTGCACCATATCTTGACTGGGAAGGGAGAGCCAGTCTTGGACTCTAGCCTCCAGTATGCAGCTTGAGCCCATGGCTCCATCCAGTTCTCAATCATCTCAAGTTTCATCCTTCTCTGGGAGGAAGATCATGTGGACACACTCCAGAAAACACATGTAAGCTTCTCTATACACCACACACAGATGTATAGCTGCCTAGGACCAACACTCAGGCCTAGGGTTTTATACCAAGGGAATTGTACAACCTCAGTGGCCTTGGGGTAGAGAAGAGAACAGTTATAGATCCTAGTAGCAGACACAAGTCTTTGCAGATCTTAAATGTCAGGTTCTGGGATCATATGGCATCATTTAGAATGGAGATGGCACAGGCTCTGGGTGGATCTCCTGCTGCTGCTGCTGCTAAGTCGCTTCAGTCATGTCCGACTCTGTGCGACCCCATAGACGGCAGCCCACCAGGCTTCCCTGTCCCTGGGATTCTCCAGGCAAGAACACTGGAGTGGGTTGCCATTTCCTTCTCCAATGCATGAAAGTGAAAAGTGAAAATGAAGTCGCTCAGTCATGTCTAACTCTAGCGACCCCATGGGCTGCAGCCTACCAGGCTCCTCAGTCCATGGAATTTTCCAGGCAAAAGTACTGGAGTGGGATGCCTAGTTCCATATTAAATCACCTATGGGGAGTGGTACAAATGGAATGGGGCCAGAATTGTTGCTCAGTCAGTCAATCATGTCTGACTCTTTGCGACAGCATGGACTGCAGCATGCCAGACTTCCCTGTCCTTCACCATCTCCTGGAGCTTGCTCAAACTCATGTCCATTGAGTTGGTGATGCCATCCAGCTATTTCATCCTCTGCTGACCCTGTCTCCTCCTGCCTTCTATCTTTTCCAGCATCAGCATCTTTACCAATTAGTTGGCTCTTCATATCAGGTGGCTAAAGTATTGGAACGTAAACTTTAGCATCAGTCCTTCCAATGAATATTCAGGGGTGATTCCCTCAGGATTGACTGATTGATCTCCTTACTGTGTAAGGGACTCTCAAGAGTCTTCTCCAACACCACGGTTCAAAAGCATCAGTTCTTTGGTGCTCACCCTTCTTTATGGTCTAACCCTCACTTCCATACATGACTACTGGAAAAACCATAGCTTTGACTAGACAGACATTTGTTGGCAAAGTAATGCCTCTGCTTTTTAGTATGCTACCTAGGTTTGTCATAGCTTCTTTTCCAAGGAGCAAGCATCTTTTAATTTCATGGCTATAGTCACTGTCCACAGTGATTTTGGAGCCCAAGAAAATAAAGTCTGTTACCGTTTCCATTTTTTCCCCATCTATTTGCCATGAAGTGATGGAACTGGATGCCATGATCTTCATTTTTTTTTTAATGTTGAGTTTTAAACCAGGTTTTTCACTCTGCTCTTTCACTTTCATCAAGAGGCTGTTTAGTTACTCTTCACTTTCTGCCATAAGGGTGGTGTCATCTGCATATTTGAGGTTATTGATATTTCTCCTGGCAATCTTAATTCCAGCTTGTGCTTCATCCAGCCTGGAATCTCTCATGATGTACTCTGCATATAAGTTAAATTAACAGGGTGACAATATATGGCCTTGATGTACTCCTTTCGCAATTTGGAACCAGTCCATTGTTCCATGTCCAGTTCTTACTGCTGTTTCTTGACCTTAATACAGATTTCTCAGAAGGCAGGTCAGGTGATCTGGTATTCCCATCTCTTTAAGAATTTTCCACCATTTGTTGTGACCCACACAGTCAAAAGCTTTAGCATAGTCAATGAAACAGAAGTAGATGCTTTTCTGGAATTCTCTTGCTTTTTCTATGATCCAGTGGATGTTGGCAATTTGAGCTCTGGTTCCTCTGCCTTTTCTGAATCCAGCTTAAATATCTGGAATTTGTTGGTTTACATACTGTTGAAGCCTAGCTTAGAGGATTTGGGGCATTACCTTGCTAACATGGGAAAGGGCACAGTATAGAAGACTTTACTGTTTGTTCTAAGACTGATACTAAATATAGAATTCCCAAAGCCCTGGTGGAACTTGTGTTTCACAAGAGAATATATAATAGTTTAAATATCAAATATTTAAAGCAAATTATTTTCAAGATCAAATTGGTTATATTATCACCACTCTCTAAGATTAATAGTGATATTTACCATCATAAGATTAAGAATGACTTATTTATTTGGAAATTACTTAGTTCTTGGAGAATAAGTGATTAAAAATTCAGAGCTGAGTTATTGATTTCAGCTTGCAAAATGATTACCAATATTTATTTTTCATCACAGTATTTGTTACCACGGCTGAGGACAGACTCAGAACAGCTTCCTACTCCATAAGAGTGTTCCTTCTACTTACCTGACTGGGTCCTTTTGTAGATTCTGGCTGGGCTTGCTCCTTGTTCACGGGTGTCTTGATTCTAGATAATGAAAGCACTTTTGTTATTTACCTGAGAATTAGAAACTTGTGGACACACAGAGCTGGTTGTTCAATGTTTACCAGCATACCACTGGGTTATACATATGTGTAGTAAATCATTGTGGACTAAAAATAAAATATTGTTAACAGCAATTACTTTTGGGAAAAAGAATTCAAAAGAAGGGGAAGGAAGGCTTTTTTTATTATATTTCCATATTTTTCTAAGTAATATGAAGGCAATGCGATTATGAGCCATTTTGGTTTTCTTCTTTATAGAGAAGTATGTATATAACCTTTTTAATATCATTATATTTTGCTTTTTAAACCTTTATGAAATGACTAGAATTTAAATAAAAAGAATCAACTGTGTAGGAAGTATCCTGTACAGATCCTGATATTTTTTTCCTTAAACAAAATTGGAAATGATATAAGCAGCAGAATCTTCCCACAGGTACTAGATTTCACTGAAGCTAAATGGTCCTGCCACTTAACAAAATTTTCTTAAGCCCAAGTCACCGCCCCCCCCACCTCCAGCATCACCAGATGCTAAAAATGAGACGAGCGTGTTGCCACAAAAATCTCCAGCCTCCAAAGGCTTCCTCCTTTGGAAACACCACCCATCTTCATATCTTTGAGTTAGATCTTGCTCAATCTCATCAAATCTGACAACATCATAGAAGTCTTTCATGTAACCCAGATCATCCTCCGTTAGTGCAAGCTCACTGAAAGGAAAGAATCATTCATTATATTTCTGTTTAGAATAAAAACTGAGTTTCAATGTGTTTTTAATGTCTAACTCATTGACTTAAGTTCAATTATCTGTACTTAACAGGGAATTAACTTTTAAAATAAAATAAACTTTTCTTCAGTCTAAAGCTTAAAAAACACATGGGCAAAATGAAAACATTTCTGGCTCTGGTACTGACGTCACCTCTTGCAAGTTTTGTGACCTTCGGTAGTTCATGAACCTCTTCAGCCTCATTTTTTCCATCTGAAACCCATAATACTAGTACTGTTTGCTACTTCCTGGAGAGTACACTGAGAACCAAATACAAAAGCCAATTAAGGCTATGAAGGGTTAACACTGACAGGAGAGAGCCCTCAGGGAACCACTGGTATTTATTTCACTCTTAAAGAGGCTTCTCACAGTCAAGAGTAGAATTTGTTACTCTGTTATTTGTTTTCAATGTAGGAATTAATTCTTTATGGGCAGGTTTTTAAACTTTAAGCATTAACATGTTTGTTTGCTATTGTTTTCTTTCTTTTTACTCTTCTATTAGAACCCATGTTCATGCAGCGTATTTTTTTAAACTACATTCTGAGAGCTAAAACGGAATTCACGTAATTTATTCCAACAACTGTTAACTAAAGCACAAAGTGTGAAATAAAAATTTAGCGGAGTGTATTTCTATTATGTCCTCTAAATGTTTATTTTTTATATAAATTTATTTATTTTAATTGGAAGATAATTACTTTACAATATTGTATTGGTTTTGCCATACCTTGAAATGAATCCACCATGGGTGTACACGTGTTCCACATCCTAACCCCCCTCCCACCTCCCTCCCCATATCATCCCTCTGTGTCATCTCAGTGCACCAGCCCCGAGCATCCTGTAACATGCATTGAACCTGGACTGGCAATTCATTTCACATATGATAATATACATGTTTCAATGCCATTCTCCCAAATCATCCCACCTTCGCCCTCTCCCACAGAGTCCAAAAGACTATTCTATACATCTGTGTCTCTTTTGCTGTCTCACATACAGGGTTATTGTTACCATCTTTCTAAATTCTATATATATGCATTAGTATGCTGTATTAGTGTTTTTCTTTCTGGCTTACTTCACTCTGTATAATCAGCTCCAGTTTCATCCACCTCATTAGAACTGATTCAAATGTATTCTTTTTAATGGCTGAATAATACTCCATTGTGTATATGTACCACAGCTTTCTTATCCATTCATCTGCTGTTGGACATTTAGGTTGCTTCCATGTCCTGGCTATTATAAACAGTGCTGCGATGAACATTGGGGTACACGTGTCTCTTTCAATTCTGGTTTCCTCCGTGTGTATGCCCAGCAGTGGGATTGCTGGGTCATATGGCAGTTCTATTTCCAGTTTTTAAGGAATTTCCACACTATTCTCCATAGCGGCTGTACCAGTTTGCATTCCCACCAACAGGGTAACAGGGTTCCCTTTTCTCCACACCCTCTCCAGCATTTATTGTTTGTAGACTTTTGGATAGCAGCCATTCTGACTGGCATGAAATGGTACCTCATTGTGGTATTGATTTGCATTTCTCTGATAAGTGGCGTTGAGCATCTTTTCATGTGTTTGTTAGCCATTCATATGTCTTCTTTGGATAAATCTCTGTTTAGTTCTTTGGCTCATTTTTTTGATTGGGTCATTTATTTTTCTGGAATTGAGCTGCAGGCGTTGCTTGTATATTTTTGAGATTAATTCTTTGTCAGTTGCTTCATTTGCTATTATTTTCTCCCATTCAGAAGGCTGTCTTTTCACCTTGCCTATAGTTTCCTTTGTTGTGCAGAAGCTTTTTATTTTAATTAGGTCCCATTTGTTTATTTTGCTTTTATTTCCAATATTCTGGGAGGTGAGTCATAGAGGATCCTGCTGTGATTTATGTCAGAGAGTGTTTTGCCTACATTTTCCTCTAGGAGTTTTATAGTTTCTGGTCTTATGTTTAGATCTTTAATCCATTTTGAGTTTATTTTTGTGTATGGTGTTAGAAAGTGTTCTAGTTTCATTCTTTTACAAGTAGTTGACCAGTTTTCCCAGCACCACTTGTTAAAGAGATTGTCTTTAATCCATTGTTTATTTTTGCCTCCTTTGTCAAAGGTAATGTGTCCATAGGTGTGTGGATTTATCTCTGGGCTTTCTATTTTGTTCCATTGATCTATATTTCTTTGTGCCAGTACCATACTGTCTTGATGACTGTGGCTTTGTAGTAGAGCCTGAAGTCAGGCAGATTGATTCCTCTAGTTCCATTCCTCTTTCTCAAGATTGCTTTGGCTATTCGAGGTTTTTTGTATTTCCATACAAATTGTGAAATTAATGTTCTAGCTCTCTGAAAAATACCGTTGGTAGCTTGATAGGGATTGCATTGAATCTATAAATTGCTTTGGGTAGTTATACTCATTTTCACTATATTGATTCTTCAGATCCATGAGCATGGTATATTTCTCCATCTATTAGTGTCCTCTTTGATTTCTTTCACCAGTGTTTTCTAGTTTTCTGTATATAGGTCTTTTGTTTCTTTAGGTAGATATATTCCTAAGTATTTTATTCTTTTCATTGCAATGGTGAATGGAATTGTTTCCTTAATTTCTCTTTCTATTTTCTCATTATTAGTGTATAGGAATGCAAGGGATTCCTGTGTGTTGATTTTATATCCTGCAACTTTACTATATTCATTGATTAGCTCTAGTAATTTTCTGGTAGAGTCTTTAGGGTTTTCTATGTAGAGGATCATGTCATCTGCAAACAGTGAGAGTTTTACTTCTTCTTTTCCTATTTGGATTCCTTTTATTTCTTTTTCTGCTCTGATTGCTGATTGCTGTGGCCAAAATTTCCAAAACTATGTTGAATAATAGTGGTGAGAGTGGGCACCCTTGTCTTGTTCCTGACTTTAGGGGAAATGCTTTCAATTTTTCACCATTGAGGATAATGTTTGCTGTGGGTTTGTCATATATAGCTTTTATTATGTTGAGGTATGTTCCTTCTATTCGTGCTTTCTGAAGGGTTTTTATCATAAATGGATGTTGAATTTTGTCAAAGGCCTTCTCTGCATCTATTGAGATAATATATGGCTTTTATTTTTCAATTTGTTAATGTGGTGAATTACATTAATTGATTTGTGGATATTGAAGAATCCTTGCATCCCTGGGATAAAGACCACTTGGTCATGATCTTTTTAATGTGTTGTTGCATTCCCTTTGCTAGAATTTTGTTAAGAATTTTTGCATCTATGTTCATCAGTGATATTGGCCTGTAGTTTTCTTTTTTTGTGGCATCTTTGTCAGGTTTTAGTATTAGTGTGATGGTGGCCTCATAGAATGAGTTTGGAAGTTTACCTTCCTCTGCAATTTTCTGAAAGAGTTTGAGTAGAATAGGTGTTAGCTCTTCTCAAAATTTTTGGTAGAATTCAGCTGTGAAGCCATCTGGTGCTGGGCTCTTTTTTGCTGGAAGATTTCTGATTACAGTTTGAATTTCCATGCTTGTGATGGGTCTGTTAAGATTTTTCTATTTCATCCTGGTTCAGTTTTGGAAAGTTGTACTTTTCTAAGAATTTGTCCATTTCTTTCAAGTTGTCCATTTTATTGGCATATAATTGCTGATAGTAGTCACTTATGATCCTTTGTATTTCTGTGTTGTCTGTGGAGATCTCTCTATTTTCATTTCTAATTTTATCGATTTGATTTTTCTCCCTTTGTTTCTTGATGAGTCTGGCTAATAGTTTGTCGATTTTATTTGTCCTCTCAAAGAACCAGCTTTTGGCTTTGTTGGTTTTTGCTATGGTCTCTTTTGTTTCTTTTGCATTTATTTCTGCCCTAATTTTTAAGATTTCTTTCCTTCTGCTAGCCCTAGGGTTCTTCATTTCTTCCTTTTCCAGTTGCTTTAGGTGTAGAGTTAGGTTATTTATTTGACTTTTTGCTTGTTTCTTGAGGTATGCCTGTATTGCTATGAACCTTCCTTTTAGCACTGCTTTTACAGCGTCCTACAGGTTTTGGGTTGTTGTGTGTTAATTTTCATTCATTTATGCATATTTTGATTTCTTTTTTTATTTCTTCTGTGATTTGTTGGTTAATCAGCAGCATGTTGTTCAGCCTCCATATGTTGGAATTTTTAATAGTTTTTCTCCTGTAATTGAAATCTAATCTTACTGCATTGTGGTCAGAAAATATGCCTGGAATGATTTCAATTTTTTTGAATTTACCAAGGCTACATTTATGGCCCAGGATATGATCTATCCTGGAGAAGGTTCCATGTGCACTTGAGAAAAAGGTGAAATTCATTTTTGGGGGGTGAAATGTCCTATAGATATCAATTAGGTCTAACTGCTCTATTGTATCAATTAAAGTTTGTGTTTCCTTTTTAATTTTCTGTTTAGTTGATCTGTCCATAGGTGTGAGTGGAGTATTAAAGTCTCCTACTATTACTGTGTTATTGTTAATTTCCCCTTTCATAGTTGTTAGCATTTGTCTTACATATTGCAATGCTCCTATGTTGCATGCATATGTATTTATAATTGCTATATCTTCTTCTTGGATTGATCCTTTGATCATTATGTAGTGTCCTTCTTTGTCTCTTTTCACAGCCTTTGTTTTAAAGTTTATTTTATCTGATATGAGTATTGCTACTCCTGCTTTCTTTTGGTCTCTATTTGTGTGGAATATCTTTTTCCAGCCCTTCACTTTCAGTATGTATGTGTCCCTTGTTTTGAGGTGGGTCTCTTGTAGACAACATATATAGGGGTCTTATTTTTGTATCCATTCAGCCAGTCTTTGCCTTTTGTTTGGGGCATTCAACCCATTTACATTTAAGGTAATTATTGATAAGTATGATCCCATTGCCATTTACTTTATTGTTTTGGGTTTGAGTTTATACACCCTTTCTGTGTTTGCTGTCTAGAGAAGATCCTTTAGCATTTGTTGGAGAGCTGGTTTGGTGGTGCTGAATTCTTTCAGCTTTTACTTGTCTGTAAAGCTTTTGATTTCTCCTCATATTTGAATGAGATCCTTGCTGGGTACAGTAATCTGGGCTGTAGGTTATTATTTTTTTTTTCATCACTTTAAGTATGTCCTGCCATTCCCTCTTGGCCTCGGGTTTATCCTATTTGGGACTCTCTGGGTTTCTTGGACTTGGGTGATTATTTCCTTCCCCATTTTAGAGACATTTTCAACTATTATCTCCTCAAGTATTTTCTCATAGTCTTTCTTTTTGACTTCTTCTTCTGGGACTCTTATGATCCGAATGTTGGGACGTTTAACATTGTCCCAGAGGTCTCTGAGATTGTCCTCATTTCTTTTAATTTGTTTTCCTTTTTTCCTCTCTGTTTCATTTATTTCTACCATTCTATCTTCTACCTCACTTATCCTATCTTCTGCCTCTGTTATTCTACTGTTGGTTCCCTCCAGAGTGTTTTTTATCTCATTTATTGCATTATTCATTATATATTGACTCTTTTTTATTTCTCCTAGGTCCTTGTTCAACCTTCCTTGGATCTTCTCAATCCTTGTCTCCAGGCTATTTATCTGTAACTCCATTTTGTTTTCAAGATTTTGGATCATTTTCACTATCATTATTCAGAATTCTTTATCAGATAGATTCCCTATCTCTTCCTCTTTTGTTTGGTTTGGTGGGCATTTATCCTGTTCCTTTACCTGCTGGGTATTTCTCTGCATCTTCATCTTGTTTATATTGCTGTGTTTGGGGTGGCCTTTCTGTATTCTGGCAGTTTGTGGAGTTCTCTTTATTTTGGAGGTTCCTCGCTGTGTTTGGGGTTGGACAGGTGGCTTGTCAAGGTTTCCTGGTTAGGGAAGCTTGTGTTGGTGTTCTGGTGGGTGGAGCTGGATTTCTTGTCTCTGGAGTGCGATGAACTGTCCAGTAATGAGTTATGAGATGTCAATGGGTTTGGAGTGACTTTGGGCAGCCTGTATATTGAAGCTCAGGGCTATGTTCCTGTGTTGCTGGAGAATTTGCATGATATGTCTTGCTCTGAAATTTGTTGGCCCTTGAGTGGTGCTTGGTTTCAGTGTAGGTATGGAGGTGTTTGATGAGCTCCTATTGATTAATGTTCCCTGGAGTCAGGAGTTCTCTGGTGTTCTCAGGATTTGACGTAAGCCTCCTGCCTCTGGTTTTTAGTCTTATTCTTACAGTAGCCTCAAGACTTCTCCATCTGTCACTTCCAAGGTGGTTCCCTCTGTTTTAGCTTCTTCTGTTTGCTGATCTCTTCAGTGTCTAATTTCCGCCCTGACACAAAGGGGCAATGGTGGACACATTTTTAGGCTTACTTGTTCAGTCGTGCTGTGGGGAGGAAGGAACACTGCAAACAAATAACACTGGCATGTGCTCACAGTGTCTCAGCCACATTGGATTTGCCCCCACTCACGGCATGTGTGCTTTCCCTGTCTACACTGCTTAAGCTCTAGGTTGCTCTGCCAGGAACTGTCTGAGGCTAGCCCTGGGTTGTATGCACTTCCCAGGTCTAAGCTGCACAGATTCAGGTACTTGGGTACTCCAAAAAGGCACAGACTTGGTTGGGCCTGCGTTTTGTGCCCTTCCCAAGTCTGAGCAGCTCAGGTGACCAGGTGTTTGGTGAGCACAGTCGCTGTGACTTATTGCCTCCCCTGTCCCTCCCACTCGGTTTTCTGGGTGTACAACTGGCGCACCTTCTCAGGCGGATGTTGACAGTTCCAGAATTCCAAGAAGTCTTGGTTAGCAAGAAAGCCTGCTTGCAGTTTGGTACATGATGCCTCTCTGGGGCTGCGATTGCCTCCTTCCAGCTTTGGCTGCCCTTGACTGCCTGTCTCCGGCAAGGCATGACCCAGTCTGCAGCTGGCTAGCTCTAGTCAGTCCTTTGTTCTATAAGAGGGCCTGGTGGTGTCTTCAGTTCAGTTCAGTTCAGTCGTTCAGTCATGTCCAACTCCTTTAGATCCCATGAATTTCAGCACGCAAGGCCTCGCTGTCCATCACCAACTCCTGGAGTTCACTCAAACTCATGTCCATTGAGTTGGTGATGCCATCTAGCCGTCTCATCCTCTGTCCTCCCCTTCTCCTCCTGCCCCCAATCCCTCCCAACATCAGGATCTTTTCAAATGAGTCAACTCTTCACAGGAGGTGGCCAAAGTATTGGAGTTTCAGCTTCAGCATCATTCCTTCCAATAAACACCCAAGACTGATCTCCTTCAGAATGGACTGGTTGGATCTCCTTGTAGTCCAAGGGACTCTCAAGAGTCTTCTCCAACACCACAGTTCAAAAGCATCAATTCTTTGGCACTCACATTTCTTCACAGTCCAACTCTCACATCCATACATGACCACTGAAAAAACCATAACCTTGACTAGACAGACCTTTGTTGGCAAAGTAATATCTCTGCTTTTCAATATGCTATCTAGGTTGGTCATAACTTTCCTTCCAAGGAGTAAGTGTCTTTAAATTTCATGGCTGAAGTCACTATCTGCAGTGATTTTGGTGCCCCCAGAAATAAAGTCTGACACTGTTTCCACTGTTTCCCCATCTATTTGCCATGAAGTGATAGGACCAGATACCATGATGTTAGTTTTCTGAATGTTGAGCTTTAAGCCAACCTTTTCATTCTCCTCTTTCACTTTCATCAAGAGGCTCTTTAGTTCCTCTTCACTTTCTGCCATAAAGGTGATCATCTGCACATCTGAGGTAATTGATATTTCTCCTGGCAATCTTGATTCCAGCTTGTGCTTCTTCCAGCCCAGCATTTCTCATGATGTACTCTGCATAGAAGTTACATAAGCAGGGTGACAATATACAGCCTTGATGTACTCCTTTTCCTATTTGGAACCAGTCTGTTGTTCCATGTCCAGTTCTAACTGTTGCTTCCTTACCTGCATACAGGTTTCTCAAGAGGCAGGTCAGGTGGTCTGGTATTCCCATCTCTTTCAGAATTTTCCACAGTTTATCGTGATCCACACAGTCAAAGGCTTTGGCATAGTCAATAAAGCAGAAATAGATGTTTTTCTGAAACTCTCTTTCTTTCATGTAGCTATAGTCAGTCCTTTGTTCTGTGAGCAGGCCTGGCCATGTCTTAGGTTAGGGCTTTTCGAGGGGTAGCTATCCCACAGTCTGGTTTGCTATCTCAAGTTAGTTCCCTAAGACTACCCTTGAGGCATTCAGGCCTGGTCCTTACTCTAAGCAATGCAGCCCGTGCCTCTCTGCGCAGCCCCTGCTTGCTAGTGGCAGATGTGGGCATCTGTGCTGCTTCTTCGGTGGGGAGTTACCGCTGGGCACGTAATCTGTGGGTTTTAATTATTTATTTATTTTTCCTCCCAATTATGTTGTGCTCTGAGGTTCCAAGGCTCACCACAGACTTACCAGTTAGAGTATTTCTTGGTGTTTGGAAACTTCTCTCTTTTTTAAGACTCCCTTCCCAGGATGGATCTCCATCCCTACCTCTTTTGTCTCTCTTTTTATCTTTTACATTTTTTTCCTACCTCCTTTTGAAGATAATGGGCTGCTTTTCTGGGTGCCTGATGTCCTCTGCCAGCATTCAGAAGTTGTTTTGTAGAATTTACTCAGCGTTCAAATGTTCTTTTGATGAATTTGTGTGGGAGAAAGTGGTCTCCCCGCCTTATTCCTCTGCCATCTTAGGACCGCCTCCTAAATGTTTAAAGTATAATTAACTAATTGCTTCTGGCATGCTTATCACCTCAGTCACCGTGGGTTTAAAGTGCTGGCAACATTGATGAGTGCCCCCCACATCCACACACCCTACTCCCATACATGGGAAACAAAACCTGCCTTATTTTCACTGGATGCTAGATGTCAGTCATTTGATCTGGAGACCTGGGAGAGTAAAGGAAGGGACCACAAATGACATGGTTTAAACTTTACTGTGAAAGAGTCCACAGAGCATCATTAATGGAAGGGACGCTGCAGTTCTGGAAGGAAGAGTTGTCCCGAGCAAAAAACCAACGAGGAGACCACAGACAGTGGCTCTGCATTCTCTCTCCCTCTCTGTGTCTCTAGTTAGCTCTGTATTTCCTGCCTCTCTGAGTCTCTCAGGTGTGGATGTCCTTTGGGCAAGAATCAACAAGTTGTGGGCTGAGGCTGTTTGGGTGCCTTCCTGGGAAGGGTGGTGTTTGCTGGGAGGAGGGCAGAGGGCATGTGTCTCTTTCCTGGACTTTACTTGCCACCTGCAGACTTGCTTTTAATGGAATCTGGGCCCCTGTTAAGAACTAGAACTTGAGACTTGCCCACTAGCCTTCCCTTTGCACTGTTCAGACCTATCTGAATGCCCAGCAGCCAGGCTCTGGGTCCCTGGCAGGCTGCCTACCCTGGCCTTTCCTTTTTGTTGCCCTAAGGGCTGTGTGTTGAGAGTCAAGTCACTGGGCAACCAGGTGCCTTCAGAAAAGCCCCACACTCTCTGGCCACTGCAGTTCACATCAGCCAAAGCTGCAGAGGAAGGAGGGCATCAGGCTCAGGAAGACCCATTCCAACCTTCCTACCAGCCCCCAAAAACTAGTCAGGCTCCCTCCAAAGAGACTCATAAGGAAGATTCCTTGGACACAGAGATACCATCTCCTCTCTGCTCAGGTGAGGAGCTGGTAGCCCCTCCCTATTAAACATACATCTCAAAAATTTTTTCTCCAAGTGAGTGTTGCAACAATAAAGCTGTTGCATGAACAGGTGGGACAAGAGTAAAGGAGCTCCTGCACTTGCTGCTGCCAGCTCGGGGGCAGAAGATAAAACGGGTGAGAACCTGAGAACTGCCCTCCATGTATCAGAAAGATTCTAACAAAGGCAATGTAAGTTGCACTGAGTCCTGGGGTTTCAAGGCTTCGGGAACTAGTAGGAGTTAAAGGATTTTCTCTTTCTAACTGCTTCTCCTCTAGGCCATAAAACCTCTTTAGGTTTTTTTTTTTGTTTTTTTTTTTGTTTTTTTTTTCCCACCTCCAATCTCCCCTTAGGAGTTGCTACACCTTCAGATTGGGACATCCATCCTTCCTCATTTGCAAGCCTCAGCTATGTCTGGGGGCAGGGCAGCAGTGGGAGCTGCCAGGAGCAGAAAGAAAGGCTTACAAGTCAGAGCACTACAGGGACACTGGAGGCAGATCCAACTGGGTGGTGACAGGCACTGAAGGTTCCCCGTGCAAAGGACATTGAATAGTAAAGCCTACGTTTTCCTGCCTTGGTAAGTTTTGCATGGTTTGGGGCCTAATGCACATCTGAAAACAGGTATGGTTGAGTTCAACTTTTTCTTATTTGGAAGAGCTTGTGGATCCAGGTCTATGGATTAGGGGTCGGGGGAGGGGGTATCCAATTGGAAATCCAGTCACATGAGTCTCACAGCCATGTGGGCTGAGATGAGGATGGTCCATCAGGCATTTGCAATAGTCTTGATTTTGGAATTCAGTGGGTTTGATTGCTTCTTGGCAGCTTCCCTTCCCAATTATGTTTGGCTTAGTCTAGTAGTCAAATTACTTTGCAGTCCCTAAGCAGATCCAGAAAGCATTCAGAGGAGACAGAGGGGATACTGTCTAAAAAGTAGACTGGGTGATGGGGGGAGGGGGGGTTCTGGCTGGAATCTGAAAATGTTCAGTGACCAATCCACAGTCCAGCCCAAAGGAAATGACTGCATATTATATGATGGCCCTTTGTTAAGCTCCCAAACTGAATGTAACATGGTTTTTTAGAATACTGGTCAATTAAGGCTATTGTATCCCTCTTCAATTATTTTCTTCCTGAATGTAGCTCAAGGGGAAGTATGACAGAAATTTTGAAATGCTTTTCTTTGCAAACAAAGGATTTCTCATAATGAATACATATTCTGATTCAAAGATTTAGAGACTTTCTTAAAATCTAGATCCAGTACTGTATAGACCAGTACTCTGCTCTACCTTGATAAACAAATGCATTGATAATTTGTTTCAATCTGAATGTAATAATGCCACCAGACTGAAGCTAGATTTTTCCTTTTTCTAGTTTAGGAAGAAAGTATTTGCATAAAAGGTGATACTTTAAACAAGTGAGCAGGCAGAAGGGTAAACATACTCAAGAGAACGGACCGGTTTTACTAAGGGTTTCATAGAATTCATTATTCCCCTGAGAGTACACTCATGAATTATTAAGTAACTCAGCCACTTATTAAATCAAGTTAGCAAAAAAAGCAATAACTTCTAAAAGTTCAAACTACTTAGGTAGCAAAAGTAATGAGTAGAGTATGTATATACTCAAACCATATTAAGGTTCATGTACTACAAATGTGGTCTGGTCAACCTCTACCTCACCAAGTGGAAATGAATTGAGTTTTATGACTTAAAGGTTGATATATAAAAGAATAATAATATTTTAAGCCTTTATGGTGTAATGTCTGGAAAACTTCTTCCTGTCCTCTCCTTTCAATGATGAAATGTTGGATGGTGAGGTCAACAAACAACCAACAATCTTGAGAGTTAGCTGCTATTTTAAAAGTACGTTTTTGCTAAATTGAAGTTATTGCCTGGAAAATTATTTGACCATAGATTCTCCATGAGGTAGTCAAGTGTAGTGGCCATGATTTCTGTTTCCTCTGCCTTCAAGTCAGTTTCTTTACCTCTTAAATCTCCAATCATCTGTAAAAGGGAATGATGGCAGGGATCTCATAATGTTTTCCAGAGGATTACACAAGGTTTATTCAATTGAAAGCATCAGTAGAGCAGCTACCACATAAAAAGTGCTGAATACATGGTTTAGTACATACATCTCATATACTTACCCATGCAATTTGCTTGTTTCTTGCATTTTGATTTTTTTTTTTTATCCTAAACCTAAAAATAGGAGGTCAAACACAGAAAATCCTGTTCTATCACAGCAGGCCTGAGGAAGAGGAAAAAGACATTAACAGATTCTGACATTTGATAACATGAGTCCTCTCTATCTAGTCTTCCATTACACAAAAACAGTTGAAAAATGACAGTTTTTATTTTGAAGAGTGAATAATCTAGTAGATCAATCAGCCTTCTCTGGTGTATATTATTAACCTCCATCAATTTTAATTTTATATATAGTAACTATGCAGTGTATTTGTTAATTTCTTGAGAATCCTTTCTAAAACCTATTATTCAAATTAGTTGCAATTAGCATTTGACGAGTTTTTGCTCTCCCTTGGATTAGAACTAGAAGGTGTTCACTTTTATATGTGTACAGTAGATTGGCCAATCCAGGTTTGGGGCAACCTCTCCCACCAGGCAGCAGTGCGTGCTTGGACAAATTACACCCAGCATTTCTGAGCTTCCATTTTCCTTGCTATCAGATGAAGACACTCAACCCGATGATAGCGTAGATTTTTCTTTCAGAGTTCAGTTCTAAGTTTATTTTATTCCCAAGACCAACACATAAAATAACTTTCAGAGCTATTTTCTTGATTTTCCAAGCAGCTGGGAAATTTTGAGTTTGTAAAACTTTAAAGAAGGTAAAAACTACACCCATGACTGAAGTAAGATAATCCCTAAAACAGTTTATTGAGCAAAACAGGAGTCCCAAACAAAGGTCCATAACTCTGAAGGGGGAAAATATGGTGAGTTAGCAAGGAAAATGACAATGCATACAGAAACATCAAGTAATGGGATGAAATGAAAAGAAATCTATCCCATTAGATAATAAGCCCCCCTGATGTCAATCTGAAGTCTGTTTCTCAGGACGTGAATATGACTTCCTCCCACCAAATTCAAGTGATATTTCATGAATTAAATCATAATTGTGAATAATAAGTACCAAAATAGGTATAAAATAAACATTTTCATTTTATAGGACCATTTTAATTCAGCAAAAATGTCTCACTGAGAAATATATATATTTATAAATATATATATTTATAGTTTTATATATTTATATATATATTTATAAATAAATATATATATATATTTAGAGGGAGAGAGGAGAGCTTGCCATGGCACTGAGCTGTAAGGTCCCTAGAAGGAGAGTGTGAGTTCTTAGTCGTTCAGTCGTGTCTGACTCTTTGCAACCTCAGGGACAGTAGCCTGCCTGTATCCTCTGTCCATGGAATTTTCCAGGCAAGAATACTAGAATGGGTTGCCATTTCCTTCTCTAGGTTATCCTCCTGACCCAGGGATCCAACCTGGGTCTCCCTCATTGTGGGCAGATTCTTTACCATCTGAGCCTCCAGAGAAGCCTATATATATACATATAACTGTGAGCATCAAATGTTTGGGTTTTTATTTTTTCTTGAGAGAAAAACAACAGCTTACCAAATAACTAAATGGTCATTATGCTTCAACACAGCTCAGGGTTTTTTAAAATATTTATTTATTTATTAATTGAAGGATAATTGCTTTACAGAATTGTGTTGGTTTCTGCCAAACATTAACATGAATCAGCCATAAGAACACAGCTCAGTTTTAACAAGTCAAATTGAAAATAGATTTTAACAAGCCACACACACGTACAAGCCTATACATTACAGGAGAAAATTTGTTTTCAAGTAAAATGTCCATTGATTTTTTTTTCTGTTTTCCATTTCATCCCATTTATCCCAATAAAGCTTTAAATAAATCAAGAAAAGTTAAAGAGGGAAACTCTTCTCCCATTCCTTCCCTCCTTTTGTTTGGATTACCATTCACATTTGTCATAAAGTTCGGAAAGGGATTGTGAAGCATAGAAATAACCTGTCAAATTCCTTCATAGATACCCAAACAATTTAATTTTAGCAACACCCAGGTCTTTCCAGTTCTGCCACTCTCTCTCAGCTGCCTCAGGCAGCCTCCATCAGCCACCCTCTTGATGCGGCCTCCTCTCTCAGGATAACCTTCCCAGAACATCCATTTGACCAAGAGGAGTGGGGTGGGGAAGAGTCTGCGTACACGTCTGTATTCAGTTGCTCAGTTGTGTCCAACTCTTTGCAACATGCTGGACTGTAGGCCACCAGGCTCCTCTGTCCATGGAATTTTACAGGCAAGAATACTGGAGTGGGTTGTCATTTCCTCCTCCAGGAGATCTTTCCAACCCAGGGGTCGAACCTGAGTCTCTTGTGTCTCCTGCGTTGGCAGGCAGATTCTCTACCACTAGTGCCGACTGTCAAACCCTGTGCCCCTAATACTTGAAAATGCACTTTCCCTCTCCAGTTCAAACTTGCTAGGTAGAAAAAGGAGAAAAAAAAAAGATAAAGAAAAAAAGAGGGAGAGAAAGCAAAAATGTCAGGTTAGAATGGAACAAGTGTTTGTTGGTACAGCCATATCTGTAGGTGTGATCACTTCAATAGTTAGCAGGACTTGGCACAGAGCCATGGGTGAGTACAGAACAGTGTTTATTATGGGAGAAGATGCACCCTTCAAACAATGTGTCTATTAAGAATTAATGTGTGAAATTTCAAGTTTGATGAATATCCTTTCAAACAAAACATTTTCAAGCTCATTGGTGGTGGTTTAGTTGCTCAGTCGTGTCCAACTCTTTGCAATCCCATGGATTACAGCCTGCCAGGCTCCTCTGTCCATGAGATTCTCCAGGCAAAGATACTGGAGTGGGCTGCTATTTCCTCCCCCAGGGGATCTTCCCAACTCAGGAATCAAACCCAGGTCTCCTGCATTGCAGGCAGATTCTTTACCAAATGAACTACAGGGAAGCCCTTCAAGCTTATTAATCAGCACTTTCTTGACAATGAGTTAAGTTTCAAATATATACCGCTACACATGAAAGTTTGATGATTAAAAATTACTAAGAAGGATTTTTCCCCTTAACTGTCTTACTTCTTAGGAGATCTTAAGATGACATCACCTGTATTCTGGTATTTCCCAGCCTCTTTCTCTTGCTGCTTACCTGGGTAATTGCTGTAGATATTTCACTGGACAGTGATGATTCCAGTTAATCTGGGATAATATAACCAGATCCTTAAATCATACTGGAAACTTAAGGAGAAAAAGAATAAATGTAGTCAATTTTTCTCTAGCTCAGAGGTTGGCAAATGTATATATATATATTTTTTTTAAGGGAAGATAGTATATTTTCAGCTTTATATACTTTCCCTGTTTCATGTTTGTGTTTTACTTTTTTCATACCTTTAGAGAATATAAAAAGTATTCTTTCCTCATGGACTGTATAAAAACATCTTACCCAGGCAGCTGCCTGTCCTTGATCAATTTATGTAAGTTATGATTTTACTACAGTAAGTACAATCTTACTTAAATACAGAAAAGAGTCTTCTTTTTCCTCCTCACATGTCAAGCTGAAGTTTTCATTCCAATATTAAATGCCTTCTATGTGCCTGCTGCACTAGAGGATACAAAGATCACTTGGAAGTTCCAGACTTGAAAATAAAGAAGATAATTGTGAAAGTAAAAAAAAATAATAATAAGGAAGGCTGGGCATAAGTGACATTGATAGTTGTCTGAGAGGCCTCAGGATGGCCTGTTTAAAGAAGATATCTATATGAGCAAGTCTTAAAGGTTGTGAGCAACGCTGCTGAATGCATGTTGATTCCATCTTATTTTCCATCTTCACTGATTACACATTGATTTCTGCAGAGCAAGCATGTAACTAGTAAACAGTTATATTTCCCATCTTCCCTTGTAGCTGAAGTTAGATTGTGATATAATTCTGGCCAATGAAATATATCTGGAAGTTGCTAGATGGGGAAGAGTTGAAAATAAGGTAGACTTAAGTGCCACGTGATGTTTTTCCTTTTTTCTCCCTGGGATGTAGACGTGGTATTGGTGATGGAGCAGTCATTTTGAAACGTGATGCAACAAGCAGAAGAATAAAATCTCTGAGCAGCCTGGGTTCCCCATGATTCTGTGAAATCACATTACCAGTAATGGACAGTCACGTTGGGACTTCTTTTTATACAAGAAAAACAAACTCTTTACTTATTTAAGCTTCTATTTGCCAGATCACCAGGATACAGATAGCCTGGCTCATGAAAAGAAAAGTTTGTGAAAAGTCATCTGTTGAGGTCCTTTAATGGACCGGAACTTGGTGGTCCAGAGTCAAAGATAAAACAGTAAAAGAAAGAGAGAAAGAAGCTGATATTCCTTGGTTTACACAGAAAACCAATAAAGCCCTTTGACATAGGCCTTACATCGCTCACGAAGGCACCTGGCACCCTTTCGAGGGGGGTGAAGGCACAGTGTGCCTTCTCAGGAGGGTCTTAGAAGCCTGGGCAGGAGAACGAACATGACGGGTCTCTGTACTCCAAAGAATTAGCCTGAGAGAGAGAGAGAGAAAGCAAGACTCGGGGACCAAAGCTCTAATGGAGCAAAGGTGTTTTAATCAACATGGTGTGGGCATTTATACTGTCTTGCTGCTGCTGCTGCTAAGTTGCATCAGTCGTGTCCTACTCTGTACGACCCCATAGACAGCAGCCCACCAGGCTCCTCTGTCCCTGGGATTCTCCAGGCAAGAACACTGGAGTGGGTTGCCATTTCCTTCTCCAAGGCATGAAAGTGAAAAGTGAAAGTGAAGTCGCTCAGTCGTGTCCAACTCTTAGCGACCCCATGGACTGCAGCCTACCAGGTTCCTCCGTCCATGGGGTTCTCCAGGCAAGAGTACTGGAGTGGGTTGCCATTGAGGTAGTTATTCTCAGCAAGGATAAAGATTAAAATTCCAAACGTACAAAACATAGGTGATCCATGTTAAAGAGAGAGAGAGTTGTAAACAATCACTTTTACCATATGGTTCATAAGAAGGAAGAGGGTACTTATCACTGTATTGAAAAACTAAAGAAGGAAAAGCCTGGATTCCTCAGCCCAGGGAGAGGCTTGCCTCTCCTCTTAATTCCTGAATATTCAGGAATTAATAAGGAACAGAGCATTCCTGACAGATCCAAAACAGCACACAGGAAGCCTACTGTTAAATGCTTCCTGACAGTCATCCCTAGCAATGGGGGCAGAATGAGTCTAGGAACTGAGATTTGAAAGTTCCTGATTTGGCTGGATCCAGCGAATTTGGGCATCAGTTAAAATAACACAGGTGTGACAGTTGCACTTTCAATTTGTGGGGTATTTTTCTCCCTTAAAAAAAAAACTCCATGGGGAGGGAGGTGGGAGGGGAAAAAAAAAAAAAAAACCCTCCAGAGCTTTTATGCAAGCTTAAAAGTGACTGCGTTGTTGGTTCTGAACTTATTTTTTTTAAGTGCTATGAGAAAACAAGGAATTCTTTCTGTCTGGATCATGACAGAGCATTTATCTTGTTTACTTTTAGTTACTGTGTTTCTGTTTACAGCTCATGAAATACTCTCATCAGAACAAAGGTCCCAGCACTGATAAGTGAAACCACAAACCCAAGCAAATAGCAGAAGCCAGAGTCCGTTTGAATTGTTAGAAGTCAAGTTCAGGCCTGACCCTCCTGAGAGTCCTTTTAACACTGATTTGTCATAGCAGGCAGCTGACAAGGTTTACCCCCAAGGACCAGAAACATGGGCTGCGTCATCGAAAAGGCAGAAGTGCTGGATGGAGCTCACTTGATGCGAATCATCTGGCAGGATGGTACAGACTCTATCTACCCAGCTGTGTGGCTCCGGGACAACTGTCAGTGTCCCGACTGCTACCTTGATTCGGCAAAAGCACGGAAACTTCTTATCGAAGCTCTTGATGTGTACGTTGGGATCAAAGATTTGATGTTTGACAGGAAAAAGGTAACTATCTCCAAATTATCTCTCCCTGCTCTCTCAACTTAAATAAAAGGTCTAGACTCAAATAATTCAAATAATGAATTATATTGTATTTAATGTATGTATATATTAAATATCAGAGTCACGAATGTGCTCAATTAGTCATGTCTTGGCAACCCCATGGACTATAGCCCACCAGGCTTCTCTGTCCATGGAATTTTCCAGGCAATGGCAATCCACCCCAATACTATTGCCTGGAAAATCCCATGGACAGAGGAGCTTGGTAGGCTACAGTCCATGAGGTTGCAAAGGGTCAGACATGACTGAGCGACTTCACTACTACTACTACTACTCCTCCAGGGTATCTTCCCAACCCAGGGATCAAATCTGCATCTCTTGTGTCTCCTGCATTGGCAGTCAGATTCTTTAACACTGAGCCATGTATAAAAAAACAAGATTGCATAGTGCTTGGTGCCAAGTCAGCATGCTCACTAAGTGAAAGCTTCTGCTATTATTATTACCATTTTTATTACTACTGCTATTATCTTTAATAAAATATACAAAGTTGCTCATTATTCCTTCAGTGAGTGGCAGCCTTGAAGGTACAATCAAACTATTTCTCTAATATAAGGAGTGCTCCTTACCTCAGTTTACTCATCTAGAAATGAAGGATACTAACAAGATTTGTTCCTAGAGATGATTTGAAGATTGAATGAGATAACATGGGTAAAATGTTAGCATGTGGCTGGCATACAGTGAGCACTCAAAAACCTGCATTGATTAATATTTTTAGTCAAATTCGTGAGTAGACGTAAAAGACTTTGTATGGGATTCCTGACAGCTCAGCTCTCAGAACCACAAAGCAGACATAGCCCTAGCCTGTTTCTCTTCCAAATTTGCTAGGATGGTTATCAGAAAAGGAAGTGTGACCAGCAAGGTCATCCACCCCTACCTGTCTTCATCTTGAATCAAGGACTTTTCTGCCAGAGTTCACTGCTTGCTAGCTGTGGGATTTTAACCATGTTATTTCCTCTTACTTGCCTCACCTGAAAATGTGAATATTAGTTATAGCTTCTCCCACAAGTTGTATGAGGACTAAGTGAGTTATGTTTATAGTGCTCCTTGTAGAGTATGCACTCAAACTGGTGCTATTCCTCCTATTACTATCTACCTCATTATCATCATTACTATTTCTGATATTATTGGCAGGAATCTTAATTGATCTCTGACCTCAAGTCATCACATAAAGTTCAGGGACCACGGGTTTTAAGACTATGAAACAAGAACTTCAGATCTAGCCGGGTTTTGTTTCTTGTGTATTTAAGGGGCTTCAGACCTCAGCTGTATCTCCTTGGCGTTCAGTTTCTTCCTTTGCCAAAAGTTTATTCTATGCTTTTGAGTATATAAGTTAAAAAACAGAAGGAGAAAAAGCAAGAGCTAATTTGATTTCTGATAGAGGTAAATAACTTTCAGAAACAGCAATAACAGAGAACCAAAGTACATAGAAGCACAATATATGTTTATGTGATATTTGCTTTCTGTGTTATAAGGTTCATATCATGTGGCCAAATGACCATCACAGTGAATATGGAGCTGACTGGCTGAAGAAAAGATGCTTTTCACAGCAGGCCAGAGAAAGACTCCAGAAAGAATTGTTTTTGCCAGGTAACCTTGCTTCGGTTTTCAGATTTTAACCTTTAAACCTCATATGGTAAAAAATTTGCTCAGAAGCAAATTAAAGCCCTTGTACCCTGGTTAAAATATTATTGTAATTTATGTGGAATGTTTAATGATTTACCACACAGATCATGCAAGTAGAGATGGAAAGAAACATAGAGCAGCTCTAGACATTCTAGAACTTGGAATTTTCCACCTTAAAAGAGAAGAAATTTAGCAAATTTGTATTCTTGTCATCTAACATGAAAACCTTCACTCCACAGACACTCCGTAAGTGGCCCTGCAAAGAAGCAGGATGAATCAAAGGCACACTTGTTCCTTAACAGTTTTAGCTGAGGCCAGAAAAACACAAGATCAACAAGGCAGATATTTCTAAACTGGCATCCACACATAAAATTATGTGATCCGTGAACCTCATGAAATAGTATACCCAGCATTGAATGTGCATGTGAGTGTGTGTGTCAGGCTTGTGCTCAGCAAATTGCTTGGGGAGAGTTTATATGCATCTCAAGGGAATCTGTGACCACAGAAATATTCAGAAAATCTCCACTAGACAGATTCAGTCAAAAGGAAGACTTCATTCTTTAAAAAAAAAAAAAAGCCTTCCTTTCAGTCTTTTTTCTTTTTTATTGAAATATAGTTGATTTACAGTATGTGTTAATTTCTGCTATACAGCAAAGTGATTCAGTTATACATACAAATACACTTTTATTATATTCTTTTCCATTATTGTTTATCACAGGATGTTGATATAGTTCCCTGTGCTGTACAGTAGGCCCTTTTGCTTATCCATTCTACATATAATAGTTTGAATTTGTTAACCACAAACTCCTACTCCATCTTTCCTCCAGTCCCCTCTCCCTTTTAGCAACTATGAATCTGTTCTCTATGAAGAAGGTTTTAATCTTGACCTGAAATACAAAATAAGTACTTAATAAGACAGAAAGTTATTTTTTAAATATGACTTTTCAGAGATATACAATAATACAACTCAATCAGAAGTGCTGGGGAGAAGTGGGAAGTAGTAATATTTTGTGCATGCTCAGGCATGCCCATCTCTTTGCAATCCCATGGGCTGTAGCCCACCAGGCTCCTCTGTCCCTGTGATTATCCCAGCAAGAATACTGGAGTGGGTTGCCATTTCTTGCTCCAGGGGATCTTCTTGAGCCAGGGATTGAACCCGTGTCTCCTGAGGCTCCTGCATTGGCAGGTGGATTCTTTACCACTGAGTCACCTGGGAAGCCATTACAACTTTATTCTCTGTGTATTTTGAAGATTTGTGTCATAAGATGATGTGGTCAAAGGCAATTCTGAGAACATGCTGATTCTTATGTATTTACTAGAATCTTGACTTGCACAAATACACGAACAAGGTAAGCTTCCTTGAACATTCTTTTCCACTGTTAACCAGATATATTGGACCACTGTCCCTTTGAGCAACTGATCGGCCTTATTGGATTTTGCAACACATCTCTTCTTGAGATTCTGTGTCATATACCATGACACAGATTTTTACCTTACTGCTTTCAAATCTGAAATTCTCAAACTTGTATGGTGACTCTGCATGGTTTTCAGTACTAGACTTACAACAATGTCTTAGGTATGGAGATATTACTAATTTGCCCACTAGAACCCTACAGCTTCACCTTGACCCATGGTTATCAATAGGGTGTGATGTGGTCCCCTTCCTGTTCAAGGATAGGTCTCCATCCCTTAATCTTACCCTTCTGACAACTGACAAAGTTTTGCTCTAGTGCTTTCTGTCTAAACCATCAGAAACCCATTTTCCTCTTTATCTAGTCAAGCTAACTGGTGGAATCCAGATGGATATCCAAGGAAAGATGCTTTTCCTGCCTTCCCCCAGTGAGTTCACGGCTAGATTCTTCAAAGAGTCTCCAATTACATAACTGAATGGAAACTGTCTGGGTCAAATAGTAATATCACAAGTGTATTATTTTTTTATTATTTATTTTAGATTTCTTCTGGTACTCAAAATATTTTTCCTTAACTCTGCCTTAATTTTGTAATCCCATTGGATTTTACTTTCATTTCCTTCAAGTTCTTTTGATGATCTCAGGGAATAAAAGCCAACTTTCTATTATTACAGCTTAAGCTTTTAAGCATTGTAAAAGTATACGGCCACCCCCTCCATTAATATTTCTTGACAAGCGCAGTTTTATAGCTTGCATTTCTCAGTACTGTCAGGCAGTAGCAGGACGGAAATGATAGTACTTTCAGTTCAACAGTGGAAAAAACAGGTCACACGGACAGGCTGCAATCAGAAATAATATAAGGAGAACTGACTGTTATTTAGACAATGGAAACTATTTTAATGGTTTAAAACAAGATCAGATTTTTAAAATATATTCTCAAGCTGTGTGGTTGGTAGGTAAAAGAAGAAATTAATGGATCATTTTGGAAATATTGCTTCTGTGTCTTTTTGCCTGTAGAATTTGGCACCTTATTTCCCTGCCATTGCGTATTTTCAAACATTCATACTCAGAACAAGTAAACAGACTCAGTTACATTTGCAAAAGAGCTTTGCTTTCAGTCCTCAGTGGCAGTGTTTCGTCTGTTGCTCTTTCCTTAGAGTGAAGAAAGATTTTTAAAATCTGGTGTCAAGATGCAGATTACTTTTCCTTGATTTTCCCTTGGCATTAGATGTTGCACTCAGAAATGGAAAGACCATCCACCAGAAAAAGCTCTTGTCATGGGACAGTCACAGCTGGGAAACATGGATAACAATCATTCTCTCATACATTTCTATTCAATTGCACCTATCTTGTGCTGAAAACTGTAAGGAAATACCACGTTTTAAAAAGACATATTGCAGGACAGCAATAAAGTCTTTCTTTGGCCACCCAATGCAAAGAGCTGACTCATTAGAAAAGACCCTGATGCTGGGAAACACTGAAGGCAGGAAGACAAGGTAATGACAGAGGATGAGATGGTTGGATGGCATCACCAACTCAGTGGACATGAGTTTGAGTAATCTCTGGGAGATGGTGAAGGACTGGGAAGCCTGGGGTGCTGCAGTCCATGGGGTCACAAAAGAGTCGAACACAACTGAGAAACTGCACAACAGTAGAGACGCAGACGTAGAGAATGGACTTGTGGACTCAGTGGGGAAGTAGACAGTGGGATGAACTGCAAGAATAGCATTGACATATATACACTGCTGCTGCTGCTGCTAAGTCGCTTCAGTCGTGACCGACTCTACGCAACCCCATAGATGGCAGCCCACCAGGCTCCCCCGTCCCTGGGATTCTCCAGGCAAGAACACTGGAGTGGGTTGCCACTTCCTTCTCCAATGCATGAAAGTGAAAAGTGAAAGTGAAGTCTTAAAATAGATAGCTAGTGGGAAGCTGCTGTATAGCCCAGGGAGCTCAACTAGATGCTCTGTGATGACCTAGAGGGTTGGGAGGAAGGCCCAAGAGGGAGAGGGTATATATATATTATACCTATAGCTGATTCACATTGTTGTACAGGAGAAACTAGTTCAATATTATAAAGCAATTATATTCCAATTAAAAATTTTTTTAGAAAAACATGGATTCTGCCCTAGAGGATTTATCCCACCTAGGAGGGGACATCAGCCATGGAAACAAATAAGTATAGTACATTATTTTTAGTACATGAAGACGTGCATAGAAGATTTATTAGAATGCAGAAGGACTCTGAAGAGATGAGAAAATGTGACTCAAAGAAGACCTAATACTTGAACTGGGTTTTGAATAATCCATTTGTTAGACAAAGATAGAAAGTAAGTAAATTATCAACAGAGAAAAGAGCAAAGAAGTATAATAGAGCAGGGTAGGTTTAAGAAACCGCAATTAGTTTAATATGGATAAAGTTACAATTGTTAGGCAACTAAGAAGGAAGTGGCTTAAGTGCCCTAGTAAGAGGCTCAATCCTAAACCCTAAGGCAAGGAAATTTGCTTAGCACCAAGGTCAAGTATTTTTCCTTCTGTTAGTTTTTCAGGCCGATTCTCTTCTTATAAGGCCAGAGAAATGATTGTTTATAAATTTAAGAAGATGGCTTTATCTATTTTTTTAGGATGCATTTTATATTTTCATTTTTTAGGATGCATTTACATTTAGAATGATTTTTACCAAACACATAGAATTTCTCAAGTGCCTGTGAGATTGTGAATGTCTCCTTAGCTTCCTTTTGTTCTTAATGCATTTTACCCTTCCCTCTTCCAGTGTACCCCTTTGGTTTTTGGTTTGTATTTATCTTATTAAAGAGGGTGAAGAGATCAGATCTGTGATGTAGAAAAATCTTGGTCATGGTCATCTGGGCTGGATGGATTGGTGTGGGGAATGCTCAGGAGCAGGGTAACCATAGCATGATCTAGAAATCATCCTGTAAGAAATATTAAGACCTTAAACTAGGGAAGTAGCAGAGAGCACAGAAATAGTATTTGTACTCAAGAAAAATAGATATTAACCTGGAGGACAGGAGGTTCTGGCCCTCTAATCTTTACCCATTTAAAACCAAGCCTAGCATGTGTGAATGTTTCCAAATAGATGGACGTAACTGAAGATTTTAATAAAACATTGGAAATATGAAGAATTTTTCTGAAATTGCTTTTTAGCTTTCATGAGAAATTGGCATAATTATACAGTCATTTTTGGTGACTAACTTTAAGATGCAAAATTCCCAAAATAAAACTGATAGGATTAAAATAGAAAAGAATCAATGCACAATGTGATCTTTTGTATATGAATCTAAATATCTGTTCTTTTTAACACGTGGTGGCAGAATGAATGCTTGTTTTCCTAGCTATCTCCTTGAATTGGTACTGAAATGTTTGTGTATTACTATCTGACATCAGTAATATTTGTTATCGCAAATTGAGATTTAAAAGGTGCTAATTTGAAGAAAATCTTTATTCTGTAGAAGCAATCTGCTCAGTTTTGTCAGCAATTCAGAAACTAAGTACACAGTACAGTCAGAAAAGAATATTTCCCTTCATTTCCATAGGGTCCCTCTTCTATCAGAGCAAGCCTTCACCTATGTACTTCATCAGATTACAACCCTTCAGTCAACAGCTGTGACTCCCTTCTTTGTTTCAAAAGGAATATGCCACAAAAGGAACTGAAAACTCTCAAGTAGCTATAAGGGCTCTCTAAGATCTCTGTGGTGATTTTGCATATGGTTAAAAAAAAAAAAACCACAGAGCTCCCCTTTCTAATAGAGGGCCATATGCATCCTTGAAGATGAAGATTTTCATTACAGTGCAGTGCAAAGAATAGAGTTGGTTTGATACACAGCCTATTTTTATAGAAATTTGCCCAAAAAGCAAAAGTTATTATCTTTTTAAAAAATGAGCAAGTAATGTACACAACAAATATGCCCAATTCCCACATAATAGTTCACCCATATCCCTAAACATTGCCCCATCCTTCATCCATTCTTAAACCCCCAGAGGTGGGAATTAGCAGGGCAAGTCAGGGATGGAGTGAAGGTATCTGTTTCACTTATTACTTGGTGATCATAAAAAGGACTGGGAGGTTTTTTTTTCCCAAGCTATCTTAGAATGTTCCAACTGTATGAACTACCAGTCAGAATGGCTTCAGAAGAGCTCTGTTAAAACAGATGCATCAGAGCAATCAAGCCACTATGTCACATTGCCAAATATATTGCCTTCCCAAGAAAGACCTAGGAAAAGTCACTCAGGCCCACACTCTGATGCACAGATGGGAGAATGGCCCAAAGTCTTCATATGTTTAAAAAGAAAGTCTCTATTTTGCCTGCCATATGTGAAATGAACCTATCGAGTTTCAGAGAAATGTGTTTGGGGCTTTGATGAAATGAATACAGGTATCTTAAATGCTTGTAAGTTTACAAATGCATATTTTGCTGCCCTTTTTCTCTGTGCCATAGTGATTTCTTTCAATATGTCCTGTTCTTTTCTGAATCACATATCATTTGTTATCACACTCAGTTTCTGCATTGCACTTGATAAACGAGGGCATAATATCTGAAGGGTCTAACATCCTTGTGGACTGTAAGTCAGTGAGTCCAAGACGGGAGATTCACAGTCTGAGAAGCACCCTGCAGTGTTGCGTAGCCAACAGAAGCCCCCAGGCTGGAGGTTGTTTCCACAGGCGTCTGCCTAGTTTGGGGTCCTACTTGTAAACTCTAGGTCAGATCTTTTTTCTTTTATGTTTTTTTCATCTCCATTCATACTTCCAGCTAGAAAACACATAATCATATACTCGGAGATATGTATTAAAGTATTAAAGATAAAGTCTGTTTTGAAGCTGGACACATTACAGAAATACAGGGTGGGGGAAGTCCTGTGCACTACATCTATTACTTTTTTTAAATTGTTAGGTAAGAAACATTAATTATATATTTTTTAATCATTTTTATTATTTAACAACTTTATAAATTAAACTATCATATCATCATCCAATGTTAGTGTAAAATAGGACTTTGAAAAGCTCGTGTCTTCAAAAAGTTGATATCTTTAAAAGCCTTGAAAAAGTTTGAGGATATTTTTGAGAATCTAAAGTAAATCTATTTTGAGGAAGAATTATTATAGTCTATTCCCTTTTCATAATTTTTCAGTATACCTACCACATCAAAAGTTAAGGAAAATATACTAATTTCTTTATTCTTGGAAAAGTAATTATCTAGAGTTACACTAAAGTAAATTTATTTCTTTTATTTCCCTTCTCTTTCAAATAGGGAAAAAGTAAAGTGGGCTTTCTCCAATGAGTGAAAAGTTTCCATTTCTCACAAATAAGACTTTTTCTTACAGCATGGGGATAAGTTTTGTAACATTGGCAATTGGATGGTAAATTTAGAATTTATAAATTAAGAAAATTCCAAAGTGTGGCAATTTCAAGAAGTAAAGTTGGATTGCTTTGTATGCTGGCTTCACTTTTACCAAACCTACCTATAGGCACATAAGTTATAAATTTAATGTCATTTCTGTTAGTGAGTACACATTAGGAGATTCACCAACTGAAAAGAAAAATAATGGACAACTGATTCTGATTAAAAAACTATCACTTCTCACTTCTGGTTCTACTTTGTTCTTCAAGATGGCAGAACATAGGGCAACAAACATAGTTTGGAGTAGTAGATATCGTCCTCATACTTAAATTTCTTAGATTCCAGTTCCGAACTTTCAATATGTGCATGGAAAAAAATTAGTTTTAATTTCTTCTTAAATTTTTCCATCACCATAAGGAAAAAAAAAGATTTTTGAAAAGACTTTTGATGTTGCTGTTCACCCATTCTGTTGATTTGCCTACTTTCTAGCTGAGCAAATTAGATAGTTTTTAGTCTCTATTCCATTCAATGATTTCTCTAACTTTAACCTTTTGCTCAGAATTCTGTATTTTTCCCAATCTATAACTTTGCTTTGAATCAAAAGAACAGTATAACACTGATTTAAAAGTACTCTAGAACCTAAGTCTTGCTAGATCTGTGGCCTTGAGCAATTTTCGTAACCTTTCTTGTTCCCAAATCTTTATCTGCACAATGGAGATGGGACCTGCTTACAGCCTTGAATAGCACCACACTGAGTGAAAAACGATGTCTCACTTTATGTACGACCTCACTTCATCTTCAGAAGGTTCCCTTGAAAGCAGTTGTAAATATTGATAACTATAGAGAACAGCCTTGAGAGGCTTCTTGACCGTCTTAAACAGTATATCAGTTTACAGGAAAAGAAAAAAAAAATACAATCCTATTTTTTTTTTCATCAGCTATCAAGCTTCCATGCTCATTGCCTGTTTGCCCAGAGAAGACTGACATTCAAAAGGCTATAGGTGAAAAAGATTGTATAAGTTGTCCGTCAAAGCCTTTTGTTATCTCATACTTGAGTTACTGGAATAACGTGGCCTCTGTCTTCACCCCCAGCTTGCACAACCCTGCAGGGTTATCCTCTGGATGCCCATAATTATCTTCCCTCCCCCAGCCCTGGTGATTCTCTGCAGCACAATACAGTCCAAAGTCTTCCCTGGGACTTTCTAATTCATCCCGCAATCTAGAGCCCCATCCACAAGCATGTGGATTCTTACTTCTGTCCAAATTCTGCTTGTTTCCCCAATCACTTACTCTATTCTTCTGCCTGGCTGAACTTCACCTCTCCATCCTGCAAGATCCAGCTCACATCCAGTGGACCCTTTTACCAACAGTTCCACCCTAGATTTATAATTATCCCTGGGACAAACTGGCTCAGTGATAACGAACCCACCTGCCAATGCAGAAGATGTGGGTTCATTCCGCGGGTTGGGAAGATCCCCTGAAGAAAGAAATGCCAACCTATTCCACTATTCTTGCCTGGAGAATCCCAAAGACAGAGGAGCCTGGTGGGCTACCATCCTAGGGGTCACAGAAGAGTCAGATAAGACTTAGCCACTAAACAACAACAACAAAGTCAAACTACAAAATATGGACCAGAAAGCAAGCAAGTCCAGAAAATGGACATAAATTCACTGGTAACACTAAAATGCAAGGCTGTGGTATAACAATGGAAGCTATACATTTTTCCAAAAGAATTTTGTTAGAATTTGTTAGGAGAGGAAGTAGAAGAGGGTGGTGTGCCAGGAACATGCTTCCCCTGTAAAACAGCACAGTGTTACAAAAGGAGAATAGCTTTGGAATCAGCAAAGGGGCTTTGACTTTCTGCTCTGTGAACCTGATGTGTCATAAATTATCTGACTCTCACTTTTTCTAAATGTAAAGAGGCAATGCCTCTCAGCTGTGGGATGTGAAGAATAAGTGGGAAAAAGTAAGTGCTGTGCTTAGCTCAGTGCCTGGCACACTGTGGCTACTCAAATCCTATTAGGTCCTTTCCCTCCCCTTATCCTTCTACATAAAGAGCCATAGACATAGCAGAGGTGTAATAAAGAACATCCGAGCAAGGATAAAAGGAGAGAGAGACAGCATCATGATCATGCCTTATGCATGAGTTCCCCTTGCTGCTGCTGCTGCTGCTGCTGCTAAGTTGCTTCAGTTGTGTCTGACTCTGTGCGACCCCATAGACAGCAGCCCACCAGGCTCCCCCATCCCTGGGATTCTCCAGGCAAGAACACTGGAGTGAGTTGCCATTTCCTTCTCCAATGCATGAAAGTGAAAAGTGAAAGTGAATTTGCTCCGTCATGTCCGACTCTTAGAGATCCCATGGACTGCAGCCTACCAGGCTCCTCCATCCATGGGATTTTCCAGGCAAGAGTACTGGAGTGGGGTGCCATTGATTTCCCCTTACTTGAAGAATAATCACATTATAATCCTGATTAAACCCTTGAGAGTGACTCAGAAGTGAATTATTGCCATGAAAAGATTTTACTCATTCAGACATTGATTTTAGGTCTGGGCTAAATTTTTTCTACCTGACAGATAGTTTTCTTTAAATAAAACTAAGGAAGGCAGTGAAAGACTGGTCAACTTTGACCCTAATTCCAATCAGGTCTGTAAAAATGTTTGCTGAAGCTAGGATGATCAGCAAACTTGGGGAAAAGTGATGTGTTAACTACTGGTTAGTTAAGTATCATCAGAGATGAAGACACCAACACTCAGCAGATATATTTCATGTACAAACCTTAATACTTGGATGAAAAAAAAATTCCAGACCTAAATTGGATACAGTCTCATGACCATATGAAAACAGATAATAAAGAAGATAGGAGGAAGGTATCTGAAGAGAACCACGTATTCATAAAGGAGGAAGCAGAGTGTCTAAGCTCTAACTTCAAAAGGGCATGTTGGAAGTGTCTGGGCTTCCCCAGTGGCACCAGTGGTAAAGAACCTGCCTGCCAATGCAGAAGACATAAAAGATGTGGGTTCAATCCCTGGGTCAGGAAGATGCCCTGGAACAGAAAATGGGAACCCACTCCAGAATTCATGCCTGGAAAATTCCATGGACAGAGAAGCCTGGTGGATTACAGTCCACGGGGTTGCAAAGAGTTGGACATGACTGAGCACACATGCACACAGGAACAGAAGTATCTAGCCCAAAATAAATTGATCAATCATAATCATGATGGACCACCAAAACGGGGATTTATAAAGTGATTTACTTGGAGAAATAAGAAAAATGGAGGAAAATCAGAGGAAAGGTGAATTCTCTGATGGGAGTAGATGGTCTTAGATAATCCTGCTTCACAAACAGTCTTTCCTGACAGATGGCAACTCCATCTGTCAGGCAGGGGGGTCAACCACTACTATTTGATATAGTTTTGTAAGTCCTAGGCACAGTGTCAGAGAAGAAAAAGAAATAAAAGGAATCCAGATTGGAAAAGAAGAAGAAAAATTCTCACTGTTGGCAGATGACAGGATCCTCTACCTAGAAAACCCTAAAGACACCACCAGAAATTTACTAGAGCTAATCAATGAACATAGTAAAGTTGTAGGATATAAAATTAATGCACAGAAACCTCTTGCATTCCTATATGCTAACAGTGAGAAAACAGAAAGATAAATTAGGAAAAATCTCATTCACCATTGCAATGAAAAGAATAAAATACTCAGGAATAAATTTACCTAAAGAAACAAAAGACCTATATATATATATATATATAAAACTATAAAACATCGATGAAAGAAAGATGACACAAACAGATGGAGAAATATACCATGTTTGTGGATTGGAAGAATCAATATAGTGAAAATGAGTATACTACCCAAAGTAATCTATAGTGAAAGTGAAGTTGCTCAGTCATGTCCAACCCTTAGAGACCCCATGGACTGCAGCCTACCAGGCTCCTGCGTCCATGGGATTCTCCAGGCAAGAGTACTGGAGTGGGTTGCCATTGCCTTCTCCATAATTCAGTGCAATTCCTATCAAGCTACCAATTGTATTTTTCACAGAACTAGAACAAATAATTTCATAATTTGTATGGAAACACACACAAAAAGAAACCTCAAATAGCCAAAGAAATCTTCAGAGAGAAGAATGGAACTGGAGGAATCAGTCTGCCTGACTTCAGAATATACTACAAAGCTACAATCATCAAGACAGTATGGTACCAGCGCAAGGACAGAAATATAGATCAATGGAACAAAATAGAAAGCCCAGAGATAAATCCACACACCTATGGACATCTTATCTTTGACAATTGAGGCAAAAATATACAATGGAGAAAACACAATTTCTTTAATAAGTGGTGCTGGGAAAACTGGTCAACCACCTGTAAAAGAATGAAACAGGAACACTTTATAACACCATACACAAAAATAAACTCAAAATGGATTAAAGATCTAAATGTAAGACCAGAAACTATAAAACCCTTAGAGGAAAACAGAGGCAGAACACTCTCTGATGTAAATCACTGCAAGATCCTCTTATTAATGGAAATAAAAACAAAAATAAACAAATGGGACCCAATTAAACTTAAAAGCTTTTGCACAAGGAAGAAACCTATAAGCCAGGTGAAAAGGCAGCCTTCAAAATGGGAGAAAATAATGGCAAATGAAACAACTGACAATGAATCAATCTCCAAAATATACAGGCAGCTCATGTAGCTTAATACCAGAAAAATAAATGACCCAATCAAAAAGTGAGTCAAAGAACTAAACAGACATTTCTCCAAAGGAGAGATACAAATGGCTAACAAACACATGAAAAGGATGCTCAACATCACTCATTATCAGAGAAATGCAAATCAAAACCACAATGAGGTACCATCTTACACCAGTCAGGATGGCAGCCATTAAAAAGTCTACAAACAATAAATGCTGGAGAGGGTGTGGAGAAAAGGAACCCTCTTACGCTATTGGTGGAAATGTAAACTAGTACACTGTTCTATGGAGAACAGTGTGGAGACTCCTTAAAAACTGTAAATAGAACTGCCGTATGATGTAGCAATCCCACTACTGGGCATACACACTGAGGAAACCAGAATTAAAAGAGTCACACGTACCCCAGTGTTCATTGCAGCACTGTTTACAATAGCCAGGGCATGGAAGCAACCTGGATGTCCATTGGCTGATGAATGTATAAGAACGTTGTGGTACATATACACAATGCAGTATTACCAGCTATAAAACAGAATGCATTTGAGTCAGTTCTAATGAGATGGATAAAACTGGAGCCTATTATACAGAGTGAAGTAACTCCTTGAAAGAGAAACACCAATACAGTATATCAACGCAAATATGTGGAATTTAGAAAGATGGTAATGACAACCCTATATGCAACAGAGCAAAAGAGACACAGATGTAAAGAACAGACTTTTGGACTATGTGGGAGAAGGTGAGGGTGGGATGATTTGAGAGAATAGCATTGAAATATGTATATTACCATATGTAAAACAGATGACCAGTGCAAGTTCAATGAACAAAGCAGTGCACTCAAAGTCAGTGCTCTGCTCTGGGGCAGCCCAGAAGGATGGGGTAGGGAGGGGGGCGGGAGGGGCGTTCAGAATGGGGGGATCTGTGTACACCCATGGCTGATTCATGTTGATGTATGGCAAAAATCACCACAATATTGTAAAGTAATTAGCTTCCAAGTAAAACAAATTAATAAAAATCTAGACTTTTCATTATCTCTTATACCACGCACCCAAGGTGCCAAGAAAATCTCCTAGCTCTATTGCCAAAACAAACCAGAATCCATCAACAACTCACTATCTCCTACACCAGTGCTCTGTCTGAATTACCAATATATATACGCTCTTTCTCCCTTCTTTCCCCCTACTCCTTTGCCAACCTTCCTTCTTCATATTTTTAAGCATTGCTAGGCACTAAGCTCAGTGCTTAATATGTATTGCTGTGTTTAATCCTAGCAACAACTTTACAAAGGCAACATTATTATAACCTTTTTACACATGAGGAAAATGAGGTTGATAAAACTAAGTAGTCCAAAACAAAAGAGCTGAAGAAGTGATGAAGCCAAGATTTTACTGAAGAGCATCTGCTTTATTAAATTCCTTTGTCATCCTCCTCCTCTTCTATGTACTTCTAGAAATTTGTGCCAGCCTCTCTTTCTATGCTGGGCTTCCCTGGTGGCTCAATGGTAAAGAATCCACCTACAATGCAGAGATGCGATTTCAATCCCTGGGTGAGAAAGATCCCCTGGAGGAGAGCATGGCAACCCACTCCAGTATTCTTGACTGGAGAATCCCACGGACAGAGGAGCCTGATGGGCTACAGTCCATAAGGTCGCAAAGAGTCAGACACGACTAAAGCAACTAAGCACTCACACATGCTCTTTCTGCGCCATTGCCATTATTGCACCCAAGGGTCAATGTCTGTGTATTTGACTGTCTGCCCCACTAGAAAATTGGAATCAAGAGAAAAAACTAATATTAATAACAGGTACCATTTTTCAAATATCTTCCATGCATTATAAAATTGTACCAGGAACTGTTCTCCGTGCTGGGGATACAGTGATGAACAAAACAGAAAAAGATTCTGTCCTTAAGGAATTTGCATTTTGGTAGAGAATGAGATCACAAAATTTACAAACTTATTTATACTACATCAAGAGACGATAAGGACACAGATACAGGCAGGGTGTTCGATGTGGTGATGGGGGTGAATGGAAGTCTCTTCTGAGTCCTTCTAATTTTTACTGAAGCAGGAAGCAAAGCTGTCAGCTAAGCATGAGTAGAAGGAGGAAGTGTGGGAAGACTGAGGATAGAGAACAGGATAAACAGTCAGCTAGGGGAGTATGGGATAGAGTTAACCATAGATTAAGAAGTATGCAATAAAATCCGTCATCATGGCATGTTTTTGTCCAGCCACAATCAGCTGCTCTGGTTCAAGCGCAGTTAGGTACATGATGTCAAGTTCTTTCAAGACAGTATCTCATTTAAATTTCCCCACAATTCAGCAGATTATTTCCACCCTGAATCTTCAGTAAAGAAATTGAACTGAGAGAATATATCACTTTCTGAAAGTCACGCAGACAGAAAGTGTCAGAATTCCGACTCGAATCCAGATCTGTCACCCTCAAACCTTTGACACAAAGTCCCTATCAAACTGGACCTGCATCTCATTTCTACTTAAGTAGCTTAGTACATTCTCAGTGAACTAGCTTCGGAAATGAGGACTTGGCTGAGGGCAATTCTTACATGTTTTGGCTGACTGAAAAGTTTTAAGCTGAGTCAACAGACTTGAGACTGCCAAAACAAGGTTAATTAGATTTAGGCTGTATGAATAAAAATGTAGTAGCGATCCCACTGTGTAGGTATAGCCAGAGGACACCTGTAGTAGTGTATCTGATCTGAGACACCCAGGCTGTTATAGAGTATCAGCTAACTTGAAACCATCAACAAGAGGAGAGCAGAGAGGATGGTAGGGAGCCATATGGGGCTTGGGAGCTATAAAACATGAAAAATATGGGTGAGAAAGGGGCTATTTATTTAGCCTTGGAAAGAAAAACTCCGTTCAGTAACTGTCTTTATAGCTTCTCCAAGACTGCCATATTCTGTGTGATTCTGGAGCACTGAGTTAGCGCCTCAAAGAAAGTGACAGAGGTAGACGTGACTCTGTGTAAGGAAGAAGATTGTGTCATTTGGAGCTGACTAGAACCAGAGTAGGTTGCTCCATAGGGAGATGTGTGCTGTGCAATGAAAAGCCGTCAAGAGGGCGTTCTACAACCTTTTCAAGGACGTCAAAGGAGATACTTAAAATAATGACAGAGGGTAAAATTGAATTTTCAGTTTGTACTGCCAACTCAAAGGAAGTCTGAGATAATAATCTTCCTTCTTGACATCCTTCAGTGCTTGTTATCCTTCAACGAGTTTTTTCTGAATATCCGGAGTTCAGTTCTTCATGTAGTATCCCAGCTCTGACTTAACATCAGCTGTGTGATGTTGCTTCACTTACCTAAGATACTGATGCCTGTCTCATCTATAAAATGGGAACCGTATTAGAACCTCTATTATGGGGTTGTTTAAGGATTACATGCGTCACTCCATGTAAAGTGCTTAGAAAGTTCCTAGTATCCTCTGTTTTTGTAAATGTTTTTTACACTGTCCTTTAGTACTTTTTCATAATTTCCTGTGTTTTTGTTTTCTCCAAGTGTATGATCACTCTTGTCATAGGGTTGCTGCTGCTGCTAAGTCGCTTCAGTCGTGTCTGACACTGTGCAACCCCATAGACGGCAGCCCACCAGGCTCCCCCTTCCCTGGGATTCTCTAGGCAAGAACACTGGAGTGGGTTGCCATTTCCTTTCTCCAATGCATGAAAGTGAAAAGTGAAAATGAAGTCGCTCAGTCGTGTCCAACTCCTAGCAACCCCATGGACTGCAGCCTATAAGGCCCCTCTGTCCATGGGATTTTCCAGGCAAGAGTACTGTAGTGGGGTGCCATTGCCTTCTCCGGTCATAGGGCTAAACATATATAATATACCAGGTACCTAATAGTCCAAAACAAAAATGAATTTCCCTTCTTTCAAGCAACTTATAAACTTGTTTATACATTCTTAAGGAGACTTCAAGTTTGGTGAGATTATCACCTACAGGAAAGGTTTTATGGATTTCTCTATCTTTTAAAATGCTAAAGGGTGCTCAGATACTGTCTTCTTTTGGGTTGCTTCCAATTTCCATTCATCATTAGGAAATAAGCAAATATTTTATTTAGGATAAAGAACATAGTAGTTTTCTGAAAATCTATTGAATGCCAGCCCTGCGCTGTATACCAGGAGGAGAAAGAGTTTGGGGCAACAGCTAGGAGGAAATAAAGATAAATGACAGGATCCCTATAGTTTGCAAGGACCTTGCACTCTAGTGAGAGACATAGAGATGAGGACCCACCTAACCCACCCTTGCTTACTTTTATACTTCATCTGCGACACCCACATCTGTCTAGTGTGTCCTAGCCTCAGTGACTTTGAGTTCCTCCAATAAGCTAAGAGATCACCCCTCTTCCTATTGTCTTTCCTATTTGGACACTTTCTCTGCCCTTTGCATGACTGACCTCTCTCACCCCTCAGGATGCAGCTTAAATAGCATCTTTTCAGTTAGACCTTTCTTATCTGCCATGTCTAAATAGGGTCTCCATCCCACTTCCAATGATTTTTTGTCAATATACCCTATTTGTTATGCTCAGAGCACTTGCTACAATGTTTAGTTTTACGTATTTATTTCTTTGCTTCCTTATTTATTCACCTTTTCCCTCCCAAGGGCAGTGATCACATCTATTTTTATTCACTAACATGTTCTCTTTCACATAGCCAAGGCTTTCAACAAACACATACAGAGTAAATGAAAGATCCTTTCAGCACAGTGCGGTGAGCACTGGGACTGAGGTGTGTATGGTGCTAGGCACCACAGAAGACAGCCATCCTAGCCCAGTCTTGCTGATCCCAAAGGAGGGCATCGCAGAGGCTGTCACAGCCGCATCAGTGCTCCTCAGCGCTCTTCTCATACATGCCAACAGCTTCCTATCCCAAGCCTGCCATGCTCCTGGAGGGTCCTCTCACCTAAGGGAGCCTGCTTGGCCAACACACAGGGAAGGCCAGGAGACCCAGGAATGAATCCCCAGAAACAGCTCTCAACCAGTAAGTGGTGGGTGTTGGTAGCCTGTGCATCTCAGCTTCCTTGGCTCTGGGTAGGGTAACTCTGAATCTGAAGTATAGTCTACAGCATTGCCATGGGGTCCAGCAGTGCTGAGTCCCGGCTGCAAAACCTTAACTTATTCACCTGAAACTATCACAACACTGTTATTTGGCTATACTCCAATATAAAATAAAAAGTTTTTTTAAAAAACCCATCCAGAGGTCTGCTTCCCTTTCTTACTTCCCCACCTCCTATTGGTGCCTCCTTAGTAAATTGTTGTTTATTTGCTCAGTCATGTCTGACTGTTTGCAACCCCAGGGATTGAAGAACGCCAGGCTTCTCTATCCTTCACCATCTCCCAGAGGTTTCTCAAACTCATGTCCATTGAGTTCATGATGCCATCCAACCTTCTCATCCTCTGTTGCCCCTTTTCCTCTAGCCCTCAATTTTTCCCAGCATCAGGGTCTTTTCTAATGAATCAGCTCTTTGCATCAAGTGGCCAAAGTATAGGAGCTTCAGCATCAGTCCTTCCAATGAATATTCAAGACTGATTTCCTTTAGGATTGACTGGTTTGATCTCCTTGCTGTCCAAGAGACTCTCAAGAATCTTCTCCAACACCACAGTTCAAAAGCATCAGTTCTTTGGCACTTCATGGTCCAACTCTCACCTTAGTAAGTTGCTTGCATTCAAATCCTCATCTTAGGGTCAGCTTCTGGAAGATTTCAATCTAAAAGGGGACAAATGACCAAGATCTTGAAAGGCAGGTTGAGTCACTAGACAAGAGACAAGGATGCCCTTTCCAAAAAGGGCAGCAAGTCCTTGGTGCAGAAAAGAGAATTAAAGCCCTATTTCCACTCAGGGGCCTTTCCCCTCCTGGGGGTCAGATTTGGTTTATGGTTGAAGCCCTGCAAGATATCTACAGGAAAAGATAGTAAGCCATCAGCTGATCCTTAGCACATGAGATGAGCTGTTTCAGACAGTTGTTTCAGACACAGTTCTGTACAGGTGAACAGAAGGTCCTAAATTCATAAAATAACACACTGTAACCCTGCACACTGCATTCATGAATCTTCAACTGAAGAGCTTCTTTGTGTCTTTTTCTTTTTTGAAAAACAAGTCAGGATTCAGGAATGTGAGGTTTAACACTGAAAAGCAAGCCTTATACAAATGGTTCCTTGAAAGCCAGCATGTAGCCTGTGCATAAATTTTATGATGTGTGAAGCACATGTTCAAGGAAGTATTTATTAGTAAGGCCATAATTTAAATTAGAAAGGGTGGTTCATGCCTTAAATATTCCGTCATTTTCCACACTGTTTATGTATCCAGACCCAAGTGTGAAATTTAAGTTTGCTTTCCATGTATTCACCTGACAAATGATTTCTTCTAGGCCAATGTGTTTTCATATGGTCCCCGGTGGTGAGGTTTTGTGGTTGGGGGAGATTGGGAAAATGCTTCTAAATTACCTTTTCAGCGTCAGAGTTTCTGTTCAGATATCATCGGACCTACACATAGATCATAGAATGATCTTATTGGTTGGATTTATTAAGATGAAGTTTATTTCTCCTGGAAAACTAGAGTATTTTATATTGAGGATGTTATGATGAATTTGGAAACTGGTTAGTCACAATGCTGTCCCTGGAAATTACACTTGCCATTACCGAGTCTATCATTGGCTCATATCAGGACACAGATTCTATGATGGGCTGTGGCCCTTGGTCACTGATTTTTGCAAAGCGGCTGCCTAGGCCCACCAAAATAGAAGCTATAGTTGGAAACTATAAACTTTGTAGAACTTGAAAGGTACTGTGACCAACCACTGATAGTAAAATCCTATGAATGTGAAATTATTTATAGTAGAGATTGATGCTTATATTAACAGCCTTGCTTTATCTTTGGTCTTTATGTGAACATGGTTAACTTTCCACACATAATGAGTAACATATTTATTGAAAGAATATAATTCATTTTCTATGAGTTAGATAAGAATATTGGATATTATGTGTGTATGTCCATGTGTGTTTGACAGCATGTGTGTGTTACTCTATAACAGGAAAATGACTCATGTAGAAACAAAAATTCATTATAATATGCTATAAATACATTTCAATGTATATAGTGTGTACCCTAAGCAGTTCTTCTTGAATCCACAAAGTTTTCAAAATACAAAACTTTTTTAAACATTTACATCTTGTGAAAGTGTTTTTTCCATCTCTATTTATTACATTTCCTTGCTACACAGTCACCAAAACTCTCTGGAAAGTGATAATGGCCTTAAGTAAAACCACTGGCATGGATCACTGACTTATATTGGCATAAATTTTTTAAAAAAAGCTAGCTGATTTTTAAGCCTTGGTTCATTTCACAAAAGTAGTGAATAGCAATGCTGTTGTAGAGTTGTGCCATGAAACCTAGTTGTAAAGTTTTTTCTGCATTGAAAGTCCTGACTGGGAGCCAAGGTTTATCTTTAAACACTCATGCTTGAACATGTCCAGACTAAGTGTTTCTAATTGTAACTTGCCCTGCTTTACTTTTTATCCAAAAAGTAGATTTTCCGTGTAAAGGATAGAGTAAGCTGTGAACATTCAGACATAGGACTTAAAAATACATGTGACAACAGTATTTCAAGGCATCAAATGTTTATTTTCTGTGTAGTTGCTAAAATTACAGACTTTGGAATTAGTCACCTGAATTTGCTTAACAGTCTGCAAATCATTAGCTGCGAGACTCAGCTCTCTGTTCCTTTCTCTGTAGGATGGAAATACTAAAACCATCATAGCATTCCTATAAACCTTATGATGTATATTTATTATGGATTTTCAAAAAATAATGCATGGAGAGCACATTGGACTGCAGCTAGCTCTAGAAAGTATTCAGCAAATATCAATTGTTATATTATGCATTTTCTTAGTTTGCAATGCACTATTGACTATCCCAGACTCCTTGCATAAACTCATTGCATAGTTAACATATGACCTACAAGGCAAATATTAGTATGGTTATTTTATAAATTAAGAGATGGAAGGTCAGAGAAAAGAAAGAAACAAGCTGGTAAGAGGCAATATGATGACTCAAGCTCAAGTCTCTTTCGCTCCATGTCCTTTATTCTATTCATGTGCTATTTCATATAGTATCAGTTACATGTGGCTATTTAAATTAAAGTTCGTGTGTGTGTGCTCAGTTGTGTCTGACTCTTTGCTAGTCCACAGACTGTAGCCCACCAGTCTCCTCTGTCCATAGAATTTTCCAGGCAAGAATACTGGAGTGGGTTGAGATTTCCTACTCTAGGAGATCTTCCCAACCCAGGCACCAGACCCGTGTCCTTTGTGCCTCCTGCATTGGCAGGCAGATACTTTACCACTGTGCCACCTAGGAAGCCCAAATCAAAGTTTGTCAGTTTAAATTAAATAAAGATAAAATCTCAGTCCCTCAGTTCCACTATCCATATGCCAGGTCTCAATATCCACATATTGTTAGCAGCTACAGTACTGGATGGCACAGACAGAAAATAGTTCCAGCATCTCAGAAAGTTCTGCTTGACAATGCGGCAGTCTGGACCTTACTATCTCTCCAGGCTGGTTTTCTCTCAACAGGACGTGAGATTTTTCTTTTAAATATTATAACAAGGCTCATCAATAAATTACTTAACCCTTTGTAATAAAGACATCACACATTGCTGTAGATGACCATGTAGACCACAGCTAATCCATCTAGCAGTCTATACAGGAATGAAAAATTTGCTCTTAGCCAGATTATTACAGTGCCCAAGATCTGAGAACTCCACAGCCATAGTTTAGATGATCTTTCTATCCAATAATAAGAACCCACAGTGATGGGATACCCTAAAGCCAATATGAAAATCTCATCTACCTCTAATACTCTATGGACTTACAGTTTTCATTTGGAGCTCAATAAGCTTAAAGTTGTTTCCAATATTTTTTAAGATTCTAGATGTAGTCCACTTAGGTGTAAGGTTTGGAAAGAGGAGATAGTGATTTATCATTTTTGTCTTTAACAGTGATATTTTGCCCAGGAAATTTTTCCCTTTATGGGAAGCCAAATGACTTTTCTATCTAGGTAGCCAATAAGCAATACTTGTGACATGTATCACCTTCTTTTCACAGACCTTTATGATGGGTATCAAATATTACAATCTGGAGACTGTAAATGCAAAGGGCAAATAGGAGTGGCAAAGCAAAAACCCATAAAATCCAATATTCAAAAGTCAAGCAGATCTCCTCTTTGAATAGAAGCTCTTTCATATAAATCCAACTCTTGTTAGAGAGCAGAGTGGTACAGCTCAAGCATGCTGGGCCCATAAAAACCAGCTCTGTTTGATTTTAGCAGAAATACCTGAGGCATAAGGGACAGACATGGGGAACTTCACGTGTTTAAAAGAATCACTGGCATCATAGAAGGAACATTAATAAGGGATCAGAAGATCTGTTATCTCCACAGTATTTTGAATGTACTTCAACTATAAGTTCAGTCGCTCAGTCGTGTCCGACTCTTTGAGACCCTATGAATTGCAGCACGCCAGGCCTCCCTGTCCATCACCAACTCCCGGAGTTCACTCAGACTCACGTCTATTGAGTCAGTGATGCCATCCAGCCATCTCATCCTCTGTCGTCCCCTTCTCCTCCTGCCCCCAATCCCTCCCAGCATCAGAGTCTTCAACTATAGCATCCAACAAATTGTGTTATTTTGTTTGGTTTGTCACCTATGAGTCTGTCTAATCCATACTGTTGCAGGTGGCTTATCTTCACTATTTTACTGCTTTTATTTATTTTTTATCAGTTTTTATTATATTTGCTTTACAACATATTGTGTTTTAATGGTCGGTGTCCACGTCCAAGTCTTCCATAAGCCATGAGTTCCTAAAGACTTCCTGCCTATCACAATGTCTCTCAATATAGTACAATATTAGGCTTATTGAGTGCTTCCCTGGTGGCTAAGTTGGTAAAGAATCCGCCCGCAATGCAGGAGACCCAGGTTCAATCCCTGGGTCAGGAAGATCCCTTTGAGAAGGAAATGGCAACCTACTCTAGTATTCTTGCCATAAGAAATCCCATGGACAGAAGAGCTTGGTGGGCTACAGTCCATGGGGTAGCAGAGTCAAACACAACTTAGCAACTAAACCACTACCACCAAACACCACCATCAGGCTTACTGAAAAAACAAACCAACAAAAAATTATTGGGTAGCTAATCGAATCAAGAAGGACCAACAATGTGTTTTACACCCTCCACCCCCCCAAAAAAAAATTATGATTATATTCCGAGTCATTCTAATCTCATTATTACCACTTTAGCCAGCCTGCTCTGGAAAAACACCACGGCCCATCTTTTCCTCCCCATGGACAGCTTTTGCTGACTCCCGTAAACAAGTTGACCCCAGAGAAAGCTTCTTATCAGCTGAAATAAGAGAAAGGAAGGGGCAGTTCCTACCATGGCAAACACCGCCCCCCTTTCCCCAACCCCCAGGGATAGGCATGGGCTGTTCTAACACATCATTCTCATTTTCTATCTATTTGGAATTGAGTAATTTAACTTGGCTGTTAAAAATGCACAGTATTTCAAGGCTATTTCTAAGCAATGTCCAAACAAAGAAGCCCTAAGGACATATATATCAAGAACATCCACAGGCTAAACATTCTCTTGACAAAGTGCTATGATGAATACCAGTCATGGGTCTTGCACAGTGGCAGGCAGAAAGCCTGAGTACACTGGCCCGGCTCCAAGGAAGAAGAGCTGGTAATTTGGGTATTTCTAATATGACTGAACTTTAGTCTGTTCCATGATAGATCAAAGGTCAGCTTCAATGAACTAGTTCCTTCTCTGAAGTTCTCATTGTATGTTAAAAACAGTGTTTTTAACACTGGTTTCTCCCTTTTCATAATTCACAGAGTGTCAATACTGGGGCTCAGAGTTCCAGCTGCCTACTCTGGATTTTGAAGATGTTTTAAAAGATGATGAGCACGCATACAGGTGGCTCTCCAGCCTCAAGAAGGTCGGCATCGTGCGACTCACAGGAGCAGCTGACAAACGAGGAGAAGTTTTAAAACTCGGGAAAAGGATTGGTTTCCTTTATCTCACATTTTATGGGTGAGTTACCAAATAGTTGGTATTTTGCCATGACAGAGAGAGTTGGATATATTTCTCAGGCAGGGGACTCTTTTGATTGATGATATAAAAATGTCTACACTGTTTTGAACAGGAAGTAAAATGAGAATCTAAAAAGTGGGATTTCTCTGAGCATGACTGGAATGACATCAGACACCAAAGATAGGGTAGTTAAAGGGGGAGGATTCTTTTGCTATGGCCACCACAACAGAATATCACAGATTGGGTGGCTTACACAGCTGAAGTTTATTTCCTCCCAGTTCTGAAGGCTGAAGTCCAAGATCAAGGTCTTGGCAGCTATGGGCTTCCCAGGTGATGCAATGGTAAAAAGTCTACCTCCAGTGTAGGAGATGCAGGAGATTTGGATTTGATCCCTGGGTTGGGAAGATCCCCTGGAGAAGGAAATGGCAACCCACTCCAGTATTCTTGCCTGGGAAATCCCATGGACAGAGGAGCCTGGTGGGCTACACTCCACAGGGTCACAAAGAGTGAGACACAACTGAGTGGCTGAGCACGCACATACACTGGCAGGTGTGGTTCTCGGTGAACGCTCTCCTCCTGACTTGCGGTTGGCCGCTTTCTCACTGTATCTTCATATGGCCTTTCCTCTGGGTATCTGTTCTCTTGGTATCTCTTCCTTTATAAGGACATTAGTCCTATTGGACTAGGGTTCCACCTTTGAGATTTCATTTAACCTGGAGTTCCCTGTCAGTCCAGTGATTAGGACTCCATGCTCTCACTTTAGAGGGCCTGACTCAATCCCTGGTCAAAAAATATATATATATATATTTCTTTTCACCTTAATCACCTCCTTAAAGGCTCTTACTCCAAACATAGTCACATTGAAGGTTAGCACTTCATCATATAAATTTGAGGAGGACACTATTCAGTCCATAACACGTGAGCTAGAAGACTATTTCTACATGTTTTAAAAATATTCAGCTTTACAAAAGTGAAAGTTGATTAAGTTTTACCTCACAAAAGTTGGTGCAAAATTAAGCTGGGCCCTGAGGAAGTGAAACCAGCCAGCAGATGTGTTAGATAAAACTAAGGAGCAGATAATTAAGTCTATACACTTTAGCAAGTAACAGGAAATATTATAATTGATTTTAACTTTGGAACAAAAGGCCGTTTGCATAAGAATTGCCTGGAAGGTAACATTAATTATGGATGATAAAACACTAACAACGGGAAACACTTATCTGGAAATGGGGGCATTCATTAGGGTAAGCCTGTCATTTCAGATGAATACACTTATTCCTGGGCTCAGAGTAGAGGGCACTAAAAGCGAAAAGGACCTTCAAAAGGCAAAGGTCACAGGCTGGTAGCACACAGGCAGTATTCAGATGTGTTTTGTTTGGCCTACATGACGTTGAAAGAAAATGAAGTTAGTCGTCTCCCATCAAAAACTGGGAGAGTTTACGTTAAATATGGGTCTGACTTTTCTTGAAAAATCAAATATAGCAACAACTGAGCTTAACCCCTTGCTTGCCAACAACCTTTATATATATATATACACAAGGCTGAATCCTGAAACGAGCACATTCTCATACTCCAGTTTTACACATGCTGTCCCCACTCCTGCCTCAGACCTGCAAGGCCCTGCCAGTCTTTGACTTTGCCCTAGGTCAGCTAATTGAGAGCAAGACCTCATCTGCAGGTAATCAGAAGTTCAAAAATCTCCAATCAGACTTCTCTGGTGGTACGGGATGAGAATCTGCCTGCCAACGCAGGGGACACGTTTTTTAACCCCTGGCCCAGGAAGATCCCACACGCCATGGAGTAACTTAGCCCATGTGCCACAACTACTGAGCCTGCACTCTAGAACCCGGGAACTGAAACTATGGAGCCATGTGCCTTATCTGCTGAAGCCTGTGTGCCCTAGGGCCCGTGCTCCACAACAGGAGAAGAAACTGCTGTGAGAAACTCACGCATCACAACAAAGAGTAGCCCCCAGTCACTGTAACTACAGAAAAACACGTGAACAGCAGTGAAAACCCAGAGCAGCCAAAAATAAAACAAATTTAAAAGTTTAAAAAATATTCAGTCCCCAGTGATTTGAACATGTTTATTCATGGCAGAGGACTATCACGTTTAAGCTTTAATTACCTAGCCTCCATTCCCACCCCAGGAAGTTACTTTTACTATCAGCAAATTTGTTGTACAAAATTTTTATCTGCTCTACATCTGCAAGAATTGAAGCTGCCTTTAGAGATAACTAACTAGGCATTGGGAAAGACTCTGATGCTGGGAGGATTGGGGGCAGGAGGAGAAGGGGACGACAGAGGATGAGATGGCTGGATGGCATCACAGACTCGATGGACATGAGTTTGGGTGAACTCTGGGAGCTGGTGATGGACAGGGAGGCCTGGTGTGCTGCGATTCATGGGGTCGCAAACAGTCGGACATGACTGAGTGACTGAACTGAACTGAACCAGGCCTGACCCTGCTTCGCTTCTGAGATCAGATGAGATCGGGTGCACTCAGATGGTAAAGAGTCTGCCTGCAGTGTGAAAGACCTAAGTTCTATCCCTGGGTTGGGAAGATCCCCTAGAGAAGGAAATATTCTTGCCTGGAATTGCACTCCAGTATTCTTACCTAGAATTGCACTCTAGTATTCTTACCTGGAAAATCCCATGGATGGCAGAGCCTGGCAGGCTACAGTCCATTGGGTCGCAAAGAGTCAGACACAACAGAGTGACTTCACTTTAGAGATAACAGCAGTTAAAACAGACAAAGGAGAAAGAATCTTGAAATTATTAACAGCTTCGACTGTATTATTTGTTCTTTATTTTTCACAATTTTTTGAAATAGATGTTATCTCTGAGTTCCTTTTGGAAGCTGGGACCCAGAGAATTAAACTATACCCCCAAGGTCCTACAGATAGTAAGTAAGGAGCCAAAGCTAGAATCTGGGTCTGTTCAAGCCCTGGGCTTCCTAATCTACCTCGCTAGCAATAACAATACGAAGGAAGAACATGGAATAGATGCTTTCAGGCACTGGAGGTAAACAGACCACTTCAAAACCAATCTTTTCTATGTTGTTTTACTTCATTTTTACTGGCTGACACCAGACTTTTGCATTGATGCCAACACATTTCATAATTTCATTATAGTGGCCAAATTTGGGGGCTCTGTTACGCTTGCCTAACTCCCTCCCCCATCCATCACACTAAGGGTCAGATTCTTGGTCCTGATTTACAGCTTGGGTTTTGTTTTGTTTGTCAAAGTCTTAATAACTCAGCCACTGATCTCATATTGAGCAATTTACTGGAATAAATACTGAAGGTTTGTTGTCCAAACAAATCAGACTTCCTACTACTATTCCACTTCCTTTGTCCAAGATCTTTGCATCTGAACCAAATTGTGTGTGTGCAAGGTCGTGTCCGACTCCACGCAAGTCCCCTGTGGACTGTAGACTGCCAGGCTTCTCTGTCCATGGAATTCTCCAGGCAAGAATATTGGAGTGGGTTGCTGTGCCCTCCTCCAGGGGATATTCCCAACCTAGGGATCGAACCTGCATCTATTATATCCCCTGCATTGGCAGGCAGGTTTTTTACCAGTAGCGCCACCTGGGACGCCCTGACCAAATAGGTTGCCGACTAAATGTCACCTTCAGCAGATTTCTTCCCTAAGTCTCTCCAACCATACCACGCTTCAGGACATGCCTTTCTTTCTACTTTACTTCTTCTTCCACTAATGATAACCAAAATCTCTTTTTTGTTGTTGTTTTTTTATTTTTGGTAATTTCTAATCCCCAACTTCAAGAACTTACAGAAAACAGTTTTGCTGTTGCTGCTATTGTTGTTGTACCTTAGATTTTGTTATTTGCTTTGGGAGGGGGGTTGTCAACAGAATGAGAAAACTAATGTTTTCCCCAAAGTTATTTGCCTTTTCTATATTGAAGTTAGGGTAACATGAGATTTTTAAAAAGAAGAGATATTTAGGACAATGTTTCTCAACCTAGGCTGCACAGTGGAATAGCCAATTTAAAAAAAAAAAAACAAAAAACATCTGAGTCCCATCTCCAGAGATTTTTTCTTTTTTAAACAAGACTTGATTTGGCCTGGGTAGCAGGAATTTTAAAACTCAGCAGGTGATACTCATTTGCATCAAAGGTCTTAAGCCTCTGGTTGAGAGGAAGGGTAGTTCAAGAGAAGGCAGGTCTCAGCCGATATAGAGCTTGGGTTCTTTACAACCTCTGAATTCTCACAATTATGTAACTAAACAGAACTTGTCATGTTCCTCTTGGTACTGTGCTAATGCCTGGACATGACTTAACTTTATAACATAATCAGTAGCTGCCTTATACAGGGTCTCTCCCTTTCATATCTTTATTTCTCTACTGGCCTTACTCTTGTTTGAAAAATAACTGGTTGGTGAGCGAATGGAAAGAATGAATGAAGGCAATAAATAATGGAGACGAGGCACTGCCAAAAGTATGAGAGGGACAGAGAAAGGAAAACGGGGAATATTAAAAGGAAACTTTGCTTTCCGGGTAGATTTTTCAAGGAGCCTCATTTCTACTCTTACTCACATGCCAAAAACAATAATAGCTTGCTACTTCACACTTGCTTGCCTTGGGAAACTAATACCCACCTAGTACTTTTCCTTTCAAATAGGGTTACTAGTTCAGAAAATTTGAATTGCATGGGTCTAAACTGAGAATTATAGTATCTGATTTGGGGTTCTGACTGTCATCTCTATTCTCATATGATTGGCTGGATAAATAAAAACAGTAGATTCCAGAACTTTGTATAGTCTTAGTATATAGCAGGCCAGGAATAAATATTTAATGAATAAATTCTCACTAGGTTTAAAAGGACTGTAAAGCAGTAGATGAATGCAATAATTATTAGAGGATTTCATAATTATAAAATTATATTCACCTGAATCAAAATGGCACCAGCTTTGAGGGTAAAGCTTACATCATGTTCCACGTGTGTATTTTCTCAGATACTTGTCATTTTTTTAACCGTGCATCACCTAGACAATATTTTTTCATGCAACCGTGCGAAATGCTCAGTAACCTTACTTCCTTAATGATGAAATCTTTCCTGGGAGAAAAGAATAAGATCTGGTAAAGAAACTCCCATTGTCAGTTTTGTCAAATATATATACATGTGGAGCTGTATGTAAAAAGATAACATTTTCAGGAGGATTTAAACCTTTGACTTGGGGCAACATAGTATTTACAAAGTCAAGGTCAGAAACCTCATCCCATGTCCCTGACCCCCACCCCAAAGGAATAAAAATAGCTTTCTGGATCTTTTCTTTATTGAAGAAATTATATGAATTTTATGATATATTTTAACCCAATGGGAAATAGTCATTTTAAATTACATTCCACTGCCACTGTCAAGTTAGAATAAAGCATTCAAGGAAGCATCCCATAGAGTAAATCTGAAAATAAGTATAATCAATGAAAGAGAATGTCTTGGTTGGCGGTATTGTCCTACACATCCATGAGGCAATCAAATATTTTGCCATGTGCAAAACACCACACCAGCATTTTGTTCTGAGCCAGATTTGGGTTTCTACTTATGCAAAATTATCTTTAGTGATTCTTGTATGTGGTGCTGGTGGTTTAGTGTCTCAGTTGCGCCCAACTCTTGCGATCTCACGGACTGACTATAGCCTTGCCAGCCTCCTCTGTCCATGGGATCCCCAGGCAAGAATACTGGAGTGGGTTGACATTTCCTTCTCCAGTTCTTGTATGTGGATGAATGTAAATAGTTGAGTTGACTTCATCTAGATAATGCAGAACAATAAGTGAAAGTCGCTCAGTCGTGTCTGACTCTTTGTGACCCCCATGGCCTATAGAGTCCATAGAATTCTCCAGGCCAGAGTACCGGAGTGGTAGCCTTTCCCTTCTCCAGGGGATCTTCCCAACCCAGGGATTGAACCCAGGTCTCCCACATTGCAGGCAAATTCTTTACCAGCTGTGCCACGAGGGAAGCTCATAGAACAATACGTATCCCATAAAACCAAGGAACTATCAAGGAGTCCTCGACTTTTGGCATTACAAATGAGGGAACAAGACAGGCAATATATGCCAACAGTAGTTAAAAGGTAGCACAGAGCTAAAGGATGGTGCTCTCCTGGTCTTCTGAAAGCATGGTAATGATGGGGTGATATTCAGCTATTAATACGCCAGCTGGAGAGAAGGAAGCCAGGGCTCCTCAAAGTTGCACAGGCTACCAGTGTATAAATAGGTGTGATATTAATACATACGTACTTAATTACAACTGTATAATTCCGTACAGCTCCTTCCCCCCACCACAAGCTAACTCAACATATATGCAAACCATTATATCCACCAAAGAAGCTGGCAAGGGAACAACTACAACCATAGTTCTTTTCTCACTTTGCTCGGATTGCTTTCTCCCCTTCATGCTTCACCTTTTTCTGGCATGCACCTCCCTCACTTTTCCATCTCCCTGCCTTAATCCTGTCTACAAACAGCCTGTTCCAAGTCCTCCTCTATTTGGGGCTCCTTTTCCGTCTTCCGTGCCCTTCTTGCTTGGCCTGCTCATCTTTCTCTTCCTCTGTTATAATCACCACTCACACTACATCTCCCCTTCCTCTAGCAGCCTCTGCGACTCTAGGGGAGAGAACCCTTTTCCCAGCCTCAGCTCTACCAGCCCCTCACTCTCGATCCAGGGCATTAGAAGAAAACAAAATACTAACAAGTACTTTACTCCACTTTCTAGGAGCCAGTTTTGCATTCTGAATGGCTTATCCAGAAAAGAAAGTTGAAAAGTCTCCTCTCTCCCATATATTCATAGCATCTAGTTAGGCATTTTTCTGTTTCCTGTAAGAGATTCCATTTTTATGGATAATACATATAGTGTGGAAAAAAGTGAACTATTCTATTGTAAGATATCACTACTGTTTGTTGGACTGTGGTAATATTTGCTGGTCATTGTCTTTTGAAACTGTAAAATGTATGACAACACTGAGAAGTTCAGATGGTCTTCCCTAAAAGGCTAAAACATAACCTGAGAGTTCCTTCTCTAATTAGTTGGACAACTAATGTGTGTGTGTGTGACAGAGATGGAATAGGGGAGGAGGATTCAACATCGTATTTTTTAAAGTGTTTACCATTAGCCTCATGTATTAACTAGTTATCTTGCTGTTACTACTAACCAGGACAACCTTGGACAATAAGTTTATCTCATTGCCATTGCTACTGTCATATTGTACTTCTTGCAAGTAGGAATGGTGGCCTGATCAGGCCACCACCTTTCTTTAGAACTAGCTTGGTGCCTCACACACATTTATCTCTCAGGAAATGTTAATGAAAGGGAATATAAGCTATGATGTTAAGGAATTCCATTTGATTGAGACACCAAAAACTCTTTTTAGCCTTATCGACATTTATCAGTCCTCAGTTAGAAAATTAGCCTCATGAACAACTCACTAGAAAGTCAAGCAGAAGAGAACACAAATTTCAACCTTAGCTAGCAAGATTCCTTTCCAGATCAGAGCCCAGAAGTTCAGTTCTTTCTTCTTTCCAAGAATGTTTTATTTTCTAGCACAAACAAGATGCAATAACACATGCAACAAGGATTAGACTAATAAGAATAAAAATACATTTTTCTGGAACAGTAACATCAGGAGTAAAATAAAGATGGTAAGAAAGAAATTAAAAAAAAAAGAAACTGATGGATTATGGTGGTAGCCAAATTTTATCTTGTGGAGACAAGCATGAAAGTGATATAAACATTGAATAAAACTTATAAGGTCACAAACTGTAGTGGAAAAATATAAATATTTTGAAACACTTCATTTCAAAAAGTTCAGGAAAGAATTAAGGACTAAACACCCCAGACCATCTGTATTGCCTTATTGCCCCGAGAGCTGCCCACAGGACCAATAAGGAAACAGAGCTGAATCATGGCTTCACCACTGCCTATTTGTAGGTGAGAAGTTGGTCTAAACTTCTCATGTAATTTCCCAGAGTTCTATCATTCTCTTCTAGTGAGGACTTGTTTCTCCTTTCTAAGGGAGTGTTTTAATACCTATCAGGCTCTTCGAGGCCTTTGGATGAAAAGTTGCTGGAAAAAATATAAAATGCTACTATTACTGCTGATATCTGCATCTGCATGCGTGCCTTGCATGCAGGCTTCATCAGATGAATCAAAAAATATCAAACAGCAAATGTTTCTGTTGGGCTGTTTGTCAAATACACCAGCCAGGCCAGTTAAGAATTAGCAATACTGAAATGGCCTCTGGGGAAAACAAGTATCTCTCCCATCCAGCATCCACTGGATTTCTGCTACCATTTCTGTAAGCCAGCCCAGCAGCATTTCACACATTAACTTGTTTTAGAGATTGAGGATGTATGAGTGAAAATATGATTATTCTTTGGCATTTGGCCCCTTAGAAATTACTCCTACCATTAGTACTCCCTCCAAATCTGACTTTGAAACAGCTACTTGCTTGATGTACATGTTACTAGAAAACATTTCTTAAGTGTGGGGACTGAGCAGGGAAAGGAAAAACAAGTTTACCCATTTTGCTGAAGTTTCTAGCCAAGCAATTGCTTCAGAAAACCACACAGCCCTTCTTGAATAAAAACGGCTTCTGAGTTAGAAAAGACCAACCTAGAAGCAATTCAGACTTGAGAAGAAAACAAAGAAAACTTGTCTGAGTTCTGAATTGAGTTGTAACTTCATCTTACCTTGTGAAAAATTTGCACTGAGATTTCTTAGTGAGTTGTTTTAAATTTAGCACAGTATTTGAGGATGGGAAGGAGGGTATTTAAAATGTGTACTCTTCTGAGTATTAGGGTTTCCTAAGCAGGATAGCATGCTGTTGTTTCAGCCATTGTGAATCCCAGTTTATGTTATCAGCCAAGAGCCAGTCCCTGGAGTTCCTTCTATAATATTAGGTTTTGCAGTATGCCAACAAAACCACTTGAGTATGAGATCATCTCATGAATGAAAGGAAAAATAATTTCTCTGTCTCATGCTCCTTTAGAAATCACTTGAGGAAATTTATAAGCTACCCTAATAAAGCAGTTGCTTCTCCACAAGCCCTCCGATCCCCATTACCTCCTTGGTAATACTCTATGATGTCAAGAACAACAACTGCTGTTACTGGGATGTGAGAAAATAATTTTCCATTAAGCACTTTTTATGTGCTAAATATTGAACTCCATGCTTTATATCATAATCTTGAATCTTGACAATTCTGATAAGTATCATTATCCCCATTGTAAAGGTAAGGAAACTGAAGCAGAACAATCAGTTGCTAACTCAGGTTTACTTGACTCAGCAGTCTGCAATCTTGCCTGTACACCGTGTTGCTATGGGTGGTTTGTTGTTATTAACATTTTCTCATAGTTCCTAGTGCCATAATAATCATTGACTATCAAATGTGGCTTCTACTCATATTGCAGAGGCAGGAAAGTAATTTGACAGGACTATGTGGAAAGTCCTCAAACTAAACCATAATGACAGCATCAGAATATTCATTCCTTCCCTTCTTCTGTATTAAGCTCAAATTATAGCCAACTGTTTATGCAAAGGGAAAATGACAATTGACAAAGAATCAGATAACTTGTTACAAGAAAAGATGAAGTTTATATTTTAATTTTTCATATTATTAATTAAACTATCATCCAGTTCTTGCTCTGGTGAAATAAATTAAGCAGTTTTCCATGCCCCCAACACCCCAAAAAACCATTAAATATGCTTAATGTGGAATTCTCATAGTTTTTTTTTGCAATAGATTGCATTCTAGGTTTTTCATAATGAAGGCCTTTTGAACTTTGAAGCAAGTTGCTGTAAATGTTTATGTTTTTAAAGGTAGTTGTCGTCTTCCTATCATTTATGTGTGCTCAGTCCTCAGTCATGTCCGAGTGCAGCCTGCCAGGCTCCTCTGTCCATGGGCTTTTTTTCAGGCAAGAATATGGGAGTGGGTTGCCATTTCCTCCTCCAGGGGATCTTCCCGACCCAGGAATCAAACCGTCATCTCATTCACTGGCAGGCAGATTCTTTACCACTAAGCCACCTGGGAAGCCCATCTTCAACTTGATTGTTGAGAGTATTATTAATCTTTAAAAATAGATTATAAAAAAATACTTCTCATGGTAGAATATAATATGGATAGAGAAAAATTACATAAAACAAATGTATAGTTTAATGAATTACTAAGGCTGCTGCTGCTGCTGCTGCTGCTGCTGCTGCTGCTAAGTAGCTTCAGTCGTGTCCGACTCTGTGCAACCCCATAGACGGCAGCCCGCCAGGCTCCCCCATCCCTGGGATTCTCCAGGCAAGAATACTGGAGTGGGTTGCCATTTCCTTCTCCAATGCATGAAAGTAAAAAGTGAAAGTGAAGTCGCTCAGTCATGTCCGACTCTTAGCGACCCCATGGACTGCAGCCTACCAGGCTCCTCTGTCCATGGGATTTTCCATGCAAGAGTACTGGAGTGGGTTACCCTTGCCTTCTCCACTTAAATAACATCCAGGTCGAGACAGCCACTCTACAACCCACCCACAAGTCCTAACCAATCACAAACCTTCCTTTTCTTCCCCCATGTAATAGCTCCCTTGAATTTTAAGGTATTCACTACCATATTCACTTACATATTTTTCTGGTTTAAAGTATGATCACCCCAGTGTGACTCTCTTATCACTAAAGTTTGGTTTCCCAACTTTTTAGTTTTCTGATACTTTTTTCCTTACCTAACAATTGATTCCTTTTGTAAATATAAGTTTGTTCATCAGCACCAGTGCTACATCAATGTATTTCTATTCACTTTAGTTGCCTGAAACCCATTCTCTTGTAAATTTCTCTGGAAGAACTCATGGGAACAATATTCTCTGAATTCTTGCATGTTGAAAGCAGCTTAAGAACTTTATACTTGAAAATCAGCTTGGCTAAATATAAAATTCTTGGCTTATAGCATCTCTAATATGTCCATATGATTTTATTAGTAATTTCTTTTCCTTATAAGTAATTTGTTATTTCTACCTAGATCCCCTCAGAAGATTTTTTTTTTTTTCAAGATTACTGATTTTACAGACTATGTCTTGGTGTGGGTTGCTCTGAGGCAACTTTTTCAGAGTATTTGACGATCTTTCAATGCGAAGTGTCAAATATAACTTTTTTAATTTTAAGAATATTTTAAATTGTAGTTTTTAGAACTTGCTGTTTTGGGTTTCTTTTTTTGAGGACATCTATTATGAATATATTAAATCTTCTTTGTCTATCCTCTTAATTTGTTACTTTCTCTCCAGTACTTCTTATCTCTTCCCTCGTTTTGACATTTAAATGCTTCTCCTCTAGCTATCTAAAGGCATTATTTGTTGTGCTTATTTGATCTTGCATTTCTTCTAATTTAACCTTCCTTTTTTAAAATTATTTTTAATTTTTTTTCTTTTCTGTGTAAATCCCATTTTTAGTTTCTAATTATTATGTAAGTTATTCTTTCATGTAGTGTATCAGAGTTTTCTGGATTCATTAGAAGTAACTATATGTAGAAAACAAATTAGAAATAGGGATAATTATAATATTTTATGCTCATTGTTTGGGGTCATATCCTTCTGGTACATATTGTCTGTGGGTGTGCTATTTTGATTTATTCTTGCCCTTTAAAAAATAAATATGAAACTAAAACTTAATCATTTGTATGTTGCTCATTTTTATAAAAAATTTGTTTTCTTAACTGTTAAAAGGGTATATGATTCAGAAACATTTTATAATTTATGGTTTTATGTCAGATATCACAGTGATGTCTGATAATATTCTTTTTCTCCTTCTCCCAGTCCTTCTCCTTTGCTTTCATCCAGATCTTTTTCCTTTGTCCCTGTAATATTCAGTTTAGGGTCTTTTTCTAGGAAGGAAGCTTTATCATGGAAGAGAGTTTGGTAAGTTTTTAGAGTTTATGGGGCCCACACTATTCCAACTCCTCACCCATAGACCTCTTGTATTCTGAAATGTGAAAAACCTCTGCCAGATTTAATTGTCATTCTCAAATTGCCCCACTGCACTTGCCAGTGAATATGTTTGTGATTTGGGAATTTTCCAGATCCATCAGATATCTAGAACCTTCTTTCTGCTTCCTCCTACACAATTGCTGATACCATGTATTATGGCTTTGGAGGGTCCATCTCTATACCCTAGTAGAATGAGATTTTTTTGTAAGACTTTGCAAGGCTATAAGAGAATCAGAAATGTGAAGGGAAGCCAAGAACAGCCATGGAGCAAATCCTCTTGGTCCAGCCCATTTGACATCCTCTCTCTCATCCTCTGATAGACCGTATTCTCTCCCTCCACTGGGCCTTCTCATAAGCTATTTTTTTCTGGCTGTGATGACCCTTATCAGTTCAGTTCAGTTCACTTGCTCAGTCATGTCCGACTCTGCAACCCCATAGACTGCAGCACGCCAAGCCTCCCTGTCCACCACCAACTCTCAGAGTTTACTCAAACTCATCTCCATTAAGTCAGTGATGCCATCCAACCATCTCATCCTCTGTCATCCCCTTCTCCTCTCGCCTTCAGTCTTTCCCAGCATCAGGGTCTTTTCAAATGAGTCAGCTCTTCACATCAGGTGGCCAAAGTATTGGAGTTTCAGCTTCAACATCAGTCCTTCCCATGAACATTCAGGACTGATTTACTTTAGGATGGACTGATTGGATCTCCTTGCAGTCCAAGGGACTCTCAAGAGTCTTCTCCAACACCACAGGTCAAAAGCATCAATTCTTTGGTGCTCAGATTTCTTTAGAGTCCAACTCTCACATCCATACATGACTACTGGAAAAACCATAGCCTTGATGAGATCGGCTTTTGTTGGCAAAGTAATGTCTCTGCTTTTTACTATGCTGTCTAGGTTGGTCATAACTTTCCTTCCAAAGAGTATACATCTTTCAATTTCATGGCTGCAATCACCATCTGCAGTGATTTTGGAGCTCCAAAAAATAAAGTCTAACACTGTTTCCACTGTTTATCCATCTATTTGCCATGAAGTAATGGGGCTGGATGCCATGATCTTTGTTTTTTGAATGTTGAGCTTTAAGCCAACTTTTTCACTCTCCTCTTTCACTTTCATCAAGAGGCTCTTTAGTTCCTCTTCACTTTCTGCCATAAGGGTGGTGTCATCTGCATATCTGAGGTTATTGATATTTCTCCTGGCAGTCTTGATTCCAGCTTGTGCTTCTTCCAGCTCAGCATTTCTCATGATGTACTCTGCATATAAGTTAAATAAGCAGGGTGACAATATACAGCCTTGACATACTGCTTTTCCTATTTGGAACCAGTCTGTTGTTCCATGTCCAGTTCGAAATGTTGCTTCCTGACCTGCATACAGGTTTCTCAAGAGGCGGGTCAGCTGGTCTGGTATGTTCATCTCTTTCAGAATTTTCCACAGTTTATTGTGATCCACACAGTCAAAGGCTTTGGCATAGCCAATAAAGCAGAAATAGATGTTTTCCTGGAACTCTCTTGCTTTTTCAATGATCCAGCGGATGTTGGCAATTTGATCTCTGGTTCCTCTGCCTTTTCTAAAACCAGCTTGAACATCAGGGAGTTCACGGTTCACATATTGCTGAAGCCTGGCTTGGAGAAATTTGAGCATTACTTTACTAGCGTATGAGATGAGTGCAATTGTGCGGTAGTTTGAGCATTCTTTTGCGTTGCCTTTCTTAGGGATTGGAATGAAAACTGACCTTTTCCAGTCCTGTGGCCACTGATGAGTTTTCCAGATTTGCTGGCATATTGAGTGCAGCACTTTCACAGCATCATCTTTCAGGATTTGAAATAGCTCAACTGGAATTCCATCACCTCCACTAGCTTTGTTCATAGATGACCCTTATGCTTCTAGGTAAATCCTACCCAATCTTCATGTCTCTACTTGATGGTCATTTCTTTACTTTCATAACATCTTGTAAGTTAACTTTGGAAGATAAATCACACTAACTTGTCTTCCCCATAGACTATCAGTTTCATGAGGTGCAAGTACCATGTCTATTCAATTCTACATCCTCAGTTCCTGGCCACTAGTATGTGCCTAATAAATAGTACTGGAAACATAAGTAACTAGAGGTCTAAAGAGTGACTGCATCCAGGAAGTCACATGTGGAAATTTCACAAATATAGTTAGAAATAATAGGCAGTAGGATATTCCTTTGGATGGTTAACTATACAACATTTTAGTTTATTTTAGTTAGAAGAGCATTTTCCATGTTAAAATTTAAAAACAAAAACAATACATGACCATTATATTTTTGACCCAATTGGATATATAATGATGTTTCAAAAAGGGCATTCTTTCTTAATCTGACCAGAAGAACTTGCAGTATCAGAGGTTGTGGCTGCTAGGGACAATAAATCTAGGTGGCAGGTTTAGAACATCCTTTCATATAAGTACTACTTCAAAAAAGAAAAAGATTACAAATGAATTCAGCTAGATTTTCCAAGTATGAGCCACTAACCAAAAGAGTATAAATTCATCACCAAGGGTATAAAGAAAAAAAGTCTATCAAAAGCAAAATGTCAGCATTCCATACATATTGAAGGATTCAAATTCATCACAAAACACTATTAATATTATTAAATACCATAGTATCTATGAATGGTCATTTAAATTAGGGTAACTCTAGTAAATTAACACTCAAACCAATTCCATGAAATACTGTCTTAAAATCATGATTTTAGTGTACAAAAGCTTTTAACAAACTCTTGAATAGATGCAAAAATATAAGGGAAAGTTCTAATTATTAATAAGTGTTTAGATGACATGAACAGCTCAGTGAAAATACATAGGTTTATTTAATGTAGCCTTTGGCAAAAACTCACCCAGTGGCTCAGATGGTAAAGTGTCTGTCTACAATGCGGGAGACCTGGGTTCCATCCCTGGTTCGGGAAGATCCCCTGGAGAAGGAAATGGCAATCCACTCTAGTACTATTGCCTGGAAAATCCCATGGACAGAGGAGCTTGGTAGGCTACAGTCCATGGGGTCGCAAAGAGTCAGACAAGACTGAGTGACTTCACTTTCACTTTGGCAAAAACAGTATTATTTGTTCAGTGACAATTACCTGCCCCAGGGCAATGCCAAGCAAGTCTGTACCACTGGATCTAGATGCTACACTGAGCCTGCTTCCCCAGCTTTAGAACAATCTGGTCCTCCACTTCTGTTACATCATAACTCCTGATAATCTCCTTTAGTTGTTGCCTTGCTTAGATCCAAAGAATATGTCACTAATGAGAGGTGCATTTGTAAGTACACCCTAATCTCACTAAGGCCCGCGAGTGGGCTTTTAAAAAATTCTTTTTACATAGGCCAATGGATCATGTTTGCATTTATTTCTGCTGTGTTTTATTGGAGATTTGGATTTGAAAAGGATAAGTGAAAGCTTAGAGTCATAGACAATCAGCAGCAGCCTTCCTGGCATGATTCATTTCTATAAGGAGGTTGAAAGGTAGATCAAATGACATTTCTAAGATTTTTCCAAACTTATGCTATAACTATTAAGAGAATGTTTTATGCTTGGAACTGGCAAACTCCTTTCCTGGGATTTATCATTATGTGTGAGTGTAGACTTTTAGGCTATGCATCCCATACCGTGCCTAAGACACTTAAGGGCTAAAAAATGTTTATTATCCCCTGCCAGTTAGCTCAGAGGGCTGGAGAAGTGCTCTGAAGAGGCCAAGTCACAAGCCTCATCTCTGTGGAAGCCAGTTAGTGTCAAAGAAAAGATCTGTTCCCTGGCTGAAGTTCACACCTTGAATCTCAGCCAGCTCTGGCCACAGAAAAACTCGGTTCCTCTACCCTTGATCATAGGAGCAATCAAGAAAGAGAATGTAGATGGATCAATGCAAAACCATCATCACTCCAGGGGAGAAAATCTAAATAAAGTCATTTCCTCCTGACAGTGTCAACAGCATCATCTTCTTAGACGACCTTATGTCTTCTAAAACTTGACACAATTACTTTTTTTTGTATCCTTAAATCCCTTACTACATGTTGGTTATTCTTGGAGGGCTCATGTTGACAATAGCCTGAATCTGTATTATATATGGGCCATGGAATGACATAAACTTCATAGAGAACATGTATTTCTTGGCTATAGTCATGACGATATAATGGATTGCCTGACTCATACTTGAAATGAGCAGCAGCAGGGTATATATACCCTTTTCTCCTTTCACTAGGTCTCTTTCCAGTTCATGGCCACATGTAGATGACTCTTTAATCTTTAATGAAAGATATGCCAGGCTTTCCACCCTAAATTTAAATGAGAAAAAAAAAAAGACCAAAATAGCTAATTTCATCCTCAATCTCAGAGAATGGGGAAGAAGCCCAACCTTTTCATTTCACATTTCCTTGCCTCAAATACCTCTCTCAGAAATTCACATTCTCCTTCCTTTATTTAATTCAGCCCTCTGTGAAAAATTTCAGCTCTTTCTAGAGTACTTCCCAAAGCATCATTTCTACCATGACATTCTTCTGGCCCCATTCTTTGTCTCCTTAACTTGCTTTATTTTCTTGATAGCACTTATCTCTACCTGATATTAGATTTGGTAATTACTTGTTTGTCCTTTTTGTTCCCAACTATATTTCTAATGCTAAAACAATACCTGGAATCGAATAGATTTGCTCAATAAATAGTTATTGAAAATGATTTGATGACTATAAACATAATGGCTTCCCTGGTAGCTCAGCTGGTAAAGAACTCACCTGCAATGCAGGAGACCTGGGTTCAGTCCCTGGGTTGGGAATAGCCCCTGGAAAAGGGAACAGTTACTCACTCCAGTATTCTGGCCTGGAGAATTCCATGGACAGTATAGTCCATGGGGTGGCAAAGAGTCGGACAAGATTAATCAACTTCACTCACTCACTCATGAACATAATATAATAGGTGGACATTGTAACAACAATAAAATGGCATGTGTATATAGTGACCAACATTGGTTTATTTTGAGACACAGCTTCCTTCAAATTACCCATTGTTTCTATCTTCCAAGGAAAAGTTGCTCAATATCATTAGCCATAAGGATATTACAAAGCAAAACCATGAGCTACCACTTCACACCCTAAGATAGTTATAATAATTTAACCCCCCCCCAAAAAAAACAGAAAACAAGTACAGTGAGGATGTGGAGACACTGGAACCATCACATATTGCTGGTGACAATGTAAAATGGTTCAGCCACTGTGGAAAACAATTTGGTGATAGAACTGTACAAAAAAGATCTTCATGACCCAGATAATCACAATAGTGTGATCACTCACCTAGAGCCAGACATCCTGGAATGTGAAGTCAAGTGGGCCTTAGAAAGCATCACTACAAACAAAGCTAGTGGAGATGATGGAATTCCAGTTGAGCTATTTCAAATCCTGAAACATGATGCTGTGAAAGTGCTGCACTCAGTATGCCGGCAAATTTGGAAAACTCAGCAGTGGCCACAGAACTGGAAAACGTCAGTTTTCATTTCAATCCAAAAGAAAGGCAATGCCAAAGAATGCTCAAACTACCGCACAATTGCACTCATATTACATGCCAGTAAAGTAATGCTTAAAATTCTCCAAGCCAGGCTTCAGAAGTAAATAAACCATTAACTTGCAGATGTTCAAGCTTGTTTTAGGAAAGGCAGAGGAACCACAGATTAAATTGCCAACATCTGCTGGATCATGGAAAAAGCAAGAGAGTTCCAGGAAAATATCTATTTATGCTTTATTGACTATGCCAAAGCCTTTGACTGTGTAGATTACAATAAACTGTGGAAAATTCTGAAAGAGATGAGCATACCAGACCACCTGACCCACCTCTTGAGAAACCTGTATGCAGGTCAGGAAGCAACATTTAAAACTGGACATGGAACAACAAACTGGTTCCAAATAGGAAAAGGAGTATGTCAAGGCTGTATATTGTCACCCTGCTTATTTAATTTATATGCAGAGTACATCATGAGAAACGCCAGGTGCAGGAAGCACAAGCTGGAATCAAGATTGCCAGGAAATATATCAATAACCTCAGATATGCAGATGACTCTATCCTTATGGCAGAAAGTGAAGAGGAACTAAAGAGCCTCTTGATGAAAGTGAAAGAAGAGAGTGAAAAAGTTGGCTTAAAGCTCAATATTCAGAAAACTAAGATCATGGCATCTGGTCCCATCACTTCATGGCAAATAGGTGGGGAAACATTGGAAATAGTGTTAGACTTTATTTTTGGACTCCAAAATCACTGTAGATGGTGATTGCAGCCATGAAATTGAAAGACGTTTACTCCTTGGAAGGAAAGTTATGACCAACCTAGATAGCATATTCAAAAGCAGAGACATTACTTTGCCAACAAAGGTCCATCTAGTCAAGGCTATGGTTTTTCCAGTGGTCATGTAGGAACGTGAGAGTTGGACTGTAAAGAAAGCTGAGCGTCGAAACATTGATGCTTTTGAACTGTGGTGTTGGAGAAGACTCTTGAGAGTCCCTTGGACTGCAAGGAGATCCAATCAGTCCATCCTAAAGGAGATCAGTCCTGGGTATTCATTAGAAGGATTGATGTTGAAGCTGAAACTCCAATACTTTGGCCACCTGATGCGAAGAGTTGACTTAATTGAAAAGACCCTGATTCTGAGAAGGATTGGGGACAGGAGACGGGGACGACAGAGGATGAGAGGGCTGGATGGCATCACCAACTGGATGGACATGAGTTTGGGTAAATTCCAGGAGCTGGTGATGGACAGGGAGGCCTGGCATGCTGTGGTTCATAGGGTGGCAAAGAGTTGAACACGACTGAGCGACTGAACTGAACTAAACAGAAACTTAAAGATAGAAGTATGATATAACCCCATAATTCTACTCCTTCATATCACCCCTCCACAAATTGAGAATAGTTATTCAAATAAACACATGTACATGAAAATCCACATATTCATACCAGGACTATTCACAGTAACCAAAGAGTAGAAACACCACAAATGTCAATCAAATAATGAATGAACACATTGTGATATAACCATACAACAGAACATTATTCAAGCATAAAAATGAATGAAGTGCTGTTACCTGCTACAACATAGATGAATCTCAAAAATATTATGTTAAGTGAAAGAAGCCAGGCTCATGAGTCACATGTATGATTCTATTTCTATTAAATATACAAAAGTACTTAAATCCATAGAGATAGAAAGCAGGTGGGTATTTGCCAGAGACTAAGAGGACAAAGTGGAAAGAAACTGCATAATGGGTGGTAGGTTTTAGTTTGGAGTGATGGAAATGTTTTGAAACTATATAAACAGAGGCACTGTTATCAGCATTGTCAATGTTCTAATGCCACTGAATGTCAATGAAGTTTTCATTTTAAAATGGCCATTTCATATTCTGTAAGTTTTGCCTCAATAATTCATTTTTTAAATGCATTAAGCTATTAAAAAATGTAACCTACAATCCCATATGCGTGTGTGCATGCCCAGTCACTCAGTCATGTCCAGCTCTTTGTGACCCCATGGACTGTAGCCCGCCAGGCTCCTCTGTCCTTGGAATTTTCCAGACAAGAATACTGGAGAGGGTTGTCATTTCCTCCTTCAGGGGCTCTTCCCGACCCAAGGATCAAACCTGTGTCTCCTGTGTCTCGTGCATTTGGCAGGAGGATTCTTTACCACTGAGCCACGTGGGAAGCCCACAATCTCATAGACACCTCTTTATAAACTCTGTACTCTTTTTTTGGAGAGAAGTGAAGTGAGAAGCTGATTCTGAGAAGGCTACTTTGGACAAAGAAAGGTCAGACTCTTTTCCTGGCTCATAGTCATTATGGTAATTATTTCATAAGATGAAGTTTCCATTTCTCCCTGGTCTCAAGTTCATTCTAACACATTTCCTCTGGCTTAGTGACAGACTGTTTAAACATATGTTTCTTGTATTTTACAGACATACTTGGCAAGTGCAAGACAAAATCGATGCAAACAATGTGGCTTACACAACTGGGAAGCTAAGCTTTCACACTGATTATCCAGCCCTCCATCATCCACCTGGGGTAAGGTGAGCCTCAACATGTTTTCCACAAGGCAGGCCAAGGACCAGTATTCTCCTGTATTTTGAGCCTAAAAAAATTGTATGTTTCACTAGCTAATTTGTCTTAATGTAGATTTCTCCAAACACAATCCAAACTCACAAAAATCTCTGTACCTCAATCTTGAACAGCCTCACATTCACAAGGGATAGATTTCCATGTATTTTTTTTTTTAACACTTCATTTCTCCCTGGAAATAACTACTGGCACTTACTGCTTTGCCAAGACATTTTACCAAAGCAGTATATCTTGAGGTCTTTTTGAACACTTAACATTCCTTGGAGAGTTGAAAGAGAAAATAAAACCAGGGAACACAATGTAGAGTTTTTCCCACAAAGTCACATGGCCACCATTCCTATCAGTTAACTATTGCGGTAAACAACAATAACAACAACAAATGAACAAACAAAACCACTCCATAACTTCCCAGCTTAAAAGCACAGCCACTGACTTATGGTTTTACAATTTCGGCTATATTCAGCTATGTAGTTCTGCTGCTGCTGAGTCTGCAAGGGACTGGTTGACCTAGGTGGTGGCTGAGATGACTTGTCCCTGCCCCATCTGATCTATCATCTCCCCACACTCCAACACCCCTACCCGCGCCCCACCTGGCCCAGGCTTATGCCTGCTACATAGCAGGTAGCAGGGTCTCCAGAGAACATGCTGAAACATACAAGGCCTCTTGAGACCCAGGCTAGCAATCAACACAGTGTCATCTCTGCCATGTTTTCATACTTTTTTGGTCAAAGGTTTTAGCCCAGACTCAAGGGGTGAGGAAGTAGAGGCCACCTTTTGTGGGAGAAGCTGCAAATACTTACCACAAAGAGGTGTGAATGCAAGAAGCAGAATAACTTTGGTTGTTTTGGGAAACCGTCTACTCTCCCATCTATCCAATTCTTCATCAAGAAGGGAGATGTTCACCATGGAGCACAAATCCTCCAGATTTTCTGGAAGCCTCCCCATCTACTACCTTTTTACAACATTACCATTTTACTAAACAGCTGCATTTTCACAAAAGCATCATTTTGCTAAACCAAGAAATTTTAGAGCTATTGCAACTAAATGAAATAACCCCACAGAAATTTGTATCTTCAAACATAAATGAAAGTGGAAATTTGGGGTAATTCTCTAGCTAACGAAGGTGAAATGGGGGAAAATCAAAATCCATCTGTGTTTTTCATCGTATTAACTGGACACACTTCTCCATGCCTTTGTTACCCATTGTCATCATCAGTATTAACTAAGCTAGTCTAGTATTTTACTTCACCTGTTTCAAATTACTTTGTTGATTGTAAAATACCACATGATTTCTTTGAACTAAATGCAACAGTGAAATGACCCTCAATAGTCACCTTTTCAGGAAGGGGTTGAGAGGAAGACACACAATGTGATTTGTTTTAAATGTGGCCCAGAAATTTTCTAAAACCCTGGGGGTTAAAAGCCAAACTAATCATCTCAGTTCATTTGCCAAAGACAAGTTGGAGAAGTCAAAGGGAATAAAGTTCTTAAAATAACTAGACTAGAAAACTAGATTCTATTTGAAATTTTAAATTACCTGATTTTTTATGAATTTATGTTTTGTTTCAGGGTTAAAATTGAAAGCCTACAGAAAAGTGATCAAATGACTTCATAAACATTCCTGAAGTATAAAGTTTGACATTTTCATAGTATTTTATATTACACTTTCTGTATTTTATATTCTTTCAAAGCATCTTTACTTATATTGCTTTATTTGATGCCTCTTAGCATTCCTTCAAGGTAAATAGAAGCAATCATGTCTTTTTATGTTAAATGAAGGTGCCCAGCATGGTTAAATACTTTTCAAGTTAATAGGGAACTTGAACTTGAAACAGGGCCTCCATCAAAATTTTTTAACACATCATTGGGATCATGAGTTGGACTTTCTAATTACCATAATTTCTGTAACATGCTGACTATTTATAGACATTGTCATACATTACAAACACATGAAATACAGGAATTGAACCTTTTACTTCCATGTTATTTCAAAACTTAGCCCAGTACCTTAGATGTAATAGAGACTTATTAAATATGCTAAAAAGAAGTTTAAAATGCTACAAAGTTGTATCAATCTCTACCAGCAAGTGAAAGGTCCAAATCTAAATAAACTGATAGATTTTTAAATAAAAAAATGATTCCTGAAATGTCTGCTGCCGCTGCTGCTGCTAAGTCACTTCAGTCGTGTCCGACTCTGTGTGACCCCATAGACAGCAGCCAACCAGGCTCCCCCGTCCCTGGGATTCTCCAGGCAAGAACACTGGAGTGGGTTGCCATTTCCTTCTCCAATGCATGAAAGTGAAAAGTGAAAGTGAAGTCATTCAGTTGGGTCCTGAAATGTCTAGATTCTAGTAAAATAATAATTGAAATTCAGGTACCTGCTTGTGCTATTAAGTTTCCACTTTGGAATTATTCAAAGGTTTTTGAACCTAAGTTTGGGTTCTTTTATAGCAAATAAAATAAACCAATATTCTTTTCAGTACAGATGAAATGATCTGGATAATGAGTTACCTGTTGAGAGTTCAGTTTGATCAATTTCAATCACATGGGGCAGGATAAGGAGACATATCTTTAATGAAACACAGATGTTGTTTCATTCACTGTCTCTGGGCCAAAAGTCATGTGCTGCCATAAAGCAACATTTAAAAAGAAAATATTTTTGTTCTGAATGACTTACATGACATCAAATTGGGTTTTATACATGCCAGGCATATCTTTACCTTTTGAATGTGCAAGGAAAGTATTTTCTGGGTCCATCATCTTTTTTCTTTCATAGGATTGCATTAAAATGTACATATACAAAAGAAGATTATCAGTTGGCCTAGCCATATGTAAAAGACATCAGCTGACCTTTGTTTTAAAGGTTTATATTTGAAATATTCTGTGACTTCATTATGGCAGAGTCTAAAAAGGATTTGAAGAACACAGATTCTACCACAGACCAAGTTATGTTATTGTTTCATCTTCTTGGAGTTTGAGAGGCTTGAGGTTGATATTTCCATTTCATCTTCTTTTTAATCATGCTGCTTCACCCCTCATTGCCTTGGCAATAAGTCGATTTTCTACAAGAACTTGGCCAGTTTATGCACATATTTTCAAGCTCAAAAAGAAGACATCAATTTAAGGATGAGCAATTATTCATTTAGGTCAGTTCTCTCATAATAGCAGAAAATGAGGTGTCATCAATCTAAAAATGGAAGTTTAAGTTTACAAAACACAATGCACATACCACACAATACTGAATTAGCAACAGTGCTAAAAAAGGGACTTCTCCCTTCACAGGAAAGGAACTTGCTGTCTGAGGATTTAAAGCACAAAGGCCAAGATTTGAACACTAGTTTTGCCATGTATTAGCAGAGTTCTTACCAGCTGGCCAGTTTTTACACCTGAGTCCTAGTTTCTTCCTCTACAGAATGGAGATGAAATTATCAAATTCTAAGGACTGTTGTTTAAAAGACGCTTACTCCTTGGAAGAAAAGTTATGACCAACCTAGAGAGCATATTCAAAAGCAGAAACATTACTTTGCCGACTAAGGTCTGTCTAGTCAAGGCTATGGTTTTTCCTGTGGTCATGTATGAACGTGAGAGTTGGACTGTGAAGAAGGCTGAGCGCCGAAGAATTGATGCTTTTGAACTGTGGTGTTGGAGAAGACTCTTGAGAGTCCCTTGCACTGCAAGGAGATCCAACCAGTCCATTCTGAAGGAGATCAGCCCTGGGATTTCTTTGGAAGAAATGATGCTAAAGCTGAAACTCCAGTCCTTTGGCCACCTCATGCGAAGAGTTGACTCATTGGAAAAGACTCTGATGCTGGGAGGGATTGAGGGCAGGAGGAGAAGGGGACGACAGAGGATGAGATGGCTGGATGGCATCACGGACTCGATGGACGCGAGTCTGAGTGAACTCCGGGAGATGGTGATGAACAGGGAGGCCTGGCGTGCTGCGATTCATGGGATCGCAGAGTCGGACACGACTGAGCGACTGAACTGAACTGAAGGACTATTGTAGGGAACAAATAAATATGCGCTTTGTTGTTCAGTCACTCCACTGTGTGACTCTTTGGGACCCCAGGGACTGCAACACGCCAGGCTTCCCTGGCTATCACTGTCTCCCAGAGTTTGCTCAGACTCATGTCCATTGAGCCAATGTTGCCATCCAACCATCTCATCCTCTGTCTCCTCCTTTTCCCCCAGCCCAACACCATAATTTAAGACCACATGTGTATTATATTTTAAATAGAACTTTTGTATGGTTTTGGAAGGAGGCAGGATTTCTCACAGCCACACAGTGGCTGACACATTTCTCACTGACACATTTGGCTTGTCTGAACACACAGTCATTGTATATCTGTTACGGATGAGGCACTCTGTAGGAGTCAAAGGAGAGTGGGGAATATTGTTTCTGCCCTCCAGGAGCTCACAATTCACAAAGAGATGAACCAGAGGAGATTCTGTTCCAAAACAGCAGAATCAGCACCAGGGCAAGAGCTTCCTAAACACACACAGATACCAAATGCTGCCCGATCGTGCAGAATGGGGGCTGTTCAGGGAAGACGTGAACTAGTTTCTGAAGTTCTGAGATCAGTCAGGCACAGATTAGGGGCAGGCATTCCAGGCAGAGGGAGTGGCTTGCTGGCAGAGGGAGAGTAAAAAAGATAGAATATTCTTTTTGGGGGAAAAAAAAACCTGTAAACATTCATCATGTTCTATAATAATCTACATGGGGAAAGAATCTGAAAAAGAACTTATATATGTATATGTGTAACTGAGTTTGTTAGCTGTACACCTGAAATTAACACAACATTGTAAAATCAACTATACTCCAATGTAAAATAGAAATTTAATTTAAAAAGTTAAAATTTTAGAAAAGGATTTTTATTTTAGGTCTGCACTATCCAATACAGTAGACACTAGTCATCCAGGATTAAGTTGTAATTTAAACAAATTAAAATTAAATAAAGTTTAAAGTTAAGTTTCTCAGACAAACTAACCACATTTCATGTGCATAACACACATACAGGACTAGGGATGACTACATTGGGCTCGTGGAAGAACATTTCCATCATCACAGAAAGTTCTAATGGGCAGCACTTGCCCTCGCAATCTTCAGAGTTAGCCAAGCTAAATGATATTTTCCCACTTATACTGGTATCCCCCTAGTCTGTGTATTTGATCATATTTGCCTCTTCCTTTGTATAAAAATTGTCAGACATTGGTTTTTATTTTTATTTCATGAAGAAGGAAGTTTTCATAGCTGAAGAGTGTTAGTTTCTTTATGCATAAAATCACAGCCTAAATTTAGGTATTCAAAATCACCCACCCATGCTGACTTACTAAAAGGAATCACATAACCAGGGAAAATAACTCCATTCAAAAGAATATTGTTTAAAATATTTAAACATTTAGCTTTCCAAAATGAAATCATGCATTTTTCTCTAAATCTTAGTAAAAGTAACTAACACTTACATCCTTTTGGTTTCTCATTCCCACTATTTTTGGGGCTTATTCATCCTCATAGCCTCATCCTACCTCATTCCTTTATCATTATACTTGAACTACCTCCCTTGTGACTTGGGCTTCCCTTGTGGCTCAACTGGTAAAGAATCCGCCTGCAATGCAGGAGACCTGGGTTTGATCCCTGGGTTGGGAAGATCCCCTGGAGAAGGGAAAGGCTACCCAGTCTAGTATTCTGGCCTGGGAGAATTCCATGGACTGTATAGTCCATGGAGTCGCAAAGAGTTGGACACGACTGAGTGACTTTCACTTTCACTGCATTAGATTCTCAAGTAGTTACTCTCTCACAAGTTTCTCCCTTAAAAAATTGTATCCCTTATTAATACCACTGGACTAATAATTTTCAGCTCAGTCTTGACTACACTATTTCCATATTCAAAAGCCTTTAACAATTCCTCTCTGTGCACAAGAAAGTCGAATCTTTCATCTGACATTCAAGACTTCCCCTGATTAGATCCCAAATTACCTTTCCAAGTGGATTACTATTTCCAGTTGTAACCCTCTGCTGAAGCCAGACATTTTGAGACCCAGTGAAGTGTGTGGTTTTGCACACCCATCAACACTGCCAAGTGATTTGCTCTCGCTGTTCTAGTCTATGTATCCAAAATCTCATCCCTTCAACTTTACCCAAATTAAATTCCACTTCTTCTGTAAAGCCAACAGTAAGTGCTCACTCCCTACTGCTCTTATGATCTGTGCCTTTTGTTTACAAACAGTATTTGATTGCATCCTTGTCTTAAACTGTAACACTATTTGAACAGTAAACTCTTGATTTCAAGCAACTTTTTCCCCAACCTCTTTCTCTGTTGACACAAGTGATAGATATGAAAGTATATTACCTTTATGAATCTTCCTTTAAAGATGTCAAAAATGTAGGTGCATATCACTTTAAAACATGGTTCTCTGTTTCTGTTTCTAGGTTCAGCTTCTGCACTGCATAAAGCAAACCGTCACTGGGGGTGAGTCAGAAATTGTAGATGGATTCAATGTGTGCCAAAAGCTCAAGGAAAAAAATCCTCGAGCATTCCAGATTCTGTCCTCCACCTTCGTGGACTTCACAGACATTGGAGTGGATTACTGTGATTTCTCTGTACAATCCAAACACAAAATTATAGAGTAAGTACTGTTTCTAAGTTTCTCATCTCAATAAAACAGTTGACAGCAAAAGCTTCATTAACCTAAAGATTAAACAGAAAAATCCAATACACTTCTGAGCTTTACTTTATATTAACTGTTTAGCCCAGTTCTCAAATGAAAGAGGAAAAAAAGGACCCTGTCACCATTAAAAAAAAATACAAATATGAAACTCCATGAAATCTCTGTTCTTAATCAATATAAGTAACTAAGACTTCATGTATTCTTCATTTTTAAACTATAAATTCTGCATAGTTATAATCAGTGTGATTGTGATTGTACTAATCAGGACCCTTTCAGAAGTGAAAGACTATAATTCAAACTTTGATAGTCTAGCAGTTGAAAAGTATCATCTGATATTGACCTTTTATTTTTTCCTTCACCTCTTACCCAACACATCCAAAAATGAAGCGTTGGCTTCATTTTTAAAAACAATTAGTAGAAACTCCAAATTTTCATTGTCCTTAGAGCTGGTAATGACAGCACACAGAAAATACTTATTTTCCAATAGCTACAGCAAAGATGTAGACTCACTGCCCAGTAAATATATCCTGGAAGAATCACCATGGCTAGGAAGTCAGAGAATTCTGATTGGCTGCCCCTGGATTGCACGTTCATCTCCAAAGAAAGGTCAGCCTCAACTGAACCACAAAAGTGGAGAAAGAAACAATAACATCTCCCCAGATTGATGCCAAAAAATCATATGTTCCCTACACAGAACATTTTATGTTCTTTTTTTGTTTAGCATTATTTCATAAGAGAGTATTTACAAAGGCCACGCATGTATCCTTTTATTTGAGAATTATCCTACATTGTTTTTCTAGGACATATTTGATTTAATCTGACCTTAATGAATTTTGAGGTGTTTCAATTTTACAGTTAAGTTTGTATTCTTCTTTTAGGAGAAATAACCAAATAATATGAAATAAACTCATTTAATAAATAATCAAATCCCCAATATACTAACTCAGCTTTCTTAAATACACACATGATCATCATTTATTCATTCAACAAATATTTATTGAGGCCATTCACTCTTGTTGGTGCATGGGATACATTGGTAAACAAAACACTTTCCTGTCCTCATGAAGCTTACTTACTAATGGGGGAGCGGAGAATTAGAAATTTTTAAAATAAATGGGGAAATTGAAATGAATGTTAAGGTATTTTAAGTGCTTAAGAAACAAGGAAAAGTCAGGCAGGTTAGGGGAGGCTAAGAGCCAAAGGCTTAGGGAGGATGAAATTTGCATCATTAAACAGAGTTTCAGTTGAACTCCAATACTTTGGCCACCTGCTGTGAAAAGCTGACTCATTTGAAAAGACCCTGATGCTGGGAAAGATTGAGGGCAGGAGGAGAAGGGGATGACAGAGGATGAGATGGTTGGATGGCATCACCGACTCAATGGACATGAGTTTGGGTAAACTCAGGGAGTTGATGGACAGGGAAGCCTGGTGTGCTGTGGCCCATGGGGTCACAAAGAGTTGGACATGACTGAGCAACTGAACTGAACTGAAATAGTGTTTCAAGGACAAGCTTTACTGAGTAGGTGATATCTGAGCAAAACTTAAGAGTAAGGGAGTTTGTCCAGAAGATAAGCAGTTTACAGAAACAGCTAGAGCAAAGATTCTAGGATGACCCTAAGAAGATGCTTGGTGTGGTCAAGCAACCACAAGAAGCCACTCTGTGGGCAGAATGTTAAGAGAGGAGGCCAGACAGTTTTCAGTTCATATAAAGCTGTGTTAACCATCATAAGGACACTGGCTTTCACTCTTGGTGAAAGATGTTGACCAAAAGAGAGACATCTATATTGATATAAAGTTATTTACATTTTTAGTGGATCACCCTGGCTGCTGTGCTCAATATAGTGTAGGAGAACAAGGGCAGGAATAAGAAGTCCGGCTAAGGAGCTCCTATGGGACTGCAGGTCAGAACCGAGGGTACCTCGAACAAAAGTGGTCCTGGTAGTGACAGAAGCAGTGTGAAGAAGAGTCCTCTTTGGGATATATTTTTGCATATTTAATCAGCATATTTCCCTGAAATATTGGATGAAAGATCTGAGAGGAAGACAGACTTAAAAAAATAAATCCCAGTCCAAAGTAACATTATCCAAGAGGTCAGTCATCAAGAATGGAAAAGGAAGGAATAACTCTCAAGATTCCTAGGTTTAACATGATAGTTTTAAATATTTAAAAGACCATTACAAATTATTATTTTGTTGTGACACAATATGATTACAGAGTCTGCAAGGTTAGTGAATAGAGGCAAAAAAAAAAAAAAAAAAAAAAACTTGGCTATTGAGTGAGGTTAACCAAATAGCCATCATCTGAATCATAATTTGGCTTTGTTATTTTTTTTGTAGTGAAATTCCAGAATTTGGTCATTATCAAGGTCTCAGAAATATCCCTAGAGAATATCAAGTTTTAACGTTAATTCACTTAAAATGTGTTTTTAACAACAGGAGATGAAACAGAGTTTTCAGTTAATCAAGGGTTTCAGTACCCTGATTGTTTGGGTTAATTTTCCTAGTGGTTAAATCTTTTCACTCTTTTGAGTTGCTTATTTCCTATTTAATACAAAAAGATCTTGGAGGCTGCTGAGAAAGTTAAGTATCATGTGGTACAATAAAAAATAAAGAAAGAAACTAGGACAAAAATAATAATGGTGATCAAACAAATAATAATATTGGTCGATTAAGCTATGGCAGTGCAACCTAGTGGTTACAAATTCAGTCACATGAACGCAGCTCCTTCTCTTGTTATCTGTGTGCTGTTGGTCAAATGACTTATGCTTGCTAAGCCACAAAAAGGAATAATTGTCAGTAAAAAGAAAAAGAAGGAGTAATATGAATACCTGTGCTGGGCTGTGCTTAGTCACTCAGTGGTGTCTGACTCTTTGAGACCCAATGAACTGTAGCCTGCTAGGCTCCTCTGTTCATAGGGATTCTCCAGGCAAGATACTGGAGTGGGTTGCCATGCCCTGCTCCAGGGGATCTTCCCAACCCAGGGATTGAACCCAGGTCTCCCATATTGCAGGTGGATTTTTTACCACCTGAGCCACCAGGGAAGCCCAAGAATACTGGAGTAGGTAGTCTATCCTTCTTCAGGGAAACTTCCTGACCCAGGAATCAAACCAGGGTTTCCTGCACTGCAGGTGGATTCTTTTCCAGCTAAGCTACTTGGGAAGCCAGAGGTAATACCTACCACATAACAATTGCAGTGGGAATTATAGGGGAAAATATACAGACAGTGCTGTCACAATGCCTGACTCAGAAAGAGCAGAATAAATTTTAGCTAGCTATCATTTTCATAATCCAATCTATTTACTGGTGATAGATTTTAATTTCAGCTCTGAGTTTCTAATGACCAAAGCAAGACAAGGAAATAATGAATTTGCAAGATGCTCTTAAGGTATAAAATTTTCTTACATAAAACGTGATGTGGTAGGCAAGACCATAGTAATAGTCTCACAACACATTCACATCATATCTCTCTCAATGAGAAATAATATTTTAACTAATGAAGAGAATCTATAGCACCACACTTGAATTATAGGAGATGATTCCCCAGTCTTCACTGGGCTCTTTTATGGGCATCACTGATGAGGTTTTGCATTTGCTAGTTTGCAGTCAAGACGTTGCTGATTTATGTTTAAATGCTTGTCCTGCATGCATAGCTAGTATATAGATGGTTAGTCCCCATATTTGGGGTTTTCACCCTTTCTCAGCATATAAAAAGATGTCCTCTTCATTAAAGGGGACTGAAATGCAAAAGTAGGAAGTCAAGAGCTACCTGGACTAACAGGCAAATTTGACCTTGGAGTACAAACAATGTAGGTCAAAGGCTAAGAGAGTTTTGCCAAGAGAACGCACTGGTTATAGCAAACACCTTCCAACAACACAAGAGAAGACTCTACACATGGACATCACCAGATGGTCAATACCAAAATCAGATTGATCATATTCTTTGCAGCCAAAGATGGAGAAGCTCTATATAGTCAGCAAAAACAAGACCGGGAGCTGACTGTGGCTCAGATCATGAACTCCTTATTGCCAAATTCAGACTTAAATTGAAGAAAGTAGGGAAAACCACTAGACCATTCAGGTACGACCTAAATCAAATCCCTTGCAACTATACAGTGGAAGTGACAAATAGATTCAAGGGATTAGATCTGATAGAGTGCCTGAAGAACTATGGAATGGATGGAGATTCAGGACATTGTACAGGGGGCAAGGATCAAGACGATTCCCAAGAAAAAGAAATGCACAAAGGCAAAATAGTTGTCTGAGGAGGCCTTACAAATAGCTGAGATAAGAAGAGAAGCTAAAGGCAAAGGAGAAAAGGAAAGATATACCCATTTGAATGCAGAGTTCCAAAGAAAAGCAAACAGAGATAAGAAGCCTTCCTCAGTGATCAACGCAAAGAAATAGAGGCAAACAACAGAATGGAAAAGACTAGAGATCTCTTCAAGAAAATTAGAGATACCAAGGGAACATTTCATGCAAAGAAGGGCACAATAAAGGGCAGAAATGGTATGGACCTAACAGAAGCAGAAGATATTAAAAAGAAGTGGCAAGAATACACAGAACTATACAAAAAAGATCTTCATGATCCAGATAACCACAAAGGTGTGATCACTCACCTAGAGCCAGACATCCTGGAACAAAAGGCAAGTGCAACTTAGGAAGCATCATTATGAACAAAGCTAGTGGAGATGATGGAATTTCAGTTGAGCTATATCAAATCCTAAAAGATGATGCTATGAAAGTGCTGCACTCAATATGCCAGCAAATTTGGAAAACTCAGCAGTGGCCACAGGACTGGAAAAGGTCCATTTTCATCCCAGTCCCAAAGAAAGGTAATGCCAAAGAATGTTCAAACTACCATACAATTGCACTCATCTCACACGTTAGCAAAGTAATGCTCAAAATTCTCCAAGCCAGTCTTCAACAGTATGTGAACCATAAATTTCCAGATGTTCAAGCTAGATTTAGAAAAGGCAGAGATCTAGAGATCAAATTGTCAACATCCACTGGATCATCAAAAAAGCAAGAGTTCCAGAAACACATCTACTTTTCCTTTATTGACTATGCCAAAACCTTTGACTTTGTGGATCACAACCAACTGTGGAAAATTCTGAAAGAGATGGGCATACCAGACCACCTGACCTGCCTTTTGAGAAACCTGTATGCAGGTCAAAAAACAACAATTGGAACTGGGCATTGAACAGCAGACTGGTTCCAATCAGGAAAGGAGTACGTCAAGGCTGTATATTTTCACCCTGCTTATTTAACTTATATGCAGAGTACATCATGAGAAACGTTGGGCTGAAGGAAGCACAAGCTGGGATGGAATCAAGATTGCCGGGAGAAATATAAATAACCTCAGATATGCAGATGACACCACCCTTATGGCAGAAAGTGAAGAGGAACTAAAAAGCCTCTTGGTGAAAGTGGAAGTGCAGAGTGAAAAAGTTGGCTTAAAGCTCAACATTCAGAAAACTAAGATCATGGCATTCAGTCTCATCACTTTATGGCAAATAGGCGGGGAAACAATGGAAACAGTGAGAGACTTTATTTCTGGGGCTCCAAAATCACTGTAGATGGTGACTGCAGCCATTAAGTTAAAAGACGCCTGCTCCTTGGAAGAAAAGCTATGACCAACCTAGACAGTATGTTAAAAAGCAGAGACATTACTTTACCAGCAAAGGTCCGTCTAGTTACTGGCTCTTTTTTTTCCAGTAGTCACATATGGATGTGAGAATTGGACTACAAAGAAAGCTAAGGACCAAAGAATTGATGGTTTTGAACTGTGGTGTTGCAGAAGGCTCTTGAGAGTCCCTTGGACTGCAAGGAGATCCAACCAGTCCATCCTAAAGGAAATCAGTCCTGAATATTCACTGGAAGGACTGATGTTGAAGCTGAAATTCCAATATTTTGCCATTTGATGCAAAGAACCGACTCATTGGAAAAGCCCTGATGCTGGGAAAGATTGAAGGTAGGAGGAGAAGGGGATGACAGAGGATGAGATGGTTGGATGGCATCACCGATGCAATGGACATGAGTTTGGGTAGGCTCTGGGAGTTGGTGATGGACAGGGAGGCCTGGCGTGCTGCAGTCCATGGGGTCACAAAGAGCTGGACATGAATGAGTGACTGAACTGAACTGAACAGCATATAATCCTGCATCAAGACTTTCTTTTCATCGTCTTTTTATGCACAGCGTATCCTGCTTGCTAAGGTCCAGTTTTGCATTCTATGTTGATCCTCACGATGCCAAGCGCACATCTCCTCTAACATTCTTCCATCCTCAGAATAACATCTTCTCTGCATCTCACAACCAAATTTACTTTCTATTTCCCCTCAGGTCATTTCTTAGAATGTTAAAAACAAATTTGTGACTTATTTTCTCATATAGAAAGTAAACACCAGGTTAAAAGAAATAGAGACTGTACTACACAGGGAGAGAGAGAGGAATTATTTTTGCCCATTTTATGTATGAACTGTTAGGGGCTTACTCAGGTGGCGCTACTAGAAAAGAATCCACCTGCCAATGCAGGCAACACAGGAGATGTGAGTTCGATCCTTGTGTCACCAAGATCCCCTGAAGGAGGAAATGGTGACCCATTCCAGCACTTTTGGAGGAAGAATCCCAGGGACAGAGGAGCCTGGCAAGCTATAATCCATGACTCCCAAAGAGTCAGACACAACTGAGCGTGTGAGCAAAAGATGAACTCTTAGAAATGAAAGCTTAATACAATGTACCATGAAATACACAATGCTGATTTCATTGAGGATCCCATGGTACATTGTGTTAGTGGAAAAATAAACAATCAGCAGAGTGGCTGGGATGGAAGAGTCCCAAGGGAAGTTTCAAAGATGTAACATCCTAGTCAGTGACATGAAGGATGACACAAAGGCTGTCAGTGTTGTGTGCTTAGCTGCTCAGTCATGTCCGATTCTTTGAGACCTCAGGGACTGTAGCCTGCCAGGCTCCTCTGTCCATGAGGATTCTCCAGGCAAGAACACTGGAGTGGGTTGCCATGCCCTCCTCCAGGGGATCTTCCCAACCCAGGGATCAAACCCAGGTCTCCCATATTGCAGGCAGATTCTTTGCCATCTGAGCCACCAAGGAAGTCTGTCATTGTTATATGCACAGAAAATAATGCAAGGAGAGAGGAAGGGATGTGTGTCAGAAGGAGTTAGGCTAGAATCTTAAAGATAAAGTGAAAAGGGAAAATGTCCTCAGAAACTGTGAAAGGAGTCTGAAACCAGCAGTATGAACACATCAATCAAAATGTCTCAAGCTCTACGCTTTGTATCACTCAAACCTGAAGATCCACAGTCTCTTCTGCTGACTGACCTCTTCCTTCATTCTTTGTTCGTGAAGCTACAAACTGCAGGCTACAGAGCATCCTTTATCTATGTGGTAAAGTTGGGGCAGCAGGGAAGAGCACTTCACTGCCTATTCCGTCATATTTGTATTTTTATCAGTTCAGTTCAGCTTAGTTCAGTCACTCAGTCGTGTCCGACTCTTTGCGACCCCATGAACCACAGCACCCCAGGCCTCCCTGTCCATCACCATCTCCCGGAGTTCACTAAGACTCACGTCCATTGAATCCGTGATGCCATCCAGCCATCTCATTCTCTGTCGTCCCCTTCTCCTCCTGCCTCCAATCCCTCCCAGCATCAGTCTTTTCCAATGAATCAACTCTTCGCATGAGGTGGCCAGAGTACTGGAGCTTCAGCTTTAGCATCATTCCTTCCAAAGAAATCCCAGGGCTGATCTCCTTCAGAATGGACTGGTTGGATCTCCTTGCAGTCCAAGGGACTCTCAAGAGTCTTCTCCAACACCACAGTTCAAAAGCATCAATTCTTCGGCGCTCAGCCTTCTTCACAGTCCAACTCTCACATCCATACATGACCACAGGAAAAACCATAGCCTTGACTAGATGGACCTGAGTCGGCAGAGACATTACTTTATGTCTCTGCTTTTGAATATGCTATCTAGGTTGGTCATAACTTTTCTTCCAAGGAGTAAGAGTCTTTTAATTTCATAGCTGCAGTCACCATCTGCAGTGATTTTGGAGCCCAAAAAAATTAAGTCTGACACTGTCTCTACTGTTTCCCCATCTATTTCCCATGAAGTGATGGGACTGGATGCCATGATCTTCGTTTTCTGAATGTTGAGCTTTAAGCCAACTTTTTCACTCTCCTCCTTCACTTTCATCAAGAGGCTTTTTAGCTCCTCTTCACTTTCTGCCTTAAGGGTGGTGTCATCTGCATATCTGAGGTTATTGATATTTCTGCCGGCAATCTTGATTCCAGCTTGTGTTTCTTCCAGTCCAGTATTTTTATGAATATATATAAATTCAAGTTCTAAGAGCCTTTTTTGAAAACCTGTTTCTTTCTTTCACTTTCTTTCCTTATATGGGTTCAACAGGTAGTTTTCAGTCACTACTCAATTAGAAAAGAGTTGCTGTTAATGACTATTTCTAAGAGTTTATCACTCAGTTCAGTTCAGTTTCTCAGTCATGTCCAATTCTTTGTGACCCGATGGACTGCAGCACACCAGGCCTCCCTGTCCCTCACCAATTCCTGGAGCTTGCTCATACTCATGTCCATTGAATCGGTGGTGCCATCCAACCATCTCATCCTCTGTCGTCCCCTTCTTCTCCTGCCTTCAATCTTTCCCAGCATCAGCGTCTTATCAAATGAGTCATTTCTTCACATCAGGTGACCAAAGTACTGGAGCTTCAGCTTCAACATCAGTTCTCCCAATGAATATTCAGGACTGATTTCCTTTAGGATTGACTAGTTTGATCTCCTTGCTATCCAAGGGACTCTCAAGAGTCTTCTCCAGCACCACAGCACCACAGTTCAAAAGCATCAATTCTTTGGTACTCAGCTTTCTTTATGGTCCAACTGTCACATTCATACATGACTACTGGAAAAAGACTACATGGCAACTACATAAGTATACATATTATACTTGCCATTGGCTCACAGGATTGACTATTAATCTGAGATACAAAGTGTGGGGACCAGGTAGCCATACTTTGTATACCACTGGTTCTCTCTGTGTGAGGAGCCAGCCAAGTATAATTTAGACCCCAAATCAGTGTCACTAAGCCCTGGAACATGTACCAGAGTCTGTTCCATTTGACCCATCAGTCAGCTATTGGTTCACATTACCACCTCCTAAGCTGACCAAGGAGTAATTCTTGACACTTCATCACCATCCTTGACCACTTTCACTTTTTCTCTATCTGTTCTCTTTCTACCTAAAGAAAAGATAAAGTTGGTTGTTATTTTAGAACTGGCTAAAAGTCCATCTTCCTAATAAGCTAAAAAAGTTTTTTCTTCCTTGTCTCTGTGTCTAAACAATGCTCATACCTTGCTAATTATAACCAACACACTTAAATTTAGAAATGTTATTTCTTACATTAAAAACAGTATTATGTTATATTGTCATGATCATGATTTACATTCTAAGAAATACTATAGAGATCACAATATTAGAATCTCTCAAGGTACTCAAAAGACCTTGGTACTCTCCAAAGGTACTAAAAACTATACAAAGTTACATATGCAACAAATATTTATTAACTGCCTATTATGCCCAGGCTCTATGTAAGTGCTGGGAATGTAACATTAAGTGAAATACAGTATCAGTCTTCTCGAAGCCTATACACTTAAGACAGTTAACGTAGATGGAAAGGTCCAAAGAATGTACTTCCAGCTAGACTCTACTTTCTCTGTGCCTTGGTTTCCCCATCTATAAATTAGGGATTGAATTAAAACAGATTATTTCAAGCTTTTAAGAAAAACAAATCTGTCTTCCCAATAATGCTCCAATAAAATCATACTTAAAACCCCAGTAGATAAAACATGTAAGTTGACTGATCTATGAATTATAACATAGAAATATTTCAATATGTAAAAGCTACTCTTTTTCAAAGAATGAATGAATTTTCCTAACAGAAATTTTAACTTAAATTTCTCAGAAACATTTATTTTGAAGTAATTTGAATCATTCTGGCACTTTGATGGTAAGATTTCCAAAAACACTTGCCAAATGAATAAATGAAAAACCAATGAATACTTTGTATCACAGATAACCTTAATATTTACTGTACATATGTTTGGATTCTTTAATACTGTATTTCAGAAACATCATCCAAGATGAAATGACCCTTACAAATGTAAATAGATACTTCATGACCTCTATATTTTAACTTCTTCTCTTTGAAAAACAGATTAGACGATAAAGATCAAGTGGTTCGTATCAACTTCAATAATGCAACTAGAGACACGATATTTGATGTACCTGTCGAGAGAGTTCAGCCTTTCTATGCTGCTCTGAAGGAGTTTGTTGACCTCATGAACTGTAAAGATTTCAAGTTCACTTTCAAGATGAATCCAGGTCAGTGAACACACCTCCTCAAACAACTGAAAGAATGGGTTTTCTTCCATCTTAAGCATTGAGCACAGTATCTAGAGCAGTTTTTCTCAGATGGGGCATGTGGAACAATTTACAACAGAGTCTTGGTGTATAGCCAGCTTGCTTAAATAGCAGACTTCTGGCTCTAAATTGACTTTAAAATACTCATTCTTAAATAAGCTCCTAGATAATCCTTTAACACATCAAAATTTAATAACCTCTAACCTAACGAATAAATATTGAAAGACAAGCTACAGGCCAAATAAAATCTCATATCTGATATGAAGACTGATGACATATTTTCTATTCTGGTAGCCAATCAATACAAACTGAAGCTTATACTTAATTCTTCTAACTTGGTAAACAGATAAAATTATCCCCATGACTCTCACCCTAAAGTTCATGAGTCATATTTACTCACTGCACTTATCTGATCTGGCAGGCATATTGCTACCTGAAACAAAGTCGTACTGAAATATTGCAGCCACTTGGATAAAGAAGCAGAAAGCATTGTGGGTTCTCTGGATCATCTCTACTTAATAAAGTGACATGAAACTCAAGGATTTTGATATCTAAAATAAAAGGCCTAATTTCTCCCTCCTGTTGACTGGGCCAAGTAGAAGATACTTTTCTCTTGTGCTTTTTTTTTTTTTTAATTGATCTTTGGATCTAGTAAAGTACTACTAGAATCTTCATAAATTCACTGTTATGCAGTCAACACCACGTGGATTTTAAGAGCAGTAACATGTAAAATGGAAATGCAATGGGAGAAAAATACCCACAAAACAGGAGTTAGAATGCAAACTTCACCGTTTAATGGCAGAAACCTTCTGACAAGTGCTTCAACTTCTCAGAGCTTCAGTTTTCTATGTATGAAAAGATGAGATAATACTCTTCCTTCAAGATTTTTATGAGGCTTAGAAATAACATACATAAATACTAGGAACATAAAAGACAAACCAAGAATGTTACTATCCTTATAATTATCTGAGGCTGTTAAACTAGAAATAAGCATTTCTTAAGTCAGAAAGAGAAAGACAAATGTCATATGATATCACTTGCATGCAGAATCCAAAATATGGCACAAATGAATCTGTGTATGAAACAGAAAGAGACTCTCTGACAGGGAGAACAACTGGTGGTTGACAAGGTCGGTGGAGATGGGGTGGGATTTGGAGGTTAGCAGACGCAAACTATTATATACAGAATATATAAACAAAAAGGTCCTACTCTATAGCACAGGGAATTTTTCTATATCCTGTGAGAAACCATAATGCAAAAAAATATAAAGACGAATGTATGTATATGTATAGGTATAACTGAATCGCTTTTCTGTATAGCAGAAATTAACATAACATTGTAAATCAACTATATTTCAATTTAAAGACAATACTTCTGAGCAGGAGGTAAGTAACAATCAGGAAGAACAATTCAGAAGTTTTACATGGAGATAATAGTTTGAGTAAGAATTATAAAAGTGTCTACAGGGGCCTGACAGTCTATGTATTTGAGATATCAAAAGGCTTAAAGCAATCAGCATCTAGTGATCTGATTTGTATGAAAAAGTGAATATGTAATTTTATGTAAAGAAGTAAACATATTGTTTCTTGATGTGAACCACATGGCAGGGCTATTTTTGCATTTCACATTTTCTAGTTCAGCAAATCATTTACACATAAGATTATATTCAGACTGTAAAAAATCTTTTGTCTAGGTGATGTGATTACCTTTGATAACTGGCGCTTACTTCATGGCCGACGAAGCTACGAAGCCGGAACTGAGATAACCCGCCATCTAGAAGGCGCTTATGCTGATTGGGATGTGGTCATGTCAAGGCTACGTATCTTGAGGCAGAGTGTCCAGAGTAGAGACTGACTCTCCTGTTGCTAACTTCAGTAAGATTCCAATGAGTGTATTTTATAAGATATGACAAGGTTATTTGTCTTCACAGACCATGAGCCATATCAATTATGTATTAATCTCTTTAACACTGAACATGTCATCTTTCTCACAAGAGTTCTCTTTTCTTTCTAATCATATACAATGCCAACTTTTTAGATGTTGTAGCCATGTTCCCTCTTTTTCAAATAAAGCATCTCTTCTGTTCAGATGCATATATAATCTAATTTCTTTTACCCATCTGTGAGAGTCTCCAGAATGCCTTCAAATCATTTTGTGCTAAACCAAATTCTCTCTTCAAATAAGGCTTCTTTCGAATAAAGCTTTGTTTCAAATAAAGTTTGTGTTTCAAATAAAACTTGTCTCAAAACATGTTTCTACTCTGTTGCCTATAGGGTTTTGTTTTTCATGACTGCATATAACTGTCTTTAGCATGCTTGGGAATGCTAGTTTCCCAAGCATAGCATATTGGGATCATGTTTTCAAAGATCTCTTTATTTACTTTTATTACCGAATTCTGTGACCCAAATTTCCAGCCGTCACCAACCTGGTGAGCTAAGCTTTTCTTATAATACCTAAATTATGACATCAAACCCAAGAATATGTCAAATTAAAAGAAAATATAGTCCCCTGCCCTTACAAAGTTTCTCTTGCCCCAAATAAATACTCCTAGGGACTGCCAGGATAGCATACCCCTGTCTGTTATCTGTTCCCTTCACTTCTTGCCTTCAGCTAAGAACTAGTAAAAGTAAAACCAAGATGCAACACTCATAAATGAGCGTGACATCTGCTCATTTATGAGTGTTGTGGACAGCTTTACCTGCTGGTCTTGGCTTCCTCTATGGCCGCTGCCTTGTCCCCAGTGTTGGGACACAGGTGTCACCACCAGCCATGAAAGTTGTGCCTGTTGAGTGTGCCTACTGTGCCCAGTCCTTATCCATATATCCTGAAAAACGGAGTCTTGGCATTTCCATTTGCTAAAATCCTGGTAGCATATAGATTTCTAGTCTATACGCTTGGGGCCCTAATCAAGCCTCTTACTCTGAAAGTCTTAATCATTGCCACTGCTGCAGAGCTCTACCTGTTGGTTTATAACTGAATGAAAATATTACTTCCATCCATGAGTTTCACACTCACACTGTGCCGATGGCACTGAGAATCTGGATGAAGAGTGCCTGAGGCCCATGTCACCACACCCCTCTGTTTTCTGGACTCTGGTATTAAGTTCATGTCACCAGCCCAGTCTCCTCTTTCCTTTGTAACGCTGGCCCCTTCTGGGGTGTTCATTGCCCTTTCCCAATCATCTGGTCTTAATGGGGCTACTATTGTACCACATATGTTTGATTTTTCCAAACTCCAAATGGAGTGGGCCGGGTTCTCGATGCCATCTCTTCTAAGAAGCTCCTAAAATGAAAATAGGTAAGTTCAATAGGGGCATGGCTCAAATTGAAGGGGCAGCTAATACCTAAAAACAAATGCTTAATCAATACCTAAAAACAAATACATTTTTTGAGTAACCCTAGGTCCACCCACTTACAAAACCTAAACGCCAGGCAGAGGCAACACTAAGGTGACTTGTCAAGCTTTTATTCATTTGATAGATACTTAATCACATACCAGGTATATGTCAGGCACACTGCTAGACTAAAGACATAGAAGGACTTGCGATGTACCTAATTATGGTCTGGTAGGGGAACAGATAAGGATGTAGATGATGATGTGTTATATTAACAGAATGGTTCACAGGAAGGCATCCCAAGATTGGAGAGGTTAATGAAAGCTTCAGTCTGAGTTTAATGAGGATTAGCAGTAGTTTTCCTGGCAAAGACAGAAAAATTATTTTCCAGCTCAAAAGGTAGAAGAGGCACAGAGAATTGTGAGTGATCACAGTGCGTGTGCTGATTTACAAGGAAAAAAGAGCAGAGCATAGGAATGGTGTAAATCCTGGGTTTGGATGCCTAGGTTCAAAGAGTAATAATAATCAGTTAACTAGGGGTCTTTGAACAAACAACTTCTTCCCTTAAGCCTCAGATTTCTCTATATAAATGAGACTAAGAATAGTTATCTCGTTAAATTTATATGTGGATTAAGTAAACGTTCACGAAGAGCAGAATTTTCTCAAAATTCTCAGATGATTAGAGTCATGTTTGTGTGTGTACCTGTAATACTACTTCCCAGTCTCATTCTGTGAAGGCTACAGTTTGATGGATCTGGGCTAAGAACCAAGAACTGTATCATTAGCAAAGATCCCAGGTGATAGGCATCATCAGAGAAGTTTAGAAAATATAAATGTAAAGCATTCAGCATGGTTCCTAAGTGAGGGTAAGTACTCAGTAAACGGTAACTGTTGTTAGTTATAATAACAGAGGTTATAGAGGGAGAGACTAGATAAGGATGAGACAACATATGTGATGCCAGAGACAGAGATAAGGACCAGGTCATGAAACATCAAAATGAATGTTGCAACAAAGAGTTGACGTTTTATCTTGAAAGCAATGAGGAGCCACTTTAAGTTTTTTTTGGTTTGTTTTTTTTTTAACAATAGAGTTCCTTGGTCAGATATTCATTTTTAAAGATCCATCTGGCTACACTGTAGAGGAAACTGTAAATGAGCAAGGCTAGAAGTTATAAATCTACTTATGAGGTTATAAATCTGCTTACTGTAGGAAGCTGGATGAGAGATTAAGAAGGACTGAATTAGAATGCTGGGAGAGGAAATGGAGAGATACTTAGGCTAAATCTAGAGAACTTGATGCTTCTCTGCAAGCAAAGAATGAAGGAGAAGTTCATTCTCCCTTCCGGGTTTCTAGTTAAGAAAAATGAGTTAACTGTAATTCCATGCTTAAGGAGAGAAGCCACAAAAGCAGAAGCAAGTTTGTGGGCAAGACAATGAACACAGTTTTGAACAGACTGAACTTGGATTGCCCTTGAGCTGATCTACTTGGCCACTGGCTCTATGGATACATACAGCTCAGGACAGAGACCTGGACTGGAGATCTGCATTTGGAAAGTATCTGAAAGTGGATGAAATTATTACTTGCTTTCCTGGAGACCTGTAGTGATTGTGACCAAAATTACAAGCTTCATGGTATGATGATAAACAAATGATATTGGCCTAGTTTGTGGAATTAGTTACACCTTGAACATAAAGAATCAGTAGTGGCTTATATTCAAAATCAGCTAAACCATGTACATATTGTATTTTATCACTAGAAGATGGCATTCCAAACCAGCATCCTATAGACTGGCTGTTTCCTTCTCTGTTGAAAAATTATTTCTGCCCTGGAAAGAAGGGACAGAGGATTGGATGCTGTTGCAACAATTTCTGAAGTGTTATATAGGACATGACATATTATGGGCTATAGCAGCTGGTGCCGACGGAAGATGACTAGATTTCCTGGATATAATAGTCTAAAGATTTGACTTTCCTCCAAACTCATAATAGATCTGATGTAACTTGGATTAGGATTTACCCCCATTTGGCAGTGCGGACTCTTACAGTCTATTCTATTTCTCTGATTTGACTTGTAGAATATTAGTGTCTTGGCTGGTTAATCGGAATAACTCCACAGGTCACCAGAATGACATGTCACAAGATATCTTTGTTGTCTTTATTTCTCCCCCTAACGGACCATTAAAAGGTGAATAAATGAGTTTTGTTAGTGGGAATTTATGCAAAAACGGGAAATCCATGGAAAAGCTGATGGACACTGAGGGTAATTTCTCTGTTCAGGAATTTAAATTAAGGGAGAGGAGAGACTTTATGAATAAAAATACCCTTTTGTGTTGTTAAATATAATTTTGAGAATAGATTTGAACCAAAAGTTCTTGCAATGAAAGTTTGATTCATTTGGATGTAATGGTTTATAACATACCTCTGTGTCTCTGCATGTATTTCCTCACTGTCTGGAACACTCTTCCCTACCAACTTCTATGCTTGCAAAATTTATCTTCTTCCTTCAAAATTTAGTATAAGTTTTATCTCTCTTGTGACTCCTTCCCTGACTCTCCCAGTCAGGCTTAAAAACTGTTTCCCCTGGCTCCCATTGAGCTTTACATAAATGTTTGTTTTGTTGTTCCTCAGTCACTAAGTCATATCCAACTCTTTGCAGCTCTTTGCCAGGCTTCCCTGTCCTTCACTGTCTTCCAGAGTTTGCTCAAACTCATGTCCATTGAGTTGGTGATGCCATCCAACCATCTCATCTTCTGTCATCCCCTTCTCCTGCCTTCAATGTTTCCAATGAGTCGGCTCTTCCCATCGGATGGCCAAAGTATTGGAGCTTCAGCATCAGTCCTTACAATGAATATTCAGGGTTTATTTCCTTTAGAATGGACTGATTTGATCTCCTTGCAGTCCAAGAGATTCTCAAGAGTCTTCTTCAACACCACAGTTCAAAAGCATCAGTTCTTTGGCACTAAGCCTTCTTTATGGTTCAACTCCACATCCGTACATGACTACTGAAAAACCCACAGCTCTGACTATACAGAACTTGTCAGCAAAGTGAAATGAAAACTGACCTTTTCCAGTCCTGTGGCCACTGCTGAGTTTCCCAAATTTGCTGGCATATTGAGTGCAGCACTTTCACAGCATCATCTTTCAGGATTTGAAATAACTCAACTGGAATTCCATCACCTCCACTAGTTTTGTTTGTAGTGATGCTTTCTAAGGCCCACTTGACTTCACATTCCAGGATGTCTGGCTCTAGGTGAGTGATCATACCATCGTGATTATCCAGGTCATGAAGATCTTTTTTGTACAGTGCTTCTGTGTATTTTTGCCACCTCTTCTTAATATCCTCTGCTTCTGTTAGGTCCATACCATTTTTGTCCTTTATTGAGCTCATCTTTGCATGAAATATTCCCTTGGTATCTCTAATTTTCTTGAAGAGATCTCTAGTCTTTCCCATTCTGTTGTTTGCCTCTATTTCTTTGCATTGATTGCTGAGGAAGGCTTTCTTATCTCTCCTTGCTATTCTCTGGAACTCTGCATTCAGATGCTTATATTTTGCCTTTTCTCCTTTGCTTTTTGCTTCTCTTCTTTTTACAGCTATTTGTAAGGTCTCCTCAGACAGCCATTTTGCTTTTTTGCATTTCTTTTCCATGGGGATGGTCTTGATCCCTGTCTCCTGTACAATGTCACAAACCTCTGTCTTTAGTTGATTAGGCACTCTATCAGATCTAGTCCCTTAGATCTATTTCTCACTTCCACTGTATAATCATAAGGGATTTGATTTAGGTCATACCTGAATGGTCTAGTGTTTTTCCCTACTTTCTTCAATTTAAATCTGAATTTGGCAATAAAGAGTTCATGATCTGAGCCACAGTCAGCTCCAAGTCTTGCTTTTGCTGACTATATAGAGGTTCTCCATCTTTGGCTGCAAAGAATATAACCAATCTGATTTCAGTGTTGACCATCTGGTGATGTCTATGTGTAGTCTTCTCTTGTGTTGTTGGAAGAAAGTGTTTGCTATGACCAGTGTGTTCTCTTGGCAAAACTCTATTAGCCTTTGACCTGCTTCATCCCATACTCCAAGGCCAAATTTGCCTGTTACTCCATGTAGCCTCTTGATGAAAGTGAAAGAGGAGAGTGAAAAAGTTGGCTGAAATCTCAACATTCAGAAAACTAAGATCATGGCATCTGGTCCCATCACTTCATGGCAAATAGATGAGGAAACAGTGGAAAGAGTGACAGACTTTAATTTTGGGGGGCTCCAAAATCACAGCAGATGGTGACTGCAGCCATGAAATTAAAAGATGCTTGCTCCTTGGAAGGAAAGTTATGACCAACCAAGATAGCATATTCAAAAGCAGAGACATTACTTTGCCAACAAAGTTCTGTCTAGCCAAGTCTATGGTTTTTCCAGTGGTCATGTATGGATGTGAGAGTTGAACTGTGAAGAAGGCTGAGAACTGAAGAATGGATGCTTTTGAACTGTGGTGTTGGGGAAGACTCTTGAGAATCCCTTGTACTGCAAGGAGATCCAACCAGTCCATTCTGAAGGAGATCATTCCTGGGTGTTCTTTGGAAGGACTAATGCTAAAGCTGAAACTCCAATACTTTGGCCACCTCTTGAGAAGAGTTGACTCATTGGAAAAGACCATGATGCTGGGAGGGACTGGGGAAAGGAGGAGAAGGGGATGACAGAGGATGAGATGGCTGGATGGCATCACCAACTCGATGGACGTGAGTCTGAGTGAACTCCAGGAGTTGGTGATGGACAGGGAGGCCTGGCGTGCTGCAATTCATGGGATTGCAAAGAGTTGGACACAACTGAGCGACTGAACTGAACTGTAGTCCTTGTCCACAGTGATTTTTGAGCCCAAGAAATTTCAATTTGACACTGTTTCTATTGTTTCCCCATCTATTTGCCATGAAATGATGTGATTGGATGCCATGAACTTAAGTTTTTTGAATGTTGAGCTATAAGCCAGTTTTTTCACTCTCCAAAAGGCAAAAAGACAAAACATGTCCACTGGAGAAGGGAATGGCAAACCACTTCAGTATTCTTGCCTTGAGAACCCCATGAACAGTATAGATGTTTGTATATTCATCTATTTATTCTAGTAATATTCACGAGTACCTAGTACATACAAGACACTATTCAGGGCACTGGTAATACAGTGGTGAACAAGACAGACACAAGGGTCTTCATAGAGCTAATTGTCTAATGGTAATACCAGGCATTGATCAAGTAATCACAGAAGTAAATGACTACAAATTGTGATAAATGTTCTATATGAAAGGTCTAAGAAGCTACAAAAGCATGAAGTAAGAGAGCAGAACTAATATGAGGGGAGTGGTGTTCAGCCTTCCCTGAGGAATTGACTTTTGAGCTGTTTGATGAAGAATGATATACAATAATAGTTTTGACTTCAATCAACAGAAACTCCTAGCCTATCAATAAAGACATTTTTTATCTCACAAAAGTTTAAGTCCCAGAATGAGGCAGGCTCCCCACATCACGTCTCCTCTGTCCCACTCCTCTGTAGCTCTCTTGCTTCTGCCTTACTGCATGTGTGTGCATCAGCCTCAAGCTGCTCAAATGGCTACAAGAGTTCCAGGCATCACATTCAGACATGACTATGTGGAAGGGAACAAAAATTCTGACATTTCCTGCATCTGTTTCTTGGAAGCAAAGAAACCATTCCTAGAACCCATCCTCCAAGCTTTCTCTCATGTCTTCTCAATCACAACTCTGTCACATAAACTCTCTTAAACTAACTTTTGACAAAAGAAAATGGAATTTCCATGTTTAACTTCAATGAGTCAGGATCTGCCCTCTGGCTGGGAAGTAGTCTCCATCACTGGTGCACACATTGTGTGGAGAAGAGCAAATAACTAAAACATCATGACGAAGATGAAATTAGTTGACATGTTGGCAACCATCAGCATCTTCTCTGGTCTCTCTAGAGAGAGACTTATCTAGGTGAAGGGGAAAAGCAGTCAAGGAGAGCATACCAGGCACAGCAAAAAGAGTAACGGCTCTGACATGGAAAGTAAGGCAGCACCTTTGAAGAAAGAGATGAAGGCCATGAGTCTAGAAGCTGAGTAGCCAACCAACAGTGTCCAATAAATTACAAACTCTATAGACAGAGATATTTTCATCTGTGTATCCCCAGTATTTCAGTATCTGTGAAATAAATGAGTGAAGCTAGGGCATATGAGTACTTTCCACTTTACAACTTTGATGAAACTACATCACTTCCCCAGAATCTCAGTCATCTAGAAAAACCTCAGTTTTTATGCTGGGCAAGACCTCATGTATTTTCTGTCTTGCACTTGTATAACACATGTTATCTATGTGTTTATCCAATTTTAGCATCAAAAGCTTTTTCATTTCCTTCCAGGATCAGTCCATTAACCAGCAGAGAACTTCTAGTTTCCAGACCAGCATGTAAGGAACTTCAAAGTCCTTGCTCCATCCTAACAAGTAAAAGCTGAACAAACTGAAAAACCAATAACACTCCCTAGATCTGTCAAACAAATGAGGTCACAGGGCAAACTACTGCCCCAAAACTCTAGAGACAAACAAGCAAGTACAGTGAATCACAACTTATCAGAGCAGAAACTTCCACAGGGCCAGTGCCAGGGAAGGAAAACCTATTTTATAATCGACAAGTACATTGGTCTTTATACATTCAGAAAACAAAGATCATGACATCTGGTCACATCACTTCATGGGAAATAATGGGGAAACAATGAGAGACTTTATTTGGAGGGGCTCCAACTCTTTGCAAACCCATGGACTACAGCAAGCCAGGCTTCCATATTCATCACCAACTCCTAGAGCTTACTCAAACTGATGTCCATCAAGTCAGTGATGCTATCCAAGCATCTCATCTTCTATCGTCCCCTTCTCCTCCTGCCTTCAATCTTTCCCAGCATCAGGGTCTTTTCCAATGAGTCAGTTCTTCACATCAGGTGGCCAAAGTATTGGAGTTTCAGCTTCAGCATCAGTCTTTCCAATGAATATTCAGGACTGACTTCCTTTAGGATGGACTGGTTGGATCTCCTTGCAGTCCAAAGGACTCTCAAGAGTCTTCTCCAATACCAGTTCAAAAGCATCAATTCTTTGGTGCTCAGCTTTCTTTATAGTCTAACTCTCACATCCATACATGACCACAGGAAAAACCATAGCCTTGACTAGACGGACCTTAGTCAGCAAAGTAATGTTTCTGCTTTTGAATATGCTATCTAGGTTGGTCATAAGTTTTCTTCCAAGGAGTAAGCGTCTTTTAATTTCATGGCTGCAATCACCATCTGCAGTGATTTTGGAGCCCCCAAAAAATAAAGTCTGACATTGTTTCCATTGTTTCCCCATCTATCTGCCATGAAATGATGGGACCAAATGCCATGATCTTAGTTTTCTGAATGTTGAGCTTTAAGCCAACTTTTTCACTCTCTTTCACTTTCATCAAGCGACTGTAGTTCCTCTTCACTTTCTGCCATAAGGGTGGTGTCATCTGCATATCTGAGGTTATTGATATTTCTCCTGGCAATCTTGATTCCAATTCGTGCTTCATCCAGGCTGGCATCTCGCATGACGTAGTCTGCATATTAGTTAAATAACCAGGGTGAAAATATTCAGCCTTGATGTACTCCTTTCCCGATTTGGAACCAGTCTGCTGTTCCATGTCCTGTTCTAACTGTTCCTTCTTGACCTACATACAGATTTTTCAAGATTTTTCAGTTCAGGTGGTCTGGTATTCCCACCTCGTAAAGAATTTTCCACAGTTGGTTGTGATCCACACAGTCAAAGGCTTTGGCATAGTCAATAAAAGAGATGTTTTTCTGAAACTCTCTTGCTTTTTCGATGATCCAACAGATGTTGGCAATTTGATCTCTGGATCCTCTGCCTTTTCTATATCCAACTTGAACATCTGGAAGTTCATGGTTCACTCAGTGTTGAAGCCCAACTTGGAGAATTTTGAGCATTATTTTGCTAGCGTGTGAGATGAGTGCAATTGTGTGGTAGTTTGAACATTGTTTGGCATTGCCTTTCTTTGGGATTAGAATGAAAAATGAACTTTTCCAGTCCTGCGGCCACTGCTGAGTTTTCCAGATTTGCTGGCATATTGAGTGTAGCACTTTCACAGCATCATCTTTCAGGATTTGAAAGAGCTCAACTGGAATTCCATCACCTCTACTAGCTTTGTTCGTAGTGATGCTTTCTAAGGCCCACTTAACTTCACATTCCAGGATGTCTGGCTCTAGGTGAGTGATCACACCATCGTGATTATCTGGGTCATGAAGATCTTTTTTGTACAGTTCTTCTATGTATTCTTGCCACCTCTTCTTAATATCTTCTGCTTCTGTTAGTTTGTACACCTTAAACTTACACAATGTTACATGTCACTTACATCTTAATAAAGTTGAAAAAATGATAACACAAAGCATTCTGTGAATAGATTTGGAAGTTTATACCTGCTAAAGCTACTATTTTTTTATAATTCCAATCTAGTTTTAATGAGTTGAAAAAAGAAACGGAGCTAGCAAATGCTATTAAGGAAAATATTTCTTGCTTAAATGCTGTATACTTAATATAAACATTTAATTAAATATTTGAGTAGCATTAAATGCCATATTTTGTCTTATAATCACTCAAGAATGATTTTTCAGAACTGTCTTCTCAAGTGTAAACATTTTTTTCCTCCCAGAAATAATGAAATAACCATTTGCTGATACTCCAATAAGTACTTAGATTTATAAAGCAAAAAATGCTCTTAAATAGCATTTAATTAACTGCTTCCCCAAGTATGGTAACAATAATATTAAAGTAGATTTGATTATTTTAGAGCTTCTGGGATAGACTTTTTAATTTTTGTTATATATTTTATACTTATGACTTTCTAATTATAGTGATAACTGGGCTTCTGTTTATGATAGTGATGTAAAGTTTCCTTTTCCTAATTAAACTTAATAACCATTAGAAGAAAGCTATTTCTAATGGCATATGTGACACTCTTTTCAAGGTGATACTTCACTGGCTGAAGTCGGGAAAATTCTGATCGTCTTATTAACAAGCAAATAGAATGCAAGAGGAGAAATCACTTTCCATGATCATACGAAGTGAGTGACAGACCCAGAGTTCAAACATGAATTTTGGTTTCCCATTCAGGTCTCTTAAGATTTTAATTTCATATAGAATTAGGTTGGCTCCTTGCTGCTTCTGGTTATCCTACCAATGGCTTTACTCTCCTTTTTCTGTGAAGTTATCCCAGAATTTATTCAGAGACAAAAGTGAAAGAATACAAAGGTCATTTGAGGGTCTCATAGACATGAGTGCTAAAGTTCTCAAATCATGGAGCATGTAAAGATCACTGGGAAGCTTGTTTAGAATGCTGACTCCCAATACACGCCCATTTGGATTCAGTGGGCCCAGGTCTTGGAGTGTTGATATTTGACAAACATCCCAGGGAACTGGTGGTAGGCGGTCCATGGATCCTAGTTTAAGCAACAGTGTTTGGATCACGTCCAGAAGTGTTGCAATCTTACTAAAGAGGCATCTGGGACTTTTGATAGTCAGACAGCATCTGCACTTGTTTCACTCTCCTCACTCAATGATTTCCTTTATTTTCCTCTGGTACACCAGAAGCAAAAAAGTATCACAGAGAGAGTCTCCTCGCCCTATCTATATTAGCAGAGGTCAGCAACTACTACTTTCTGTCAGTCCCAAGAAGCCTCAGCCTCTTGTCTACCATACATTGTCCTTATACACTGAACATTTCCTTGGAAACATTTACCACAGCTGTAATACAAGGGTTTTCTCCATAACTAATTATTCAGTTTTTTTCCCTGGAAATTGTTACACTCATAAAACACAGTATACAGGGGACCCAGGTGACACAAGCAAAGTATCACTTTGGGATACAAACTTTTTTCTTTTAAAAATAATCCAAATTTCACACTCAGTAGATAGAAGAGAGGAAAACTTTCCTTTCCTTTTATTTTTTGGAGAAAGTGGCATTTCCAAAAGTCATCCTGTGATGTGCCTGAAGGATACTGGCTATAAAAGTCAAATTGCTGAAATCAATATAATGAGAAAACATTTACAACGAGTGCAAAAGGGGTGTTTTTGGCTTATTTATATATGATGTAAGTAGTGGCACTGAGCTAAGCTTTGCATTTCCTGGAAAGCATACAGAAAATATCACTGTCAATGATGCTTGATGAGCTCAAATATTGCTATGGTTTTTCTCCAAGAAATACTAATGTGCTGACCCAGCTGCCTAGTGTTCACTGTATATTTTAAAAATATAAATCACAAGATTTCTCTTTGAATACATTTATGCAAAATTACAGATCTTACCACCCGAGTTTTTCTAGGTTAAGTCAATATAGAGAAACTTATTTCTTGAAAAGGAATTAGATGTGAGGAAGTAGGTTACAGAAGATGAAATTCGTATAGATATGTGGTTTTATTTTAAGACATAAATCAAGCATTTCCTTTTTAATATGCTTGGGCAAATTTGCAGCCCTAGTTGTTTACAGAGTTAAGACATACATAGAGACTTAATTCTTGGACCAGTGATGGGTCAAGGCCAGATGGGAAACAGGAGGCAATGAATATAAATATGCACATGCAAAGAAACTTATTTAGTGGTTTCTGTTTATCTCCCATACAATTTGCTTTCAAATTTTAGGGAGTGTCTTTGAAATGTGGGGTTCAATCAGCATTAAAATGAAACCTTGTGAAAGTTGGCATTTAATGTTTCTTGGAAAGTTCTGCACTCTTTCTTGGCTACAACTAAAGCATTGGTGACGTATCCTCTTTAACAGAAGTAAGGGAATAACTGATCTCAAGTTTGAAGAAGCCTGCCTGTGACATCATCACCAAGGTGATCCCCACTGGGATTATCTACTGAAGAAACTGAACCAGAATCCAACTGGCAAACCTCTTAAATAAGATAATCTAAGATACCACCTTCTTTTCCTTAGCAGCAACCATTAATAATGTAGCCTTTTAAATTAACTTTGAAAAACAATGTAGTATTTAAAAAGAAAGACAGAAAAAGGTACAATTTGCCTATCAATGAGTCAACCAAACTGGATGACCCGGGCTCATCAAAAGCTAATTATTATTGGCGAATTTTATTTTTTTGTTTGTTTGTTTAATATAAATTTATTTATTTTAATTGGAGGTTAATTACTTTACAATATTATATTGGTTTTGCCATAAATCAACATGAATTTTATTTTTAATATTTTGGCATATAAAAACATGATTCAGCAAGTATTTCTAAATTAAAATAGGGAGCCACAGTCAACATTAGTGACTCTGGATATGAGACTCATCTTTGATGATAAGACTGTCTGGAGAATAAATTCAGCTAAGTCACAAATAAGAAAAGAGCTTAACAACAAAGCTACTTTATTTATCACATCATTGGTACTGAAGTAGCAAAACAGACCAGTGAAATGGAATAGAGAATCCAAAAATAAAACCTACTATGTGAAAGAATTTATTGTATAATAAAATGACAGCTCGATTCTGAAATAAAAGGATGAATATCTTAAGTGATGATTAAAACAACTGACTATTTTTCTGGAAAAATAAAAATAGAGACCTCCCTATCCTAATCTTACACCATCCACAAACATAAATTACAGGTGGACAGATGGATACACGACCTTCATTTTTTAAAAAGAATAAAACATTGAAAATAAACCTAAGAAATGGCACATACAATCTGCATTGAAAACCCAGATGGTATAAAGCAAAAATGATAGCCACTTGACTACATTGAAAAGTTTTTGCAAGTTTTTTGTCTGAATAGAAAACCAGCAAGGGTTGGTGCTGCCTCCCTGCCAAATGTTAAACCTGATGAAACCATAGACATAAAAAGGAAATATGGATTCCCAGATTCATCAAGAAAATGTGAGAAACCCTGCAGAGCATGATGACTGTCTTGGCTGGGTTGTAGAAGATGCAGATCAGAGCAGCCTGGGGCCAAAGATGGTCTGAAAAGCAGTGAGAAGAAAAACTGGAGAAAATCTTTCAAGTTCTCTTCTTGTTCTCAGGCTCGTTACTTTGAGAAAATCATGGCCTGTCCCTCCAACACCCAAATCTGCAGCAATAACAGAGCCACAGGCAAACTTTAAATGGGGTCTGGGTTTCAGTAGTAATATTAGATCAATGTTATTTGATTCTAATAGATGCCTCATAGTTCTACGGGAGAGGGTTCTTGAAGCATTTAAGAGTAAGAAGGCATTTTATCTTCAAATTATCCTCCAATGTTTGAGAAATGATAATACAATATTAACAATTAAATACATATAGGAAAATGAAAAGGTAAATATAGCGAAATGTTAACTTTTGGAGTATCTGAGTTAAGATGACATAGGTATTCTTTTTACTATTCTTGTAACTGTTCAGTAAGTTTGAAAGAAAGGAAAGAAGGAAGGAATCTTTTGAAATGAAGATTATCTACTGATAATCTTTTACATTCGTATAATTCATATTCCCAGATAATATCTCACTGGATACTCATAATGGCTCTATGTGTAGCTAAAGGAAAGAAGGAAGGAATCTTTGAAATGTAGATAATACTTGCCTTGTAGATTTAAACAACATATATAAAATGCTGGGCTTTTCTGAGAGCTCAGTTGATAAAGAATCCACCAGCAATGCGGGAGACCTGGGTTCAATCCCTGGGTCAGGAAGATCCCTGGAGAAGAGAAAGGCTACCCACTCCACTATTCTGGCCTGGAGAATCCCACGGGCTCGCAAAGAGTCAGACTCGACTGAGTGATTTTCACTTTCACGTAAAGTGCTTAGTGGTTTGACTAGAATCTAGAAGATTCTCATTGCTGTTATACAGCCTGAAGCTCTCATAATGTACCTATGCAGCAGCTCTAATGAACTTTTGAATAAGTTTCTGACATATTTTTACTTTTCTTTAACTTACAAGGAGATTGTAACATGCAAGCATATTTGAGTTCCAGAGTTTAAGACCATAAAAGTGTGTACTCACCTTTCCCCCAAGTGTTTTAATGAAAAGATGTGAAGCTAAAATTAATGCTCCCATTTTACAGATAGGATTTAACAACGGGAACCAAAAAACCCTTAAATGATTATATATAATAAATGGTGGGAGCAATCCTGTGTTTCGTGACTTTAGCATGTTTTCTTCTACCATGTGGGCCAAAGCCTTTGTTTGTGTTTTTCCATAACATCTGAAGGAAGAACCTGAATGAATTCACTGGCCAACCCAATACTTAGAATCAGTGTTACCACATTGCTCAGAATGACAGAATCTTGTGTAACACAAACAAATTAGTTCCTCTCAGATGAGTAAAATATTGCCAAAACAAGACTGGCAGTACCAACTAGAGAAGACCATTTAAAAGGAAACTAGACTATATGGGTATAAATAAATCCAGAAATAAACATGAAAGATTTAGATAGCTTTAAAAGACCTGAACACTGTAGACACGCCATGGTGCTAGATGCAAGAGTTTAATATTATAAAAATGTCAGTTTTGTTCCAATCAATCAATTCATAATCAAATGAAATTAGAGCCATAATTCCAACTGGATCATTTATAAACTGTGACAAGTCAATTCTAAAATTCATGTACAGATACAATGTTAAAGAATAGCCAAGAACACTGAAAACAGACTAAGGGAAGGAAAGGGGGCTTCTTTCCTATCAGATGTCAAAGTAAACTGCGTCGCAGTAACGAAAACCACAGTACCGGCACAAGAATAGAAGACGCTTTCACGGTGTAAAAGATCAGAAACATACCCATAATTTCACTTTTGATAAAAGTGGCATTTCATATCAATGGGGAAAAGATGGTCTTTTGGTAAACAGCATTTAAAAACTACTGGCCATCCATTCTGAAAGAATTAAATTTAAATATCTTCACCCTCTCCATCTCATTTTATATACAAAATCAATTCCAGGTAGACTATAGAGTTAAGATAAATATACAAAATATGAACATATAATAAGAACTACAGGAGAATATTTCATAACCATGGAGGGGTAAAGACCTTCCTGGACAAGACACAAAAACCTGGAAGATAAAGGAAAGATTCAGTTCAGTTCAGTCACTCATTCGTGTCCAACTCTTTGTGAACCCATGGACTGCAGCATGCCCGGCTTCCCTGTCCATCACCAACTCCCGGAGCTTACTCAGACTCATGTCCTTCGAGTCAATGATGCCATCAAACAATCTCATCCTCTCTCATCCCCTTCTCCTCCCACCTTCAATCTTTCCCAGCTTCAGAGTCTTTTCCAATGAGTCGGTTCTTCATATCAGGTGGCCAAAGTATCAAGAGTTTCAGCTTCAGCATCAGTCCTTCCAATGAATATACAGGACTGATTTCCTTTAGCATGGACTGGTTGGATATCCTTGCAGTCCAAGGGACTCTCAAGAATCTTCAACATTACAGTTCATAAGCATCAAATAAATCTTTGGTGCTCAGCTTTCTTTATAGTTCAACTCTCACATCCATACATGACTAGTGGAAAAACAATAGCTTTGACTAGACGAACTTTTGTTGGCAAAGTAATGTCTCTGCTTTTTAATATGCTGTCTAGGTTGGTCATAGGTTTTCTTCCAAGGAGCAAGTGTCTTTTAATTCCATTGCTGCAGTCACCATCAGCAGTGATTTTGGAACCCCCAAAATAGTCTCTCCTTGTTTCCATTCTTTCCCCATCTATCTGCCATGAAGTGATGGGACAAAATGGCATGATCTTAGTTTTCTGAATATTGAGCTTTAAGCCAACTTTTTCACCTTTCTCTTTCACTTTCATTAAGAGGCTCTTTAGTTCCTCTTCACTTTCTGCCATAAGGATGGTATCATCTGCATATCTGAGGTTATTGATATTTCTGCAGGCAATCTTGATTCCAGTTTGTGCTTCATTTAGCCTGGCATCTCTCATAATGTACTTTGTGTATTAGTTAAATAACCAGGGTGACCATATTCAGCCTTGACATACTCCTTTCCCAATTTGGAACCAGTCTGTTGTTCCATGTCCTGTTTTAACTGTTCTTTCTTGACATACATACAGATTTCTCAAGAGGCAGGTCAGGTGGTCTGGTATTCCCACCTCTTGAAGAATTTTCCACAGTTGGTTGTGATCCACAGTCAAAGGCTTTGGCATAGTAAATAAAACAGCTGTCTTTCTGGAACTCTCTTGCTTTTTCCATGATCCAGCAGATGTTGGCGATTTGATCTCTGAATCTTCTGCCTTTTCTAAGTCCAGCTTAAACATCTGAACTTCATGGTTCATGTACTGTTGAAGCCTGGCTTGGAGAATTTTGAGCATTACTTTACTAGTGTGTGAGATGAGTGCAACTGTGCAGTAGTTTAAACATTCTTTGGCATTGCCTTTCTTTGGGATTGAAATGAAAACTGACCTTTTCCAGTCCTGTGGCCACTGCTGAGTTTTCCAGATTTGCTGGCATATTGAGTGCAGCACTTTCACAGCATCATCTTTTAGAATTTGAAATAGCTCAAGTGGAATTCTATCACCTCCACTAGCTTTGTTCATAGTGATGCTTCCTAACGCCCACTTGACTTCACAGCCCAGGAGGTCTGCCTCTAAGTGAGTGATCACACCATCATGATTCTCTGGGTCATGAAGATCTTTTTTATATAGTTATTGGACCTCAGAAAAATTTTAAAATTCTATATAAGAAACACTGTCATACACAAAGACATGGCAGACTGATAGAAAATATTTACAAAGTATTTAACAAATGATATAGGGAAAGTGTAACAAAGTTCAAATCATTTTTTAAAAACAATAAATAAATTGTAAAAAAAAAAAGACACAAACAAATAGCTCAGAGAAGAAAAAATGTGATTAGCATATGCATACAAAGATTCTCTATCTCACTAGTAGTTGGGAAACTGGAAATTAGAACAACAATGAGATATTGTGTCTGTCAGACTGGCAGAATTCTTCTGTGAATAGTGACATCAAATGATGAGTCAGAAGTGAGGAAATGGATATTCTTACCCAGAGGAGTCAGAAAAACAAGGCTGTTGAGATGGGAGAGGACAAGCGAAGTTCTAGATGAGGAAAGATGGATAAAAACTACCACGCTTCCTTTCCTGAAGCAAGGCCAAAATGAAATAGGGAGGAAGCCTCAACTCTAAATCAAAGCCAGATTTGTATTATTACTTGCAATTTAGCATGGTAATTAGTGCACTATTATATTTTGTGATTTGAAGTGGCTAGAGAAGGGACAAGACCTAAATGTGTTCTCCTCCAGTGCAGGGGAAGAACTATCTCCTCAGATAAGGCTCAGAAGGGCCACTGGGAATAAAATAACATTGCTCTATAATCAGATCTATGAGCTCTGCTTAGCAACGATTGTATGCATATATATAAAGAATATATGTATTACATGTGTATATGTGTGTGAATATATACACAGACTAAAAAGATACATCTAAATTGTTGCCAGAGGTTTCCTCTGGAGAAGGAAGTGGAAAAGTGAGAATTCTCATAATTGGCATCTTTTTCAATGGTGGTTCTTAAGCAATTATTCCTAAATAGCAGTAGCTTAATTCTGTGGCATTATGAATTGAGGAAGGATGGAAGAATGATTCTGAGACTAACACAACCAAACCTTATTCAGAAAACAAAGAAAGATTTTGTCCTTCAGTTCAGTTCAGTTCAGTCACTCAGGCATCTCCGACTCTTTGCGATCCCATGAATCGCAGCACGCCAGGCCTCCCTGTCCAACACCAACTCCCAGAGTTCACTCAGACTCATGTCCATCGAGTCCGTGATGCCATCCAGCCATCTCATCCTCTGTCATCCCCTTCTCCTCCTGTCCCCAATCCCTCTCAGCATCAGAGTCTTTTCCAATGAGTCAGCTCTTCGCATGAAGTGGCCAAAGTACTGGAGCTTCAGCTTTAGCATCATTCCTTCCAAAGAAATCCCAGGGCTGATCTCCTTCAGAATGGACTGGTTGGATCTCCTTGCAGTCCAAGGGACTCTTGAGCGTCTTCTCCAACACCACAGTTCAAAAGCATCAATTCTTCAGCACTCAGCTTTCTTCACAGTTCAACTCTCATATCCATACATGACCACAGGAAAAACCATAGCCTTGACTAGACGGACCTATGTCAGCAAAGTAATGTCTCTGCTTTTGAATATGCTATCTAGGTTGGTCATAATTTTTCTTCCAAGGAGTAAGCGTCTTTTAATTTCATGGCTGCAGTCACCATCTGCAGTGATTCTGGAGCCCCCAAAAAAATAAAGTCTGACATTGTTTCCACTGTTTCCTGATCTATTTCCCATGAAGTGATGGGATCAGATGCCATGATCTTTGTTTTCTGAATGTTGAGCTTTAAGCCAACTTTTTCACTCTCCTCTTTCACTTTCATCAAGAGGCTTTTTAGCTCCTCTTCACTTTCTGCCATAAGGGTGGTGTCATCTGCATATCTGAGGTTATTGATATTTCTCCCGGCAATCTTGATTCCAGCTTGTGTTTCGTCCAGTCCAGCGTTTCTCATGATGTGCTCTGCATGTAAGTTAAATAAGCAGGGTGACAATAAACAGCCTTGACGCACTCCTTTTCCTATTTGGAACCAGTCTGTTGTTCCATGTCCAGTTCTAATTGTTGCTTCCTGACTTGCATACAGATTTCTCAAGAGGCAGGTCAGGTGGTCTGGTATTCCCATCCCTTTCAGAATTTTCCACAGTTTATTGTGATTCAGTCAGTCCTAATTCATGCCCTTGTCATTTCTCACCTGAACTACTGGTTTCAGTCAGAACTTGACTCAGTTCTCTACACTGGTTTCTTATTAGCTCTGTGATCTTGGGCAAGTTACTCAGGTGTTCTGAACCTAAATTTCCTCACTTATGAAACAAGGTTAAGATTGTAACATTTAACTCTAGAGGTTATTGTGAAGATTAGACATTATGCAAAAAACAAGTGAAATTATGTTTGAAAACTAGCCCAGCATTTCAATCTTTATGACTGATGCAACTATTTAAAAAACTGAATACTTATAATAGTACAAATATATAATACTTATATTAATATACTATACTTAATGCTTAGTATATGGTAGCTATTGATACTATATGAAATTCCTAACTAATATCCTTTTCTCTAACCTTATCACCCACTAGTTCCATTGTGACAAAATCACCTTCCCAAAATAACAGTTAAGTCCCAACTCCCTATTTTTAAATAATCTGATGGGTTTTTTATTACATCTAAATGAAGTCCCAAATCTTGAATGAACAACAAAGCCACATTTTCAACTTCTTAGCCTACCACTTATAAATCCTGTACTCTCCCTGTAACAATTTCATCTCCCAAATATGTGCTTGAGTCTGTCCTTTCTACTTATCCTCTAAGGCTCAGCTTGGACATATCTTCTCCAGTAATTTCTCCCAATTCTTTTCCTTTGTGGGAGATGGTCCTTCTCCATTGCTCTTTTGTATAACCTTGTGTTAAAATCTATTTCTTTGCATTATATTTACCTCATATATGTAATCTTCCTTACTTGGTGGGGCTACACAAAGTGAGAGAAACTAACAAAACCTGAGTACCTCTAATGTGAAAAGCACTGCCTAGCATTCCACATTATATTTTTTTGATTATTCCTTGACAGGCAAAGAAATAAATGCTAAATATCTTGCCCAACTGCATGACTAAGGTGGAGAACCACTATAGAAACTCAATCTTTCTACTCTAAAGTCCATATTTCAGTGCCTAAACTTTGTGCCTCTTGGTGTTCCCAGAACCTTCTATGTGATTTAATATATAATGGTCTGTCTAGTCAAGGCTATGGCTTTTCCAGTGGTCATGTATGGATGTGAGAGTTGGACTGTGAAGAAAGCTGAGCGCCAAAGAATTGATGCTTTTGAACTTTGGTGTTGGAGAAGACTCTTGAGAGTCTCCTGCAAGGAGATCCAACCAGTCCATTCTGAAGGAGATCAGCCCTGGGATTTCTTTGGAGGGAATGATGCTGAAGCTGAAACTCCAGTACTTTGGCCACCTCATGCGAAGAGTTGACTCATTGGAAAAGACTCTGATGCTGGGAGGGATTGGGGGCAGGAGGAGAAGGGGATGACAGAGGATGAGATGGCTGGATGGCATCACTGACTCGATGGAGGCAAGTCTGAGTGAACTCTGGGAGTTGGTGATGGACAGGGAGGCCTGGCGTGCTGCAATTCATGGGGTCACAAAGAGTCGGACATGACTGAGTGACTGAACTGAACTGAACTGAACTGAGGGGAAAAAAAATTGTTAATGTAGTCAAAATGGAGGGAAGAGCCATTTTTTGTGATGGAAAAAGTCCCTAACAAAATAATTCTCCAACAGATGACCATAAGCACTGGGAAAAAGATAGGAGAAAAACAGGAAAGCTACCTGAGGTGTCTGCAGCATAAACAAAACAGAAAAATTGGGAAGGGATATAAAAATTTGGGATAAGGGAACAGAGTAGGATGAGTTTTTCCATTTTTACTCCTTTGGGCTGTCACAAGCTATAGTCATGACATAATGCAGAATGACTAACCCCCTGATAGGAAGCCCTCCCGCCTGCTCATTTGAGGACCTGAGAAAATGAGGAGCAACTTCAGATGGGAGAAATCTAAAGAGTGTGTGAGTTTCGTCCTGCCCAACTCTTTGTGACCCTTTGGACTGTAGCCTGCCAGGCTCCTCTGTCCATGGGACTTTTCAGGCAAGCATATTCGAGTAGAATACCATTTTCCTCCTCCAGGGGATCTTCCTAGACAAGTCACAGTCATCAGAAAGTGAGGAGCAACTTCAGATGGGAGAAATCTAAAGAGTGTGTGAGTTTCGTCCTGCCCAACTCTTTGTGATCCTTTGGACTGTAGCCTGCCAGGCTCCTCTGTCCATGGAATTTTTCAGACAAGAGTATTGAGTAGGTTGCCATTTTCCTCCTCCAGGGGATCTTCCTGACCCAGGGATCAAACCCACATCTCATGTGCCTCCTGTGTCTCCTGCATTGCAGGCTGATTCTTTACTCATGAATTATGGGTAAGAACTCCAAATCATATATGCTGCTGCTGCTGCTGGATACACTCAGATAACTCATCTGAAACTAACAGAACTAAGTTGAGATTTTAACTTCCACCAGTTACACAGACTTTTCAGTCTGAGTTTAACTAAATTAGTTGCATACTAGAACAAAAATTATCAACACTCTTTGGAGGTCTAAACTGGTGTGTTGAGTCCTGACATGTGAATCCATAATGTGCAGATACAACCCAAAGTTACTCAAAATATGAGGAATCAGGAAATTATGAGCCATTCTGAAAGCAAAAGATAAACACCAAAGTCAACCCAGGTTGGAGTGAAGGGCAATCAGATGAAGCAACCAAAAATTTACAAACTTCCAATTATAAGATAAATAAATACTCGGGACCTAATGTACAACAAAATATATACAATTAACACTGCCATACATTATATATGAAAGTTGTTAAGAAAGTAAATCCTAGGAGTTCTCATCACAAGAAAAATTTTTTTTCTATTTTTTTAACACCTACATAAGATGATGAGTGTTCACTAAATTTATTGCAGTAATCATTTAAGAGAAAAATATAATACACAAAGAGAAATGAAAATGAAAATAACCATGAATGTCTTATCAAAAATTATGGGGACCAAAAAACAGTAGAACAATATTTTTAAATTTCTGAAATAAAACTGACAATCTAGAATTTTATGTCCAATGAATATATTCAAGGATGAAAGCAAAAACAACCACTTTTTTTTATAAAATTAACTAAGAGAATTGATTGCTGGAAAATCTACACTAAAAGAAGTACTATTAAAACAATAACTTCTTCAGACTAAACAGATTTGATTGCACAGGAATACACGATTCTTTTAGAATGAGCAAAAAAACATCCGATAGCAAAAAGAAAATGGGTAAACTAAAATCCAAGTTTTCTTTCTTAAAGTTTTTAAAATACAAATAAATATTTAAAGCAAATATTGTCATGATACTTAATTTCACATGTCAACTTAATGGAGCTATAAGATACTAGGTAACTGGTAAGAGTATTTCTGGGTGAGTCTATGAAGGTATTTCTGGAAGAAGACTTTTAGAGTAGTGGAAGTTTTCTGAATGATACTATAGTGGGTGATACATATTATGTTTGTCAAAACACACAGAATGTACAACACCAAGTTCAGTTCAGTGGTTCAGTTATGTCCAACACTTTAGAACCCCATGGACTGCAGCACACCAGGCTCCCCTGTCTATCACTAACTCCCAGAACTTGCTCACACTCATGTCCATCAAGTCAGTGATGCCATCCAACCATTTCATCCTCTGCCATCTCCTCCTGCCTTCAATCAGGGGCTTTTCCAATGAGTCAGTTCTTCACATCAGGTGGCCAAAGTATTCAGCTTCAGCATCAGTCCTTCCAATGAATGCTCAGGACTGATTTCCTTTAGGATTGACTGGTTTGATCTCCTTGCAGTCCAAGAGACTCTCATGAGTCTTCTCCAAAACCACAGTCAAAAGCATCAATTCTTCAGCACTCAGCTTTCTCTATGGCCCAATTCTCATATCCATACATGACTACTGGAAAACCATAGCTTTGAGTAGACGGACCTTTATCGGCAAATAATGTTTCTGCTTTTTATTATGCTGTCTAGGTTAGTCATAGCTTTTCTTCCAAGGAGAAAGCAACTTTTAATTTCATGGCTGCAGTCACCATCTGCAGTGATTTTTGAGCCCAAGAAAATAAAGTCTGACACTCTTTATATTGTTTCCCCATCTATTTGCCATGAAGTGATGGGACCAGATGCCATGATAGAGTGAACTGTAATGTAAACTACAGACTTTGGGTGACAATAATGAGCCTATGTTGCTTCATCAGTGATCACAGATGCACGCTTTGGCTGTTCGTGTGTAAGCACTGGAGTGTACAGAAATGAGCTGTCCTTTCCACTGTATTGTGCTGTGAACTTAGAACTCTATAAAATGTCTACTAATTTAGAAAACAATAAATAGGCATAAACTCTCTCGCAAAGCATTTAAATGTTCTATACATCTGTCTTCTTTTAGCTGTGGGACTAATGGAAAGACAAAAAACAGCAGGTTCTAGCATTGTTAAATTCTCAGGATTTTGCTTTTTAATATTTCATTTAAAGAGGCCCTAACTTTGATCCAACCACTTAAATGAAAAAGAATCTGGACTGAATCAGAAGCTAAATTTTATTTGGAAAAGTTCTGAACAGTTTCCGTCATCAGATTCTTTATAAATGCCTCCCTTAAGTACTCCCTGATTTTTTATTTTGGAAATTCTAAGCAGAGAAGTGTGTGTAGGCTACTGCATGGTCATCAGTGCTCATCAGGGAAGAATGAAGATGAGGATGAAGAGGACGACAGAATGGGGAAGGAAGGGCAGGAGAAAAAGGAGGAAAATGTAGTTTTAAGTATTCTTTTTGCAAGTTTACCTTCTGCTTCTATAACTAGTTATAATTTGATAGCCTAAAAATAATCATTTTACCATTGTCACATCCTATCTTTATGGAAGAGGACTTTTTCATGATATTTGGGTTTAGAAAAAACATAGGCCAAATTTCAATTTTGCCAATACCTTTTCTGTGTTGTCTTGTCAGGAGATCTCTGTAGAATCACAGCAAATGAAACCAGCATGTGTTATATTTAATAGGGCTTGTAAAACTTATTTTGAAGGAAAAAAATTAAGAAAACATAACTCTTAACAGAATCAGAATGGAAAGGTTTTTTTTTTCTTTTTTATTTTATCTTAAATGCTACCTAAGAACTATCTGGACTTAATACAAAGTAGAAAGAGATTAGAGTAGAGGGCTCCAAATTTAATAAAATCTACCAAAAAAAAGTGAGAAGTGCTGGCAGGCTAGCAAAAAGAGACTTAGTCAATAGTTATGTACCCATGGAGTGCAAGAAGATCCAACCAGTCGCTCCTAAAGGAAATCAGTCCTGAGTATTGATTGGAAGGACTGATGTTGAAGCTGAAACTCCCAATACTTTGGCCACCTGACGCGAAGAACTGGCTCATTGGAAAAGACCCTGATGCTGGGAAAGATTGAAGACAGGAGGTTTGACCAATGAAGTTCAGCTGCCCAGTCGAGCATCCAGTATCCCTAAGGACTGAAAATGCTTTTATTTTCAATAAATTTGTTTGGTACTAAGAAGTTCACACCTACCCCTCAGTGCCCTTCTTACTAAGCAGCCAGAGGCCTAAGCTTCTGAGAATTCACAGAAAATGGAGCCACAAGCTGGCTCTAAGGCAGCTAGCTCCATCACTCATCATTTAATGAAGATACCAGGCAGTGTCTGCCTTCAGCTCCCACCAAACTAATGGTGAGGACCAGGAGTTGGAAAACACACATCTTCAGTATCGGTGGTTCTCCAGGACACTGCGCCACCTGCTGAAATGACATGGGATGAACACTCTGATGGTAAGGTAAATAAAAGCCCCTCAAAGGTGCCATGTGTTAATCCCCTGAGTCTGTGAATGTGTTACCTTGCTTAGCAAAGAGGACTTTGCAGATGTGATTAAATGAAAGATTTTGAGATGGGGAGATTATCCTGGATGATCCAAGTGGGCCCTATCTAATCATTAAAGGTCTTTGTAAGAAAGGCCAGAGGGTTAAAGTAGAGAGCAGAGGTAGGAGAGAGAAAAGGGAAGGGGATGAAAGGTCTGGAGGGAGGTTTGAAGATGGAGAATGGAGCCAGGCACCAAGAAATACAGGAAGTCCCTAGAAGCTAGAAAAAGCAAGGAAGTTATTCTCTCTCAGTACTTCCAGAAGAAACTCACCGCCGCCCGCCCAACACCTTGACTTTAGCCCATGGCTCATTTCAGACTTCTGACCTCTAGACCTGTAAAAGTCCACGGAATTCTCCAGGCCAGAATATTGGAGTGGGTAGCCATTCCCTTCTCCAGGGGATCCTCCCTACCCAGGAATCGAACTGGGATCTCCTTCATTTTAGGCAGATTCTTTACCAGCTGAGCTACCAGGGAAGCCCCGTAAAGTAACAAATTTGTTTTGTTTTAAACCACCAAGCCTATGGTAATGTGTGACAGCAGTAATAGGGAGGAATTCAGTCCCTCACTCCAGAGCTGGTACAACTCTGAAGAAGCCTGCAGGCCCTTTGGGTCTTACCACTGATGCCCAGACCCACCCCGCCAGCTCTGTGCTTGTGGCCTCCACTACAGAGGTAGCCATGCAGGCATCCAAGCACCAGCAAGAGAGGCTGAGTGGAGCTGGGCCCTGCCCATGATCTCGCTTGGCTCTACATCTTTCTTCCCCCACTGGAAGTGTCTCCATCTGCTCCAGCAAACCCAGCCCAGCCCTAGCTCTGCAGGACTGACCTCGCCTCTGTATCAGCCTTGACTCATCCCAAGCCAGCAGGGCTTTCTGTGTCCTTAATGCGAAACCCCTGTTCTGGGAGCCATCTCAACTGTGCAGCTCAGCAAATCCGCTTGTGTCAATTTCTAAATTTCAGGTACAAGGAAGAGGGTAATTTAGGAAGGTGCTGAGAGTAGGATCTTTAATTGGATAAGCCTAGTAACCTAATGGTGTGGCTGGGAAAGGTTCCCTATGCCTCCACCTCTCCACCCTCATCATTGGAATTACACCTCTTTCTTTGCCGTAGGCCTTAGTTCACACATTTGTAGAAAGGTGATTGGACTAGATGGTTTTTCTTAGGAGCCACACGTACGTGCTCAGTCACTCAGTCGAGTCCGACTCTGCAACCCCATGAACTGTAGGAAACATCTATCAACCACATCCTAATCTGTGACCTATATGGTTAATTAGGAACCCTAAGGAAAGGGTTTGCTTTATAGATTTAAGCTGCATTCCGGCATTCAGCTTGCAGCCCTGGGGGCCCTCTGCCCAAGAGTTCTTTCCACGGAGTTCTCGAGGCCCCTGGAATTTACTGGTCTGACTTAGCCAGTAAGGCCAAGATTATTTTCACATGGCAGGGTTAGACAAAGAACTCTGTCCTGCCAAGCCCACATCCAATCTTAAATCGATTTCATTTTTATCAACCTAAATCTATCCTTACTTTCATCTCTGCTCAGCTTGATTTATTCTTTGAATCTTTTATTCCTTTCATTTTAACTCTTTACTGTACTTTCACTGTCCTTGATCTATTTTTTTTAAATTATTGCTTATTACTGCTTTATCTTGGTTCTTTTTAGGACCTTATCATTATTCAGTTTTGTTTTATCCTATCTGTTTTCATTGTAAATTGCATTCTTTTTTATTTCCTAGTCAATTTATTTTGTGTTTTACCCTTTCTGGTTATCTAAGTGATATAACTGGGGCTTCCCTGGTGGCTCAGGTGGTGAAGAACCCACTCCAGTATTCAAGCGTGGAAAATGCTACAGACAGAGGAGCCTGGCTGGCTATAGCCTATGGGGTCTCAAAGAGCTGAACACGACTTAGCAACTAAGGGCACACACAAAAGTGGTATACTTGAAAAACATAAGACTAACATCTGCAGTAATAGCCCAGAGTCCAGGCAAGAAAAGTGGAATATCTTTTCTCCTCCGGGAGAAATCTGCTGGTGGGTGATTTCTGAGATATTACTAGCTTCCTGCTCTCAAGGTGAAAGATTAAAATAAAGTAAAATACAGAGTCTCTCTAAGAACTAGGAACTTAAATCCCCTTCCTATGGAGATTCAATGTCCACAAGTGGTTAGAATTAAGGGGACTATGAGATGAGAAGCTTTGGCCTTCCCCTGTGGATAATGTTAGGGAGCTCAGAGTCAGCCAAGGACACTTCTGAGCCTAATGACCACAGACGCCTTCTTGGGGAAAGTGAGTCTGATTACTTTTTAATACTTATTGATTATTCAACAAATTGGTCTCATCACATTATTGGATCTATAAAATAGATTAACTTTTAAACTATATTTAAGTTCATTTCAAAAACAGCATTCACCTGTGTACATTAAACAATTGTTTGCTTCTTTAAACTGATAACATGAACCTTAAAAAACTGAACAGGATATTCTTAGAATATGCATGCGGGCCTAATCCTGGTGACATGAAATATGCTACTGAACATTTTGTTTTACATGTTTTACTTTGAATTTTTTCAGAAAAATGTCTGAAAACTTCAAAGTAGTATTTTAAGGTTAATAAATTGATAATGGCTTTAACTGACTCTTCCAGTAGGTCATTATATATTTAATTTAAAAATACTTTTCTACAAGTTCTGAGGTTCCTTGAAAACTCAGAGCAAAATCTGCCAAATAGAGGACATTACACTTTATTTTTTATTAAATTTATAAAAATTCATCTTAGATGTGCCCCAGGATACTTCATTTTTGCTTCTGTATTTGATAAATATTTTATTATAAGGCTGCTGCTGCTGCTAAGTTGCTTCAGTAGTGTCCGACTCTGTGCAACCCCATAGATGGCAGCCCACTAGGCTTCTCTGTCCCTGGGATTCTCCAGGCAAGAACACTGGAGTGGGTTGCCATTTCCTTCTCCAGTGCATGAAAGTGAAAAGTGAAAGTGAAGTTGCTCAGTCATGCCTGACCCTCAGCGACCCCATGGACTGCAGCCTTCCAGGCTCCTCCGTCCATGGGATTTTCCAGGCAAGAGTGGAGTGGGGTGCCATTGCCTTCTCCATATTATAAGGCAACAGTTATCAAAAAAACTTGTCTGATTCTTTTGACTGTATCTAGAGAAGGAAATGGCAACCCACTCCAGTACTCTTGCCTGGAGAATCCCATAGAGGGAGGAGCCTGGTAGAGCCTGGTTTGAATGTATCACCAAATTTAGATCCTACAGAATTATAGGTCTTCTTGTTTTAAGTCCATTCTGGAACAGAATATAAATATACCCAATTAAATTTAGAAGCTCCATCAAAGATTCCTCCCAAAGTCCAGATATTCCCAAGCACCATTCAGTTTCTCCTGTGGGTTTGGCTTTTATTTGGACAGTTAGTCCTTGACAGACTCTGATTTCTCATTTCTGTCTTCCCAGCACCAGGGCTGTAAGATTGCCAGCATCTGTGCTTCTTCCCTCATGTATGTGCATGCTAAGTCGCTTCAGTCGTGTCCGACTCTTTGCAATGCTATGGACTGTAGCCTGTCAGGCTGCTCTATCCATGGGATTCTCCAGGCAAGAATATTGGAGTGGGTTGCCATGCCCTCCTCCAAGGGATCTTCCCCACCCAGGGATTGAACCCAAGTCTCTTAATGTCTCCTGTGTTGGCAAGCGGGTACTTTACCATTAGCACCACCTGGGAAGACCCTCTCACCTCACACCCCCCCCTTAGGTGCACATCTCTCTCACCTTCCCTACCTCTCTACCTGGCCACTTAGAAATCAGGGAAGACCTCCAGGGCCAAGACAATTTAGAATGCTAAATTAGGGGAATCCTTAACCATGGGATTCGCTGCTCTCTATTACCTTGAGTCCTAACTGCCTTAGTAACAATCTGATCCCTTGCAACAGAGTTTTAAAACATTTTCCATGCTTTCTAATATTTTTCTGTAGGAAGTTTGGTTTGTTGTAAGTGAACCCAGCATAGTCTCGGAGAAACATACCGAGACCTAGGATGAACACATGCATTTTTTATAGTGTATTTTTTTTTCAAATTGGAATTTTTATTTTGATGTTTTCTAGCTTTTTTAAGACAATTTCATGTATTTATTTATGACCATGCCATATAAGCACCTCAGTTCCCTGACCAGGGATCAAACCTGCACTCCCAGGATTGGAATCTTAACCACTGGCCCACCAGGGAAGTTCCCAAAGCATGCATTTTTGATCAACAGAGATTGAAGATGAGGGAAGTGCTGAAACACAGATGTGGAGACAGGAAAGCACTCAGCCTTATGCCTAGAGGAAAACAGGTTCTACTCCTGCTTAGGTATATGGGTCGGAGCACGAAGATGTCTAGAGCCCCAGGATAACACAAAGCATGTCCAAGAAACAGTGAGACTTTTTTAAACAGAAAAGCAAGATTCTTGAAAAAGAGAAGAATCTTTTCAATGTCAACCGGCACTTTGCTAGGAGCCGTCCCTCAACTAGTTCTCACAACAACTCAGATTATCATTCTGCTACACAATTAGAAACATGATGGATGAAACTGGAGCTACAGAGTGAAGTAAGCCAGAAAGAAAAACACCAATACAGTATACTAACACATATATATGGAATATGGGAAGATGGCAATGATGACCCTGTATGCAAGACAGGGAAAGAGACACAGATGTGTATAACGGACTTTTGGACTCAGAGGGAGAGGGAGAGGGTGGGATGATTTGGGAGAATGACATTCTAACATGTATACTATCATGTAAGAATTGAATCGCCAGTCTATGTCTGACGCAGGATGCAGCATGCTTGGGGCTGGTGCATGGGGATGACCCAGAGAGATGTTATGGGGCGGGAGGTGGGAGGGGGGTTCATGTTTGGGAACGCATGTAAGAATTAAAGATATTAAAATTAAAAAAAAAAGAAACATGAAATCTAAAATGATAAAACCACTTGCCTAGATCACACAGCTAGAAAGCAGTATAATGGGAGTGAGGTCTAACACTCTCTCCATGACCTCATAACTGCTCATCTTTAGGAAGGCAACAAGAATTTCACATTCTAAAAACAAGAAGGTCTGATTGTGCCCTCTTTATCCTATAAGTATTACCGAATACCAAACATGGGTCAGGGGTTGAGGAAGAGAAAAAGATGGTGATCTGGTACAGAACTCATGGAAACTCCAACATGTTGGGGCATGCAGGGAGCCACAAGCATTTCTAGAATATCAAGTCCTCAGCGAGACTAAATTCAGAGGCACACTCAGCAGACAGATGGAAAAGCCAGAAAACGAACCCTGTCACAGGTTCTTTGTCCTCCAGGAGTTCGCAACTCCTACATAGCAGAGCAATCATTTGTTTCCTTATCACACGGTGGGGGTAGAGGAGGAGGGAAGGTATCTAAAGAGGAAAAAAAAAAAACAAATCAACCTTAAGAGTTTACAGAGATAGACCTCTGTACAGAGATATAGGACCCACAGAGCCAAAAATGTTTACTATCAGATCTTTACCAAAGCTTTGAGTGGCAGCTCAGGTAGGGTATGCATCTTCCCCATGGCTCCAGGTCCTCTTGTCAGCCTTCTCTGGCTCCAGAAGCTGACTGGTGATTCTAGCCCCTGGGCTCAGGTATCATCTTCTCTCTTTGTCCCTCCCAGCCTGGGGACAGTAATGACTTCTTGTTATTGCTCATCTCTGGGGTGCCTTACTGTCCTCTTAGGCTACGTAGCTCTTTCATCACTTGTGTAACCAATGAGTCCTATCTGGCTCTTTTGTGATCCCATGGGCTGTAACCTGCCAGGATCCTCTCTCCATGGGATTTCCCAGGCAAGAATACTGGAGTGGGTTGCCATTTCCATCTCCAGGGGATCTTCTAGACCCAGAGATTGAAGCTGCATCTCCTGCATTGCAAGAAGATTCTTATACCTCTGAGCTACAAGGAAAGTCCATATAACCAATTACCTGTGTTGAGTTTCCTATGTTTTAAATACTCAGAGTGGCTTAAGTTATTCTGGTAGATCCTGCTGGAATTATCTCTCTTCTAGTTGGCTAGGATGTAGGGCACTATTACCCCCTTCCCAGTCTTGGACAGCTGGTGAGGCAAGCATACAACTGACAACCTTGTCCCTTGCTGCTGACTTGCAGGAAGTGATGAAATAAAGGGAAACTTGGGTCCTCCCTGGTGGTCCAGTGGCTAAGGGCCCATACTCCCAATGTAGCAGGCTTGGGCTGGATCCCTGGTCAGGGAACTAGATCGCACATGCTGGAACTAAGACCCAGTACAGCCAAATAGGTAAATAAATAATTTTTTAAAAAAAATGGGGGAGACTAAACAGTAGCATGGACCTTACCTGAGTATTGAGGGCATTGTAAAGAAATGGCTTCAGCCCTCAGTAGTCTTTCAGCCATTGTGACAGTGGTCAGCCCAGCAAGGAGGAATTCAGAAGCCACTCAGTATAATATTTCCCAAGAATAATATTAGTGTAACCGAATTCTCCATCAGGCTAAGCGAGAACACAAATCATTCTTTGTCAAGCGCAAAGTTGTCACTTTCTAACACACAAAAGGGAAATAGACAGACCCTGTGAACTGTCAGTTCACTCATAAATCTCAAGTGTGAAGCTTTTCGTTGGCAAAAAAAGTCAAATATTTGTGAATTTATAGTTCATTAAATCGATCTGTAGTATGTTTAAATTCATGGAGTTTTATTTGCCGAATGAATGCACACTTGCTTCTAGTAACCTTGCAATAAAAATTAAGTCTGTCCTGAGTTCCTTAGCTATGGTGTAATTGGTATCAGTCAGAAAAAACTCAACTACCTACCTTCAGATTTACCTGAGTTTATTCACTGCCTTGCTTGCACTCAAAAATCCCATATTGAGAGAATTACCTGTGTTTGCAAGGTTTCCTTTCAAAGAACAAAAGCACTTCAAAGGCAGCACTTACAGCTAATAAAATGGAGAATAAAAGACAAAACTGGCCATTTTGACATTCAAAGGAAAGAAACACAGAAAAAAGTAAACATTTCTATGGTTGTCTAAGAGTGATGAACCTTGTGGCACCAAGCAACCCATATTGGGAGCAATTTCTGAGTAAGAAAAGAGAGATGTACTAAAACAGATTGAGAGGAAGTGTGTTCCACAACAAAACAAGATCACAGGGCCCTTTGGGTAGACAGGGGCTTCACAGGATGCCCTCAACTCAAGTTTTCATCTAGAAGAGGAAGCTTGCAGACTGCAGTGCCTGGGCCTTACAGTGTGTTCTTTAGGCAGGACCTCCATCTAGTGGTTTGACCTGAAAATTATTCCCCAGCCTTAATCACACACACACACAAATTCTCTTGTACAGACTTTGAAAATAGAAAAATAGATTTTCCTCTTGTTGCCTGGAAGGGTTCCCCATGAACCCACCAAACCCTGTCCCTCAGTCTCTAAGGACTGAACTTTTCTTAACCTCTGGATTTTGTCATACACTATCCGTTTGTGGCAATTTCATCCAGTTTACCTCTGGGCACACACAAGGAAAGTGATTTCTTATGATCAAGAGGAACAAAGCTGTGTGAGTGTGTATTGTGTGTGTAGTCTATAGAGTGTGTATATGCACTGGGTTGGGGTGTTCTGAGGAAGAGCTTGGTTGTGGAAGAGTGGCCCATGGTAATTGATAAAGGTAGAAATGTAGGATACAGATCAGTAAGAACAACTAAAGAACGAATGAATGGATAATGACATACGAGCAGATGCACAAGTGTGCAGAGGTGGGACAGCATGGAGCCACACCAGATGGGGAAACGGAGTGTGGCCGAAATGAGACCAAAATCAGCTGGGACATCAGTGGCTCATAGTCCTGAGCAAGTGACCTCGAGTTGCCGGATCTCCCTGCTCCTGCCAGTATTCTTGCCTGGAGAATCCTATGAACAGAGGGGCCTGCCAGGCTACAGTCCATGGAGTCGAAAGAGTCAGACATACAACTAAACCATACAACATAGCCAATAAACCACCACCATTGTTATCTTTTGGAGATTTCCCCCTTGTGGCTCAGACGATAAAGAATCTACCTGCAATGTGGGAGACCCGGGTTTGATCCCTGGGTTGGGAAGATCCCCTGGAGAAGGGAATGGCAACCCACTCCAGTAGAATTCCATGGAGAGGAGCCTGGCGAGCTACAATCCATGAGGTTGCAAACAGTTGGACACGACTGAACAACTAAGACACTATACACACTGTCAACGGTCCTTACAAACCTGCTCCTACCTGTGTGCCTGTGATCATGTCCTCGGCTGAGCTTCCGACAGTCTCTATCAGTACATTTTGGAGATGTTTTGGCCACTTACCTCTTGCAGTTCTAAGTGCTATGAATCTTCTTCTCCCATGTGTATATAATTTGTACACAATTTGATGGTTTAAGGATGCCCCCCCAAAAATACATCCCAGATCTCTAGGTTCACTATGCTGTAAATAATAGGTCTGTGACAGTGCTGAGCACTGGTGTAGTTTTTCCTGTTCTTCAGTATTTCCTTACTTTCGTTCATCCTTCAAGGTTTTTCAGCATCTTCTTCATGCATTCTCACATAACATTCAACACCACTGAGTCTGTTTTCTCCATCACTGAATCTACCTGTGTTTTCCATTATTCATCTGTGTTTTTTCTTTCTATTTATGTGCTTCTTTTGTCTGACATTCCTCCTTTCAGCCACACTAAGAGCAGTGTTTTTAAAGGAAATCTACTTGCCCATCAAGGGAGAATCAGGAAACACGACATGAGAAAGTAGACGAATGATAGTGGATGGGAAGAAGTCATGAAGGTGTGAAAACAGGGAAAGAGATGCGAAGATACCAGAGTTTAAACACCCACCAGCTTTAGGGCAGTGGCTTTCAGCTTTTGTGAGGTTATTGCACATTTTTAAATGTTAGAAATGTTGGCAGCTTAGCTGAGGTGAATATGTGAAATAATTTTTTTTCAAAAGTGTGACCAAAACAATGTCACTCCACAGACTCTTAAAATGTGATTTTGGCACTCCACCCAAAGAAAGGTGGGTCTATGTCCCCTGCCCTTGAATTTGAGTGGTGTGTGACTCAGAGCCAATTGGATGCCATGGTGGTAACACCAAAGCTAGTTCAGAAAAGGAGAGCATCCTTCTGCCTCATCCACTGAAATGCCTGCAACAGGGGCCTTCATCATTGTGTAAGCAGCCCAACTATTCTGAGGCCACCATTTCATGAGGAAGTCAAACTAGTTCTTGTGAAGAGACCACCTGGAAAAGCCCCAGAACTTACAGAGAAGGAAAGATACAAGGGAGAGAGCTGCCTGAGAGGTTCAGACCCCAGCTTTCAGACCCCTAATGTTTCAGCTGCAGTTGCCAAATGACTGAAACCAAAGAAAAGACTTCAGAACCATCCAGAAATATCCAGTGTAGCCTTTCTGCCAAGTCATTAGCCTACAGAAACCAAGAGAGGTAGTGAGCATCATTTTAAGCCACTAAGCTCTGGAGTAATTTACTACACAGCAGCAGGAGTTGGAACAGAAGGAAAGACTTAGTACTGAACAAGTCAGGAAGCATTAGAATGTAGTCTCTACTATACAACCACCCTGTCTCCTGTCTACAAAAACATGCTCAATGTCTTCCACAGATTCCCCTCAGCATGTTCCCTTTTAGAGATGCTTAAGCTCCAGTAAAAACTCTTTCTTGGACACTGGCCTGATATTATTATCTTATACCCTTCCCTACAGGGTGTCCCTGACCAACTAAGTTAGTGTTTCATTTAACAGTCATTAACGCAGACAGCAGAAGTATTTGGATCAACATCTAGTGGCTCACTAGCCCCCCTTGGTTTCTAATACCATTATTCAATTAAAGAAGCAGGGCTTCTTGGTGGAATAGCCAATTCCAGAGCTGGGGCAGGGGAAATATAAAGTGAGTCTGGAGGAACATGCAGTGCCAGATAATAAACAAGAGCTCAAAATAAAAACAAAGCAAACAAACAACAACAACAACAAAAGGGTGGCGGGGGAGAAGAGGCATGTCAAAATTTACAAGTTTGGGATTATCAGATACACACTACCATACACACTACTATCAGATATATTCAGCAAAGATCTCCTGTATAGCACAGAGAACTATACTCTATATATTATAATAACCTATAAGGGCAAGAGAGTTCCAGAAAAGGCAAGAGAGTTCCAGAAAAACATCTATTTCTGCTTTATTGACTATGCCAAAGCCTTTGATTGTGTGGATCACAATGAACTGTGGAAAATTCTGAGAGAGATGGGAATACCAGACCACCTGACCTGCCTCTTGAGAAATCTGTATGCAAGTTAGGAAGCAATAGTTAAAACTGGACATGGAACAACAGACTGGTTCCAAATAGGAAAAGGAGTGCGTCAAGGCTGTATATTGTCACCTTGCTTATTTAACTTATATGCAGAGTACATCATGAGAAATGCTGGACTGGAAGAAACACAAGCTGGAATCAAGATTGCCAGGAAAAATATCAATAACCTCAGATATGCAGATGACACCAACCTTATGGCAGAAAGTGAAGAGGAGCTAAAAAGTCTCTTGATGAAGGTGAAAGAGGAGAGTGAAAAAGTTGGCTTAAAGCTCAACATTCAGAAAACGAAGATCATGGCATCTGGTCCCATCACTTCATGGCAAATAGATGGGGAAACAGTGGAAACAGTGTCAGACTTTATTTGGGGGGGCTCCAAAATCACAGCAGATGGTGACTGCAGCCATGAAATTAAAAGACGCTTACTCCTTGGAAGAAAAGTTATGACCAACCTAGACAGCATATTCAAAAGCAGAGACATTACTTTGCCGACTAATGTCCATCTAGCCAAGGCTATGGTTTTTCCTGTGGTCATGTATGGATGTGAGAGTTGGACTGTGAAGAAGGCTGAGCACCGAAGAATTGATGCTTTTGAACTGTGGTATTGGAGAAGACTCTTGAGAATCCCTTGGACTGCAAGGAGATCCAACCAGTCCATTCTGAAGGAGATCAGCCCTGGGATTTCTTTGGAAGGACTGATGCTGAAGCTGAAGCTCCAGTACTTTGGCCACCTCATGAGAAGAGTTGACTCATTGGAAAAGACTCTGATGCTGAGAGGGATTGGAGGCAGGAGGAGAAGGGGACAACAGAGGATGAGATGGCTGGATGGCATCACTAACTCGATGGACATGAGTCTGAGTGAATCCCTGGAGTTGGTGATGGACAGGGAGGCCTGGTGTGCTGCAATTCATGGGGTCGCAAAGAGTCGGACACACCTGAGTGACTGAACTGAACTGAACTGAACTGATAAGGGAAAAGAATCTGAAAAAGAATATATATATATATATGTGTGTGTGTGTGTGTGTGTGTGTGTGTAACTGAATCACTCTACTGTACACTTGAAACTAACACAACATTGTAAATTAAAATACTTCCATTTAAAATATTTTTAAAAAAAGGAGTCAAACTGAAAGAGCTTCTAATGGCCAAAGCTAGAACAATTTCAGCAGAATAACATAGTATTAGATTATGACCCAAAGTATAAAACATGTTCATGAATCCCCCTCACGTAAATTCGTGTCTCAAATGCATGCATGCTCAGTCGTGTCTGACTCTGTGACCCCATGGACTGTAGCCCGCTAGGCTCCTCTGTACTTGGGATTTTCTTGGCAAGAAAACTAGAGTGGGTTGCCATTTCCTCCTCCAGGGGATCTTCCTGACCCAGGGAACAAACTGGTGTCTCCTGTGTCTTCTGATTTGAGAGGCAGATTCTTTACTAACTGTGCCCCTTGGGAAGCCACTGCTCAGCGTACCTATGTGTATACATTGTTATGTATATCTGTATGCAATCATACAGATTACAGTTACATCAAAAATTTTAATGACAGTAATTGCTTGCATATATTACTATGTGGCAGGTCCTGGTCTTAAACACTGTGCAAATATGGATCACCTTAATCCCTAGAGCACCCTATTGGGGTAGATATTATTGTTACCATTTAACAGATGAGGAACCCAAGGTCTGTCACATCAATGCACAAATTGAAAAGGATACAATGAGTATAGCACATTGTAGGTACTGGCAGCCATAAGACATCGGTGGGGCACTGGCACCTCAGGCCTGTCCAGCCACTGAAGAGCCAGGGGTATTAGTGTACCCTTTCAAGTCTCACCAAAAGGCTCTGATATAATTTTCTCAATGTCAGCCTAAGACTTAAACCTAACACCAAAATGCAATTCCTCAAGATCTCTGCCATACAACCAAAATAGTAAACACCAACAGTGTGATAATAATTATACTGATATTTTATGAAAATGATACAGTTTTACTAAAATGCAATGTAGTGTCTCAGAAGTTGTATGAAGTCTCTTAAGTCTCTGAGGAAAATGTTGTTATTAACCTGTTAAGTAAAAAGACAGTAAAATATCTGCCGAAGCAAGAGAACCAGAAAACTCACTCAATGGAGAGACTTAGGAAAACTTCTCAAGCAGAACTTTGTTAACCTGAACACTGTGTTCCCAGAATTTTAGCTGAGTTCTGCTTTTAAGAGGGGAAACACAACAGAATAAGCTGAATTTTCGTTTCTCTTGAACTAAAACAACAATCACAGCATCCGGAGGTCTTCTGGGTCAGAGCAAAGTCAAGGTCCAGCCTCCAGCCCCTACCACCACATGCCTGTTATGTATTAGAACAAAGAATACTGACTCCCTGGGGCAGAGCAGAGAGCAGGCAGTGGAAAGGGGTGGAATACTGGCTACAAAGTACGGGCGAGGTATCAACCAGAATACTTTATTGTTTCTCCTAACAGCTTTTTTAGAAAAAGTTTTATTAACCCCATTTCACATATAAACTCAAGATTCAGAGGGGTAAAATAACTTGCCTAAGATCACACAGCTAATAAGAGTTGTGGATACTATCTGAATTCAACCAAGACTAGCTCCAAAGACTTTCTCTTTGTAAAACCACAACCAAGAAAGGGTAGTGAAAGATATACAGCAGACCCCTGAGCTTGAGGGAAAGCTAGTTCTAAAGATAGAGCCCCAGGAAGGACCTTGTGCTTCTATTCTATGACAAAATGCAGACCCCAAACTCCATGTTTGTAAGAAGGAGTCAATCCACAACTAGGCAGCGGATGGTACATCCTCCTGTTACTGGGTCACCACAGGAGAGGCCAGTAATCAAGAGACAAGTTTGGGGCAAGGAATAACGACTGTATTTGGAAAAGTCAGCAAGCCAAGATGATGGGCTCATCCCCACAAAGAACCAGCTTGCCTGAGTTAGAATTTAGGTTTCTTTTATACCAAAAGAGAAGGAAGTAGTCAAACATCTCCTGGTTCCCATCAGCTCCCTAGAGGGGATGTGTTAATTTCTTCCCCCCTGTAGTCATTCACAGGTGGGACTGGTCAGGATGTTTGCTGTGAGCTAAACAAATGCACTTTAGCTTGATGCTCATTACCTGGGAAGCACGGTTCCCAGAGATGGGCCATTATCCATAAATTAAGTTTATAGGAAATATCCTTTTAGTGATTAACTTCTAAAAGAATACAAAAGGTTCTTCCCTATTACATGCCTAGGTGGTGGTGGGTATGAGCACAAAATAGCTAACTGGGAGACACCACCTGGAGAAGAAGAAAATGAGTTTCATTTGCATGTCCCCTGACTATAACCATGCTTACTATGGGCAGGATACTTTCCTGCTTTTTCTCATTTCATTCTCATTATGTCCAATTCATAAGAAAACACTGAGGCCTGAATTGCTTACCTAACTAACCTAATGTCAGAGAGTCAGTGTCGAGCCAGATACTCTGTTTCCAGAATCCAAGTTCTTAATCACTAGGAAGAAAAAGCAAAGTTCAAATACTGAGATTTAACCCATATCATTTAGTCTATTAAAAATATTGTGTTATTGCCATTATAATACTGAATTTTATTTTATTCTAGTAATAAATTTTATTAGTATTGAGTTTTATTACTATAGTTTGAATTTTAGTACAACTATAATAGTTGGCTTGTTATTAATACTGTATTATATGTATTATTTTAGTACTGTTATTTTAGTTTTATGGCAATAATTATCATCTTTACAGCTCTAGATTTTATTATTGTCTCAATGTTTAGTGTTTTAGCAATAGTTTTTTTTTAATTTTATTGAAGTATAGTTGATTTAAAATAGTGTGTTAATTTCTGCTATACAGCAAAGTGATTCAGTTATACATAAATATTTTTATATTCTTCTTCATATTGTTTTCCATTATGGTTTATCACAGGATATTGAATAATATCCTGTACAGTTCCCTGTGCAGTACAGTAGGACCTTGTTGTTTGCCTGTCCTGTATATAATAGTTTGCATCTGCTAACCCCAAACTCCTACTCCTTCCCTCTCCTACCTGCCTCTTCCTTGACAGCCCAAGAGTGTTCTCCATATCTCTGAATTTAATAACAGTTTTATGGCCTGCATAGAAATGGAAAATAATGACAATAATGGTATGAATTCCATCTCATGTTTGCTTGTATCAAATGAAGAATGAGTAAATCTAGCACCAGCATCAATGCTGCAATTTGGTTTACCCAAAAACACCTGTTCAAAAGCGTTTCCCAAGTGCCTCCCTAAACAATAATTGCAAAAGTGGGAAAAACTACATTTCCCAGAACTCTTTGCAGCTCGGGTACTCATATGACTTATATAGTCAATGAAGAAATATTGGGTTGGCCGAAAACTTCATTCAGGTTTTTCCCTAAGATCTTATGGGAAAAGTAGAACTAACTTTTTTGTCAACCCAAAACATCCACTCAATCTTTAGAAAGCAAAAGTGACACAAGATAGAGGAGTATGATGTAGTGGTCATACTTCATGAGATCAGATCTGAAGCACTTGGTCCTTCCAGGTGGCTACAACTAAAGTTCTGGCACCTCAGGTGATTAAGAGCCAGACATCATTAGCAAAGGAATTTCTTCTAGATGACTTCATATTGCAGCTAGAAGTTTCTCCTTGCTGTGTTCTTCCAGTTGTGTAAACATCAAAACAAATTTCCTGGCCTTCATTTACGTGTAATAAACCTGTTAATGTCCTATAACAAAACCCATTCTTGAAGTCAATTCTGTTATTTATTTATTTATCACTAAGAATCTTCATTACTATACAACACTCCACTGACTGATAGACTTTTGAACTTTTGAAGTGGGAAAGGATATTTAGAGGTTAATGAATTTGAACTATTTCCTACTGTGAGAGAACTTTTTAGAGTAATCTTGACATTCAGCCTTCTTTTTATCCCTTCTAGGAAAGGAGGATTCACTTTGGCTGCTTGAAATCCTTTGCAGTCCACAATGCTCTCATTTGGCATGCCCTAAAATGTCTTCTGTAGGAAAGCATTTGTATATACGCATTTAGGGTTATGTGGTTAGATACATTTGGAGAATAAACGCTAAGCTAAATAGTTACATAGCTTATTGCAGAATTTCTCAGAGCCTTTCATATACCAATATTCATAGATAATCTTCAAGAAGTCGTAAGCTATGCATTTATTTTCCAAACATTTGGTGAAACATTTTTCTTTCGTGATGAATCTCCAAGAATCTCTGTCACACGAGATGACTTTCATGATACTTGCCTTAAATTAGTGGATCACCAGAAGAATAGGAATTTCAACTTCAGAATAGATGAGTGAAGAGGTTTGGAAACCAAAGATCATTCGGCCCCCTAAGATAGCATTGGTCATGTATGGATGTGAGAGTTGGACTGTGAAGAAAGCTGAGTGCCAAAGAATTGATGCTTTTGAACTGCGGTGTTGGAGAAGACTCTTGAGAGTCCCTTGGACTGCAAGGAGATCCAACCAGTCCATTCTGAAGGAGATCAGCCCTGGATTTCTTCAGAGGGAATGATGCTAAAGCTGAAACTCCAATACTTTGGCCACCTCATGCGAAGAGTTGACTCATTGGAAAAGACTCTGATGCTGGGAGGGATTGGGGGCAGGAGGGGAAGGGGATGACAGAGGATGAGATGGCTGGATGGCATCACTGACTCGATGGACATGAGTCTGAGTGAACTCTGGGAGTTGGTGATGGCCAGGGAGGCCTGGCGGGCTGCAATTCATGGGGTCGCAGAGTCGGACACGACTGAGCGACCGAACTGAACTGAACTGAAGACAGCATTACAGAAAAGCCACCAACTTCCCAATCTTGAGATCAGTACTTTTTTCCCAAGAGCCCCAACTCAAGAGGAACCCTGCTGTGTGATCTGAGTTGCTGCCTCTCTTCTGGTGTTCCAGGTTATCTACTGATACATTACAGTTCATCCTGACACTTAGTGTTACAAAAATAGTAGAGAGAGTTCCTACACACCCATCACCCAAGGTTCTCTAATGTTAACTTCCTATACAACCTTAATACATGACCACAGTTAACTAATTTGGTATCATGCTTATTGACTAAACTACAGACACTATTAAACTTCACCAGTTGATCTACTAATAATTTTTTTTCTACCCAAAGATCCTAGCCAAGATCCCACATTATATTTAGCTGTAATTTTCCCTTAGTCTCTTCCCGTGTGTAACAGTTTATCACCTCTGTCTTTCATGGTCTTGGCACACTTCTGACAAGTACTAGTCAGCTATTTTGTAGGCCAGTTTTCTCATAACTGGATAGAGATTAGGGTCAAACTACTCACCTGATACCTGGCTTCTAAGAGGAAAAAGAGAAGTTACTTAAATCCTGTCCTCTTAAATCCTGCCAAGCATTACATCACTGCATTCTATTGGTCAAAGCAAGGCATAAGTCCCACCCAGATGCAAGGGGAGGCGCTGGACACGAGATGCCGACTGACCTACAGCCATGAAAGAAATAGATGGTGGCTGTCTTTGAAGATCATCTATCACAACAGGATTTTGAAACACATTTTAAAAATCCACTTAGCAAGACACATGAAAGCTGGGAATTTTCCACTGTCACATTGAACATCTTTAATTATATGAAACCTGTTTAAAATAGGGCTAGTAGTAACTGCTCCGTATACTTTACAGGCTGTGGCAGCCATGGAGGAGTGCTAAGATCACCCTTGAAAAAGAAAAACTTCACGGAGAAGTACAGTTAGCCAATAGATTCCAGCAGCCTCACTTTGGGCATTTGTGATAGCAATTCATGCCAGGGCCACACCCTCCCCAGGCAGCTTTTAGCCAGTGACTGAGTATGGCAGTGAACTAGAGCCAGGCCATTTCTGCTTGTCACAGGATTTCTCCAAGGAGATCCTCCTCAGCTCACAGATGCATTTTTTTTTTTTCACATCATAACACCCGCCCTCTGAGATTGGATTGCATCTGAAAATCATTCTAGAACAGACAACAGTTGTTAACTAATTGCTTTGGCCTTGCATGCACAAACATGAAAAGCCACAGTTTCAAAACTGTCAGAATGGGTGTTAGTTTGGAAGAAAATCCCAGAAACAACTGTAGGCCACCCTTTTAACCTCTAGGCACCAAATGCTGTGGGAGGGGATGAATCAGAGGCGCTCAGCAACATTTCCCAAGTAGGAAGCAAAAGACGGCTAATCCCACGGACTCACAAATCCAACTAAAGAGCCCAGTTCAGATGGCTTTCAGATCAGCCATGAATTCTTTTATGAAACACTGTATCACCAAGGCTCTTGAAAGTGAAAGTGAAGTGAAAATCACTCAGTCATGTCTGACTCTTTGTGACCCCAGGGACTATACAGTCCATGGAATTCTCCAGGCCAAAATCTTGGAGTGGGTAGCCTTTCCCTTCTCCAGGGGATCTTCCCAACCCAGAGATCAAAGCCAGGTCTCCCGCATTGCAGGCGGATTCTTTACCAGCTGAGCCGCAAGGGAAGCCCGTGGCTCTTGATCATACTGGAAAAGCTTGACATCCATGCCTCTGAATCAAAACGACTTTCAGGAAAATCTAACTCTAACAGTAAGTTTCAAGAATACTGAAAACACACTATTTCACATATATTTTTATTTGGTTATATTTGGTAGAGCACTGTATAGTAACCTTTTTATATGTTCTTTCAAACAGCATTAAAACCATAGTGCTAAAACTTTATGTCGAAGTTCGACTGGCAGTGTTTTTCCCTTCTTAAGGTCTACTGTATTTCATCTAGTTTGAGACACCATTTATTTTTAAGATATAAAATAAGGGCACATCTTAAAAACGAATGGTGTCTCAAAGTAGACAAAATACGGTAGAACCACTTGATTCTCTTGCTTTTTCTTGATTCTCTTACTTTCTTCCTAGAACACTTTTTTTTTCTTTCTTTGCCTAATTACTCTTACCCATCCTCTGAGTTTTGGCTTAATTATCACTTCCAAGAAGTCTTCCTTAACCCGCCTACCCTTACCCTCAGACTATGTGAGTACCCCTGCTGTGTGTCTCCACAGCACCACGTCCTCCACTCTCATAACTTTCTCATCCTTTACTCTAACGGTTTGTATGCTTTTCTATCTCCTTCACAGGGGGCTTCCCTGGTGGCTCAGATCGTAAAGTATCTGCCTGCAATATGGGAGACCTGGGTTCGATCCCTGGGTCGGGAAGATCCCCTAGAGAAAGAAATGGCGACCCACTCCAGTACTCTTGCCTGGAAAATTCCATGGACTGAGGAGCCTGGTAGATTACAGTCCATGGGGTCACAAAGAGTCGGATATGACTGAGCAACTTCACTTTCTTTTCTTTCTTTCTTTCACAGGCTATAAACTCCTTGAAAGCAGGGGACTCCTCTGTCTTGCTCACAGGGTACCCTGCACAGCTGGCACTCAATAAAGATTCATTCAACAAAGAATAAATTATCAAATGAATAAGTGTCTCCATTGCAAGCATATCTATTTTGAATGCTGAAGCAATAAGAATTCTATCTCACAGATGAAGCACAGCAACTATGAGGCTAGTTAATGAGACCGGCAAAGCTAAAATGTTATAAGGTTCCACACAATAATAGGGATCTCTGACATTTCTTGGGTATTTACTGTGTTCTGACCTCTGTGTATGTATACTTTCACTTAATTCTCATAGTCACTCGGGGTTAGGTAGATGTTGTTAGTATTCACACTTTATGAAAAGGGAAATGAGAGTGCAAAGAGGTAAAAATTTCCTAAGATAATGGTGGCTTCCCTGGTAGCTCAGATGGTAAAGACTCTGCTTACAATGCAGGACACCTGGGTTCGATCCCTGGGTTGGGAAGATCCCCTGGAGAAGGGAATGGCAACCCACCCCAGTATTCTTGCCTGGAGAATCCTATGGACAGAGGAGCCTAGCAGGCTACAGTCCATAGATTAACAAATGAGTCAGACATGACTTGGTAACTAACACATACAAGAGAGCTAATCATTGGTGCAGTTGAGATACAAACCAAGGCAGACTCCCAGAAGTTCTACTCTCAATCACAACATTAGAAACCAGGTAAACTGCATCACAATATTTAGCAATAGTAAATGCTATTAGGTACTAGCAGATGACTTCTTAAGAACCTGGTTTCAAGCTGATCCAGGACAAATTGCTTTATCTCAGTGGATATAGATACTAACAAAAACAGAATTAATTCTAGTAGGGTTAAAAAGTCACTTTAATACAAGTTAGGACCCCTCAATTCTTTATACACAGCCAGCTCTTCAAGTGGCTATATAATCCTGGGTGAATCACTTAACTTCTCGGAAACTCAGTTTCTTCTCTAGTTAAAAAAAGGTGGGGTAAAGCAACTGAACCCACAATCCTCTGATGGGGTTCGTCACTTTATCTCAAAACAATTAACAGGTACACCAAGTGGGAGAGATCAGCAGTGGTTATCATCCTATGCCAAATATTGAATTCGAGGATGTAACTTAAACTCCAGTGTTTGTTCTACAAAATTCAAATAATGTTTGGCAAGGTGAAGGGCTCTTGATCCCCTACCTGAAAGCATAGGTTTTCACATTTCAGCCATGGATTTCTATTCCCTTCCTACTATTAACAATGTTTGCATTAGTGGGGAGAGGGAAGCCCAGACTTGTGTTGACAGAGTTCAACTGTTGGGGAAAAGTACATACCTGGAGGGGGAACAGTGTTTAACAAGAAACAAGGCATCAGTCTCCACCTGACTCATTCCGAGCTGGGCCTCCCTCTGCTGTCGCTTTGTTCCAGCACTAGATCAGAGGTTCATGTGGAAACTTGTTGAAGTCAAGCACTATCAAAAACTGCAGCCCAGCTCTGCTGCAGAGGAAAACAAGATTCTAGCCAGATGAGTGTGGGAGCCAAGGCTACTGGGAAGAGCTGGAGATACTTCCCAGGGCTCCAGGGAGAAACAGGCCCACACTCTTCAGTGTCACAGGACTGCCGAAACTATTTATTTATCCAAACCTTTGGGGAATGCTTTTCCAATAGGCCCTGGAATCCTTTTTCTTTTCTTGACTTGGTAAGAAGTTAAAGGTCATAATAAGTTATTCGCAAGCTTTGCCTTCAAAGCTAGATTCTTATGTCAAGGAATCCAGTATTCTCAGGCTTCATGATTGTACTTTGAGCAAGATAAATACGGGTGAATTTCTCAACTTCTCAAAGGTTTAGTTTCCTTACCTAGCAAATGAAAATAATAATGCCCACAATCTGCAGATTAAATGAGATTAGAAAGTGTCCCTAACATATAGTGTACTTAATAGAGGGAGCTCTTTTATGATTCCTTTCACAAAGGATATGCATGTGCTCACTCACTCAGTCATGTCTGACTCTTTGCCACCCACCAGGCCCCTCTGCCATGGGATTATCCCGTCAAAAATACTGGAGTGGGTTGCCATTTCCTCCTCCAGGGGATCTTCCCAACTCAAGCACTGAACCTGTGTCTCCTGCGTCTCCTGAATTGGTAGGTAGATTCCTTATCACTGAGCCAGCTTGGAAACCCTTCATAAAGGGTATCCCAAGATCAAGAGAAAAAAAAAAAAGATCAAGATCAAAAGAAAAAAAAATCCCAAGGAAAAAAAATTTTTTTTTTCATTTATTGTCTGCACTGGGTCTTTGTGTATGGACAGACTTTCTCTAGTTGCAGCCAGTGGGGCTACACTTCGTTGCGGGGCACAGGCTTCTCACTGCAGCGGCTTTCCTTGTTGTGGAGCACAGGCTCCAGGCGCACAGGCTTCAGTATTTGCACCATGTGGGCTTAGTTGCCCCGCAGCATGTGGAACCTTCCCAGACCAGAGATCGAATTCATGTCCCCTGCACAGGCAGGTGGATTCCTAACTATTGGACCACCAGGGAAGTCATCAATCATTTTTTTTTTTTTTAATCCTCTAAAACCAACCAAACTTGGGAAAGCAGCCCTTCTACTTAGAGATTTTCTAGAAGATCTTTTTTGGTAGTTTACAATAATTTTTCTTCACATAAGTAGAACTGAAAAAAAAAAAAGTTGAGATAAATGTATAGAGAGATAGATAAATTGCATTTCCAATTTGTATTCATTCAACAAACATCTAAAAGCACCAGACTTGGAGTAGGATAATAACTGCTTCCTTTTTAAAGAACTTTTTAGCTTACAATGATTTCTCACAAGCATTTATTCATTTGAAATTCCATCATACTTTTTTTAATTGAGTATAGTTGATGTACAGACAGTATTACATAAATTACAGGTATACAATATAGTGACTCACAATCGTTAATGGTTATGTGATTCACAATTGTTAAAGTTTATATTCCATCTATAGTTATTATAAAATATTGGCTATCTTCTCTGTGTAGTATGATATATCTTTGTAGCTTATTTTATACATAATGGTTTGTCCCTTTTAATCCCCTACCTCTAGATATGGCCCCTCCTCCTTTCCTCTCCCCACTGGTAACCATTTGTTTATTCTCTATATCTGTGGCTATTTTTTGTTATATTCAGTATTTATTGTATGTTTTAGGTTCCACATATAAGTGAAATTATACAATATTTATCTCTCTCTCTGCTGTGGAAAGATACAGCATATTTTTGGATTAGAAGAATTAATATTGTTAAACACTACCCAAGGCAATCTACCATTCAATGTAATCCCCATCAAAACACCAATAGCATTTTTCACAGGTAAAGACATTTACTCATCGATTAGAGGTAAGAGGGAAGTTATAGCAGTCAAGTGAGTGCTAGATCATAGTCTTTAATATCAGATAAACCTCAATTTGAGAATTGGATCTGATACCAGTTCTGTATCCCCTTGAGCAAGTTCCCTTTCTGCACCTCATCTGTGAAATGGGAATAATATGCCTATTTTGTAGAGTTATTGTGAGGATCAGATAAAATAATACTTAGAGGATATGGTTACACACACTGTGTAACATAGCTTAGCACACTATCAGTATCATCATGGTCTTTATTATAGTTTTTATTATTGTTCAAGGAGCCAAACTTGCAGAATTAGGGCTAAAACTCTTGCTTGCTAAATTCCAGTCCAGTCTTTTCTGCCATAGCGATAGTTTTCAAACATTTCAAACATTACCTCTTTAAGAAAACAGTATCGTATATTGCTCATGTGTCTATAACACAGCAGAGGTTGTTAGATTTGGAGGAGGGAAGCTGAAGTGCCTCCTGCCCACCCCTACTTCCCACCACACAGACAGATATCTCTCCACACGTGACGCTGCATTCACTACCAGGTCAGCTACCTGCACTCACCACTGCCTGAGAGTCACCAGGCACTTGGTCTCAATGAGTTAAGCAGACAGGTAGACAGCAGTGCTTCCATTTGCCTTGTCAGGGCCATTTGTCTCTTCTCCTACTTATCTTGCTTTGCTCCTCATTTGCTGTCAATCTCGTGGTCCTTTGATCATCCACCTTTTTCTGATTCATGGGCTCCGTCAACTTGACCACTTCCTAAGTGTTAGCAAGGACTTGAGCCTTCCTGTTTTGTTCTGTCAACTAAAATCTGCTCTCCTGGTTCATGGACTCTCATCCACTTTGCACCCGTCACTGCTTGTAGGAGAGGGGACACTTCCACCCCTCTCCTTCCATCATGCAAGCTTTTGCCATCTCTTCCTAGCTTGCTCCCTCACTTTTCAAGAGAGGAAGAGTTATTTATCTGATTGATCAAAATTCTAGATCATTTTTCACATCATATTTTCTTTGGGGTCAGATTCCTGTGTGCAGAGGTAAAGACCCATCTATCCCTTTACCTTCTCCAGGTGACTACAAGTAGACATCCAGGCAGGCCCACTGTGTTTCCACATGCATGCCTAGGCATGCTAGCCTTTCCCTCTATATAGTTCAGCAGGTTAGAAAGATCCAGATTCAAGTTTTTGAGACCTGAAGCCCAACTTAGTCTTTAAGCTAAAGTCAGGATTCAGCCTAGAATGTAACAGTGAGGGTCATTGGATATGTACACATGCAGGTCAGTTGGAGTCCCAGTTAACTGCTACTCCTGACTGTATTTCCTACTGGGAAATCAACTGGGAGAAAAAGTGACTGGTGGGAAGATCTAAGCCTTCCCATGCCCTGGACAAAAAACCTTTAATAATCTCACCTCAAATCTGAGCACTTGTGTGACCTTTCTTCTTTAAGCCTGGCCCCCTTTCTCTGCTCCCAACTGTTCACAGGTCCCTCACTCTACAGTCATTCCCCTGGTGAAACAGAACATGGCACACACCCCAGTTTGTGCTCCTCAGGCCCTGAGCCCAATGTGTCTTTCCCACCACAAATCCATCCTCTACCTGAAGTCTTCCATTAGCTCAATCAGAACGAGGTATCCCTCCTCTGCTTACATAGCACTTAGCTTTTCATTAAGTTATAGCACTTGTCTCATTCAGCCTCTTGTTCTAAAAGTTACTTATAACAGGTCAGTCTTTCCCTCGAGATTGGAAGCAACACAAAAGCAGGGAGCCTGGTTAGTCATTTCTGATACCCCCTCAACTTCTACTCTTGGGCTTTGCAAACTGCAGATGCACAAGAGTACATTGTGACTTGGAGCCAAATAATGTCCCAATAAACCTGATCAGAAGAATTATATATACAAGAACTTCAAGATATTCAAGCTGGTTTTAGAAAAGGCAGAGGAACTGGAGATCAAATTGCCAACATCTGCTGGATCATCAAAAAAGCAAGAGAGTTCCAGAAAAGCAACTATTTCTGCTTTATTGACTATGCCAAAGCCTTTGACTATGTGGATCACAATAAACTGTGGAAAATTCTGAAAGAGATGGGAATACCAGACCACCTGACCTGCCTCTTGAGAAACCTATATGCAGGTCAGGAAGCAACAGTTAGAACTGGACATGGAACAACAGACTGGTTCCAAATAGGAAAAGGAGTATGTCAAGGCTGTATATTGTCACCCTGCTTCTTTAACTTCTATGCAGAGTACATCATGAGAAATGCTGGGCTGGAAGAAGCACAAGCTGGAATCAAAACTGCCGGGAGAAATATCAATAATCTCAGATATGCAGATGACACCACCCTTATGGCAGAAAGTGAAGAACTAAAGAGCCTCTTGATGAAGGTGAAAGAGGAGAGTGAAAAAGTTGGCTTAAAGCTCAACATTCAGAAAACGAAGATCATGGCATCCAGTCCCATCACTTCATGACAAATAGATGGGGAAACAGTGGAAACAGTGGCTAACTTTATTTTGGGGGGGCTCCAAAATAACTGCAGATGGTGATTGCAGCCATGAAATTAAAAGACGCTTACTCCCTGGAAGGAAAGTTATGACCAACCTAGATAGCATATTCAAAAGCAGAGACATTACTTTACCAATAAAGGTCCGTCTAGTCAAGGCTATTTTTTCTCCAGTAGTCATGTATGGATGTGAGAGGTAGACTGTGAAGAAAGCTGAGTGCTGAAGAATTGATGCTTTTGAACTGTGGTGCTGGAGAAGACTCTTGAGAGTCCCATGGACTGCAAGGAGATCCAACCAATCCATTCTAAAGGAGATCAGCCCTGGGATTTCTTTGGAGGGAATGATGCTAAAGCTGAAACTCCAATACTTTGGCCACCTCATGTGAAGAGTTGACTCATTGGAAAAGACTCTGATGCTGGGAGGAATTGGGGGCAGGAGGAGAAGGGGATGACAGAGGATGAGATGGCTGGATGGCATCACCGAATCGATGGACATGAGTTTGAGTGAACTCCAGGAGTTGGTGATGGACAGGGAGGCCTGGTGTGCTGCAATTCATGGGGTCGCAAAGAGTTGGACACAACTGAGCAACTTAACTGAACTGAATATATAATTAACATAATAATATATAGAATACATTCGTAGCTTGCAAAGAATAATTATAAATAAAGTGAAAGTTGCTCAGTCATGTCCGGCTCTTCGTGACTCCATGGACTGTGACTCCATGTCCAATTCTCCAGGCCAGAATACTGCAATGGGTAGCCTTTCCCTTCTCCAGGGGATCTTCCCAACCCAGGGATATAACCCAGGTCTCCCACGTTGCAGGCAGATTCTTTACCAGCTGAGTCACAAGGAAAGCCCAAGAATACTGGAGTGGGTAGCCTAGCCCTTCTCCAGCAGATCTTCCCAACCCAGGAACCTAACTGGGGTTTCCTGCATTGCAGGAGGACTGAGCCACCAGCTGAGCCACCAGGGAAGCCCAGTTATAAATAGGTAAATACTAAAAGATGCTTATATTTTATATTTATAATTATTGCTTGCTTGCATGCATGCTTAGTCGTGTCCTATTCTTTGTGACCCTATGGACTATAATCCGCCAGACTCCTCTGTCCATGAAATTCTGCCCTTCCCTTCTCCAGGGGATATTCCCATCCCAGGGATCAAACCCATGTCTCCTGTGTCTCCTACATTAGCAGGCAGATCCTTTACCACTAGCGCCACCTGAGAAGCCCAAGTCTCCTCCAAGAACTCACCAAAAACACAAGTGCCGAATGTCTGGAAAATGTGCCCTTTTGTAACAAGGTTGCTACTTTCTCCCCGCTTTCACTTTCCTTAAGACTCTGACATCTGATGATGGGTTGGCTCTAAGAATAGAAACTCCAGACAGAAAGGAGCCCAGCCTCTGGGTAGCTCTGGAGAGACTAGGGCATGCTGTTGTTTCCTCTGCCAGAGACCCGCTTTCAAGTTTGGTTGAGGAGGCCCCAGACAATGAGACTATGTTTCCACCCGGCTTTTTTTCACTTGTTGAATGCAGGCAGGTCAGCGGAGCCTGCAGCTGACAGCTGTGTTTACGACTTCCCATCACCCTTGTTAATTTATGAATTCTGGGCCTGGTGCTCACCCTGAATAGACGTTTGCAGCATGGGATGGTGGCAAGTCATCCTTACAGGAGAGCCACACAACACCTGGGCACTGGTGTTAATCAGGGGCATTGCAGGGCATGCATGAGGGTGGGTAAAAAGCGGCTGAGACAATAGAACGCAAGCCTTATGCATGAAGGTTAACCATCCTAATACAATTCACTGATGCTGTCAGATTTAGTTGCCACAACTTTGAAGACTCTGACTCCTGCTTTACAAATGCACTGCACATTTCAGATTACATGCCTTAAAAAGTGTCCCCAAAGATGTGAACTGAAAATTATGACTACTTCCACTGAAATGATCAATTATTCCCTGAATCATAAGAGGTATCAATAAATCTTAGCAGAGGGTGTAAAGAAGCAGCTACCAGATCCTACGGTAATTCCAAAGAAGGAAAGGGGTCTGTCTCATGTCCTAAAAAGACCTACCTCATCATAGACTCCAACTTTGGAAAGCTTTAACACGGAAGCAGGGGAAATTGAACTAGAAAATGGCCTCAGTCTTCAGAATTTTACTTTCTAGAAAGAAAATTGTCTATTTGTGGTATTGTAATGACAAGTGATTATATCCTCAAATAAGGTTGCTCTGTGTGTGACTAGAGTCAAACAAAAATAGCCAGAACAGACTTGCTATTAAAATATTCATGAAGTTTTAGACAATTACCATGATTAGAAAAACTTGGGTTTTCATATGTAGAGAAAGTATCCCTGTCTTTTAGAATGCAATAGATCTAATAGTTTTTGTGATTATCTAATAGAAAAAAATCCTATTATATTAATACCAGGTGCCTAAGAGAACTCAGAATTTTCCTACTTCTGGCTGTATCACAGCCAGCTGTGTGACCTTTGACTTCTCGCCTCCCCATCTAGTCTTCACTTTCCTCGTCTGCAAAACGACAGTAACAACACCTGGCTTGGTTCCTGCATTTCCCAGGACTGTCGATCTCTAACTGAGAATGGATGGGAAACTGATTTGCAAACATGAAGGAAGAATAGGATGATGACAATTATATTCTAGAGCAGATTTCTTTTTTGTTTTTCTGTTGCTGTAGTCTTCCTTCCAAGGAACCTTTAGAACTCTGTGTTTCAAAACATTTTTTAAAGTCTGTTCCATTTGGGAATGTTTGGTGGCATGGAGCAGGGATGTACTTATGGGTTCCATCCAAAAGATAATTTACAAAGACGGTTAAGGAATACTGCCTTTTAAAAATATTATTTGAAAAAGGGGAAAAATGAAATGTTAGCCTAATAAAGCAAGTATGAAGCAGCATTTATAAAATAGAGCAAACAGTGAGTGACAATTTAACTCAAGACATCAGATGGATGTGTCTGGGAAGTAAACTTGGTGTATGGTTTCACACTTGAAAGAACATGGAGCCAAATGCATTGATATATTCCTAGAACAATTTAGACTGTCAACATTGATGTGAGAAATCACAATTTTTCTATGGAGTCACAGAATTTTACTCTACACTATTTTCTTTACAGCTGCAAGACAAAGAAAGGTGTTATCAAAATCCTGTTATGAAAGGCATTATGCTGAGTGAAAGAAGAAAAATTCAAAAAGTTACACATGCTATGGTTCCATTCATGTGACATTCTCAAAAAGACACAGCTATAGTAGCAGAGACTTGAAGAGTGGTCACTGGGGGTTCAGGATAGTGGCAGGTGAGCCTAGAGAGGGATAGCAAGAGAGTTTTGGGGGATGAATGAACTATACGGTATCAGGACTCAGATGGTGGCTTGCACATAGCTAAGTCACTTCAGTCTTATCTGACTCTGCAACCCTATAGATAGTTGCCCGCCAGGCTCCTCTGTCCATGGGATTCTCCAGGCAAGACTACTGGAATGGGTTGCATGCCCTCCTCCAGGGGATCTTCCCAACTCAGGGATCAAAGCCGCATCTCTTATGTCTCCTGCGTTGACAGGCAGGCTCTTTACCATCAGCACTGGCTGGGAAGCCCTACAAGTCTGTATCTGTATTAAAACTCATAGAACTACAGACCAAAAATGAGTCAATTTTATTGTATGACTGTTTAATAATAAATTAATGAAAGAAAGAAAGAGAAAAAATAATCACATTACTGAATCATATGCAGGAGAACACAGTCGTTGGTTTCTGAAATGTCATGGCTGTGTTTGTAAACAAGCTTGACCCCAGAACTTTTCAACATCAGTGGGCACAGAAGTCATTTCAGGCTTTACTTACAATGAAGATGCTCATAAAATGGGTCTGGAATGATATCTGATTTTTTGCATTTCTATAAAGTTCCCACGTGATATCAATGCCTCTGCACCTGCATATAACACTTCAGAAAGTGTAGGTTTTGTGTAATTTAGTTCATGTGAAGCAATTGTGGCAAATATGTGCTCTCATGCTAACTGCCCACATCCCTTACTCATAATAGAGATCACTAGTCAGTCAAACGCACTTTCCTCCTGAGCCTAGATAGGGTCACCATGCAGAATGCAGTTGAGGGCAGATGATGCTCAATAGGGAAGATTGTGTGAGTTGAAACCTACTGGTCACCTTGTCCTGCAGTACTGATGTAAGTCTCATCCATCAACATTGCAAAGAATCCACTTGGAATACCCACTTTCTCTCTCCAGCCTTAAAGTTCTGGTTCCAAAACTCTGTGTCCTAGACAAATTAGCCATAGTTAATTACAGATGTATCTTTTCTTTTAGCAGATGTAAGAAAACCTATTAACTCCCTTAATATCACATTGCACCTCAGTTTCTTCACCTACAAAATAAGAATAATACTGCTATCCCTAAGGTTGTTGCAAGAATTAACAAGAAATTAGTGTGGCTTGCTTAGAACAGCACTCTGCCCAGAGTGAGACTCAGTAATGGGTAACCGTTATCATAATTCCTCAAGCATGCCTAGCATAGTGCCATGTCCATGGCAAATGTTAAAGAAAAATACTATTTCTTCTTCCTGTTGATCATTGTGTAAATTAGAATTATTGAAAGAGCTCAGCAGGAACCTGCTAAGATCCAGAACTTGGTCATTCTCGTTGTTGTTGTTGTTCAGTCCAACTCTTTGCAACCCCATGGAGTGCAGCACGCCAGGCTTCCCTTTCCTTCACTGTCTCCCTGAGTTTGCTCAAACTCATGTCCATTGAGCCAATGTTGCCCTCCAACCATCTCATCCTCTATCACCCCCTTCTCCTCCTGCCCTCAATCTTTCCCAGCATCAGGGTCTTTTCCAATGAGTCTGCTCTTCACATCAGGTGGTCTAAGTATTGGAGCTTCAGTTTCAGCATCAGTCCTTCCAATGAAGAGTCATTCGTATGCTTAGTAAATTATCTTTTCAGCAGTTAAACTTTTTTCATTTAACCTTTCATCAACTTCATCAGTTGGAAATTTCTTTGCTGATTTTCCAAACCATAAAGTACAGTTAATTTTACGAGACCAGGGGCCTATTTTGTTATGCGTTTCCCCCTGTATTACAAGAAGCTGCTGCTGTTGCTGCTAAGTTGCTTCAGTCGTGTCCGACTCTATGCAACCCCATAGACTGGACTATGCAGCTCACCAGGCTCCGCCATCCCTGGGATTCTCCAGGAAAGAACACTGGAGTGGGTTGCCATGAGGCTAGTTGATGCTAAAGTTTTTAATGTGAGGTTTTTCTAAGAGGAAGAATGAAAATTCGATATACTTATTTATGCCATTGGTTTGAGACAAAATCTTAAGAATTACTTTTGTGGAGACAGAGGAATAGAATATGTTAAAAACTCAATATCTGAGACCATATGCCATCTACTGCTCTGTCATGCCCTTCTCTGCTCTGTCATGATAGTCTCTGTTATACATTTTCCTGGTTTTACGTGTGTGCACTCAGTTGTTCAGTCAAGTCCGATTCTTGGCGACCCCATGGACCGTACCCTGCTAGATTCCTCTGTCCAGGGAATTTTCCAGGCAAGAATACTGGAGTGGGTTGCCATTTCCTTCTACAGAGGCTCTTCCCTACCCAGGGATCAAACCCTCGTCTCTTGCATCTCCTGCATTTTGGTAAGTGGATTCTTTATACCACTACACCACCAGGGAAGCCTTCTTTATGTATATAATGTCAAAAAATTCATGACTATTATTTAATGTATTTTCAGCTTTAAAAGGCACAATAGTATATGTGTGACAACCCACCAGGCTCCCCCGTCCCTGGGATTCTCCAAGCAAGAACACTGGAGTAGGCTGCCATTTCCTTCTCCAACGTATGAAAGTGAAAAGTGAACGTGAAGTCGCTCAGTCGTGTCCGACTCTTGGCGACCCCATGGACTGCAGCCTACCAGGCTCCTCTGTCCATGGGATTTTCCAGGCAAGAGTACTGGAGTGGGGTGCCATTGCCTTCTCCTATAACATATGTAACAACATACAAATAAAGGCTAAGAACAATTACAAAAGAAGAAAAGATACTGCTATAGAGAAGCCAAGAGGAAGAATAAAACAAGCACTGAATTTGGAGCCAGAAGATGGTGGTGAAGCATCAGTTCTGTCCCTCTGAACTTTCATTTATTAGAAGTAATAAAAAATGGGATGTTATTTTTATAATTAATTTCAGTTTGGACATTCTATATATTGATAACATTACATAACATTCATGGGTTTCATTCAAGCATTAAAAAAAAAAAATCTGTATAGTTATCCTAAGTATCCAGGTGAGAGCAAAAGAAAAAAAAAAAACTATACTACTTCCAAAGTCTCGTTAGGTAATAATTGATAGTTCATTTTCACCCGAGTTACTGGTTTTCTGCCACTGGAGGGCGTGCGGTGCTTGGTTGTAAACTGTCCCTCTGGGCTTTTGCTCTCTTGCTCACAACTTCATTTTCAGTCCATTGCGCTGGAATCAGAGCGTCAAAGAAACCACCTCCCTCATTTGGCAGAGTTAACATATGAGAGGTAGGCCTGAGAGAGTGTGTGAGCTGGCAAAGCCCACAGAGAAAAATCTCCTTAATGTGCATGGGGCCATTTCAACTGCCTTTATTTCCCCTTAATAGTCGCCCCATACAGACCTTCACACCACGGCCTCTCTTCACTCAGTTCTGAGTGCACTTCGGCTCCTCTCTCCTTCACGTGGCTTTTCCAAGGTCCCTTGTATTTTTCACACGTCTCCAGCAGAGACTAGACCCTGGTCCTCTTGAATGTAGCCTAGCAGGTGGAATGGATTTAGTTCACAAACAATCAGAGCCCACTTACTGGTCTCTAGAAGATTTGCTCCATTCTTGATCCAGGATACGAACAGTGCGAAAGGCAGAAGCAATGGCGCTTTCCAGGAAGCTGGTTTTTACTGAAACTCTAGTGTCCACTGAGTACAAGGAATGCGTCCCACCCTTTAAAGAGCTCCCAGACTAATTAGGAGGATTAAACAGAGAATGGCAGGGATGGGATACAGAATGACAAGTCTTGAAGGAACTTTAGAATTCTCTTTTTATATGTGAACAACTGAAATTCTATGTTGAAAACAATTGGTAAATCTTTTTCCCAACTTAGAGAAAATGAGGGCTGTGATCAATTACTCATGTCTGCCATGGGCATAGACTGGAGTATGATATGCATGGATTTACCAATCCTAATTTTCCATTCTAGGCCCGACTTTTTTCTCTTTTTTTTTTCAGTTGGGGAAACTAAGGCCTAAAAAAGGAAAGGAATCTAGTCGAGGTCATTCAATTAAGTGTCAAAGAATAAGTTTTCAAAGCATTATAACCTTAGGCAAATCAGTCTAGAGTTAGAGGAGGGTGTTTTTTCTATTCTGAAAGCCCTGACTGGTTCTTCCACCTCACCTAGTTTTCCTGGCACACTTGGACTGATTTGTTCCATCTTCTGAAAATATCCTGTGATTTCTTTTTTCTTTTTCATTTTTTTTCCTATGCAATTATCACTACTTATTAAAGAATACATGTCACATGTATAAATAACAAGGCATAAAATGTAATAAATACTCACTCTGTAATCCACCCCTTAATTTAAGAAATAGAAGCTATTTCAAACCAAGGAGTAGGCTTACTATGAGATCTGGGCTAAAGTTCAGATTAACCTCAAGATTACACCCCAGGGGCTCTAACAGCTGGGGTGAAAATGAGTGGCTATCTGTGAAATCATCTTTAATAACGGGGAGCAAAACAAAGATCAAATTAAAAGTTGATAAAATAACACAATATAACTCTACTAACAATAGAGTTAGTAGGCTTCTGTTTGGGCCAGGCAACAGTTACTGCCAGCTTTGAAAGAGATGCATCCAGTAGCAATACTTGATGATTTCATGAATCAATAAATTCTTAGAAGGAGAAACACACTAGTCAAGTGAGTAAACTTGCCGGATATAAAGCTACAAAGCAACCTGATATAGGGAAATGATTCCCCAGAGACAAGAAACTGAAGATTCATCCCATGACTTACAGTCCCCAAAGCTAAAGTGTCGATTTCTTGTCATTCTCATCTTCCAGTGGGAGGGTTCTGCTCGGTTCTTTTACTTGCATCCTCTAAAAGGGATGTTCAGTTCACCCTGAATTGACTTCAGAAATCCAAAGAGGCGCAAAGGCTCTGCAGTACAAATAAAATCACCTATGTCCTTATTCTTTTCCTTCCCTTGTGCATATTTTTCTGATTTGAAAGATACTGGAAAGGTCTGGGACCTAATCAGATAAACAGTTCCTCCATGATACAGTCCCTTTACAAGGAAAGTTTCAACATTTCGTCTCTTCCCAACAATAGTGTAGCCTCCCACTCCAGTGCCGTGAGCTTCTCTCTGTGTGATCCGTGTCCCTCATTCTCTGCAGTGATTGCCAGAAATCTCTTAATCTCCTTTGGATATAATCTCCTGTTCTATTTTAGTCTTCACATTTTCTTTTTTTCAATCTCAAAACAAGCCTAAATTGGGCAAAGGTGGTTTGGCAGTTTATTTTCAAATTCACCTGAAGGGAAATCTTGAAAGTAATCACATAAGAAGAGGTTAGCTTTTTTCTCTTTCTATTAAACAGAACCTCAGGGCCTGATCTAGACCACCCCCCAAAAGTAAGATCTAGCCTTTTTTTAAAGCTTAATACAACCTTTGGCTTTTTTAAGACCCGCCCCCCGCCCCTCACACACACACACATTGGATCTGCTCTCCAAAGAGTCTGTTAAACTAACTGTATTCCATAAAATTAATTTTAAAAATAAAAATGGACAACCAATAAGAACCTACCATATAGCCCAGGGAACCTACCAAATAGCACTGCTCAACACTGTGTAATAACCTAAATGGGAAAAGAATGTGAAAAAGAGCAGATACATGCATGTGTATAACTGACTCACTTTGCTCTACACCTGAGACTCAACATTATTAATCAACTATTCTCCAAAATAAAAATTAAGGCTCTTTTTTAAGTCTATTACATTAAGATGAAAATAAATGCCTAATAACTCTGCTGTGTTCATAAAGACAATGTACCCTGCCCTGTCTCCATAATTCTCAGTTTTGCAAATAATGCTCCCTGAATTCTCTCCCTCCTCTAATTATGATGTACATTGCTAAGAACTTGGTGTTCTGTGTGAGTTGTCCATCAGAAGATTTTAAATAGATAAGGAATCCTGACTTTGCCCAAAGCCCTACCCCCATGATACTAATTACCCAGCTAGGTTGAAAAGTGATTTAACATAACTTTTATGCTCTACAAACTAACAGTAAACTTCTATCATTTGCCTAACACATGTCCTGAGATCTTCCCAAATCTCCAATTTCGAGAACACTCATGGCATCTAGTTTTCCTTGGTAAATGTTTATTTAACTTTGCTGTACAATCTTATTTTATTTGATCCCCACTAATAAAATCCCCTCCTTTTTGAAATATTCTTCCTTTGGTTTCCATTCTCTCAGTTTCCTTTATTGGCTCCACCTCCTCTGCTAAAAATTAAAGTCCTCAAAGCACAGTGCTGAGTCCTTTTCCTTTTCACTTGACATTTTTACCACAAGGGTTCTTACCCATTCCCCAGACATCAAAGGCTATCCATATGCGGATGACTCCCATATTTATCTTTCTATTCCAGATAACTCCTTGACCTCCCAGCCAAAACTTGCAACTGCGTATTGCATGCTTGTGCTGGGATATCTGCTTCACATTTCTATAATCAAATTCTTGATTACCTCTGTTAAGCCTTTTATTCGGGCAGCCTTCTCCATCTCAGCAGATGTCACCTTTATCTACCGATTTGCTCAAGCAAACGCGAGTCATCCTTAATTCTTCCTTCTCCCCCACCACCACCTTCCCATATTCAGTCAATCACAAAATCCTCTAATTCCTACTTCTATATATATCTCAAATCCATCCCCTCTTTCCCATCATTGCCATTCCCCAAGTCTAAGATGCCATGACCTCTTCTGTCTTCTTCTAATGCATACGTACACAAGCATTAAATACCCAAAGCAGCCTGGATGATCCTTTAAAATTATACACCAGATCATATCACCCTCTGGCACCAATCGCTTAAATGGCTTCTCTGCCCTGTAATAAAACCACAGATCTTTTCCAGGGCCCACACAACATACTCTGATCTCGTCATCCACCTCTCCAGCCTCATCTACCACTCTCCTGGCACCCACTCTGCTCAGCCACCATGTATCAAATCAATACACAGAAACCTTAATGAGCTGGAATGCTCCGGGTCACTGAGGAATAAGCAAAGCAAGTTTTGTGTTTCCACTCTTTGGGGTTGAAAGTCTTTCCCGAAAGTGGGAACCCTCTGAATGTCAAGTCAGCAAAAAATAACAGTAATGTTCTTCATAAACTGAAAATATGACAGGCCTTTGGCACTATTTTTCACCAGTAATAAGTGCATGAGTTACTGTTCAGGGTAGTGGGTAAAGGTGAAAAGGCATAGGCATGAATTTTACTGTTTTCACAAAATTCACTGGGGTGACTTTTGCTATGATTATACTTGTATTTTTGAGGAAACTAAGCTATTTTTGTAGCTGTCTGCTAATTGGCCTCTTGCTTTTAATAGTGGAATATGGGGAGAGATTCTTAATAGTTAACACACATGGCTCATTAATCCCACTTAGTCTAGACAGCTTTCATCTGTGGATGTATATGTATTTGTGTATGCAGCTCTGTGTCATGGGAAAGTTATTTAAGTTTTCTGACCCTCAGTTTTCTCATACATAAAAAGGGATGATAAAAATCAAGGTTGTCCCAAGTCTATATGAAGCATTTAGAACAGTAAGCCCTGAAGTTAATAGTTATTGTTAGCAACTGGAGAGAGAAGATTCATAAATAAATCTCCTTAATATTTTGGCTTACTTTCTCCAAAGCCAAGATCATTTCACTTTGCTATTACCAACTGTAAAAATTCTATGTAACTACTATATAATTTCCTTTTTCCAATGACATATTTGTCCTCTCCAAAATAGACATTCTAGGATTGGACAGGGTTAGGGAGACACCATTCATGCTACAATGGCTGTGCTTTGGGGCTTTGTGAAATTCCTTTTTCTGAACGTAAATACTTTTAAAACAGAGTGCTGTTATCTCAAGGCCTGGCCCCTGGGTTTTAGATAAGCTGGGACTTTCCATCAGTCTTCTTGCTCATGGTAAACATCATCTTTCTCAGAACACACCCCGTCTCTCTTGTAGGCCTCCAAACAAGTCAGACATTCAAACAGAAGGTTCCTGACACTGCTGCGAAGAAAGATGACTCTGGGAGGGATTTTCCATGTTACACCAGATTTGAAGGCCAAAGGGTCAGCTTGGGCAACTCGAGTCTTCCATCAATAATTCCAGCCAGGACAGGATCATCAATTCCCTTCATCTTAAGCAAGACCTGGGATCACTCTGCTAGAAGCTGAGCCAATGGCCTCAGATAATTTAACATTCTTCCCTTTACTAGGTTATCCTCAAATAGAACATCATGGGCCCATCTAAAGCCAGCAAGATTTAAAGGAAGTTGGAGAGTTTCCAGCTGTATACAGAAAACAGCGTCTTTACCGTATGGGAGATAAAAGTGAAGGGGAGAGGTCTCTTTAGAAAAATGTATTGAATCTTTTTAAGGAGTGATGGTAGGGGTTCAGATGTCAAAAGCAAAAGCCTACGTAGAGAAGACAACCACGTGACTATTCCTTTCAGTTCCCATAATTAACTTGTGCTGCAAATCTGCATAAACGAATGTTATGAAACAGAATGTGAGAATGACTCTTCCATTTCTACAAATGAGACATTTATGCTAGCAAATTATAGGTCATTGTCCAAATGCTAACCATACCAGAAATCCTTAAATACGATGATTATGTCACCTGTCTTTATTAGTATTCATTTATAAACCGGAGTCAATAAACTCCTAGTTAATGTGTAAGACATTAAAAGACCAATTAGCAAAAATTATCTACACCAAAAGAGCCACAGATAAACCTGGTTTCAGTTACTAAAAGGGGAAAACACCCACATGTGAAACAAAACAAGTATGATCTGTAATTTTAGAAGAATTGGAAACAGCAATGTTTAAGGGAAACCAGTTGTTGACTGCCCGGCAATATTGGTACAACACGTACTACTTTGGGGTTCATTCTGTATTGGTGACAATGTGAAAGAGATGTGATATATTAACATCACGAGGAGATCTCTGTCCTGATGACAGAGTCTCACATGTGCCTCAATTTGTTATGTTAAATTAATCTAAAAGAGAACAGGAATTTTTCTATAAAGGTTTGTGTCTGTGAGGAATTAATTTTCAACCTTCCAGCTCACTTCCATGTCTGTTAGCTTCTGTCATTTCCTCTCCTGGGTCCAGAAGGAGGCCTGCCTGTGAACTGAAAGATGAAGAGGAAGGCTCCCGGTTTGGGATGGGCACCTGCTCTGGTCACATATCATGCTGGAAGCCAGAATATTATGGCTCTTGCATTTCCTTCTACATGATCCTAAAGAAGGAAATACAAAGAGGCAGACACAAGAATTTAATGTAATTATGAGGTATCATTTTGTCTCTAACAGATTTACAGAGAGATGAAAAAAATTGCTCAAAGGAGAATTTGCTTCAGAAAAAAAGGACTTGAAAAATCACACTCAAGCTTTCGATTTCTCTTCTTTCTTTGTTCACTTCTTACCCATCTCTCCTTTCTTTGATTGGCCTTTTTTTGGTTAATATATTTCTAACTTTTTACATTTTCAAGCGCAGCATCTTTTGCGGAACTAAACTGTAGTATTCATTTATTTTTAATCAGAAGGCAATGCATAATATTTATTCTCCTGAAACATAAGGTCAGACTATTATTATTAATTCAACATTTTTCAGACTGATGATTTGAAATACAAATTGAAACTGTCTTCTTTTAAAGCTAAATTACTGATTTTTTTCAAAAATCAATCTCCATATTTTTAATCCCAGGCCCCCCAAAAAGGTAATAAGCAGCTGATTTTGCATTAGAATGTCATCAGCACTTCTGGCTGGTCCTCTGCTTTATTCTTAAGCTCTTCTAGGTTTCCACACAAAGGCCAGCACAACAAGGGAAACCCTCCCTACCCCACAATTTGAATTTTAAGGAGTAAATACTTAGGCAGACACAAACAACCATGAACTTGCTCAATCCTCTCTTCTTATTTGCCATAGAAAGCAGGAGGATGATAAAGGCAAGATGGACAAAAATGAGATGAAACCAGGATGATTTTCAAAAAATCAAATCTACTAACATCCTCCTTCTCAAAAGCCTTCATGTCGACTCACAACCAAAGGACCAGCACAACCCCAGAGAGAAATTCAAACTGATGACTTTTGAGATACAAACTGAAAACTGTCTTTTCTTAAAAGCTAAACTAGTAATTTTTTTTCCAAAATCAATCTCCATACAATCAAGCGCTGTACACCCAGCCTTCCTCTCTCTCTCCTGTCATCCAATTTGCTCCAGCTATGCTGTCTGCTGGCGCTTTTTCAGACACATTCTGTTCTTTCCTGTCCAGTTCCCCAACTCTTCACAGGTGTTTTACAAACCATGACTGGTCTTCATAGCATTTGTCTTCTCGCCAGCTGGGAAATGCTCACTCCTACTTATTGTTTTCAGGTGTTTTCTCAGTTGAGCTTATGTGTGTATTTAACTCTTTGAGGCCCCATGAACTGTAGCCTGCCAGGCTCCTCTGTCCATGAAATTTTCCAGGCAAGACTACTGGAGTGGGTTGCCATTTCCTCCTTCAGGGGATCTTCCCAACCCAGGGATCAAACCTGTGTCTCTTGCATCTCCTGCATTGGCAAGTATTTACCACTAGCACCACCTGGGAAGTCCTCAAGTTGAGATTATTGAACAGTATTTAAAGTCTCCAACTTTGTCAGTGTTCTTACACTGCTTATTAGTAGGCTAGGAAGTCATGTGCATGGATAAAATATATATAATGTAACTTTTCAAAGGAGGAAATTTTATATTTTAAATTTATATTGGCATATAGTAGATCTGCAATATTGTATTAGTTTCAGGCATACAGTAGAGTGATTCAGTTATACACATGCCTATTTCTTTACAGATTCTTTTCCCAGATAGGTTATTACAGAATATTGAGTAGAGCTCTCTTTGCTATAGAGTAGGTCCTTGTTGATTATCTATTTCATATTTAATAGTGTGTATATGTTAATCCCAACCTCCTAATTTATCCCTCCCCACCCTCCATTTTCTCTTTTGGTAACCATAAGTTTGTGTGCTGTGAGTCTGTTTCTGTTTTGTAAATAAGTTCATCTGGGCTTCTCACTTTCCACAATGACCCACATTCTTCCTACAGAGTGTATATCTCTCTTACTTCATACCTTTAAAAAAAAGTTCATTTCTATCATTCTTTTAGCTTCCACACATTGGCGATATCATATGATATTTGTCTGACTTACCTCACAGAATAAGAATTTGTATTTTCATGTATTTGTATTTTCATGTATCTTCAGAAGTGGAGTTGTCACCCTGGCCCAGCAACTCCACTTCTGAAAATTGATTCTAATGAATAATACTGTAGAGACACAAGCAAGTTTAGCATAGCAATGCTTCTACTACCAAAATGTTATTTTAAAAAATAAAAATTCCCACCAGTGAGAGATTCATAAACTAAATGATGGCTCATTCATACAATGGAATGGAAGCATGTGTACTCAATCCATGTGGGACAATGGAAGCTAAATGAAATGAAAGTATTTGCAGCCTTGCAGAAGAAAGGCAGTTATGTCAATAAATTTAAAAAATTGTAGTCTGCATATTATAATCACTTTTTAAACAGAAGTAATGTATTTTACTTATAGACATGTCTAGAAGAATATGTGGTTATTTTTCATTAGTTGGGTAACTGTTTAAAATGTTCAAATAAGATACTGTGAAGTCAGGTAAACACTGAAAGGAACTGAAAGGAACATATTGGACGGCCAAAGGCAAGGCTTTCCAGGAACAAACCAACCCAGACAAAAACCAGTAGGTTGCAAGCCTTGGAAAAGTCTAATCTATGTCTGTGGCTTAACCCAAGGACGAGCAAGGGGACTCCCCACCATGGAAACACCCCATGAAACACCCCATTACATAAGCCACAGTCATCCTTACATCAGCTAATACGTGTTTTAAAGAAAGAGAACTTTTATTAGTTGCGGGTTTTTTTTTTTTTCAGAACTCTTATTGCACCCATCTCACCACCCACATGCTCAACTGAATCATTTCATCAAGGTGAGAATGAAACTCTTTTCCTACATTTTACCTCCAATCCCATTTTAATGGTTTGAAATCCATCCATCAACCAGAAAAATCTCAACTAATACATCTTAAAAACAAACAGAAAAGGTAAACCGAAAGCTGAATTGCACTTTCTTGGACATTTCATCCCCCAGTAGATTTTTCAAATTCCATGCTAGGTCATGATTGGGTAGCTTCATTGATTCACTACTAACCAGTCACCCGATGGCTTAAAACAGAGCTCACAGTCTGTGAAAATGGAGATGTTATCACCAAAGTCAGGGGCCTGGGAGACAGCTGGCTTCTTTTACAGAAACTGACGTATCTGGAAGGAGATTCAGCCCAGCTTCTGAATGTAAACAGGAATTAGTCAGGTAGAAGCAGAACAAATAAGCACGCTGATTGAAAGATCTTTCCCAAAGAGCAGGCCCCAAAGAGTAGAACACACACCCAAACCCTCCCTGGGGTTTCAACCAGACTCAAGAGTCCGGAGCAGGAGGACAGGCTTTGGAGTGGACAAACCTGACTTAGAATACTGATCCAGCCAGCTCCTAAGAGTATTGTGCCAGGCAAAGTGCAAAACTCTCTGAGCCTCAGTCTTCCTGCCAGGAAAATGGATGCAATTGCATCTACCTCACAGGGTTGTTGGGAATAACTAGAGCTAAAACGGGAGCTCATAAGGCCTAGCACATCATGAATGCTAAACAAATGGTGATACTGTTATTTGAAGAGAAGCCAAGCAGGATACCGGAAACATCCTTAAGGAAGAGATTTCCAAACGTTCTCTTTTCATTTCACACCAGCCAATGTTTGACAACGTCCAGCCAGAGTAGAAGGCACCAGCTGAATGCACTCGCTCCATCCAGCTAGAGGTCAGTGTTACACCAGTCTCCCAGAGGAAGAAAGTAGGGATCCTATTTCGAGAGAATCCTTCTGCCTTTCCAGCCTCATGCCTGCCCTTCAGTGTCTTTTCCTACAATAGTCAAGATGAATTCACCATCATGAGGAAGCATCTCCATGTCATCAGAGAAATTCATTAACTCCTCACTCATGGTTGTGATTGAGGTACTGGAGGCGCAGGTCTAAAAAATAAAGGGGGGAAGGGATTTGAAAGAATAAGAATTACCAGCTGAATCTGGCATTCTTCACGGAAGGTTCATTTGAGTTATTGGAGCTTAATCATAAACCCATTATTTGGAAATGCAAAATTCATTGATGTTCAGGGACCTGGCATTTTTCAGCCATCCTACTGCCTGCCAAATGAGATCCCACTTGCTTGAATGAGGCTAGAAAGGAGATCACTGTTGTTTCCAGGGGCCTTACTGGGTCATTTCCCATCACCTTACATGCCAGTGCAATCTATTTTTCCCTCTCTGTCTCTCTGTCTCCTTCTGTGTGAGTCTCTTTGTCTCTCTGTCTCTATCTTATGTCTCTCTCTGTTAGACACACACACACACACACAGAGTTCCCCAGGAGGATGATAAAAGCAATGGCTAAAGCAAAGTGACAAACAGCGTTTCTGGAGCAAAAGGTTCACTGGCCTGGAAGAAATCTCAGACATCGTGTCCCCTATCTGTCTGATACAATTTCATCTAAAATCCTTCCCAGCTGAATGGAGATCAGGCCAGTCTAAATGATTGCCACAAAGTCGATCCTTCCTTTTTTACTGCTTCATTCATTCATCCGACAACAGACATTGATTAAATGCTAATAACAATAATGTGGTGCTGGAGAAGACTCTTGAGAGTCCCTTGGACTGCAAGGAGATCCAACCAGTCCATTCTAAAGGAGATCACTCCTGGGTGTTCTTTGGCAGGAATGATGCTGAAGCTGAAACTCCAGTACTTTGGCCACCTCATGTGAAGAGTTCACTGACTGGAAAAGACTCTGATGCTGGGAGGGATTGCAAGCTGGAGGAGAAGGGGACGACAGAGGATGAGATGGCTGGATGGCATCACCTACTTGATAGATGTGAGTTTGAGTGAACTCCAGGAGTTGGTGATGGACAGGGAGGCCTGGTGTGCTGCAATTCATGGGGTCGCAAAGAGTCGGACACGACTGAGCAACTGAACTGAACTGAACTGAATAACAATGATAAAAGCCTACACTTGTTAAGCCCCTACAATGCACTAAGTATGCACTGCCAAGGTGGCTCTGCAGTAGAGAATCTGCCTGCAATGCTGGAGATGCAGGAGATGTGAGTTCAACCCTTGGGTTAGGAAGATCCCCTAGAGGAGCACATGGCAACCCACTCCAGTATTCTTGCCTGGAGAATCTCATGGGTAGAAGAGTCTGGTGGGCTACAGTTCATCGGATCACAAAGAATCGAACACAACTGAAGCAACTAAACACACACCAATAAGCACCAAGCATAATGATGGGGAAAAGAGGCAAGGTGCCCAGAGCCAAAGGTCTCTCCTAGATATTAAATAAATAGCTACAAACAAAGATTAGCATTACAGCCTCTAAGCAGTGCTGTGAAGGAGTTCAGAAAGCTTTAAATGGTCAACTAGAAACCTGACTTCATCTAGGGAAGACCTTGATTTGTCCAGGGAACTAAAGGAAGGTTGTGTCCTTAGAGCAAGTGGAGCAAAAGCCTAGAGAAGTGGGCTTGGACTGGACCATCCTGATCTCATTAAGTTTAGAAAGGCTTTTGTCTTTTTCCTGAGCAGTGAGAAGACACTGAAGGACATCCATGGAATTAATCTTAAAAGAAGGCAGACAGCATGGAGTTAGTTTATAGCCACTTCATCAGAGCTTGGGCAGCTGGAGTCCAGGCCTAAAGACTCAGCCTCCTTAATGCTAAACAGCATCACAGATAGGTAATAGTCTATACACATCCCCCTTCCCAGCCATCCTTTCTCAGAGGCCATCTATGATCAACAACAGTTTGAATCCAACACATTTGTTGAGTTCTCCCCCCACTTCTATCCCATGCCTCTCCTCGTGAAGCTGAGGAGAGGCAAATAATCAAAATAAGACATGGATAAATAATTCCAAACCAAGGCAAAATATTGCAAGGACTCTGAAAGAGGTACTGAAAAGGCAACCAAAAAAGGATAGCAGAGCTCAACCAAAAGATACAGAACGGAGACCCTGACTCTAAGCGGTGACTGTGTCACTTACTACCCATGTGATTCTGGACAGGTCAGTTCTGCGAATTTAAGTTATCCTGATGCCCTAAGATTGAATTCTGTGTACCAAAAAGATCATTGAGACATCTTCCCTGGATTTTTAAGTTAATGGTCGAGTTGCTAAAGTTACACTTTTAAACATATTTTCTCCTTGGATTTTATGTTCCACATAAAAAAGCAACAAATATTGTTTTCTAGTTTATAAGTGGAGCAAATTTTAAGTATCACTTTTCTTAATCACTTTTAAAGAGCCTTTCATCTATACTTGGTTACATTTAAAAACTTGGGCAATGGGATTCCTTCAGATAGTTTAAGCTTCGTTTATAATTCAATTTTTCATTTTAAGAAGATCAACTGTCTGACCAACAAATACTCCCAAATAGTTAACCTGATAAATTATGCTTATAAATGTGATTGACATGAATTTCCACTTAAAGATATACCTCAATGATGTCAATTATACATTTAAATTAGAATTACAAGAATATAAGGATACCAGAAATGGCCTCTTCCTTAATACAAAAATATTTATACTCTAGTCCTGATTACTTTAAACATGTATATATGTAATCTAAAACTTCCAAGGAATGAAAGATGCTTGCCCAGTAAAAAAGGCAACCATACCCCTGTTAGCTGAAATTGTCTTGCACAGAGCTATTTGGCTGGACAAGAGATTGGGCTCCTTGGGTGGTGCTTTTTGTAAAAACTAAGAAAACTATTAAAACTATTAAATCATCCCAAGGAAGTATGGGATTTGCAATCTCAGCATTCTTGGGATTGCTTGTGATCAGAGATTTTGGTAACCTTGATGTGACGTCCTGAACTCAATTTTTAGCGGTTATGTCAATGAATCTGTAACTTCAAAAGGGACACAGTTACACTGTGGGACTCAAGTTATACACAGCCCCTGATCCTGCCTCACAAATGTCTACTCAACAACTGTCTGAAACCCCAATTCAACCTGATCTCTTGATTAGATTACAAGTTATCTTTGGCTCCTAAGATCTCTGCTGGAGAAGGCAATGGCGACCCACTCCAGTACTCTTGCCTGGAAAATCCCATGGGTGGAGGAGCCTGATAGGCTGCAGTCCCTGGGGTCGCTAAAACTCAGACACGACTGAGTGACTTCACTTTTACTCTTCACTTTCATGCATTGGAGAAGGACATGGCAACCCACTCCAGTGTTCTTGCCTGGAGAATCCCAGGGACAGAGGAGCCTGGTGGGCTGCTGTCTATGGGGTCGCACAGAGTCGGACACGACTGAAGAGACTTAGCAGTAGCAGCAGCAAGATCTCTGCAGGCCTCTTCCATCTAATGTTATAGACACTTTAACATAATAGAATCTAAAGCAATGTAAATGTCCTTTCTATTTAACTCTTAACAGAATCCTGCATTCTTTGGCTACTGAATTTAGTTGCATCAGATGATTTGGTCTGACTTGTAATCATAGTTTACAAAGCCAGTCTAGCAATCTCAACTCTCTGGGCCTCTCTCTCCCTATGCTTAGTGTCACAGATTTGCTGAGAATTAAATGAGAAAAATGCACAGGAAAGTACTTTGTGAATTACAAAGTGCGGTACAAATACTAGTGCCCACCAGAGGTGGGAGAGATATTGAAGGAATGAATTGCAGGCACCATGAGAACATCGAGAAAGGAGTGATTACTTCCATCTGGGCCTTCAACAGAGCTTCAGAGAAAATGGAGCATTTAGATGGCTGCCATCCACCATGACTTGTGTCTTCTCACCATTCAGGTTTCAGCTCAAATATCATCTCCTTTGGGAGGAGGCCCCCTGTCTAAAGCAAACCTTCATCTTCAACCTCCCCTCCCCTGTCATCCTACCTGCTGGTCTTCACAGGGCATTTATCACTCTCTCTAATTCCCTAATTACCTTGCTCATTCATATGTTATTTCCATTGTGACCTCACTAGTATTGAAGTTCCCGGAGAGTTCAAATATGTCTGTGAAGTTTTGCACTGTGTCATCATATTTTAGGCCTCTGGTAAATAATAGGTATTTGATAAATATTAAATAACTAAAATCACTCATTTCTTCAACAAATAGCCATTAAAAGTGTATCACAGTTCAGTCATAAAAAAAAGAATGAAATAATGCCATTTGCAGGAACATGGATGGACCTAGAGATTGTCATACTAAATGAAGTGGGTCAGACAGAGAAAGACAAATATTATATGATATTGCTCATATGTAGAATCTTAAAAAGAAAAAAGGTACAAATAAAGTCATGGATGTGGAAAACAAAGTTATGGTTACCAAGGGGGAATGGGAGAGAGAAGGAATAAGTTGGGAAACTGGGAATGACATATATATACACTGCGCTATGCTGTTCTAAAAAAAAAAAAAAAAAAGCCTCTTGATGAAAGTGGAAGTGGAGAGTGGCTTAAAGCTCAACATTCAAAAAACGAAGATCATGGCATCTGGTCCCATCACTTCATGACAAATAGATGGGGAACAGTGGAAACAGTGTCAGACTTTATCTTGGGGGGCTCCAAAATCACTGCAGATGGTGACTGCAGCCATGAAATTAAAAGACACTTACTCCTTGGAAGAAAAGTTGTGACCAACCTAGATAGCATATTAAAAAGCAGAGACATCACTTTGCCAACAAAGGTCCGTCTAGTCAAGGCTATGGTTTTTCCAGTAGTCATGTATGGATGTGAGAGTTGGAGTATAAAGAAAGCTGAGCACCAAAGAATTGATGCTTTTGAACTGTGGTGTTGGAGAAGACTCTTGAGAGTCCCTTGGACTGCAAGGAGTTCCAACCAGTCCATTCTGAAGGAGATCAGCCCTGGGATTTCTTTGGAAGGAATGATGCTAAAGCTGAAACTCCAATACTTTGGCCACCACATGCGAAGAGTTGACTCACTGGAAAAGACTCTGATGCTGGGAGGGATTGGGGGCAGGAGGAGAAGGGGACAACAGAGGATGAGATGGCTGGATGGCATCACTGACTCGATGGATGTGAGTCTGAGTGAGCTCCAGGAGATGGTGATGGACAGGGAGGCCTGGTGTGCTGTGATTGACGGGGTCGCAAAGAGTCGGACACGAATGAGCGACTGAAGTGAACTGAACTGATGCTGTGCTAAGTCGCTTCAGTCAAGTCTGATTGTGTGCCACCTGGGAAGCCCTCATATATATACTACTATACATAAAATCGGAGAAGGCGATGGCACCCCGCTCCAGTACTCTTGCCTAGAAAATCCCATGGATGGAGGAGCCTGGTAGGCTGCAGACCATGGGGTCGCGAAGAGTTGGACACAACTCAGAGACTTCACTTTCACTTTTCACTTTTATGCATTGGAGAAGGAAATGGCAACCCACTCCAGTGTTCTTGCCTGGAGAATCCCAGGGTTGGGGGACCTGGTGGGCTGCCATCTATGGGGTCAAACAGAGTTGGACACGCCTGAAGCGACTTAGCAGCATATATAAAATAGATAATTAGCCTACTGTATAGCACAGGGCACTCTACTCAGTACTCTGTAATGGGCCTATATGGGAAAAGAATCTAAAAGAGAGTGGATATATGTATATGTTTGTATACATATATATATAACTGATTCACTTTGCTGTACATCTGAAACTAACACAACACTGTAAATCAACTATACGCCAATAAAAATCAATTTAAAAAATAAAATAAAGTAAGCACAATCTTAAATTTTTTAAAAAAGTGTGTCAGGAGCCAGGAATTGTGCGTGTAAAGGAGAATTTCATCCATTTATGAAAATTGTCATCCTGCCTCCTCTTGCCACACCCTCCCTCAATCCCCACAGGCATGCAGAAGTTGCCTCTGCCTGGCTGCCTCCTGGTCCAGAGAAAAGAAGACCAAAGAGAGTGTGACCCTGTCCCCCTAGCCAACGGCCACCAGAGGCTGCCCTGGCATCTGGCCAGACAGCAAAGACAGTTTCCGGGGCCCAGCCTGGTGAATACTGAGCTGCAGCAGAAGCCCCAGTTCAGGGAGCAACTAGAGAGAGGGGCCCAGGTGTCCCTGGAGCCGCTGACCGGAACATGCAGAGGCCGCCTATGACACGGCCCTGACTTGATTACAGCAAACATGCCTGACCACGAGCTGTCCCCCAGACACTTGCAGCTGGTTGGAAAACAAGCGTGATCGTAAACACGTGTTGCCACCCCTGTAACCGGACAAATCAGATGACCTCCCTCAGACCCACACCGCCGGTGCGGGTGTTGGGGTGGGGGGGGGGGGGGGTGGGGCGGGCATGACTGTAAAATCCAGTTCTCTGAAGGTTCGACTGGTCTGTTATTTTATTGTTGTTTGTCAGGGATCTAAGGTGACTCAGGATGCCTCGGTGGTGAGGAACAGAGTATCTTTTATTTGATTGTCCCCTGTTCATCAGCCTTGCTCTTGTCAAGGAGCCCAAACATTCTCATTCAAAGGCTGTATTTACAAATGAAGCGGGATGGCCATAAAATTGATGACCTTGCTGCTTCTGGAATCTCATAAAAAGTTTCCAAGCTGCTCCTCCCCAGAGCAAATAAGGGCGTTGCAGTTGCTGGTCCCCTGGCAGGGCTCCAGCTGCGGCTATTACATTCCTCCCTCGTCAGCTTTCCTCCACAGACTTGCCTGCGTGTCAGGGCGCTTAACTCCAAAGGGGCTGCTGAGTTGGGAGCGCTCAAATCCAGAGGTGGGGGCAACACAGAAAGCAAAGGGAGAAGGGAGCAAAAAGGCAGCATTGATCGAGATGCTGTTTTCTGCCAGGCACTGTGCAAAGGATTTTTTCATGAATTTTCTTATCCAAGCTTTATCACTTATTCATAGGCTAGCCCACCCCGGAAGCTCTATCCCATGCGCCTATGTATTGAAAATGTCTGGGGCAGATATTGCTCATTTTGTTGGGGTCCCGTGAATATGGTTTATTAAGATATGTCTATTTTCTGATGGCTGGTTTGGTAGAAGCAGCCAGGTGACGCTGATAACGGCAGTGAGAAGCAGTGCGCATGCGTGTGGGTGGGGCTTCTGGAAATCTATTGTATTGCTATTTCGTGGGCATGTGTCTTTTGCCCTTTTCCATGCTTTCTTCTTTGAATGTGGATGTGTTTAGAGGAGCACACTGATTTTACGATCAAAAGGATGGTAAAATAGAAGGAAAGACCCTGGGGCATAGATGGCAAAATGGAGATGCTCCCTCAACCTCCATCTCCTTGCCTCAGGATTCTTGTTATCATGAGAAATTAGCCCCCTTCTTTATGGTGGCAACAGACTTGAGAATGGCCCCAGGGTTCCCACCTACTCCCCTTGCTTCTAAACCATAGAATAGGGCAAATGTGATGGGCTGTCCCTCCGTGATTACATTCAGTTCAGTTCAGTTCAGTCACTCAGTTATGTCTGACTCTTTGCGACCCCATGAAACACAGCACGCCAGGCCTCCCTGTCCATTACCAACTCCCGGAGTCCACACAAACCCATGTCCATTGTGTCAGTAATGCTATCCAATCATCTCATTCTCTGGCATCCCCTTCTCCTCCTACCGTCAATCTTTCCCAACATCAGGGTCTTTTCGGATGAGTCAGCTCTCCTCATCAAGTGGCCAAAGTATTGGAATTTCAGCCTCAACATCAGTCCCTCCAATGAACATCCAGGACTGATCTCCTTTAGGATGGACTGGTTGGATCTCCTTGCAGTCCAAGGGACTCTCAAGAGTCTTCTCCAACACCACAGTTAAAAGCATCAATTCTTGGGCTCTCAGCTTTCTTTATAGTCCAACTCACATCCATACATGACTACTGGAAAAACCATAGCCTTGACTAGATGGATCTTTGTCAGTAAAGTAATGTCTCTGCTTTTTAATATGCTGTCTAGGTTGGTCATAACTTTTCTTCCAAGGAACAAGTGTCTTTTAATTTCATGGCTGCAATCACCATCTGCAGTGATTTTGGAGCCCAGAAAAATAGTCAGCCACTGTTTCCACTGTTTCCCTATCTTCGTCATGAAGTGATGGGACCAAATGCCATGATCTTAGTTTTCTGAATGTTGAGCTTTAAGCCAACTTTTTCACTCTCCACTTTCACTTTCATCAAGAGGTTTTTTAGTTCCTCTTCACTTTCTGCCATAAGGGTGGTGTCATCTGCATATCTGAGGTTATTGATATTTCTCCCGGCAATCTTGATTCCAGCTTCTGCTTCCTCCAGCCCAACGTTTCTTATGATGTACTCTGCATATAAATTATATAAGCAGGGTGACAATATACAGCCTTGATGTACTCCTTTTCCTATTCGGAACCAGTCTGTTGTTCCATGTCCAGTTCTAACTGTTGCTTCCTGACCTGCATATAGGTTTCTTAAGAGGCAGGTCAGGTGGTATGGTATTCCCACCTCTTTCAGAATTTTCCACAACATTGGGTTATATATAACAAGGTTTCCTCTTGTTTGTGGACTTGCTTCTTACAAGGACTCTCCTTGCTGACAAAGTCAACAGTCAAGTTGGAAAAGCCCACATGGCCAGGAAATATGGGTGGTTTCTAGAAACCATAGAAAGACTACAAACTGTAGGAGGCTTCTAGAAACTATGAGTGCCCTTTAGGAATTGAGAGGGGCCTCCAGACAGTGAGAAATCAGGACCTCAGTCTTATTGTTGTAAGAAAATATATTCTGCAAACAACCTGAGTGAGCTTAGAAGTAGATTCTTCCCCAACCAAGCCTCCAGATGAGAATACAGCCCAGCTGACACCTTCATTGCAACCGTGTGAGACTCTGAGCAGAGGAGTCAACCAAGCCAAACTCTTGACCCACAGAAACTGTGAATTAATGAATGCATGTTGTTTAGAACCCTACGTTTGTGGCATTTTGTTATGCAGCAATAAATCAGCAATGCACTCCTTTATACCTCTTGGATCAGCTTTCTGTTATGTACAGCCAAATTGACACAGTTGGTAGATACCCAGATGGGCATCTCAGGAGACCTCCCAAAGAAATGAAAGACGGGAGTAGCGTCTCAGGGTTTGTGGGCAGATAAAGGAAGAGCCAGGGTCTTAGACTTTTCCCTAAATAGAAGAGCTGAGTACTCTCATTCACAGGAAAGGCTTTCAGCTGCTGACTATATAATTGCTTTCCAAAATAACATAGGTAATTAAGGATGAATAAAAAGTAAGATTGTTAAATAACACTTTAGGGTAAGTCTTTGACTGGATTAAAGGTAGGAAAGCAACCTGTATATTCCTCTTTTTATAGTTTTGAGTTTTGTTAGAGGTACTTTTATCAGGAAAATAGCAACACCAGCTCGCATCCCTTGAGTGCTGACTATGTACAAAGTTCTGTGTCCAGCCTTTCACCTGGATTCTCTTTCATGCTAATATCTATCCTACAAACTAAGGATGACTATTATTCCCACATGACAGACCAGAAAACAGGTTCAGAGAGGTTAAGAGGCTGGTCATAGGCAGTCTGCCTTTGTATCCAATGTATTTAAGCACTATGCCATTCTGGCTGTAAGAGACAGAAAATAGAGAAAAATTCTAATAAGTAGGGGGAACCACTTTTCCATATTTCAGACACCTGGGAGCAGGCACAAAAAACTTTTTGATATATTTCCTAACAACGTAGAGCTTAGATTGCTTATAGAAATGTGTATCCTGAATCTTTGTTTTCTCAGTTAATGTGCTCTAAGCAGTTCCTCATGTTATGCAAAGCTTCTTATAAGCATTGGCTGCCTTTTATTCCATTATCTGGATGTGTTGCAATTCACTAAGTCCTTCTCCTAACACAGCCAAATTGAGATGCTTTCCATTTAGGAACTTTTGTATATAAAGCTGAAATTAACATCTTGGTGCATAAAATTTTTCCACATTTTAGTGTCGGGTAGACTCCTCCAAGAGGTATGACACCGCAACAGAGAGGATGAGTCCACTTAGGGTCACCAGCACCGGAGGCCAGCACTTTAGCCCAAGATGTCACCGTGAGACTCTGAAGACCAGAGAAGGGAGATGTATCTCTCGAGAAAGAATGGCCCCTCCCGTGAACATTCCTGTGGGTTCATGTATTCCAAAGTGACACAAGGGGCTAGGTACCTTTAGAAGGCCAGATTTTTACTGTCATCTGGAATGTGGTGCTTCTTCCAAAAGCTATAAAATTCAAGCCTGATCTTTAGTAAACTTCCCTAATGTTTGTGTTTCATAAGCTGTCTCACAGCCACAGCCTCAGACCTTTTTATATGTTCCTAAATAAACACCAGGGCCTGCACGCTGCCTCCTGGTGTGAGCAGACCCCTGCTGTCTGCAAGCCTCCTCGGTCTCCTCGGTACCCACCATATTTCCCATTTTTCCCATGAGTCTCTAAACCCAGAGGCACAAAAATATGCTTTGTTTTTCAGGTCAAATAACTGAAACATTTTTAAATTTTCAGTGTGGTGGTTAAATGACCCAGGAAAACCAGGTGTGTTTTTTTTTTTTAATCCCTTCTGCTGTATATATATTTTGAATTGCAGGTATTGAAATGGAAAGGCTCCTTAGACACCTAATAACAAAAATAACTAATGTTTGGTGAAGGTTGACTGTGTGCCAGCACTGGGCTAAGTGATTTGCATAGAGTGTTTCCTTTAACTTCAGCACAACCCAGTAGACAGACATTACCACCTTTTGCAGTTGGGAAAATGAAGGAACAGAGGGATAACTTGTCAAGGTCACAGAGCTATTCAGTAAAGTTGTTCCAGCCCAGAAGAGACTGTAGAGACCATTGAGATATTTTATGTTATTTTTTATTGAAGTATATAGTTGACTTACAATGTTGTGTTAGTTTCTGGTGTACAGCAGTAATTCAGTTTTACATGTATCTATACATATTTAAGTATACATGTGTGTATACACATGTATACATATGTATATACACATGTGTGTGTGTATATATACATATGGTTTTCTATCATGGCTTACTGCAGAGTAACAAATATAGTTCCTGTGCTATATAGTATTAATAGGACCTTATTGTTTATCTGTTTTGTATATAGTACTTTGTATCTGCTATTCCCAAACTCCTAATTTATCCCTCCCCCTTTTTCCTCTTTGGTAACCATGCATTTTTCTATGTACGTGACTCTGTTTGTGTTTTGTAAATAAATTCATTTGTATCATTTTTAGATTCCACATACAAGTGATAGCATATGGGATTTGTCTTTGTCTGACTTGTTTCATTCAGTATGACAATCTCTAGGTCCATCCATGTTGCTGCAAATGGCATTATTTCATTCTTTTTTATGATTAACATTTCATTGTGTGTATATGTGTAGAGATATGTATTATATATATGGACCACATCTTCCTTATCCATTCGTCTGTTGACAGACATTTAAGTCGCTTCCATATCTTGGCTATTGTAAATAGTGTGGCAATGAGCATTAGGGTGCATGGATCTTTTCCAATTTTCTCTGGATATATGCCCAAGAGTGGGATTGGTGGGTCATATGGCAACTCTATTTTTAGTTTTTGAGGAACCGCCATACTGTTTTCCATAGCGGCCACTCCAATTTACATTCTCACCAGCAGTGTAGGAGGGTTCCCTTTTCTCCTCATCCTCTCCAGCATTTATTATTTGTAGGCTTTTTAATGATGCCCATTCTGCCTGGTGTGAAATGGTACCCCATTGTAGATTTGGTTGACATTTCTCTAATAATTAGGGATGTTGATCATCTTTTCATATGTCTCTTGGCCATCTGTATGTCTTCTTTAGAAAAATGAGATCGTTGAGATCCTTAACTCGGCTCTAGGACTTCAGGGAACACTGTGAGGTCAGGGCTGCCCAAGAAGGTAAAGCCAGAGTGAAAGGCTCCTATCAAGCCCACTTTGCTCCCACTGACTTGCAGTAGCAGAATAATGGCCCCCACAGAGATGTCAGTGTTCTAAGCCTCAGAATCTGTGAATATGTTGCCTTGCATGGCAAAAGGGTATAACAAAGTTTATGGCTATGATGAAGTTTATAGATGAGATGAAGTTAAGGACCCTGAGATGGGGAGATTACCCAGGATTATCCACTGGGCCCACTCTAATCACCTAGGACCTTAAAAGTGAAAAATCTTTCCCAGCTGTGGTCAGAGGGAGCTGTGGTTATGGGAGGATGGTCAGAGAGAGGCCACAGTGCTAGCTTTGAAGACAGGAAGGGCTGTGAGCCAGGAACTGTTCACCTCTCCAGGCTTTCCATGGCTGTAGCCCTGCCAACACCTTGATTTTCACCTAGTGAGACTCCTCTGACTTCTCACCCACAGACCTGTAAAATACTCAGCTCACTTGGTGTTAAGCCACTAACTTAGTGGTGGTGACTTATGACAACACCAAAACCTTGGTGTCCTCCTGCTTCAGCCAGAGCCTCTCCAGTATTACATTTTTGAGATCAGACTTTAGTGTGATATTTCTTTGGGGAAATAAAACAAAGGAGACATTTCCTGATTTTTATTTTTGAAAGTTGAAAACAAATTCCTTTCCCTGCTCCCCCACCTCTCTCTCTCCCTCTCTTTAAAAAGAGAAATGTTGGTGCCCAAAGAGAGGACATGCTTTGTCCAAGGTCACACGATGACAGGGCAGCTGGCCCAGGGTTTACTCTACTACTGCCCTAGTGAGAGCTCAGTGATCTCCTCCTCTGGACCAGGGCTGCACCTGTGGGCTCTGCCAGCTGATATGGCAGAAAATGTTTGATTTAAAACAAAAAGCTTCTGCCACTCAGCCATTCAGGCAGGATGAATCAGGCACTGTACCCAGCATCAGCAATGAAGGAGTGAATGCAACCCAGCCCCACTGCTGGGAAACCCAGAGTTCCACTACCAAGAGATATGCAGAGTGTGAAGGAACACAGAGAAAAGCTACCGAGCCCAGCCTGGGAGCTGGCAAAGGCTTTCCAGTGGAAGTGACACCTCAGCTAAAGCTGGAAGGGTGACTAGAGGTTGACCAGACACCGAAGGGAAAGAAGAATGTTCTCTGCAGGATAGCGGTGCATAGGTGTCAGGAGGAGAGAGGGTCAGCTTCCGTGAGTTAAGTGTGTATGAAATACAGGAGTCAAAGAGAAGCAAGTGGGGAAACGTGAGACTGAAGAATTGAATACCTTGGAGTGAGCACAAAAGGCCTTGTGAGCTTAGCTAAATGATCACCTGGGTTTACCTTCAATGAAAGCCCATTCCTCAGTGACAATGGGAAGCCATGGATGATCTCCCAGTGCTGATGCAGAAAGACACGATACATAGGACTGGGACTGAGTAGGGACACAATAACTTTCTGTTGACTCTGAATTCAGCATGGTGATGGGTATGATCAAGGAGTGTGCAGAGTGCAACAGGAGCAGGGAGAAAGATCTGGGACTCTGCCTGGGGAGGCTGGGAAGGTTCACAGAGGATGAGAATAGCAACAGGCATGTTAAGGAATGTTGTTTTTCTCTGCAATCTTCTATGAGCACCCTCTAATTCTCTGGGATACCTCACATCCCTGTAGATCTTCTTGCCTTGAAAATTCTACTTATTCACACCTCTATCCTTGTTTTTTTTTAATTTTATATTAATGATGTGTCTTCATAGTATAATGTTTAAGTAGCTTTCTAAGGGTATATGGTAGAAACCATTCCCTGCCTTCAATAAATTTCTTCCTTGACAACAAACAGGCAAGACAGCAAAGTGTCCAGGCTTTTGGGGTTGAATCATAATGTCTAAGTCATTCATGGCTGTTCATTAACAGTTTCATTTTACCAGTCTGCCTTGCAGCTAAGGGTAGACGGACACACGACCCAATTCTGATTAATAGTGTTCTGATCAATTATATATAAGTGTAAGTCAGCTGGGAGGGCTTCTGTGATACTTTTGTCCCTTCATTGATAAAATGGCATAGTCATTCCAAGGAAAGGACCCTTTGCCTCTCTACACCCCTCCTATCAGCTTTCTATTTTTGAATACTGTTGTGATATCTAGGAATATGGTAGCCATCTTGCAGCCATGGGGAAACCAGGAGAATCAATGACCCACATATGTATGGAGAATGAAAATGTTCCTGGCATCTTGATGACATTGTTGTGCTAAAGCTCTCACTTTAGAGTACGTACTTCCAGTCTTCATATTACAGAAGATAGTTTACCATCTTTATGGCTTAGGCACTATCAGTCAGATTTATTGTTGCTTGTAACCAAATATATCCTAAATTATATAATTGTTTCCAAGAAGAGAATCATGTTTCTTCTCATTGGAATTATGAGACTCTAAGGCTATTAACAAAGTGGTAGTCTATGGCCAACTAGCCACACGAAGAAACAAGATAACCACTGGAACGGCTTAGCTTCCTTCCTCCATTCCTTCCTTCCCAGTGACAATTCTTCCTTGGCTGGGAGGAGATATCTGATTTCATAGCTTTCAAGAGCACCCATTGCTTTATTGCCCTTTGCCTTTGGCAAGGTTCATGGTGGTCCCTTTGGAGGGCCTGGCTGGTTAGGAAAGTTTGACTTGTCAAAAATCAGAATCAGGTTTGGTTTTTTTTTTTTTTGGCAACTGCAAAGGTAAGCTGTCACCAGTCCTGTCAACAGTCACAGCAGAAAGAGGGCTATTTATTCATCTACGACCTTCATGAGTCACAGTCTAAACATTCTATGAACCCTCCTCTGGCAAGTCATACCCTGCCCTGATCTCTGGAGAGAGTGCTTCCCACCCAGCACCACTTCAACACAACAGACTCTCGGCTTTTGGCTGTCTAATCTTGGCACCACACAAGTGGTCATGTTATTAATGACTCTGAGTCACCATATAGGGCATTCCATCTGGAATGTATGTACTATTTAATGAGTAGGAGGAGGATGGAGGTCTACTCTGTCCCAGGCAAAATGTGAGGTTTCTCGTGGCTCTGCTGCCTCACTGTATCCCCTTTAAAATGCAATCCTAATATTTGCGTGTCTATAAATTGGTTCAATTTTTTTGAGAGCAATCTGAAGTAAGCCTCCCTCTATTTCCCTCCCTGTCTTCTAGACCCCCTTTCCCGTGTCCCTTCCCTGGAGACAATCGCTATTAATCACTTTTAGACATCCTGCCGAGACATTTTCCTCCTCTCCTTTGTCTTATTCCTCCCTCCTCCCTCCGTCTCCTCCCACCCTCTCTCTCCCTCTCTCATTCTCACTCTCTATGTGTGTGTATCATATACACACACACATAAATGTATATGCACACTTTTTTTCTTTTACACTGGTGAAAGTCAGCTTTATACACTGTTCGCTGACTTGCTATGTTCCCTTATATTCACTTATCAATACTTTCTGGAGATCATTCCACACCATTTCATACAGGACCTTCTCATTCTGCGAATGTCTGCACATCACTCCACTGTAGACTGTAATACATTCAGCCAGATTCCTAACTGATAGACTTTAGATTTTTTTCCCCTAGTCTTTGTTAATGTTTCAATCAATGTCTTTTCACAACTGTCTTATTGTGAGAACATTTCTGAGGGATTAATTCTTGGACATGAAGTTTCTGAATCACAGTATATGCATTTAAATTTTTGGTTGATAGTAATACATTTTTATCCAAATATGGAGCTAATTTATACCTTATCAAGAATGTATGAGACCTTGAAATTATTACGTTAAGTAGAAGAAACAGGAAACCAAAAGGCCACATGTTACATAAGTCCATTTATAATGAAATGGCCAGCATAGGTAAATCCTTAGAGACAGAAAGTAGATTACTAGCTGCAAGGGGCTAGGGGGAGAGAACAGTAAGGAGTGACTAATAGGTACAAGTCTTCTTTTGGGACTGATGAAAATGTTCTGAACTTACATAGTGGTGACAGTTGTACAATCTACTAAAATCCACTGAATTGTATCCTATGTAATGAATTGCATGTGAATTATCTCAATAAAGCCATTATTTTTAGAAAAGAGTAATCTGGAAATAATGCATATTTTTAAACACTGTAATAAAGAAAATATTCATGCCTTTAAAAAATACAGTCCTGTCCTTGTATGGCAAAGGTTCAAGTCTCTCCACCTCTTGGTGACCCCCTCTTTTAAACATCTTCTTGTTTGTCAACGTCAATTAGAATTCAAAAAATTTAACCATACCCAGGTTAAATTATAGGTCTGCCCACCCCTAAGGGTGAGGGAGATGGTAGGAAGAAACTGAGACCTTTTTTAAATTTTAGACATGAGTCTTTAATTAGAATTTTTCAAATTATTTCAAATTTCTGCTCAATCTCCATTTATACAGTGAATTTAACTATCCCCTTTGAAGTAAGAAAATGTCCAAGCCTTGATGACACAATTCATGGAAATTTCACTTATCAACGCCTCACAAGTGTCGGCATAGTTCAGTAGTTACTTCTGTCAGGAAGTCTTCCCTGATCTCATTAGATAGTGCTCCATTTATGAGTTCCTGTAGCACCTGCTGCTTCCCTGATGAGAGTGCTTATCATATCGATAATTGCCTATTCTAATATCAATCACCCTTATGGAATTTGAAAGGTCTGTGAAAGCAGGGTCTATCTCATATCACTACCATCTAGAACATTCCCTGACACATAGTAGGCACCTCGAGTCATACAAATTGAGTGAATGAGGTAGAGGGAAGGAAGAACCTTCCACAGCCAGGCAGATACGAAAACTAGCCCTCAGGCCCTAAACTTAGAAAAGAGAATGGGGAACTAGACTGACCACAAAGCTGTTTCTAACATCTTATCTAGCTGTGTGCATGACAATATCAACACCTTGAGGACAAGGTGAAAGTGTAAGCCAAGTCTTAAACTTTTCTGTTCAATAAAAAGGGAGTCCACAGACTTAGAGAATGAACTTATGATTGCCAGAGAGGAAAGATGTGGGGAAGGGATAGTGAAGAAGTTTGGGATAGACATGCACACACTGCTATATTTAAAATGGATAACCCACAAGGTCCTGCTGTCGACCAGGGAACTCTGCTCAATGTCATATGGCTGCCTGGATGGGAGGGGAGTTTGGCGGAGAATGAACACAGGTGTATGTATGGCTGAGTCCCTTTGCTGTCCATCTGAAACTATCACAACATTGTTAATCAGCTACTGAGCTCCTGTTCATGCTTAGTTGCTCAGTCGTGTCCAACTCTGTGTGACCCCATGGACTATAGCACACCAGGTTCCTCGGTCCATGGGATTTCCCAGTCAAGAATACTGGAGTGGGTTGCCATTTCCTTTTCCAGGGGATATTCCTGACCCGGGAATCAAACCCAGGTCTCCTGCATTGCAGGTGAATTCTTTACCAACTGGACCACCCTGTTAATCAGCTATTATCCAATATTAAATTAAAAGTTTTTTAAAAAGGGAGTCTATCTTTTTTCCAATCTCTTAGTAGCCATTAGAATATTGCCTGAGGTGTTATGTTTGCATAACAACCCAAAAGACCTTGAGTAAAGTGTTGCAAGGACATTGGGCCAGGCAGACTTCCCCCAGAGCCCTGGGATGAATGCTGCAAAACACAGGAAAACAGGCATTAATGGGGAAGGCTTACCAATAGGCAAGGGCATCATTCAGTGGAAGGAGAACCTGCCTCAAGGTTCTCTCCTGAAATGTCATTAATTGCCCGCGGGCTGGTCATGCTTGTGAGGGACCCTATATGGTGCTACTCAAGCGTCCTAGCCTAAGCTCAGAAAACTTGTACCCCCTTGAAATCCTAACACTAGTAGGAGAAGCTGTCCTCAAACCAGGTGGCCAAAGTTGGTAGAGGGAGAGAAGGCACACCAGCTCTTTGTTAAGAACTTGCAAGTGGGAGAAATGGCAACAGACAGCAAATTTTCTGGTTACTAATTAAACCACAAGGGCCTTCTAGGACCTGGGCAGGGGGAAAGAAGGGATGTGAATGGATAAGGAACAGGAGTCCAGAAAACATGCTGAGAGAGGAAGCCAAGGAGTTGGAAATCATTGGTTCAGCCCTCATGTTTTCTAAATATTTGACCAACATTTAGTCATCCCATATTCCTGAACTCCAGAGGTTCTTTGTCTATAAGATGGAGAAAATAGGTTCTAATGCTGCAGGCTTGCTCTGGATATTAAAGGAGATTGCATGTTCACAGCCCCTGTGCTGCTGTGCTGTGCAGTTGCTAAGTCGTGTCCAACTCTTCATGACCCCATGGACTGTAGCCCGCCAGGCTCCTCTGCCCAGAGCATTTTCCAGGCAAGAATGCTGGAGTGGGTTGCAGTTTCCTTCTCCAGAGAACCTTCCCATCCCAGGGGACTGAACCTGCCTCTCTTGCTTGGCAGACAGGTTCTTTACCATTGAGCCACCCGGGAGGCGCTCACAGCCCCTGACCCACAGTAAATGTTCAATACATACAAATATTATTATCACCATGTAGGCAGGGGCAGAAGCAAAGTCAGTTTTCCTTCCTGTTTCAAAGTGGCCCCCCACCTAAAATGTCTGCCCCTGGACTGGTTTAGCAAGAGAATTTCAGGTTTTATCTGGCTCTCTTCCAATGCTGAATATACCACCTGAGCCCTATCCCCACCCTCTGTCTCCAGGCTAACACCTGGCACTCATAGCCGTGTACCTCTTCCCAGCTGGCCCCAGTGATAAAGAATCTACCTGCAAGGCAGGAGATACCAGTTCGATCTCTGGGTCAGGAAGTTTCCCTGGAGGAGGACATGGCAACCCACTCCAGTATACTTGCCTGGGAAATCCCCTGGATAGAGGAGCCTGGGGGGTTAGAGTCAGTCCATGGAGTCACAGAGAGTGGGACCCAACTGAAGCAACTAAGCACGCACACACACGTGTCTACCTGGGCTGATCTAGAACCTTCCCCACTTGGATCTCGAGCTTCTCCAGATCCAATCCAGCTTTCAAATTCTTGTGTATCCTCCCTGTCCTTCCTGACCTCACTGGACCCTGCATCTGGACTCTCTGGCAAATGACTCCAAGAAGCCATCCTGGAGGCTGGCTTGGGTTTATCTGCTGGTGATCTTGGCTTCCTGCTTCCTTAACAGGAAGCCTTAGCCAGCTCCTCGGGTCTCACAGCCAAGGCCACAGCCAGTCATCCAGCTGGCTTCACGGTTGAACAACCAAGTCCCTAGATTCAGACACCTGGCATGGAAATGGTGCCCACTAAAAGTGTATGGAACCCAGTGGTCTCATATTTCATATCCATTTCCAGCTCATCACTGAAATGGGGTTGAGACCCTACCCCTAGCAAGGCTAAAACCTCATGGGAAATGGTTATTTGCCTCAAATCAAAGGACCAGGAAATTGCTCTTTGATAGACAAATGCAGCTTGTCTGAAGAACCCAGGGAATAGATATATCCCAAACCACTTTTAAGGTATGATTAAATAAATTCATCTTCTTGCAACCATGAGAAAAAGGGGGGAGAAACTCACTGAGTGCCCACCAATTTCTCATGGCACACACACATGCCAATACTGGACTGGCAACCCACTCCAGTATTCTTACCTGGGAAATCCCCTGGATACAGGAGCCTGGGGGGGGTAGAGTCAGTCCATGGAGTTACAAAGAGTGTGCCAGCCAATTTCTCATGTAATTCATAAAACAGCCTATAATCTTGACAGTCCAGTTTTTTTAATTGACGTATACTGTTGATTTAAAATGTTTAAGGTATACAGCAAAGCGATTCAGTTAGAAATATATATTTTTTCTCAGATTCTTTTCTATTACAAGTTATTATAAGATATTAATATAGTTCCTTGTGCTGTACAGTGAGTCTTAATTATTTCTTTTATGTATAGTAGTATGCATCTATGAATCCCAAATTTCCAGTGTATCCCCCCACTTCCGCTTTGGTAACACTAAATCCATTTTCTATGCTGGGTGAGTCTATTTTTGTTTTGTAAATAAGTTCATTTGTATCCTTTTTTTAGAGTCTACATATAAGTGATATCACACTACCTTTGTCTTCCTCTGTCTGACTGACTTCATTTAGTATGATAATCTCTAGGTCCATTTTTCAGGTGAGCTATGAAGCTCAGATCAGATTAGTAATTCACCCTAATAGTTACACAAGCAGCCAACCCTGACCTAAGTCCTGTCTCCCAGCTCAGGGTCTCAGCACTCAAATTCCCCGCTAGTAACTATAAAAATGAAAAGTTCACCTTCCAAAAGGGGCAGTTACCATAGAGACATAATATCTCTTTGGCCACTGCTCCCCACTTCTTTCCCATTGAACACTCTGTTGAGATCCTGGCCAGCCAGGAAGCAACTGGGCTCTCTTCTTCATAAAGCCCTACCCAAGCCATGTGCCCCCCCCCCCCCCACTACTTTGAGGGACAGTATAGTGTAGCACAGTTATTAAAACCAATTCCAGAGCCAGGCAATCTGTGTTCAAATCCTGGCTCCACCACTTAGCAGCAGTGTGACTTTGGGAAGGTAAGGTGTTCAATTTTTTTACACCTCAGTGTTCTCATCTGTAAAATGGGGGCGATAACAGTAAAATCTATCTCAAGGTTGCTGAGAAGATCAACAAAGTTCATAGAAGTACTGACAAGTAGTAAGGACTCCATGAGTTCTAGAGATAGTTACTACATGTTAATTTTACAATACTTTAATGAGTTTTTTTTTTTCATTGAACAAATGAAGGAAGAGAGGCTGAGAAATGTTACTTTGTTGCCCACAGTCACACACAGCTAGTCAGAGGCAAGGCTAGGATTAGAAAGAAAGTTTCCCCCCACGCCTCATTCACGGCTCTCTCTTCTCCTGCGCACTGAACCAAAAGGCAGAAGAAGCAGTTAAGCTGTTGATTCAAGGCACCACCTCCTCTCCCCACAGTTCACCCTGTCACATGAACCACGGTGAAGTCACCACAAACATGCATTTATTTATAAACCTACAACATTAACCTCTTCACTTAAAGCCTTTTGGAAACTTGCTGGTTAAAAGCATTTCAGATTGTCAGAGAAACAAGCTCACGCTGACATCTTGTCTCCATATGCCTTCAGAAGCCTGTTCAGAACCCCCTAAGCCTTCACCGAGGAACGTTCCCCTGGGCTCCACTCTTCTAAGGTTTCCACCATTGGGTGTGGGTGTTCTCTGAAAGCTTTCTCTTTTGACAAATTTCCGTGCTTTGAGTCACAGCAAAAGCGGAGGGAAATGAAGGGCTGCCAAAGGTTTCTACATTTACATAAGCTCTTAATCAGCCCTCCAGTTCATTACAGTGGGATGGATCAATTACACTGCTGTCCAGGCAAAGAAACAGGGGTCTCAGGTCTGCTGTTTTGACTTAGAGAACATAGAGGGGCAGCTTCTCCCTGTCTAAGAATTGAATCTTATGCTGTATTCTTGATATTCATTCATTTGATGAATATTTATCGGTTCTTAACCTGGGGATTATACCAAGTGCCACAGATATAATAATAAGTAAAAATAGATATGATCTCTGGCTTCATGGCACTTATAGCTAAGTGGGATGACAGATACTAACCAAACTAAAGGGTACTAGAGAGCGTATAGCAGGGGAACATAAACTTGACCATGCCTGTGGTCAGGGAAGACTTCTCCTGGTAAATGATTTTTCACCTGTGATCCAAAGGTTTGGAAGTGGAGCCTTCCAGTATAGATGTAAACAGGATAGCTAAAGTAGAAAGCAAGCAGGAAAGATGAAGCCAGGAGATGAAGTCAGTGAAAAAGCACTCTTTATTGTAGGAACTGCTGAGAGGTTGTAGCCACGGTATCCAAGGGCACCATCTTCTTGATTATTATAAGATATTTGCACTTATATTAATATTGGGGTTATTCCTCTTTCATCTTATACCAGCTGCCATCATAAATACCATTTTTCTAACACTGTGTTTGCAATGCTATTTATATTATATGAATTATCTCAGTTGATTCTCACCCTAACCATATAAGAAATGTACTGTCATTATACCCATTTTACAAAGGAGAAAAGTGAGGCTCAGGAAGGGCAGATAATTTGCCCAAGATCACACAGATGAGATGAGACTGGAATCCACGTGTCTCTGATTCCAGGTCCAAGTTCTTACCAACTCAGTTCTGCAGATTTCCCAAAGGCAGGAGCTGGGTCTTTCTGATTCTGCTTGGTTTGCTAGAGTGTGTGTGTGTGCGCTAAGTTGCTTCAGTTGTGTCTGACTCTTTGCAACACTATGGACTATAGCCCACCAGCTCCTCTGTCCATGGGATTCTCCAAGCAAGAATACTGGAGTGGGTCGCCATTGCTTTCTCCAGAGGATCTTCCCCACCCAGGGTTTGAACCCACATCTCCTGTGTCTCCTGCATTGGCATGTAGATTCTTTACCACTAGCACGACCTGGGAAGCCCACTTTGCTAGAGCCTGGCCCACAATCGGAGCTCATTTCTCCAAGCTTTCTGTCGCTCTCCCTATCTCTCCCTAGCTATGACTTCCCTAGGGCTCGCTGCACGCCCGTCACAGCCCTGAAGCACTTCTCATGTGTTAGCGCATCATAATCTTTATCACAACCTAGGAAGTGCAGACTGTTTTCTTCATTCTCTCCGTTTTACAGACAAGAAAAGTTCCTTACAGAAAGGTTGACAGCTTGGCCAAGCACACACAGTAAGAAGTGGCCAAGTGAGGACTCTAACCCAGGCGGGTAGGAGTCATGACCCATGGAGGTGATCATTCCTTCCGCAAACTGGGCACAGGGACCTACTTTATGTTTCTTGGAAAACATGCATTCCTATCCCATCCAGCTTCACAAAGGCCAATATCTCTTCCTGGGAGAACTTCCCCCACCGCACAGCCTGAGTTATCTTCCCCCAGGCTTCCTCCAGTTCCTCCTCTCGGACTCTTGACCGGGGCCCGCTGCCCTCCTGCGTGCCCCTCATCACCTGCACTTCCCCTTCCGGCGCTCATCACGTAAACTGGGTATTTCAACTCGTGGCTCACTTATCTGCCACCCACACTGGGCAGAGCCCAAGCCACCCAGGCATCGCCACATCCACAATACCTGGCACTGGGCAGGGCTGTGTCATTTGTATGAAATGAATAGATAAGTTGATTAAGTGAGTGAATACTGAGTCATCTGTTTTTATTCCCCATTGTGTTTTGTACATACCAGGCCTCATTCAGTGTTGCTGAATGATTAAATGAGTATATCATCTGATTCCAGAAATTATTTCTTCCTTTTGGCTGTCTTTTTAAAATTTTTTCCTTTTCCCTTTCCTTGTTTACAAAGCCTAAAGAAAAATGATAGAGGAACAAAAATCAAGGATGAGGCAGTTGGTTTACAGGAAAGGTAAGGAAAAGTGAGAATCTAGGATTTTTCCATCCAGCTTCAATGTGAAAGGGAAAAAAAAAAAAATCTGAGCTCTGTCCTGCACTGTACAGGCTTGTGGTCAGTCTGAGCCCTGCTCTTCTGGTCTGCCTGGCCCTCCTGACCCTCCCAGCCCTCCTGGAGTCCGAAGTCTCAGTCCCCGAGGCTCCCAGGCGGGCGGGAGCTGGCCTGCGCTGTGATTGTTCCTGCGCCCCAGGACGGCAGCGGCTGTTCTGGGCACTTCAGGAAGTACTTGCTCCAAAAGGCCCTTCCAGCTATTGTTACAAGGGCCAAGCCTGCTGAGCTGGCACTGGGACAGGCTGCCCCCTCCAGGCCAAGGGTCTGTCCAGGTCCCTGGGAGCCGGAAGGTGAAAGATGGGGTCGGCCAGCGAGGGATACTCGAACCAGGAAGGAGTCTTGGACTCAAGCTTCCCCTTTCGTTAGGCCATCAGCGCCAGGAGCTGGCTGCCTCTTTGTCAATTTCTGTCTCCTCTGCCCATGCACGTGTTGATTAAGGATAAGCCAGATGCTGCCGCTGATATGTGGCTGGGCCAGCGAGGTCTATCCAATGCCATGAGAGGAAGGTGGGCTTTGGTATCGAGACTCCAGGCTTGTAGGCTGGCTCTGTGCCTCCCTCTGCCCTTGGACACTTCTCTCCTCTTCCTCTTCGGTTAAAAAAAAAAGATCCTCTCAACCAGCTTGAGAGGTTAAGAGGATGCACTGAGCTAAGATTGATGAACCTGTCAGGTACACAATGGCGGTGGGAAAATGCTAGTTTCCTTCCTCCTCCCCAGCAGCTGGACGAGGGGAGGAGGGTGGGTCACGGTTGTGCAGGGTTCCTCCCTATTGCAGGCTGCCGGCCCGGGCACTAAGCCCACCCTAGCCTGAATTTTCCTGACAGCTGCCCTGCTTCTCTGCTTGGCCTTGCTTGTGACTCCTGTTTGAACCAAGAAAAGCTTCTGCTCTGTTCCAGCCACAAAAAAATAGCAAGCATGATGCAATATGTGTCTCTCACAGCCACCACCACAGAGGCTTCAGATGTCCATCCCAAATCCATGCCAGATAAGTCCATGCCCTCCTGTTCCCAAGAATTCTGGGTACTCTCATGCCACCACTCCACCTACAGCTGCTCAGCTATCCCCTTGTCTTGTGAACAAGACCGCCAACTCAACCGCCAAGGCACAAAATTAGCCTGGGGCAGGAAAAGCTTCTAAGTACCTAGACCATGCACCTGACCTTTAGAAATAATGATAACAGCAATGTTTATTGTGTTATGTGCCCAGCACTGTTCTGAGCTCTTTATATTAACTCAACAATTTTCATCAGCACATTTTGAGGTGGGTACTCTTTATATCCCCATGTTACCAAAGAGGAAACTGAGTCTCAGGGCCAATGTTAGCATCATGACGGCTTAAGACATTCTTCCCCTCCCCCTTTTTAACAACTAATTACACATCCATCCATGAACAAAAGTGATCCATGGGAATTGTGGGACTCAGCACCACACGCAGGGGATTCAGGAGTACCCTAGCCCACCTGTGCACCCCAAAATAGTTAGACAGACCTTGGGAAGGACTGTGGAAACTGAATCTCAGAGTTTATTCACTGACCCAAAACCACAGAATTGATGATTTACAGGCAAAATCTGAACCCATGTCTGCAGCTGCCAAGTCTAGTGTTTATTTTTTTCTTTCCCCCATCATGCCATTGACTCCCAAATCAAATAGAACTGGAAACCAGGACCCCTTTTAGAGAGGCTCTGCAAAGTAGAATTTCCCCTCGCAAATCCGGCCTTTAAAACCCCAAACTAAGTCTGATGAGCAAAGCAGAGTGGTCCTCAAAGGGAGAGAAGGCAGGCAGCGTTATGTGGTCAGCCCTCTCTGCCACGAGCTAGGAGTGTGGTCCTGGACCAGCCAGTGGTGCTCTCCAATCCTCAGACTCCTCACCTGTGAGAGGAGATAGAAATAACCTGGCTTCAGATGAGATCCCTCCCAGTGCTGGCATTCCAAGATCCCATGAGACAGCTGCCGTTTATGAAGCATTTCCCCAGTGCTGGGTACTGGGCTGACTATTTTTATATAATCACAAAATAATCATAGTCATTTGCCAGGCTCTGCCATAACTTCTTTCCCTGGTGTTGCCTCATGTCGTCCTCAGAACAACTCTAAGGGACAGGTATTAGTATCCCTTTCTCCTTCCAAGAAAGTGATTGCAAATTCACCCAAGTTGTCCTGCCAGTGAGTGATGGGATCTGAACTCCTTGTCTGACTTTAAAGCCCATGCTGCTCACTGCTGGACTGCTTATAGTGCCCCCGCCCAACCTCAAGCAGGGACGGATGTCAGGAAAAGGCACTGTTGTTTTTCGCTTATCCCAGATGCCTGTCCATCTGCAGTGGCCTTTTTTTTCCATTCCAATCATCAGTCACAGTGGGACTTACATGGGGCAGGTCCCGAATGCCCATGTGCGGCCATAGCAGCCCGCAGCCCACGGGGGCCTCCCTGCCAGCCCCTTGGCCACATCTGTGCAAGCCCTATCCCTGAAAATAAACTGATCGGGCTAGGGGAGGGGGTCCCCCTTATTTATTTAGTCCCAGCCCTAAGGCTAAACTGGTGGCCTGGCACTCAGAGTGTTTTTCTCTGAGCTGAAAAGCCAACTCCAAGTGCTGGGGTGAGCAGGTTAGGAAACTTGAGAACCGCACAGACTTCAGGGAAAATTCCATGGGCAGTTGCCTGTGGTGAAAGGACTATATGGCCTAGAGTTCCTTCTCCCCAGGAAAGATTGCAAGCTGCCCCTCTAGTCTGTCATACAGGGTGAAATAAGAAAGTGAGAAACAAATACTTTGTATTAAAGCATATATATATATATATATGGAATCTAGAAAAATGATACTGATAAACCTATTTGCACATGAATAGAGATGCAGACATAGAGGGCAGACTTGCGGACACAGCTGGGAAAGGAGAAGGTGGCGCGAACTGAGAGGGTAGCTGCTGCTGCTGCTAAGTCACTTCAGTCGTGTCCGACTCTGTGTGACCCCATAGACTGCAGCCCACCAGGCTCCCCCGTCCCTGGGATTCTCCAGGCAAGAACACTGGAGTGGGTTGCCATTTCCTCCGCCAATGCATAAAAGTGAAAAGTGAAAGTGCATTGACATATATACACGGCTGCTGCTGCTGCTGCTGCTAAGTCGCTTCAGTCGTGTCCGACTCTGTGCGACCCCGGAGACGGCAGCACACCAGGCTCCCCCATCCCTGGGATTCTCCAGGCAAGGACACTGGAGTGCATTACCATTTCTTTCCCCAATGCATGAGAGTGAAAAGTGAAACTACCATGTGTGAAATAGCTAGTGGGAAGCTGCTGTATAACACAGGGAACTCTGCTCTGTGCTTGATAACAACCTAGAGGGGTGGGATGGGGTGCGGGCGGTAGGGAGGCTCAAGAAGGAGGGGATATATATACTTATAGCTGACTCACGTTGTACAGCAGAAACCAGCACAACATCGTAAAGCCATTATCCTCCAGTTAAAAATAAAGTTCAAAAAAAGAGAAAGGGAAAATGCTAAAGGATCACTAGACACACACGAAATAACCTAAGTAAACCCAGAAACTCTAGGAAATAGCTAAGGGAGCTGGTGGCTGTTTGTGTCACAGTGGTGCGTCATTCAGGAATTGCTGACCAGCCCTCTAGGGGCAGAGCTCACTGGCTGGTCACAAATCCCACTAATCCAATGGGCTGTGCTGCCCCAGCTGACTGCAGGGAGCCACAGAGACGAGATTCTCCCAGGCAGAGCAAAGGTGTCTGGCAAGACTGCCCAGAGGAACTGCAGATGGAACCATCCAAAAGCCAGCAGAGTTTGCACCAAGAAGCTTCCAGTAGGAATTCCTTTCTGGGAGGTCACTTACTACCCACATATTTACCTTGGTTGGTTGTACCAACCAAGCTTAGATTGCCCCAAACAATTTCTAATTCATTCAGACCCTTCTTCATTCTGACAACTGAAATATGAACCAAACAAGCAGCTATTTTTGGAACAAGATCACTTCCACACACAGTGTGGACATAGGCAGAGTTCCATTTCTTTCCCACAAAGGACTGACCTTGATCCCATAACTGTGTGTTTTGGGCTGCAGTTCAGTTCAGTCGCTCATCGTGTCCGACTCTGCGACCCCATGAATCGCAGCACACCAGGCCTCCCCGTCCATCACCAACTCCCGGAGTTCACTCAGACTCGCGTTCATCCAGTCCGTGATGCCATCCAGCCATCTCATCCTCTGTCGTCCCCTTGTTCTCCTGCCCCCAATCCCTCCCAGCATCAGAGTCTTTTCCAATGAGTCAACTCTTCGCATGAGGTGGCCAAAATACTGGAGTTTCAGCTTTAGCATCATTTCTTCCGAATAAATCCCAGGGCTGATCTCCTTCAGAATGGACTGGTTGGATCTCCTTGCAGTCCAGGGGACTCTCAAGAGTCTTCTCCAACACCACAGTTCAAAAGCATCAATTCTTCGGTGCTCAGCCTTCTTCACAGTCCAACTCTCACATCTATACATGACTACTGGAAAAACCATAGCCTTGACTAGACGGACCTTAGTCGGCAAAGTAATGTCTCTGCTTTTGGATATACTATCTAGGTTGGTCATAACTTTTCTTCCAAGGAGTAAGCGTCTTTTAATTTCATGGCTGCAATCACCATCTGCAGTGATTTTGGAGCCCAAAACAATAAAGTCTGACACTGTTTCCACCGTTTCTCCATCTATTTCCCATAGAGTGATGGGACCGGATGCCATGATCTTCGTTTTCTGAATGCTGAGCTTTAAGCCAACTTTTTCACTGTCCTCTTTCACTTTCATCAAGAGACTTTTTAGTTCCTCTTCAATTTCTGCTATAAGGGTGGTGTCATCTGCATATCTGAGGTTATTGATATTTCTCCCAGCAATCTTGATTACAGCTTGTGTTTCTTCCAGTCCAGTGTTTCTCATGATGTACTCTGCATATAAGTTAAACAAGCAGGGTGACAATATACAGCCTTGATGTACTCCTTTTCCTATTTGGAACCAGTCTGTTGTTCCCTGGCCTGCATATAGGCTGCACTGGGCACCTAATGTTGGCCCCACTGGACTGCAACAGCACATCTAGACCTCATCTGTTTTCTGTGGTCTCCAGTCACACTCTTGCCCTTTCATGCCTGGGTCACAGAGAGATGGCAGGCTTTAGGGGTCACAGGATCTATTTCAAATCCCATCTCACCCATTTTCGTTCTTTGAGATCCTGAACAAGTACCTATGCTTCCTGAGCCTTAGTTTCCCCATCTACAAAATGGGGCTAGTACATACACTCTACTTTAAAAGGTGGTACAAGGCTCAAAAGAAATAGTGTAGGTACAAAGCATCAAGAATATAGTAGGAACTCTATAAATGTAATTTTTTATCCCTTCATAATAGGCAAAGGAGATATTGTTAATGAAAAGAAGGAAGGAAGATCGGAAGAAAGTAAGGAGGGAAGGGAGAAAAAAGGAAGAAAAGGAAAAAACCTTGCAACACAAACCCCAGTTGCTTCAAGATTTACTGTGATTCCACTTTCATTTTCTAATCTCATTGCCTAAGCCCTAAATCACCACACATTGGTTTCAGTGCAAAGATAAAAATGCTTTCAGTCCTCTCCTCCCCCATGCCTGTCAGAGTAGGTCTTATACAAAGAAAAGGCAGGAGGGTCTGGGGGACCAAGGATATCAAGTCCCTACAAAAGCTCCCAGCCCTTATGCCCCTGCTATTGCTCCCGATCTGATGTCTCCATGACTTGGGGCTCTGCAGTAATGGTCCCCTACCCACAGATGCCAGAGCCACTTTTACCAATGTCCCTCTTTGGATGACCATTCCACATTCTTTCAAAGAGGATCCCATCTATTTCCACCTGAACCTAACTCCCACCCTGCAAAAGTGTTAATGCCATGAAGAATGACCTCTTTCAGCAAAAGTGAGGAAGAATTCAGGCTCAGAACTAAAGCAGCCTGAGCTTACGCTTCGACTTTCTCACTTACTTGTGTACCCTTGGCCAAGAATCTTGTCCACACAATGACTTTACATTGTACATCACACCAGGCTTCCATGAGAACTCACATCATTTACTTAAAATGCCTAGCATAGTACTTGGAACATAGTGAGTGCACAGTATACAATTGTTTTTATGACCTGGCCGTTAAAATTTACAGACCATATGCATTTCCTAAAATTCCAGTTTTTGCAACTCCTACCGCAGTTTCTCCCCCCAAAAAATTAAAAAAATAAAAAGACAAAACAAGAAAGCACAGGATAATAAAATTTAGAAAGGAAAATTTTCTAAGAATTTTTTTTTTTTAAGTAAGACATACATGTTGGTCAGGTTCTGCTCTAGGCACTGTATGTAAATTCCCATTCAATCCTCACGGTGCCCTTTTAGTAAATACTTCCCCCACTGGAAAGGTAAGCAGAAGAATGGTTGGGAACAGACTATCTGAATCTGAACTCTGACTTGGCCACTTAGTGTGAGCTGGGATAAGTGGCTTCACCTCTCTGAGCCAATTTCTTTGTTCTGTAAAATGAAAATTATAATACCCATAAGGTGTTCATGAGGATTGAATGAGTTAATATATGCAAAGCAGTAAGAAGAGTGTTATGCACCTAGTAAACACTCAGTACATGGTGAGGTGAGGTGAAGTTGCTCAGTCGTGTCCGACTCTTTGCGACCCTGTGGACTGTAACCTACTAGGCTTCTCCATCCATGGGATTCTCCAGGCAAAAATACTGGAGTGGATTGCCATTTCCTTCTCCAGGTGATCTTCCCAACCCAGGGATCGAACCCAGGTCTCCCTCATTGGAGGCAGACGCTTTGACCTCTGAGCCACCAGGGAAGCCCCAGTACATGATATAAGAGTACTATCACCTTTTACAGAGACTGAAGCAGATTCAAGGAGATTAATTAGTGCATCCAAGCTCTCGCACTGGTTAAGTGGCAGGAGCAGAATCTAAATCCAAGTCAACCTGACTTCAGAGCCAATGGCATGTTTATCCTACCATTCTTTATCACATACCCCGTAAGAAAATATTTGAGACTTTTTCTAAGCAGAAAAGACAGGGCCAACGGAAGTGGAGCCTGGGTATTAGGGAGAGTGATGGTATTTCTGGCAGAAGCCAGAAGGACAGAAAAGGGGAACTGGTTTGGGGAGAAAGATGGTCCATTCCAATAGGACATCTGAAGCTAACTTGCAAATAACCCTGCTTTTGACTGTATTGCCACCTGAGAGTACAGTGGGCATTCAAACCAATTTGCAAGCCCCCTATGGGAGCAGTCCAGACATGCGTGTGTGCATGCTCAGTCACCCAGTCACGTCTGACTCTTTGCGATCCCATGGACTTGCAGCCTGTCAGGCTCCTCCGTCCATGGGATTCTCCAGGCAAGAATAATAGGAGTGGGTTGCCATGCCTCCTCCAGGGGATCTTCCTGATCCAGGGATCAAACCAGTATCTCTTATGTCTCCTGCATTGGCAGGTAGGTCCTTTACCACTAGCGCTACCTAGAAAACCCAATACTCTGTACCAACTCCAATGTGGAGTCATGAAGTCTGAGTCTCTGATGCACAGCCCCTCCCTGGAGTCCAGCCCTCAGGGAAACATTGTTCTAAAACACTAAAGCAAATACACTGTGCCTTTCTGCCAGGCCCGGTGACTTCAATGCACAGAACATGTAATCCTGGTGCGTGGGGACAACACAACGGTGAGGAGAGGCAGCAAGCAGGCCGGGCCAGCAAGGCAGACCTTCAAAGCCTTCCGGTGACGCTCCTGGGCTGTGGGATTAACCACACTTAATGGCTCTTTCTTCCTGTTTGCTTGAGCACTGAGCATCTTTCGCTTTGGTGATTAGAAGTGGTTGAAACGAAAGAGAACACGGGCATGTGGTCAGCCCAGCTTGGAGGATTACTGGCAATGTGTGTTGCCGCTTCTTTCCTTTGTGTCTTTTCTGTTTTACCACATTTTCTGCTTTGAACATGTAATGCTTGGGGATTTAAAAAGAAAAAAAGAACAAACGTTATGAAAAGTCAAACAAGAATTATTTCACGTGAGTGTGCGCTAACCACCCAGGCCTCCCTGGCTCCTGCCGCAACCTGCTGAAGGTGGGATTAGGTCACGTGCTCCCTCCATGAAGAGGAGAACCTGCCAAGACCAGGTGGCTGCACTCCCAGGGGTATCGCACACAGGTCATTCATTCCACCTGCGCCACCAGACCGGAAGCTGAGCACAATTTTTTTTTTTTCAATCATTGTCTCTGTTCAACTGACTAACCGGATTATTTTTTACCAAATGGAAAAAAAAAGTTTCTACCTGCTCAAAATTCATGTTGTGTCATTTAGCTCCATTCTTCCAACCAGGAAGGACATGTTCAAATTCCCTAGAGAAACCTTTAAGGGCTGTTGATTCAAATGTGAAGATAAATGAGCCCCACGGGTGTATCATTTCTGCCAGGAAGAACAGTCTGGGCCAGAGTCAAAGCACTCATGTTTTGTGTGTTTTTTTTTTTCTTTCGAAAGAGAGACAAAGAAGAGAGAGAAGAAGGGGAGAGAGAAAGAGAAGAGGGAGGAAGGAAGAAGGCAGGACAGAGCATGTGTGGGGTGGGGGAGAAGTGAATTAAGAAAATCACCAAGTGAAGAGTGTTGACTCTTAGAACACAGTGGTGATATCTAGAACAAAAGTGACCTAAAAATGGCTCTTTCTACCCTCCTTTTTCAGATGAGAACACTAGGCTCAGAAAATTAAGTAATTCACCCATTTCAAACAGTCATACAAGCAAGATTAGAAGCCAGATTTCCCAATTCCGGACCTGGACCACTTTCAACTCCACACACTCTGCCTTCAGGTGCAGGGAGGTATGTGTGACCTACCCAGCTTACTACAAAGGCCTTGACATTTAAAGGATTAAGCATTTGGATGATGCCTTGAGAGTATTCCTTCAAAGACAGTTCTCTCAAAAGAGGTGGATCAAAGCAGGCTGGTGGCAAGAGGGGTCTGTATCAGTTGGGACGCTTTCAACTGCCAGCAGCAGAGCATCTGACTCAAACTGGCTTAAGTCAGAAAGGGGATTTTGTGGAAAGTGCAACGGTCTGGCCACCTTCAGAGAAGGTCTGTTCCCGGCGGTTAAATTAAGTTACCAAAGATCCAGTTTCTCTCCAACTCCTTTGCTCCGCCCTTGGCAGCAGCCTCTTCCTGCTATGGCTCACTTCCCTTGCAGCCCTAACTCAGATACTCTCAGGACGGATCCCTTCCCTCGCCTGGACCTCAGTTCCCCAATCTATCCAATGATGGGACTGGTCATGCATGAGCTCTCAGAGCCCTTCCACCACCGACGGTGTCTCTCAAAAGGTGGTCCACAGGTCATATGCACTAAAAGTGTCATTTAGAACATTTGTTAAAATGTGTAGTTTCTACACTCTAGCTTAAGTCACTAAACCTTAATCTCCAAGAAGCACAGGAAGCTATGGTTTCAGCAAACTCGCCCAGAATATCGTCATACCCATAAAAGTTTGTTAAACATTTATTCCCGAGGCAAAGGAGCCTAGAACAGACAGTAAGCCATGGCTGGTGAGCCAGATCCTGCCTGGAGAGTTCAGAATGGTTTTACATTTTTAAAACATTGTCTTAAAAAAAAAAAAAAACCCTCTCACAAAGAAGAACATGAAACAGAGACCTTCCATGGCTCACAAAGGCTAAAATATTTACTACCTGGCTCATTTTGGGAAAAAGTCTGCCAACTAGCCTAGAATAATGAGGTCATTGGATGGTGGAAAGAAAGGCAGGAGGTGAAATTGAACAGTTTATAGGACTGATGAGGCCAAGAATTCCTGGGAGCAGGAGTTTTCAATGTTCCATCAGTTCCACAGAGAATCGAGCAAGGAAAAAAAATTAAATGTGCTCAAGCTCTGGTACTTAGTTTAAAAAATATCTTTCCCAGGAGGCCTCTTGGAGTCTCTGGTTAGGTCAGTGTCTACTATTGACGTCAGGGCCAGCAGGGGCTCAGTAAGGGATCAGAAAGGATGGGGTCAGTGTGATCTCTTTGTCCTAAAAGCTCTACCCTGGACCATTGGGAACATTTGCGAGTCAGCTTATCAGGGCTCCTTTCTATCCCTTACCTCCAACCACTGTGCAAATACCAATCAGCTAAGGACACAATGCTGAGAGTGCCGTCCTGAGTCAGAGAGGTACTTCCTCAGGAACTTTCCCGGAAGTGATCCCAGTTCTTCTCAGGCACTGGGCTAGAGCACTAGCGGGCAAGCCCATGGCTGCGGACGTCAGACGGACCTGACATCAAGTGCTGCCTCTGAACTTACTTGCTCTATGGTCTGTTTTGCACTACCATGGTTGCCACTAGCTCCCATGTGGTTATTTATATTGAAATTACTTCAAATTAAGTAAAGCTTTTAATTCAGTTCCTCCCTCATGCTTGTCACACTAATAGTCACTAGTCAATTGGTGACTAATGGCTATTATCAGACCATGCCAGTACAGAACACTGCTACCACCAAAGAAAGTTCTACTGGACAGCGCTGCTGGAGACAGTCTTTGACAATTAGTTCAAATCCAGCCTCCGGCTTTCTTTCTACCACACAATGGCCTCATTATTCTAAGCTCTATTGCCTTGGGAACATATGGTTGTCAACCCAAGCCTCAATTTGTTCATTTGTAAAATGGGCATGATATCAGTAGTATATCTGCCTGTGGAGATTACAGGTGATAAAACTGGTAGACTAGCACAATATGTGGCACATAGAAAGTGCTCAATAAAGGGTTCTTACTATTAATATTATTGTGTGCAAAAATCTCAGCCTTATTTATTGCTAGTGCTCTCCCATCTTGCTCTAAGCTTAAATTCTAGCATGCACAAGTCTCACCTGGAGTTCTGGTTAAACCCCAGATTGCTGGGATAGACCTACCTCCAGAGTTCCTGATTCAGTAGGTCTGAAAGCCTGTAATTTGCATCTCTAACAAGTTCCTAAATCTTGCTGATACTGCGGTTCTGGGAACCACACTTTGAGAACTGCTTCTGTAGACACATCTTTTGTTGGGGGGCGGGAGGGGGGGTCGGTGGAGGGGTGGTTAGGGAGTTGTGATTTCTTTGTGAATATTGTCCTTTCTTGAACATACAATGCTAAGTCATCCACCTGCCTTTGAACAGGCTAGTCCCTCTACCCCCAAGAGCCCCTTTATCTGCTTGTTTTCCAACCCCAATTCAGACTCTGATAAACCTGGCCAGTGGCTTCTCTCGGACTCTCCACCCGAGTCACTCATTTCCCTGGGCTGCCTCTCACATTTTGCTGGTTGGTTTGCTCTGCATAACAGTTATATGTTTCCCTGTCTGCATTTTCTAAGGTGTGGAAAGTATTCCACTGGTGCTAGCTAATGCCAGATTTTGTGGTACATCCACATTTTAGATGATACACAGAGAAACAAACAACACTGAACCAAATTCAGTGAATGTGTAATTACCGTTTTCAGTTCTTTCCAAATTCTGATTACATCCAGGAGAAAGTCTGGAGGATTTCATCTCCTTGCTATTAACTCTCCAGCTCAGAGCCTGAGTCAGGTAATTTCATCACCACCACCATCATCATCATTGTCATGAAAACAATGGCAGCTGAAATTCATATGAGGCTTTCTGTGTGCCTGGAAGAGCTTTAAGGGCTTGACACATATTTGCACTAATTAATTTGGTTAATCCTCACAACCCTATTAAGTAGACAGAATCATGATTCCCAGTGTACAGATGAAGAAACCGAGGCACAGAGAGGTTATGTGACTCACTCTTGGTCACACAGCCAGAAAGTGGGCAAAGCAGGATTCCAACCTAGACAGGGTATCCAGTGTGCTCTTAACCACAACACTGCTAAGGTAAAGTTTAACAATACTGTTTTGTTTTTACCCTTGTCTTCTATTTTGGCAAGTAAAGTCTTTTTCTATTTAGCTGGTGATAAAAAGTCTCTTTCTGAACCTAAATTAATATGTGGCTAAAAAAATAAAAAACATTGGGGCAAGTGAAGCACAAATATTTAGCACATAATAGAACAGGTTTTTGGATACAGCAGCTGTGAGGTGGCACGCCCCTGACAGATTTTGAGATAACCAGTCCAAGCCAACTGTGAGCTTCTCTGAGGCAGGATCCTGTCTGGGTCAGTCAGGGTCCAGCCAAGGAACAGATGGTTCACTGAACGCCTTAATTAAAAAGAGTGTTGTGATTTCCCTGGCAGGCCAGTGGTTAAGACTCCGCATTTCCACTGCAGGGACACAGGTTCGATTCTTGATCATGGAATTAAGATTCCACATGCTGCACTGGACAGCCAACAAAAAGTGCAGTGAAGGTGGTATATAAAAAGATATGGGCAGGACGAGGGAATAGCAGCAGGTAGTGACCTGCCAGGGACGAGCCACAGAGGAAGGCTGCTACCATCCTGGAAGGGACAAGGGGCGAAAATGGTATTACTAGATTATGATGGGGAGTCACCGCATAGAGTATGTAGTCAAAGGAGAACTAGCTATAAGCTGGGAGGGCCCACCTATTTCTCCTCTAGGCTTCTGAACTCTGCCCTGCCAACTCCTGCCACAGACAAATCAAGCTGCAGGCCAGAGGGCAAAAGAGCCTGGTGATGTCACTGATAGAGATCAACCATGAGGCACAGAGCAGGGCGGAGGGAAGCAGGCATGAGAGTTCAGCAGCCCGTGGGGGATAACCAGCACTATGGCAGGCACAGCGTGGAACACAGAGGGCAGACGTCTAGGAAGTATGCAAGATGCATTTGCTGCTTTTAATCCAACTGAACCAAATGAAGAAATTGGTTTTGAGTAAAAGATGCTGTGTGCTAAGGGCAACTGGACCCTGGACCTCTAGGGTTTCACTTCCAGCTTATCTGGGCAAGCAAGTCATCAGATTTCACTGGCCTCCTGGGGCTTGAGTCACACACGTGCAGCGGGGAGTGGAGTTGCTGATGCCTGTAAAGGGTTTCAGGCTGTAATTATATCCCCCATGTCCTCAGAGTGTCTAGACAAGATTGTAAGAGCTGGGGAGTGGGCAGGGGGTGTGGGGGAATGACCTCAGCTTCCTGTGGCCCTTGAACAAGTGGAAATTCCTGGCAGAGGCCCTCCTCCCAGAGTGCATAGGAACAGATCCTCAGCAGCAGCAGCAGCCTTAGTCTGAGGCATGAAGACCAAGTGGGAAAAAGACTCATTTAAGAGTCTCAGTAGGAAAGGGAGTCCAGTCGTGCACTGACGGCAGGAGTAGGGAGGAATCCTGCTGATGTTCTCCAGGAAGCTTTTATGTGACTTATTATTAGTGATGCTAATAAAGTCTCATATTCATCACAAACGCATTACATGCTGAACACTGCGCTAAGCATCTTACATATTTTGCTGCATTTGATCTCCACAACTACCCTATGAAGCAATATTAACTGTATTTTTATTAAAATTTTATTTTTAATTGGAAGGTGATTGCTTTACAATGTTGTGTTGGTTTCTGTTGGACAACAACATGCATCAGCTTTAAGTATACACACACACACACACACACACATATATATCCTCTCCCTTTTGAGCCTCCTCCTCAGCCCCCATCTCACCCCTCTAGGGCATCACAGAGCACCAGGCTGAGCTCCCTGTGTGCTATAGCAGCTTCCCACTGGCTATTTTACACATGGGAGTGTGTATATTTCAATGCTGCTCTTCAATCCGTCCCACCCTTTCTTTCCCCACTGTGTCCGCAAGTACATTCCCTATCTATGTCTGTGTCTCTATTCCTGCCCTGCAAATAGGTTCATCAATACCATCTTTCTAGATGCCATATATATGCATTAATATACAATGTTTGTTTTTCTCTTTCTAACTTACTTCACTTATGCAACAGGCTCTAGGTTCATGCAACTCAAAAACGGAAAAATGATGCGTAGAAAGCCAAAGAAAACATGGTTTCAGTTACAACTGATTGAACATTTATTACGTGCCTGGCACCATCTTAGATACTTATATCAGGCTAGGTATCAAAGCAAGGCTGTGTTTCCCCAATAGGGGATCTACAAGGTCAAAACAATGTTCATAATAACACTAAAATAGGTATTTTCCTTTCCCAGTGTATTGACATTTGCACTGAATGGTGTAAAAGAAAATGTGGGGGGAAATGTCACTGCCACCGCAGGGATCAAGGCAGTGCACCAAAGGATCCTCGTGACCCCTGTGTTCTTCCAACGGGAAGAATGTGCTATTTCACTTCATCGTGACTTTGATGAAGCCAAATAATTATTACCTTTATTAAATCTCAACCCTTGAGCACATGTCTTTCTATATTCTGCATGAGGATGTGGGAAGATGCCATCATTCCCTTCTACACGTGTTCAAGATCCTTGGTTTTCTCAAGGAAAGACACCTGCACAAACAACTGAGTTGCAATCTGATCTGAACTCTTTTTTTCCCCTGGATTACCATTTGTATTTAAAAGAACAAATGCAAAATTATAGCCCTTCAGATGTAATTGGCAAATGGTCTCAAAAATTAAGTGAATGTGTTACAGAAAAGCACAGCTAATAGTGTTTGTTGCTAATGGTAACAATCGAGCTTTCAAGTGAAAACTAGAGCTTTGGAAAACACAGATGTTTACATTAACTTGCCAGCTTCCCAATCCTTACAGATTTTTCTGATGAGATCTGTGGTAACGATAATAAATGTGATATTTTGATATTATCTAAAAAATGTGTCATTATCTCAAAGATCTGCATAATTCAGGGTACCAATGTTTCTTAAATGTCCAAAGCATCAAGTTACAAAAGGCACAGGCAAAACACTGATTCAAAGTAAAAAATAGCCTGTGGATTTTAAGGTAATATATTATCAAAGTTTCACTGATATGATTTCAGATTCCATATTACAACATTTTAAGAATCTGACAGTCAAGGTTTGATTTAGTATCAAAAATCCTATTGAGTATCTCCTTTTTTCAACTACATATCAGCATAAGGCTAATTTTTTTTCCTATACTGCAAGCAAAACAGTATATAGAAACACAGTGAAAGCAGAATTATGAGATTATAAGAATCTGTCTTCCATTAAGACACACATTAAAAAGATTTACAAAAATGCCACTCTTCTCAATGACTTGTTTTGGAAAATATAATTATTTATCATAAAAATGTTATTTATATATGTAATTAGTTCATGATTGTTATGTTCAAATGAATTAGTAGATAAATGATTTTGAAATTTCTCAGCTATAATTTCTAGCACAGTAAATATTAGTAGATATAACCCATATTTCAAAATAAACAGTAAAAAAGCTCTTCAGGGCCCACAATCACTTTTAAGAATGTAAAAGGATTCTGAAGCCAAAATGTCTTAGAATCACTATTATATCAGAACCTTCCCCAATGCAATGAGATCCCCAATGTAAGATCCTTTCATAGTGCTAGGAAAAAATGTATGAGACCCAAATAGAAAACAGTTGTTGGCTCCAAATCTACCAAAAGAAAACAATAAAGATAAAAATGAATAAAAGCTTAATTAAATGCCTACAAAATATATCAACATGCCAGCTTCATTCACTGTTCAATTTAGTATTCATAATGATTTCATTCCATCAAATATAGCTTACAAGTTCAATTTTCTTATTTCACAAACCCCCCTAAGCAAGCACAGTAATTATCAGGAACTCATAGCCAATCATAAATTAAGTGAGTAATGTAGAGCCAAATAATTTCTAAAGCACAAATATAAAAACCTTTATAAATGTTATTTTAAAAGTATATGCTATATGGGATATGGGTGCAGCTGGTGTGTTTGATACATTACATGGTGGGGACTCCAAAAGTAAGAAAATGTAGGGCTCACCAAGGCCCCGCTTTAAACGCAGTGTCCTTTTGCCTTTAAACTATACCCCTCCTGGAAACACTTCAGTGAAAGGAGATTTCTTCACCAGGAGAAATATTTCCCCTGACCTTTGGCAGGAGTAGAAAAAGAGGCACATAATGGAGATTCAATAAACTGTTAGCAGAGGAACAAAATCCCAGCGGATAGAGAGACCAGAAGCTCTGTGGTTTGGGTCTGAGAAAGGCTCTGACGGCTCATCCTCTGCCTCCTGGCAGGGAGTTGGGGGGCAGCAGGGGTGAGGGGGTAGCACGCTCTCACCCCCAGGTGCTCATCATTAGGTGTGCAATCGATTGCCCCAAAGGCAGAGCCAGTGGATTAGAAGGGCTTGGGCATCTCACCAGGAAAGGCTGTGCTGTGCTGTGCTTAGTCATTCAGTCGTGTCTGACTCTTTGCAGCCCCACAGACTGTAGTCTGCCAGACACATCTGCCCATGGAGATCCTCCAGACAAGAACACTGGAGTGGGTTGCCATGCCCTCCTCCAGGGGATCTTCCCAACCCAGGGATCAAACCCCGGTCTCCCGCATTGCAGGTGGATTCTTTACCATCTGAGCCACCAGGGAAGCCCCACCAGGAAAGGAGAAACATTGAAAGAAAAGACTAGGGGCCACTTTCTAAAGAGCAGCCTCCCATCCTCCCCACTTCTGTTCTGGGAGGCCCTTGCCTTCGCTGATACCTCAGAATTATGCTCCCTTGGCAGTGAGTAGTCCTAATATTGGAGAGACTTCTCTTGACTTCATTCCCTGAAATAGCATCTTCTTCACTTTCTTCTGTGCCTTCTGCCCCGTGGACCAGGGAAAAGCAGTGTTGCTGCTTTATCTGACTTTGAGGTACCATGATTCTGAGATCATATGGTTGCTTTCCAACAGGGGTTTCCAGTGATGGGATTTCCTGCAGCGTTACAGGTTAACTTATTTTCTTCATCTGATTTCTCTGTAGTTTCTGCTATAAATGCATTTACTTTAATTTTTTTTTATTTTAAAGACTATGGGTAAAGTAACTCACTCATATAGATCTTCAATAAAGAGTGAGTGAGTGAAGTGAGTGAAAGTCGCTCAGTCATGTCCAACTCTCTGCGACCCTGTAGACTATACAGTCCATGGAATTCTCCAGGCAAGAATACTGGAGTGGGTAGCCTTTCCCTTTTCCAGGAGATCTTCCCAACCCAGGGATCGAACCCAGGTATCCCGCATTGCAGGTGGATTCTTTACCAGCTGAGCTATCTAATTACTATTATTTGGTCATTCATCAGCTCTAACATTTCCTCTGTTGCAATCTGGAGCTCTCCATTGTCAACAGGGAACAGATTCACATCTGCTCTCTGGAACTGCCTTGTTTAGTACAAAAATAAAATTGAAATTTAAAAATGGAAAAACAGGATATGGCCAGGCACTCACGATGGCTGTTCTCTTGCTCTCTATACATCTTCTGCTCAAGCAGTCCCAATTATCTAAAGTTCCTATTAGCCTTTAGTCTCCAACCAGTCCTTGCTCTCTGTACATCTCCTGCTTTACTTACATGACTACCCAATCCTCTTAATTATAAGGCTTCATTAGTGCCTGATAGCTGGTGAGCCCAGCTGCCATCAATTCCCCGTATAAATGGTAGCCTCCCCTTCTGAGTAGCAAAGACTACTCCTCTGTCCATCCTTCCTGCTCATCATCTACCACACACGGTGGGGTGGTCTTTCAGGACCTTGCTTCAGACTGGTAAGATTCCCTGTCCCTTAAGCCATTAATGTCTCTAGTTGCTATCTCTGGGCTCTTTCTTCAGCCTCAAGGCTGAGCAACTATAAGGCTTGCAGGTCTGCAGGACGCAGCCCAACAAACAGGATTATAAAACATGTCATCCATTTGAAATGTTTTGTTTAGCAGATCATTCATACACATGCAGAGCCACAGGTGTGCAGCTGGCAACAAAATTTCAAGATTTATGGAAAACAAGTAATGCATTGAGCTTACACTGTGTAGACAATGTGGCCTGGTGAGGAGACCAAAGTGTAAATCTCTATAATGTACAAAATCTTCCAGGCATGTCAGTGAAGCTCTGTGATTCAATCATTTGGAGATAAGAACAAGTCTAAAATTGGGTTTCATTGCCAAACTGCCTTCATTAAGCACCTTCTTCCTTCACCAACATCAATAGATTCTAGCTGCTATTAGCCTTTACTCCTTGTATTAATACTGGCATTTTTCCATGCAAATGTCTGGGCTTCCTTGCCAGATTGAAACGGTCATATACTCTGCTGTGACTTCTCACACTTACAACAAACACGTACGTAGTAAGTGAAATACTGATACGTGTTGAATATCAAGTTTTTTTTCTAAGTCCCAGCTGACAAAATTGCACTTCACTCCACTATAAATTCATAGTTTTTCTTTAGCCTCCCAGTTCATACACATCCTGAGATCTCTACCTATTCCCCAAGCCTACTCTATGATACTAAAGGAGGAAAATTCAATTCAATCTTTTTTCCTTGCTTTCTGTCCAAACCCTTTAGAGCAAAGACCCCACCGCTTCCTCAGCCTCCCCTGCCCAGAAGCCTGGCATGGAGCTCTTGAAAGCTGTTCCTATCATCCCTCATGAGGCAGGCACTCACTGAATTGTCATTTCAGTTGGTGGAGTTGTGACTAAAGCAGAAGATGTACTTTCTCTGAACATTCAACCTCCAATCACTAAAAAGCAAAAAGTTGGGTTATCGGTCTCTGGCAAGAATTCTCTCGCATCTCTCTATTATCTGGACTTTGATGGCCCTCTGTCTTATACCATGACTCTAGGTGGGTGTGGAAATTGCTTAGCTCTCTGGCAGGTTGAGCAAGTCCAAGGAGAGCTATTTATTTTTCCAAACAAGAATGAGGAGGTTTTGTTTTTGTTTTTGTCTCAGCATCATGTAGACTTCAGCATATCACTGTTTCTCCATAACAGGTGTGTTTTATTTGACATAAAGGAAGACCTGTTTATCAGTAACAAAGGCCTTTTAAATTATGACTTTGCTCTAAAGGACATTAGTGTTAAAGACAGAAGTAAATGGCATCTTCATATATCCTTCAACAATATTACAAAAATTTATCCCATCCTCACCATTTCCTCATCCACACCCTCTAGTTGAAGCCATTACTTCTTGTCTTGAAAATAGCAATAGCTTCGTAACTCACCTCCCTGCCTCCCCTCTTGCCCCTTACTATCTTCCTTCTACTTGCTGCCAGAACAATTTTTTTGAAACATGAGTTTAAGCACAACTGCCCCCTTGCTCAAATGCCTGCAATAGCTCCCCATTCTCTGCAGTAGAAAATGCACATTGCTTAACAGTACACAAGGCTTTCTAGAACAGAAGGAAATACAACAATAAACTTGTGGACTCTGGTTTTTTAATAAGAATTTCTTTTTTAAAGAAGTTGTACTGAACCGGGCATAAGCATGATATGAGATGACTCTTGGTGGCTCTAGGCTTTCAATCATGCCAGTCCAAGCGCCCATAAGGACTTCAGTGATGCTTATCACTCCTGCCTCTTCACATAGCACATCATTTATCTCTGAGTTCAATTCAGTCATCTCCTCTAAGAGTCTTTTCCTGGAGTGAGTCTGGGTTAGGTGTCCTTCTGCTGGGTTCTCAAAGTCACCTCTTGCCCCTCTGTGACAACAAGAACCACGCTATTCCTTGCTTGATACTGGACATTAGACCAAGACTTCTTTGCTAAGACTGAGGGTCTTACTCCTCTTATTTACCCTGGACCTCCTCTTTCCTTTTCTTAAAAATAACAGAAGCTACCCCTCCCTCCTTTAAGGAACTGTCCTTCCTCTTGTCCTTATAGTTCAAGCAAGGGTATTAAACCAGAGGAATCCACCCCCGTCCTAGGATATGACACACGGCCCAAAATGAACCTTTTACCCAGGAATGGGAAGCATTCAAAAAGAAAGAAGGGCTACTTTATACATGTCATCTGGTGCTTTTCTCTGGAAGAGCCACTAATGCCCTAGTTCCTGGATCTGTTCTTCTGGCTTTTGAACCAGTAAGCTTTTATTAACAAATAATCCAGAAATTTTATAGTTGTCAAATAAACTGGAGACTGGCCGGTCTAGGGTAATCTCAGCTCGGATTACTTCTGCTCTACATGATGTCTCATCTTCCAGCAGTCTAGTTTGGATTTACTTACATGCAGCTGGGCAAGTCCCAGGAGACAGAGTGGAAGTATACAATGTTTGCTGAGCCCTAGGCAAGAGACCTTCATTTGATCCCAGGGTTGGGAAGATTGCCTAGAAGAAGGCAAGGCAACCCACTCCAGTATTCTTGCCTGGACAGAGGAGCCTGCTGGGCTACAGTCCACAGGGTCACAAAGAGTCAGATACGACTGAGCAACTAAGCACAGCACAGGCTCTAACTTAGCACATCATCATTTCCATGGCATTCTCTTAGCCAAAGCAAGTCACAGGATCTGCTCTGATTCAAGGGGATGGGCACTAAACTCTACTCTTCAATGGAAGGAGCTGCAAAGATGCATTGCCAAAGATATGGATGCAAAGAGGGCTGGAAAACTATGGCCATATCTGCAAACTACTAGCGCTTTGTTACTCAGCTCCCTGTTTTATCTTCTATCAATAATAAAAACCCTTTTTAAAATTAGAGTCTGCTTCTGTGGTTTGCAATTTTTAAACTTTAATTTATACCTGTTTGGAAATAAATGAATGAATGAGGTTGTGTTACAACTGGTCATGTGTCATCCAAGGGAGGGGATAGGGAAGAGGGTGGCAGAGATGATCGTGAGGCTGAGGGGGCTGCAGGGTGTGCTATATGATAATGGCCTGAGAGCACCTCCAAAGTAAGGTGCCACATGCCTTTCCAAATTCCTAACTCGGCTCAAGGTCACAGCCTCTGAAAGCTCTAGTGCTCCTTAAGAACTAGACAGGGAACAATAAGCTATTCACTGGACTCTGCTCTCTTGCTACTTAAATCAGCTGGAGCCCCTGAGTGTTTCTATTAGGTGACTATCCTCAGGTGTGTATTAATATAGCCACATATTATACTCCACTTCCCTGGTGGCCCAGAGGTTAAAGTGTCTGCCTCCAATGCGGGAGACCTGGGTTGGATCCCTGGGTGGGGAAGATTCCCCTGGAGAAGGAAATGGCAATCCACTCCAGTATTCTTGCCTGGAGAATCCCATGGACGGAGAAGTCCATGGGGTTGCAAAGAGTCAGACACCACTGAGCGAATTCACCTCACCTTATTATACTCCAGATTGGCTTTAATACAGAACATAGATTTTTTAAGAAAAGAATATTCAAGGGGAAAGACTGAAGGGATCTTAGATCTGGTCCAGTGTTCCCAATCTAAGTTCTTCTCACCACTCCTTTCCAGTAAAACTCATTTCCTTAAGGGCTGATACAAAGGATGTTAGAGGGGGAAAGTTATTAAACAATCCCTAAGTCTCAATGATTGATGTCTAGGTGGCACTAGTGGTAAAGAAACTGCCTGTCAGTGCAGGAGCTGTAAGAGATTCAGGTTCAATCCCTGGGTGGAGAAGATCCCCTGGAGGAGGACACAGCAACGCACTTCAGTATTCTTGCCTGGAGAATCCCATGGATGGAGGAACCTGGTGGGTTACAGTCCTTTGTGTCACAAAGAGTGGGAAGTGACTGAAGCAACTTAGCGTGCGCACATGCATCCCTCAATGTAGAGGATAATTTATAACATTAGAGAGATTTCTTAACTCAGAACTATCTTTTGTAAGTAAAATCCCAGGAAATATGGAGACATTTTTAGGTGGCTCTAGGCAGATCTGTTCTGTTGGGTTTTTTATGATGGTGTTGGTATAAGTAATGAAAAAATGTATCTGGGCGTATGTGTGACTAGATTTTGTGATGTTTAGAATTTTTTCTCCTATGAAAGGGAGGGTTACCTTGGCCTTCAGAATGTTCCAGGAGCTAATCATTATGGTAATTTATCAAATAGAAATACTGATAAAAATGGAAAATTCCTCTGAGTTTTTGTAGCCTTAAACCCAACATTTGGGGTTTAAACAGCACCCTCAGCTGAAACGATTACTGCTTCAATTCCATGAGTATTTCTCACCATCTGTAAACCACAAAACTGTCACCCAAAGTGCTAAGATTCACACTTCTGCCAGTGAGATGAGGAGGAGGCCATATCTGCTCTCTCCATGTCTCAGGTTTCGGACCTGGGCCAAGGCAGCAAGATAGGATCTCCAGGGCTTGTGTGATGGTGTGATGTTCCCTGTGTGGGAGGCCTTCAGGAGAGGCAGAGAGGTAACCTCACTGGGAGGATGAAAACAGTTCAATAAAAAAATACTTATCTTGGAAATGATCTGCCTGAATTTGAGACCAATGAAGAGATTGTATTTCCAGCATCCTTTCAAAGAGAAAACCATTTTCCATTAATCCTGTTTGGGGAAGAAATCCGACAGCACTTCTAGACGGAGAGATGATGATTCAGGCAAAAAGGGTCTCAACTCCAGCTCTACATAAAAACATAGTCAGGGAATCACCCTTAGAAGAACCTATTTATATAAAGTTTTCCTTTAAAGCTAGAGCAAAGATGTGCTCCTGGGAAGTGCAGCTATGGGTTAGTTCCAACCACACAAGTAACCTCCACTTTGGTCTCAGATAGCTTTTTCTTCCCTCTAGTATTTCTTTCATACTTTGAATGAAACTCACCTACAGAGATCCAGTATGTCCCATCTCTAAAACCCAAACTCAGACAAAGGGAAAAAAAGATAAGACACGTCAAAAGGATCTTTAGCTAAAATGTAGAAACTATAGGGAGATTAAACAAGAAAACGTCAAAACATTATAGAAGCAACATCAGGCAAAGAACAGGCTTCTGATTCTTCTATGATTGACCTTTTACTTGAATTCTGTTCTGAGCCCTGTTTTTTGCCTAAAGAGCTCTCTTGGCAATTCTTAGTCTCCCATCCCTTAGATAGGAATCTTTCAGGAGATGGGAACACCAGCTACAGTAATAGGCATTTTGGTGGGGGGTTAATATTTTGTCGCCACTAATACAACCTTACCAACCTTTGAGGTGATTGTTGTTGTTCAATCACTAAGTCATGTCCAGCTCTTTGCGACCCCATGGACTGCAACACAACAGGCTTCCCTGTCTTTCACTGTCTACCAGAGTTTGCTCAATGGACTCCTGTCCATTGAGTCAGTGATGCCATCTAACCATCTTATCTTCTGTTGCCCCCTTCTCTTCCTGCCTTCAATCTTTCCCAGCATCAGGATATTTTCCAATGAGTTGGCTCTTTGCATCAGGTGACCAAAGTATTGGAGCTTTAGCTTCAGACATTCCAGTGAATATTTTGGGTTGATTTCCTTTAGGATTGACTGGTTTGTAAAAGGGACCCTCAAGAGTCTTCTCCAGCACCACAGTTTGAAAACATCAGTTCTTTAGCACTCAGCCTTGAGGTGATATCTATGGAAAGTTATATTAGCCAGACACAACTGTAGTGGGCCACGTCAGAGAGTTGCCTCTGCTCTTATAGCAGATTTGGGCCCATGACCTTGGTCTAGTTACCAAAGGACTGTGAGTAGAAGCACCCAAGAGAGTGGAGATTGACAGAAAACCTAAGACCCTTTAGTCCTCAATTCTGCGGTCTTCTCTGCTGCTGCTGCTGCTAAGTCGCTTCAGTCGTGTCCAACTCTGTGCGACCCCATAAACGGCAGCCCACCCGGCTCCCCCGTCCCTGGGAGTCTCCAGGCAAGAACACTGGAGTGGGTTGCCATTTCCTTCTCCAATGCATGAAAGTGAAAAGTGAAAGTGAAGTCGCTCAGCCGTGTCCGACTCTTAGCGACCCCATGGACTACAGCCTACCAGGCTCCTCCATCCATGGGATTTTCCAGGCAAGAGTACTGTGGTCTTCTCTAGTCCCATAGGTTTCAGCTTCTGAAGCTACAAATATTTCTGGCAACAGTTTAACAAACAGCTTTGTGTAAGTGTGTGTCCTAATGAAAAATCAGACCTAACATCTGTATTTCAGAACCACCTATAAGCATAGCAATAATCTTAGGAGTCCCTTAGCTACCTCCCTGCTTTGAGAGCTGGAAACCTCATAGTAGAGTTTGCCATCTTTCTTTAGGAGTTATCACATGCTTTCAGGTATAAATTTCTGAGTACAGCTTTACCCCTAGATTCACTCTATCCTCATTTTTCTGTCTTAAATTTATCTATTCGTGCCCTATTTCCATTTAGGTGGTTTTGTTAGATACCTCAAATTCATTCTTTTACCAACTCAGTATCTGAAAAACCATCTAAGACTCAAAAAAGAAACAATTACTGGATGTTCTCCCAGTACACTGCTCTTCTTGACCACTGAGTCTATTACCTGAACTTTATAGCTCTGTTGAAGAAGAAGTTAGTTTGTATATTTTTGTATAGTAGAGATGAAAATACTGTCTTTCCCATGAAACAGATACTATCAGAATTGAGGACTAATGGCCCTACTGGACAATAACCACTGTTATATCTAATTTAGTTCTCAATCTAATATTTGGTACTTAGATCCTTTGGACTAAACATCTTAAAGTTTCCTTTGGTAATTAATGAGTTAAATATAATTTCTGATACATCTCTTTTTAAGCGAAGGCTGAGAGAGTTCACTCACTTAACAGGAGGCGAGCTCTGGTATCTACTCTGCCATCTATTTTCCTGAAAGTTTTAATTTCAAGTTCAAAGGATTTGCTGATAAAAGAAATTACTCATTACATGCAAATAAATAATTTCAACTTTTAATAGAAGATTATTTAACTTAATTTCAATATATAGTCATTTAGGAAAAAAAAAAAAAGAAGAAGCAATAAAGAGAAGTAACAGCTTGTATATCACCAAATTGAACTGACACCTATATCCAGACTTGAACAACAACTAGAAGGTCCCACATTAACAGCAATCTGGAGTCTCAATAGGGAAAGGGTCCTGAGCGATGCATCCACCCCATGGGTGAAACCTCAAACTGTAGTTTGGGGGGGGCTTCTGATTATAATCCCAGGCTGAAAACTGATATCCTCATCAGCTTGCATGTAAAAATGCAGCTCTGGTTTTACTTTAACAATTGTGTTTGTTTCACCTTGTGAGTTATAAGACTTCTTAGACCCTTGGGGGTTGGCCAGATTTCTGAGGGCTCAAGAATTCCAAGACCCACTCCCTTTCTTATCTAAAGTGTCACCTGACTTACTGTGCGTGCAATCAGACACAGAATCTGGACAGTGTTCAGGCAGATTAGAAGCAGGTCAGAGGCCCATCCTCCTGCTTCTGAAGCCTTAACAAGGTTTTCTCCATTTAATTTCCCCCACTAGACCATTCAGGTATGACCTAAATCAAACCTGTTATGACTATACAGTAGAAGTGAGAAATAGATTTAAGGGCCTAGATCTGATAGATAGAGAGCCTGATGAACTATGAACTGAGGTTCGTGACATTGTACAGGAGACAGGGATCAAGACCATCCCCATGGAAAAGAAATGCAGAAAAGCAAAGGGGCTGTCTGGGGAGGGCTTACAAATAGCTGTGAATAGTTGTGAAAAGAAGAGAAGTGAAAAGCAAAGGAGAAAAGGAAAGATATAAGCATCTGAATGCAGAGTTCCAAAGAATAGCAAGAAGAGATAAGAAAGCCTTCTTCAGCAATCAATGCCAATAAACAGAGGAAAACAACAGAATGGGAAAGACTAGAGATCTCCTCAAGAGAATTAGAGATACCAAGGGAACATTTCATGCAAAGATGGGCTCAATAAAGGACAGAAATGGTCTGGACCTAACAAAAGCAGACGATATTAAGAAGAAGTGACAAGAATACACAGAAGAACTGTACAAAAAAGGTCTTCATGATCCAGATAATCATGATGGTGTGATCACTCACCTACAGCCAGACATCCTGGAATGTGAAGTTAAGTGGGCCTTAGAAAGCATCACTACGAACAAAGCTAGTGGAGGTGATGGAATTCCAGTGAGCTGTTTCAAATCCTGAAAGATGATGCTGTGAAAGTGCTGCACTCAGTATGCCCGCAAATTTGGAAAACTCAGCAGTGGCCACAGGACTGGAAAAGGTCAGTTTTCATTTCAATCCCAAAGAAAGGCAATGCCAAAGAATGCTCAAACTACCACACAATTGCACTCATCTCACACCCTAGTAAAGTAATGCTTAAAATTCTCCAAGTCAGGCTTCAGCAATACATCAACCATGAACTTTCAGATGTTCAAGCTGGTTTTAGACAAGGCAGAGGAACCAGAGATCAAATTGCCAACATCCGCTGGATCATCGAAAAAGCAAGAGAGTTCCAGAAAAACATCTATTTCTGCTTTATTGACTATGCCAAAGCCTTTGACTGTGTGGATCACAATAAACTGTGGAAAATTCTGAGAGAGACAGCCATACCAGACCACCTGACCTGCCTCTTGAGAAGTCTGTATGCAAGTCAGGAAGCAACAGTTAGAACTGGACGTGGAACAACAGACTGATTCCAAATAGAAAAAGGAGTACATCAAGGCTGTATATTGTCACCCTGCTTATTTAACTTATATGCAGAATACATCATGAGAAACACTGGCCTGGAGGAAGCACAAGCTGGGATCAAGATTGCTGGGAGAAATATCAATAACCTCAGATATGCAGATGACACCAGCCTTATGGCAGAAAGTGAAGAAGAATTAAAAAGCCTCTTGGTGAAAGTGAAAGAAGAGAGTGAAAAAGTTGGCTTAAAGCTCAACATTCAGAAAATGAAGATCATGGCATCTGGTCCCATCACTTCATGGGAAATAGATGGGGAAACAGTGGAAACAGTGTCAGACTTTATTTTGGGGGGCTCCAAAATCACTCCAGATGGTGACTGCAGCCATGAAATAAAAGACACTTACTCCTTGGAAGGAAAGTTATGACCAACCTAGACAGCATATTCAAAAACAGAGACATTACTTTGCCAACAAAGGTCCGTCTAGTCAAGGCTATGGTTTTCCAGTAGTCATGTATGGATATGAGAATTGGACCATAAAGAAAGCTGAGTGCTGAAGAATTGATGCTTTTGAACTGTGGTGTTGGAGAAGACTCTTGAGAGTCCCTTGGACTGCAAGAGGATCCTACCAGTCCATTCTAACGGAGATCACTCCTGGGTGTTCTTTGGAAGAAATGATGCTAAAGCTAAAACTCCAATACTTTGGCCACCTCATGTGAAGAGCTGACTCATTGGAAAAGACTCTGATGCTGGGAGGGATTGGGGGCAGGAGGAGAAGGGGACGACAGAGGATGAGATGGCTGGATAGCATCATGGACTCGATTGACATGAGTTTGGGTGAACTCTGGGAGTTGGTGATGGACAGGGAGGCCTGGCGTGCTGCAATTCATGGGGTCTCAGAGTCGGACACATCAGAGTGAATGAACTGAACTGAACTGAACTGAATACTATCTTGGTCTAAACTATGATACATCTTATGTTTGTATGGAAGTGACTTTTTTAGTTGCTTAAAATTTTACCATAACAGCAGGTAGAAAAAATAAACAGGCAATACTATGTATTAAAAATTCATAGACATTTTCAGCAAAAATGTAAATTTTTAAAGATTTTTTAAAGTTTTCTTTATTTATCTATTTTTGGTTGTACTGGGTCTTCGTTGCTTCGCTCCAGTTTGTCTAGTTGTGGCAAGCAGGGTCTACTCTCTAGCCGTAGTGCATGGGATTCTCATCCCAGTAGCTTCTCTTGCTGCGGGTGTACAGGCTCGAGAGCATAGGCTCATTAGTTTTGGTACATGGGCTTAGTTGCTCCAAGGCATGTGGGATTTTCCCAGACCAGGGATCAAACGTGTGTTCCCTGCACTGGTAGGTGGATTCTTAACCACTGGACCACCAGGGACATCCCACAAAAAGTAAAATTTTAATATGTCCATATTAGAAATAAATTATTTAGGAGGAATTATCAGGGAAATCCGAGGTGGAATGCAGAGTGTGACTCAAAAAATCCAACTGAACTGCAAACGCATGAAAGAAATATCCGTGAAGGGGGTAGGGGAAAGGTGCTGACCTATGGAACTTTGGAAATGAGTGGAGAGTGTAAGACTATGGGGAAAAGAAACTGCATGTAGAACTGTGCACCGATAAAATTGTTTTCCTCTGAGATATAGTTTAACAAATCTCTAATCACTGTATGTGTGGAATTCACAACACATTGTGAATACAATTCACGATTTACATTGGAATTCACAATCAAATAAATAAATGACAGATGACAGAATCCAGGTTTATTTCTGTTGAAGCGTTTATAAGCAAAGAGACAAAGCTGGATTAGAATTGGAGACATAAATATGAATTCATACTTGGCTTCACACAGACAGTTACATATGGAAATATGATAGCTACATGATTACTACACACACATATTTCCTTGCTCAGGCAGACAAGAGGACTTCAAAGCAACAACACTCCAGTAGCAATGAGCTTACCTGGCACCCAGATCTCGGTTTCTAGTATCATCTCCCAATAAAAGGAACCAGGGCTTCTTGGAGAAATGACTGATGTGAAACTGGGACAGGATGATAGCAGATGAGCCTGAAGCATATAGTAGTGCTAGACAGTAAAGAGTACTCCAGAAACTAAATAAAACGATGGAACTATCAAGGAGCCAAGTGATGGAGGTTCCAATGACCAAAGTTGGAAGAATTTGAGCAAGAAAGTAAGTAACATAATATTAGATCATAACCCAAAATATAAAATAATTATCAATGAGTCCACATTCCTGTAAATAAATAATTAAGCAAAACAACTGAAGAAGTAAGATAAATCTTCCATGTAGTAGGAGTCCCAATGATATATATACATACTCCTCAAGGAAGTAGGGTATTACTCCCCATTCTTAAAATGTGGACTGTTCATAGTGACTTTCTTATAAAAAGTAAAAAGTAAAGCTAAATTAGTAAATATAAAGTATGAAAAGGCAGAGTGGGAGAGGAAGGAGAGGAGTAACTTTACGTGGAGAAATCTGACCTGTCAGGTGAGGAATCAAGATCAACACCAACAGTGATTGATTATGTTGGTATTACGTGTGCTTTATAAATGTGATAAGAAAGGCACTTTATAGTTTTCCTCCAGAGGGGGGGAAACCAATCTAATTATGAAAAAACTGTCAGACAAATCCCAACCGAGGGATATTCTACAAAATCCCTAACCAGTACTTCTCAAAACTATCAAGGTCAACAAGAACAAGCAAAGCCTAAGAAACTGCCACAGAGCAGAGGAGCCTAAGGATACATAGCAACTAAACGTGATATAGTGTCCTGGATGGAGTCCTAGAACAGAAAAAGGACAATAGGTAAAAACTAAGGAAATCTGAAAAAACTATGTCGTTTTAGTCCCTCAGTCATGTCCAACTCTTTGTGACCCCATGGACTGTAGCCCGCCAGGCTCGTCCAGGCAAGAACACTGGAGTGGGTTGCTGTTTCTTCCTCCAGGGGATCTTCCTGACCCAGGGATTAAACCCATGTCTCCTGCAGTGGCAGGCAGATGCCACTGAGACACTTGGGATGCAGAATAAATTAGAGTTTAGTTAATAATACTGTATCGGTATTGGTTCATTAATTGTGACAAGCCATAAGAAAGTAAGATGTTACTAATAAGAAAACCTGGGTGTGGAATATAAAAGCTCTTCTATCTTGCAATTTTGGTAAATCTAAAAAAACCCAGTAAAATTTTAAAGTTTATTTAAATAGTTGCAGCAGACAAACCAAAACAGAGATATGGTCTATAAAATGTTTGTCTGTGGCATTTAAAATAAGACAAAGAAAAACTCAAATTGTCGTGGATCAGAGTGGACTAAGGAAACACAATTTAAAGCAATATGAAATCTGGATTGGATTATACAGCAAAAGAGCACAATAGTGAAAAAATTGGTTTAAAAAAAATTTTTTAATCTGTAGCTTAGTTAATAGCACACCCATGGTATTTTTCCAGGCAAGAGTACTGGAGTGGGGTGCCATTGCCTTCTCTGTAATAGCACGGTACAAAGGTTAATTTCTTAATTTTGATGATATACCACAATTGTGTAAGATGTTAGGGAAAACTGAATGAAGATATATGCAAACTCTGTGCTATCTTTGCAACTTTTCTGTAAATCTGCAATTACTTGAAAATTAAAAGCTTAATTTAAAAAAACAGGTGAACCATGAAAAATAACAAACATATTGCAAAGCAGAAGCAAAGTATGTGGCCTTCATTTGGCCAAGAGAGATATAAAGTTGCCATCACTGTTAAGATGTTTTTATGAAGGGAATGAACACTAAGAGTTTAAGGAACACTGCCCAAATCTTAGTGATCTCCCTCCTAGGGATGGGGAAATGTAATCATCTGGATAATAAATCTTAAGTTAGCATTTTAACACAGTTCAGGCCAAAGCTCACTGAATTCAACTTTTCTTGGAACTCTTGGTGACAAAACACACCTCCTCTAATAACCTCAACAAGAGAGTTTTCTTCCAGGTATTGGGTGTTAACAATAGGGGCACAACAGTTAATGAGATCTCCTTTCCTACACGATTCAATCATCTGCTCTTTCCATACACAGAAGGCGTAAGAGCAATTCCCTCACGGACGTAAGAAGAACAGGTCATATCTCACTAACCCTTTAGAAGACCAACTCCTACAGGATAGCCACAAATGGCCGAGATCCTGCAGAGATGAGGAAAAGCTTCTGATCCTTGCTTGGCTGAGATACTTCTCCAGGCTTTTCCCAAGGTAACTAGAAAGAGGTTTCCTGGAATTGTTTATAAGGATGCCAGAAGGTCAGCCAGAGTTCTCAGTCCCAACAGTCCTCTGTTCCTCCACCCTTACTAGAGTAACAATACATATGTTGCCCCAACAGAGCTATGCACACAGGCTGAAGACCTGGGAGTGCCAACCACAGTACTCGGTGCTGGGGAGGAGGGAGCAGATTCAGAAAAAACATAACAATGATGGTGATAGCAAATATGCGATGGCACAAGTCTTGGTGTGCCATGTGCTACAAACACTGGCTCACTTAATCCTTACAATTGCACAGTGAGATAAATTATATTATGTCCATTTTATGTATTTTTTAATATTCAGTTATTTGGGTGTATCAGATCTTCTTTGTGTCATGTGGGAATTTCCTTGCCATGCATGAATTCTCTAGCTGTGGCACACAGTGTTCAGCAGCTGTGGCATGTGGGCCTAGCCACTCGGCAGCATGCAGGATCTGAGTTCCCCAACCAGGGACCAAACTCACCCCCAAAGCACTGCAAGATGCATTACTAACCACTGGACCAAAGGGAAGTCCCTGTCCATTTTATAGGCGAGAAAATTACTTCTCCCTCTGGGAAACTGAAGAGTGAAGTATCTTGTCTAAGGTCAACTTTGCTGTTCAGTCACTAAGTCACGTCCAAATCTTTATGACCCCATGGACTACAGCACACCAGGCTCCCCTGTCCTCCACTGTCTCCCAGACTTTGCTCAAATTCATGTCCACTGAGTCAGTGATGCCATCCAACAGTCTCAGCCTCCGTCACCCCTCCTCCTGCTGCCTTCAATCTTTCCCAGCATCTTTTTCAATGAGTTGGCTTTTTGCCTCAGGAGGACAAAGTATTGGAGCTTCCAATTCAGCATCAGTCCTTCCAATGCATATTCAGTGGTGATTTCCTTTAGGATTGACTGGTTTGATCTCCTTACAGTCCAGAGGATTCTCCAGAGTCTTCTCCAGCACCACAATCTGAAAGCATCAATTCTTTGGCGCTCAGCATTTTTTACTCCATCTCTCACATCCGTACACAAAGCCCGGTTCTGTCCTTTACTAGCTGTGTGATTTTGGACAACCAATGTCACCCATTTGTCAAGTGGAAAATAAGCAGAGGCTAAAATCACAAATTCGTTGAGTGCCTTGGTCCATTAATAACTTCTGCCACTTGTTGGGGTATTACTCACATGTGTGCTCAGAATTTGCCAAACAATGGCATGTACCTTAGAGGCGTGAACTCATTTTATCCTCACAATACAACAGGAGATAAGGACTCATTATTTTACTGAAGAGAAAGTGGGTGTTCAGTGAGGTTCAAATAATTCTCAAAGGTCACCCAGCAAGTAGTCCAGCTGCAATTTGAGTCCTGTTCTATCTGCCCTAGCACCCTGAGTCGTAACCACTCTGCTATCACTCACTCAACATTCCAGAAACTCCAGACAGCTCAGTTTCTTCTAGATAACATGTTTCTTTATTTTAACTGAGGGCCTAACCCAACAGATTCCCTGTAAGGGGTATAAATAAATTTCTGGCTGAGGGAGTCAAAGTGAGATGGGGTGGATCCTTTCCTCACTGACAGCTGGTACCTTGGAAATCAGAGACCCTTCCCTGGGAAGCTAGAAGATATTTCTAAGATGAGGAGGTGTGGTGGCAAATGGGGGAGAGAAGGAACGTAAGAGAAGCCCTAAAGACCTAGGGTGAATTCAGAAGGAAACCTACAATTTATTCAATTAACCTTGCCTTTGGCCAAGTCCCTGCCAAGAAAGCAATGCCATCTGGGCTTAGAGCAATTTATGGAAAGGACAAGGATGCTAAGGACTTCCCAGGTGGCTCAGATGGTGAAGAATCCACCTGCAATGCAGGAGATGCAAGTTTGATCCCTGGGTCAGGAAGATCCCCTAGAGGAGGGCATAGCAACCCACTCCAATTCTTGCCTGGAGAATCCCACTGATGGAGGAACTTGGCCAGCTAGAGTCCAAGGGGTCACAGGAGAGTCAGGCATGACTTAGCAACTAGACAATGATACTAAAGAGATTCCGCTTCTATGCTGACCTCAATTACTGATATTGTATTAAGAAGGTTCATGAAATTCTGCCCAGGCTCAGCTGGGGGAAAACAAAAATTTCCTGGTCCACTAGTAATTTCTGCCACAAGTTTGAGAGTGGGAAGAGCCTCATGTGTACCCAGACTTTGCCATTCCTGCCAACCTGGACTTACTCTGTGTGTGTTTTGTGTGTTAAGTCACTTCAGTCATGTCCAACTCTTTGCAACCCTATGGACTGTAGCCTGCCAGGCTGTTTTGTCCTTAGACTTACTCTGTAGGAGGACTCAGCTGGGCTCTGGGCCCGGTAGGGAGCCAAAATGGCCCAATGGCACCCTGTTCCTGCCTACCTCGCAAACTAGGGCAAGACAGCATTGACAGCAAGAAAAGGCTTAATTTGAATTCCTTTGGTTTTAATTATTTTGAAATGAGAGGCAGGCTACCAAAGCCAAGACCTTTTAGGAAGAACTGAAAAACCAAAGAGATTCAGCCCAGCTGGAAGGGGTGGAGGGGGAGTTCCAACCAATTAGCCTTCCTTTGTGACATGGTCACCCTTCACCCCACCCTCCGGAAGCCTTAACAACACTCATGTGTCAATGGGACCTCAGGAGAGGGGGAAAAAGCAGTGAGCCAAACCTCAAGAGTGGAAAAAAAAAAAAAGCAAAGTCTGGAATTTCAACTCAAAGCTGGACCTCTGAATGGCTTAACTGCTGTCATTATCTTTTATAGAATCCTCTGTGGGCTTTCCTGACCACCAGGAACTTATCCTCAGAGCTTTAGGGTCTGCATCTTCCCTGGGACTTTGCTACTGCTTTGCCAACCTGGCTAAAGCCACCATCTTTAAGTCTACACACTTCCATAGCCAAACTCCCTAGGTGGGTCAAACTTCTCTGGCTGGACTCTTAAAGGGGAAGCTTGTCCTACTGTTCCCTTCAATAAGCAATTTTTACAGGGTGCTCAATGGCCTGCCCTTTAAAGAGCCCAGAATCCCAAAGCAGTTCCTTGGGTTCCAGAAAACCCAGCCTAGCCCAGAGGTAGCAGGAGGCAGAAATCTAGACTCAGTCAGATTAGTCTCCAGAGGATCTGCTCAATTCAGGCTATTGGAAGAGGAGTCATATGCCAAGGTTACTGCTATCCTTGATGCAACGCTCTGCTAGGTTTTGGCAGGAATGAGCCCATCTCCCCAGGGTGGTGGCTGTAAAGAGGGTGCTGCTGCTACTGCTGCTGCTGCTGCTAAGTCGCTTCAGTCGTGTCCGAATCTGTGCGACCCCATAGACGGCAGCCCACCAGGCTCCTCCATCCCTGGGATTCTCCAGCCAAGAATACTGAAGTGGGTTGCCATTTCCTTCTCCAATGCATGAACGTGAAAAGTGAAAGTGAAGTTGCTCAGTCGTGTTCGACTCCATGTGGCCCCATGGACTGCAGCCCACCAGGCTTCTCCGTCCATTGGATTCTCCAGGCAAGAGTACTGGTGTGGGGTGCCATTGCCTTCCCCGCTAAAAGAGGGTAGGACAGGAAATTTTATCATCTGATAAGCAAGGTGGAATTTGTTCTAATGAAAACATTTTTGTGCTATTGAGTACCCTAATGGTTTGGGTTCACAAAGGTGGATGTGAAGGTGAATTTGAAGCTGGAGAAAATAGAATGGCTCTATGTAAGAAAATAAGAAAAATGTAGACTCTGGGGAGCAATCCAGGACAGAAGGTGAGGGCGGGCAAGAGAGGCGGTGGCCTAAAGCAAGGGCCAAGCACCCAGTGTAAAGTCCCAGGGTTGGGGGAGGGGTGTTCAAAGCAGGAATGCATGCTGTTCTATCTGAACATCATTCTTTGCTTTTTGATAGTATAAACTGTCCTGTGCCTCAGTCACATCTCAGAATTTCAGTAAAGTCCAGTAAATACATGCATGGCTTTGTGTGAGTGAGGCTTTCATGCAAATCCAGGAAAGACTTGAGTTTCACTTGAGTTGATGGGGAAAAGAGATAGCTTATGTGTTAGCAAACTCAGCTGCAGGGGTTAGGGACCAGGGTGACACCGAATTCAATTTCCTAGAATTGACTAAACCCTCCAGTGCTTTCTCCACTTCTGAGGGCAAAAGGTAATTGGATTGACAGTCTCCTTTTACCTTTTAAATTTTCTTCCCTATATTGAAGGCATAGCAGGACACCACAGAGAGGTGGTAAAGAATACAAACTTAGGATTTAAATAGATCTGTGTCTGAATTCCAGGTCCACTTTACTAGGTGATCCTAAGCCTTGGTTTCCTAATCTATCAAGTGGAAGTAAATAGTACATTCCTTATAATGACTGCTCCCTATGCAATAAGCCCCCTACATATGAACAAGTTCTATTCTGAGAGCACATTCCTAAGTCTCATTTGTTTGTCTAAGTCCAAGAAATTTAGCCTAAGTACCCAACAAACACAATCAGCTATGTAGTACTGTACTATAATAGATTTATAATACTTTTCACACAAATAAAAAACAAGCTAACACACAAAATAAGCAAAACATTTTTAATCTTACTGTATAGTACCTTGAAAAGTAAAGTAGTACAGTACAACAGCAGGCATACAGGGACTGCTATCAAATGAACGGGCAAGAGTTACTGTCTGGAGGAGGGAGAAGAGGTGGGAGATGGCAGAGCTGAAGATGGTCAGCGATAGGAGATGGAGGGCAAGCTGCAGTTTCACTCACACTTGATGTTAGATGGCTAACTTGGGGGAGGAGTGACAGGTAAAGTCAATCTGGCCTTCTTGCATTCTCCAAAGCATCCAAACTCATTCATGTATTTATTTGCTTGCTTGTTTGTATGTTTATTTTTGCCCCAGTGGTGTGCTAAAACTTTTCTGCTGGACTTCTGAGCAACCACTAAGACCCTTTCATCTGTGACGGATTACATAAAACAGCCCTGAATTGCCAGGGCTCCCAGACCATGCCCAAGAGGGGCTGGATCCGGTTCACAGGCCACTGTAGTGTCTGTAATTGGGACTATTGGAAGTGTGTATGACTATTACCCAATGCACCAGTGGGTGATACTTTTCCTGAGTCCTTTGGTATATGGATCCCACAGTTCCCATTGAGGCACTTTTGTATATGCTGCTGCTGCTAAGTCCCTTCAGTTGGGTCTGACTCTGTGTGACCCCATAGACGGCAGCCCACCAGGCTCCCCCGTCCCTGGGACTCTCCAGGCAAGAACACTGGAGTGGGTTGCCATTTCCTTTTCCAATACACAAAAGTGAAAAGTGAAAGTGAAGTCGCTCAGTCGTGTCTGACTCTTAGCGACCCCATGGACTGAGGCCCACCAGGCTCCTCCATCCATGGGATTTTCCAGGCAAGAGTACCAGAGTGCATTGTCATTGCCTTCTCCCCTTTTGTATCTGAAGGGATGCCAAATTATTGTTGGTGAGAGGAGAATATAAATGAAGGACATCTTGCTTGGCTTCCTTGCTGGTGTCTAGAGCCATCATTCTTGATACTTCTGGCAGTCTCCTTTTTTGACACAGCCGCCTATACTTCTTTCTGATTCAATGTCTGCAGAGGATACTGTTGACTAAAACTTGGCCCACACATTTTACTAGGTTATCTTTGTCTGGGGCTCATCATTTTGTTTTCAGTCTGAAAGATAATACCTCCTCCAACTGTAGAAGCCAAAAGGAATGTATTTCCTTCAAAAGAAGTTTCAGGAGATGCTGTATCACTGGCTTAAACAAATCCAGTTTGATTATGTTTATTGTCTCCTTGTCTCCCCCTCACACAACTGTCAGATTTTTCAATGAAGGTTTAAAGTGAAACTGAGCCCTTCCAGTTTCACTTTGCCATCGGTACAAAAGCCCTACCTTGGAAAATGAGAGTGAGAATTGTCTTGATTAGTCACAGGATTTCAGATCTTTTCAGTGAGCAATAAGATAAAAATAGCCATTTACCAGAATCAAGGCTCAAAGAAACAAAACCATACTAAAAAGAGAAAGGTACTTGAGGCCAAAGGAGAAAATAATGAATTGGCTTAAAAAAATAAAAATATAACTTGCAAGCTCTGTTGGGGAGGGAGGTTGGAAAGCCATATTTCAAGGCATGAATGGCATGACATTGATAAATGTTGCTTCTATTATCCAAAGTCATTTCTAGCCGATTGGTTTCTTTAAAAACAAATCTGCTGAATAGTCCATCATCACTAGAGTATTTCAGTATGCTTGTCTTACCATTTACTCACTTCTTTAACTAGGTGGAAAATCTCATTTTATGCAACAAGGTGAAAAATAGCTTTTGAATCTGACCTGGTTTTGAGACACAGCTCTGTTATCTAAATTTTACTTGGTGTTAGCTTCTCCATATATAACATAAGGAAAACAATACCTACATTATAGAGTTATTTTAAGGATTCAGTGAGAAACTTCATTTACGTATTATTACTATAATAAAGGATATAATTACTATATTAGCTATTACGTGCAAAGTACTTTGTTATGGAATTAGATTAATGTATACAATCAACTCCATATGATACACACTAATATAAACCCTGTTTTTCAAATGTGAAAACAGAGACACAAAATAGTTAAGTAACTTGCCCAAGGTCACTCGCTGTAGGAGGTAAGGATATTCAAAGGGGAAATAGAATGTTTACTAAAGATGTGGGCAGAATTAAAGGGACAAGTATAGTGATGGGTCCAGGGACTACCCAACAGAAAGTCTTTATCACCTCTAGCCATGAAAGGACAAAAAAAAGAGACTAAGGTAGCTGAAACCAGGTGAGGGTTGTATATTTGCAAGAGTAGGCCATAGAGACAGAAATCCAGCCATTGCCAAAACCACAGCATGGCAGGAAAGGAGAGAGGGGATGAATATTCTGATCTTTTCTCTCATCTTCTAATCTCCTGGCAACATCTACCATCTCACTGATCAAACCCAACAAGTTAGTGGTCAGGGGAGCCCCGGTGATGTGGAACATAGACATTACCCTCTTGGGGCATGGAGTCAGCTGAAATAGACCATGAAGGGCAAATGGAAAAAAAATAAAAACAGTTTTAGAGCTAGGATTCAAATTCCTGTTCACAACTGCTCACTCTGCTGCTTCTTGAGCATAAACCAGTTGTTAGCTTTTCTCCTCAGTGTGTCAGCTCCATCTTGAAACCAAACATTCACCAAAAATTATGACTTATAACTTTAATTAAGATTTATCATTAGCAGGGCTCACTGCACAAGGAGCACAAATGGCTCACTTGAGAGGGTTTCCATTAGACAGCGTTTATTCCCAAGTCACTCTTGCTGGTTCTAGACATGGTGCGCCTCTTCCTCCCTCACCCTGTATGTTCAGCAATTCCTGGATCCTTTCAAAGTGTTAGCTGCTCAGTCCTGTGGGACTCTTTGTGACCCCATGGACTGTCACCTGCCAAGCTCCTCTGTCCACGGCATTCTCCAGGCAAGAATACTGGAAGTGGGTTGCCATTCCCTTCCCCAGGGTATCTTCCTGACCCAGGGATCAAACCCGGGTTTCCTGCATTGCAGGTAGATTCTTTACCATCTGAGCCCACCAGGGAAGCCAGATCCTTTATCACCTCCCTTTTATTCCACTTGCTAACACAAGTACCCTCCTTGTTTTTAAACCTGGATATATCCTGACACTATCCTTCCCCAGTTCCTAGAGGTTTCCTTCCACAGCTCAGTGGGTTGAAGAAATTTGTCTGCAAAAGATGTCTCTCTCCACAAAGAATTCTCAAGTCAGATACTAGGAAAGCATGTATTTTTTTTTTTCACCTATATATATGTATGTATAGGGCTTGACATAGTGCTTGCAGAAAAGAGGGCTCATTAAATGGGAATGAGTAGTAGCGGTGGCAGCAGCAGTACTGATAGTGACACAGAAAGCTTACTGTGACTGTAGAAATGATGAAAATGCAGAAGATCAAGTTCTAAGGAGCGGAGACAATGCTTTCCTGAGAGCATCCTTCCCAGAGGAAAGCACAGCAACCTCTGATGCCATAATGTATTTCTACCCCACCCCTTCAGGGGCCTCCCTGGTAGCTCCAATGATAGAGTCTGCCCAGAATGCAGGAGACCTGGTTTCAATCCCTGGGTCAGGAAGATCCCCTAGAGAGGGGAATGACAACCCACACTAGTATTCTTGCCTAGAGAATCTCACGGACAGAGGAGCTTGGCGGGCTACAGTCCCTGGGATCACAAAATATTCAGACACGACTGAGCGACTAAGCACACACTCGATCCCTTCACTATAACTTTTGACAACGTTCTTTGGACTGCTTTTCTCCAGAATCACTGTCCTAGGCACTTTCATCCACAAGAGACTTTAAAAAAAAAAAAAACAAAAAAAAAAAACAAATTACAGATGTTTTTCTTTTCCTGAGAAACACCCTAATGCATATTATTTTTCAAATGTTGAGTCTCATGCAATGAGAATTGTATTCCTGGCCTTGGATTAGTATGATATAAGAAATCTGACCAACCATGACCAATGGAGGGATAATCTTTTGTTTTTTAACTTTTAAGCAGACATTTTTGAAATTGTCCATAAGTCTTCTATCCTTTCAGACATTTGTCTAAACCAAAGTTCATTTTCCTGTCCAAATATATGGTGAGTCTGAGTATGTTCTCATGACATCACCTTCATTGGCCTCTGAATTGTTGTTACTCAGTTGCTAAGTCCAGACCAACTTGCAACCCGGTGGACTGCAGCATGCCAGGCCTCCCTATCCCTCACCATCTCCCAGAGTTTGCCCAAGTTCATGTCCATTGAATCAGTGACGCTATCCAAACATCTCATCCTCTGCGGCCCTCCTCTCCTCATTGGCCTCTATAATCTATCAAATATTTTAAATACAGATGACATATAAGGTGAAAGAGACTTGTTTGCAGGTTACAAAATCTTCGTCCATTTCCTTGCTTTAAATGGTAAACTTCGACACCTACAGAACAAGTAGCCGTATGAGAGAGCACACCTAGAAAGTGGAGATAACGTCGCAGACACAAAGTGATCGGTTTCCCTGAGAAAATGCAAATGCTCCTGTTCCAGCTTCACAGGTGGCACTAGTGGTAAAGAACACCTGCCAATGCAGGAGGTGCCAGAGATGTGGGTTTGATCCCTGAGTCAGGAAGATCCCCTGGAGGAGGGCATGGCAACCCACTCTGGTATTACCTGGAGAATCCCATGGCTAGAGGAGTCTGTCAGGCTCCATAGGGCCACAAAGAGTCGGACACGACTGAAATGACTTGGCAGCACGCACACACATGGCTCTGTCCACGTCTCACCACTGCCATCCAGCTCTGTGTCCCCATCACTTCCCACTGTACTAGGTTCTGTATCAAACGCTTCTTGAATACAGCCTGCCCTCATTCTGCCTCAGCTGTTCCAGATTTTTGCTCTGTTCCTGGTGCCCAGAAAGTGGGCTGCTCATGGGAATCACTCATTCATCCTGCCTCATCCTGCTACAAATCTGCCAGTGTAAGGGAGTTAACATCCCAAAGGGTGACCCTGGACCAATGGAGGCAGGAGCGAGACAGTTCAAAAGTGGGTCTCCACCTGGCCTTAGAAATATCATATATTAGCGCATATGTGAAAGATTCTCTGGTGGCTCAGATGGGAAAGAATCCACCTGCAATGCTGGAGACCCAGGTTTGATCCATGGGTTGGGAAGATCCCCTGGAGAAGGGAGTGGCTACCCACTCCAGTATTATCTGGAGAATCCCATGGACAGGGGAGCCAGGTAGGCTACAGTCTATGGGCTCATAAAGAGTCAGAGCTGAATGACTAAGCACACACATACAGCACACAGGTATGGAATCTAGAAAGACAGTACAGATGAGCCTGTTTGCAGGACAGGAATAGAGCTGCAGAAGTGGTAATGGACGTGTGGAGGCTGTGAGGGCAGGGATGGGAGGGCTGGAAGATTGAGAGCAGCATCGACATGTATACACTATGGTCTGTAAGCTAGCTGGCTAGTGGGAAGCTGCCAAGAGCGCAGGGAGTTCAGCTTGGTGCTCTGGGATGACCCAGGGGATGGGACAGGGGAGCGGTGCGGAGGGAGAAAGGCTCAAGAGGGAGGGATGGGATGGGGGAGTGGGAGGGAGGCTCGAGGGGGAGGGGATTATATTTATAGCTGATTCACTTCATTGTACAGCAGAAACTAATATAACATTGTGAAGCAATTATACTACAATACAAATACAGTTTTTAAAAATGCCACTGAAGAAAGAACTGTATCCCCATGTGGCCTCAGAGGTCCTCAGTGGAATACAGACCCAGTTCTACAGGATTATGAGCATCTCCACACCACTGGATTGACTGCTTTCTTTCTTGTCTAACACTTCCTAGTCCCCACTTCTGTTCCCTGGATCGCTGTTCAAAACAAACTACCTACACACACAAGCCTTTGCTTCAGACTCAGTTCTGTGGAGGAACCCAAGCTATAACAGCCTCCTAACTCTCCCCAGCTATCTCTTTGGTATCTGTTATCTGATATCTCTGATGTCATCTGATCTCTGTCATCTGTTCTCCAGCAGCCAGGGCTGTCTTCTAAAATATCAATCATGCCATATCATTCCCTTGCTCAAACATTTCTAATGGCTTCCATCACACTCAGAATAAAATCCAAAGTCCCTTGCATGATTTCCAAGATCCGGCACGATCTGCTCTCTCGACCCTCTCTGCTTTATTTTTCTCCATACCACTTACACCATATGACATTATATTGTGTGTTTTCTGTTTATGGATCATCTCCTCTAGTGGAATGCAAGCTCCGTGACATCAGGGATTTGTCTAGCTTGCTTACCACCATATCCTCCATGCCTCTGCCAGTGCCTGACTATGTAGGCATCAAAAATTATTTGTCAAATAAATAATGGGACACATGATTTTCATTATGCACATGGCTGTAATGCTAGAACTTAAATTATATCAGACAAAGAGGAAAAAAAAAACTTGCTGTCAGCTGCTTTGTATTTCTTTATTTGAGTGACTCTGGGATATGTTTATCCAACAATGGGTGAAACGTGATAAAAATGGCTAAGAAGTTTTGTGCCAGTGATGGTCTTGATGAGGATTGAAAAACAAAGGCCATTCCTCTTGATCAAAAGCTAGATGTAATCAACAGTGGATTTGCCCAAGGATATTTAGCTTTATAACTATAGACTTAAAACTATAAAAACACCAGTATTATTGAAATGCCTGCAGGCAGAATTACCCTATTGTTGTGAGTCTGAATGCTCCAGCCTCAAATCCCATATTTTCTCTTTGAAAGAGTTATTTTTAAGATGATTTTTTTAATAAAGAAGCTTTTCAGGAAAGTAACTATAACAGTATTGCACAGATCATATCCCTGCCCTAATAAATGAGAAAGAGAAGAGCTGAGTCTAATCTATAAGAAAGCTTTTCTTGACACATAAAAGGAAGTCTTAAACTGTGGCATAGCCCTCAAAAATCACTACTATAACCCTAAAAGGAGAGAGAAGGCTGTGGGGAATGTCCCCTGTTAAGGCCATAATTACAAAACTTAAACATAGCCGACAACTCCAGCAGGCCATCCTTTGGTTGGCAGGTACTGTGATACCTGGCCCTCAGGTACAGCCCCAGGTCTGATACTAACTAGCTCTGTGAACCTGAAAAAGTTACTTTTGTCTCAAATGGTCTTGTGCGTGGCACAAAGGAAGTGCTTGATACAGTGGGTTTGCAGAACTTGTAGAGGCATAATTTGCACAGTGAGTTTTGCAGAACTTTCAGTTCAGTTCAGTCACTCAGTCATGTCCAGCTCTTTGTGACCCCATGAACCGCAGTACGCCAGGCCTCCCTGTCCATCACCAATTCCAGGAGTCCACCCAAACCCATGTCCTTTGAGTTGATGATGCCATCCAACCATCTCAGCCTCTGTCGTCCCCTTCTCCTCCTTCCCCTCAATCTTTCCCAGCATCAGGGTCTTTTCCAGTGAGTCAGCTCTTCACATCAGGTGGCCAAAGTATTGGAGTTTCAGCTTCAACATCAGTCCTTCCAGTGAACACCCAGGACTGATATTCTTTAGAATGGACTGGTTGGATCTCCTTGCAGTCCAAGGGACTCTCAAGAGTCTTCTCCAACACCAGAGTTCAAAAGCATCAATTCTTTAGCGCTCAGCTTTCTTTATAGTCCAACTCTCACATCCATATATGAGCACTGGAAAAACCACAGCCTTGACTAGACGACCTTTGTTGGCAAAGTAATGTTTTTGCTTTTTAACATGCTGTCTAGGTTGGTCATAACTTTCCTTCCAAGGAGTAAGCGTCTTTTAATTTCATTGCTGCAGTCACCACTTGCAATGATTTTGGAGCCCAGAAAAATAAAGTCATTGCAGAGGCATAATTTGTACTCTTAAAGGCCTAGTAGAGCTTTTAATATGAATTGGTATGAATTATTTCTCTATTCCTTCTGAAGATTCCCATTTGTATTTTTGCCCACACTTTATTCCCTGTGTTAAATGAGCTATGTGTTTCCTTGGACATGATTCTCATGAAGTATTTAGATTATGATTTTTTAATTGAAAGTCATGTCCAGCCAACAGAGATTGTTCTGTGAGTAGATAACAAGTATATACAAACTGGACATCATGACACGATTTTGGTTTGAAATTCCCTTTGAAACCAAAGATATTCTGATGGCTCTTCATGGAATGAACATTGAGTGCTGGATCAGGAGACCTAGACATGTGATTTTGGTTATTTCTCCTCTATGAACCTCAAGATTTGCATGTGTAGGATGAAGGCACCTGGAAATGAATAATGTCTTTCTAGACCAATGATGCTGACTACTGTGAACACCAATGTATTTTTTTGAGATATATTAGGGGATGCTTCTATTTGGTCTGCCCATAGGTTCTAGAGGAAAGGAGGGAAGAAACTGTGTGTCTACTGTATATTGTTACATAAAAAGCCACCCTAAGTTTAATTGCTTGAAATAACGATGTATGATTTTATTCTATAAGTCTGTGAGTTGACTGGGCTTAGCTGGGAGGTTTATCTGCTCCTAGAGAGTAGAGTGTAGTGGTCATACAAGTGCTGGCTTCAGCTGTGAGTTGAGAGACAGGAATGTCCAAGTTGGCCCTCATCATTCAGCAACTTTCCATTGGCCTCTCCTCACTCAATGTGGTAATCCTGAGTCTGTTTGTAGCTTGTAGCCTGGATTCTATAAGGAAGTGTTTCTAGAGGACGTGCTCTATGTGCAAGCATTTACCAAGCCTCCTCTTGCATCATCTTTATTAACATTCCATTGGCTAAACAAGTCACTTGGCCAAGCCCAGAATCCAGGTGGGGAGGTGGGGACTATACAAGAGCGCAAATACCAGGAGAAATGGCCTTGTACCAACAAGAAATACAAAATGGATACAGAACTCTGTAGATTAAGATGTTTCTACAAAGCTTGATCATTTTCTCTCAGAGAACCTGTTTCCTTTGTTCTCCAGATTTCATCAGGCCATTGGAGGTCATTGCTTCCAGCTAAGGCAGATCAACTTCTTGAAACCATTAAGCATTTCCTCCCCAGATACATATCCGCGACATAAATGACAATTTCAGCATTCTAGAGTTATCTAATATTCACCATACATGAAACAGTTTGCCACCATTAATCAGATTCCCCAGGATAATCCAGTGAATAATGAGAGAGGCTGTACGGTCTGAAGGGCTGGACAAAGAAAGAAAAGAATAGATTTTAATTTTGTCTTTGGAAGGGTCCAGCAACAAACATTGATCGAGACCCTGTGGTGTACACAGAGGGACTAGATTGTGACAACAGAGAAATAAAATAAAAACTTCAATATACCAAAATATTAATACAACCAGAAGGTGTCTTATCTTAGAGGCATAACATACTAAAGATAATAATAGCAATTACTATCAGGATTACTGCTACTATTGCTCTTTAATTTAAAAAATCACTTTATTATATATTTTACACATATTTGTTCATTTAATCCTCACAGTAATCCTATAAGAAAGGTACTAACATCCCCATTTAACAGATCAGAAAAATGGGGCTTAGTGAGGTTAAGTAGCTTTCCAAGGTCACTCAAGAAATTAGAGGCAAAGAAATGATTCAAATGTGTGTACTAATTTATTCAGCCACTCTCCATTGAATATTTTCTAAACCATTATATTTCCATCCATTACCTGTTCAACAGCAGGTTCTCAATCATATGCCCACTTCAAAAGAGTGAACAGATGTTGAAGAAAAACTACGGTGAAATGAGTTCTTACGCTTAATGAAGAGTTGAGTCTCTGGGACCCAGTACTACACTGCAGTGTCCCACCTGTGTTGCATGAAAGATGGCCCATGACTTACACTCTTCCTTGGAAGCTCATTGAATCTACCACTCTGATCTGGGGCTGCTGCCCTGCTATTCCTCCTGCACGGAAGTAGGTCCTCAGATGCTCTTGTTTCACTGACATCATCTTTCATCATCACTTTCATCATTTACTTGAACAGGTGAAGTGCTGTTGATGACTAAAGGTCTTGAAAATAAAGAATAAGAGAGATGATGTAAACCTGGATCCCATATTCTTACTTCAACAGCCAAATGTAGGCAATAAGAACCCTTTCGAGAATGCTGAAACTGCAAGTACTTTAAAAATGTGGAAAATTTCATGACATTCTCTAGTCCTTATTGTGAAAGCATCAAAGAAGAATTAGTTATCTTGGATACATTCTGGGAAGAAAATTTTCAATTAGTTTTGAGTGCACATTTACAGTAAAATCCACCAACCCTCTGGCCTCAAGCATTTGGATTAAATGAGATTTTCCTGTGTCAGGCACAGATTTGGCCCTTGGAGTCACGTCTGGATGAAAGGCAGGCCTTCTTTATTAGAAACAACTCAAGGAAAATGTAAGGCTGGAAAAAAAAAGGCTAGTGAAAGAGACAATAAAGTATAAAAGGAATCCAGAGAAGACTTAGACTAGCTGGGTGGCCTGTCCCTAGTAAACATCACTGGGAGTTGGAGAGCTGCCTTGGAATGAGAAGTGAGGATCTAGATGGATAATTGAATGAACAAATAGGGGAAGACCATTAAGTTGCATCTTCTCCACATGGGATCTTGAAGAGAAGGGAGGGACTTCCAAGAAGAAAGTGGCTGCCTTTTTGGTTTCATTTAAAGAAGGCAAACAGCCCTTCTTCCTAAGAAAATGCACCCGCAGCCCCATGACAGTGAATTAAATGGCCACCAACAACAGGAATTTAAAGATTAATTTTTAATACAAGGAGTCTTTCTGGGTGATTGAGCAATGAGCGATGCCTTCCTTCTTTATATTTTTCTGAACTTTATAGACTTTTATAATGATCAATACTCTTTTGGAGTCAAGGAAATATGTATAATGTGATAGAGACAGACGCTGTGAGGAAATGGCACTGGGGAGACAGATTATGCCTTGCTGCAGATCAGGAGAGGGAGGAGGAGGTCTGGAAATGAAATCAGTGGCTGTGATGGGGATGGTGTGACATCTTCACCTGAGGCCAGAAAAAAAGGTCAAAGGAAAGAGGCAATTAAAAAAAAAAAAACACCTTATCTGTTCGACATCTTTTTCTCAAAAATATACCTCATAGAAAAAGTGTCAGTACCATTCCAAACAAAGGAACCACAAACTTAGAGAACGAGACACAAACATATTTTCAAGCCCTCTGAGCGATAAGATAGGAGGGGAGGGATTGATTCTCCCAGTTGTACGTAAAGAACAACTCCTAAACCCTACGTCTGTGAGAAAGCTAGGTTCTTTAACATAAAACACTGAATTTTATAAGAGGAATGTAAGTGAAGCCTTGGTATCCATGTATGTTTTTCATTATAAATGTGAAAGCTACATATTTCAAGGTAGAGAAGAAAATTAGCTCATGACATAATTTTGCATTGTGCTTTTCCCATTTACCATATTTCACATAGCAGAATCATTATTCTATGTTGTGACTTAGTCTGCAAAACCACCATTTAAATAATCACCGACAGACTACCCTGGTAGCCCAGTGGCTAAGGCTCCACACTCCCAGTGTAGGGGTTCCTGGTTTGATCCCTGGTCAGGGGACTAGATCCCACATGCCACATCTAAGACCCAGTTCATCCAAATAAAATAAATGAATATTTTTTAAAGTTTTTAATAAATGACCACCTACTGCTATGCATCATAAATTACAACTTTCCTTTCAAATACGTTCAGTGTGTGAAGCAGGCAATGCATCCAGTTGGAAATGTTATCTAGACAGCAATAGAATTTCTGTATCTTAGTTGAAGCATTCAACTCTTGGCTTTCTATTTAAAGGCAAGTTCTCTAATTATTTTTTCCATGGGATCATTAAGTTATTAATGTCCTGAAGAAAGGACTCTCCCTCAGGACAGTCAATGTATTTTCTTCACATATTTATCAAATGTGTGATTTGCCCAGAAGTTGGGAGGTATAGCCGCTGTGGTAGATGACAGATTTGGAATCCAAAAAGAATGTGATAGGCTGAAAGAACAGTAAGATCCATTGAAGAAGACAACACATCATAATATGAAATGAAAAAAACTAGGGATTTTTTTAATAGTAGAGTGCACCTGTTAATCCCATGCTCTCAATTTATCCCTCCCCCACTTCCCTTTTGGTAACCATAAGTCTGTTTTCTATGCCTCTGAGTCTATTTCTGTTTTGTAAATAAGTTCATTTGTACCATTTTTTAGATTCCACATACAAGTAATACCATATAATTGTCTCTGTCTGACTTCATTTAGTATGATAATCTCTAGGTCTATCCTTGTTGCTACAAACGGCATTATTTCATTTTTTCTTATGGCTGAGTAATACCGCATGGTATATATGCACCACATCTTTATCCCTTCTTCCGTTGATGGACATTTAAGCTGTTTCCATGTCTTGGCTATTGCGAATAGTGCTTCTGTGAACACTGGAATGCGTGTAGTTCTTTCGTCTTTTCTGGATATATGCCCACGAGTGGGATTGCTGGATCTTATGGTAACTACAGAGCTAGAGATTTTTTAAAGAGAGATAAGAAACCTTAGAATGGACAAGAGAATGGTCTTCAAGCACGGGGGTGGGGAGGGGCTTTGTTAGAAAAAAAGAATTCCAAAGAGGACTGTAATAAAAGATGACCACGGATATAAGGTTTCAATAAGAAATGACTTCATTTTTTAAAAAAAGAAATTACTTCATAGCAAACGGAGATGTTAAGCAAAAATTAATCCACTGTTGCTCGCTCATTTACTCCACAAATATTTATTGAGGACATCTACTACACACTAGCTCTGTGCCTGGTACAGAGGACACAGCCACGAATGAGGCAGACATGGCCCAGCCCTCGGAGACAGGTTGAAACAAAGCAATGAAACTAATATAAATTACGAGTTGTTTGTCATAAACAATAAAAGGACCTGAGGTCAAGATGAAGAAGAGGGACCCATGATATGCAAACAGCCAGGAAAAGCCTTTCTATGTAGGTATCACTTCATGGAGGCCTAACAAATAAGGAGCCCGTTTCACAAATAGTCATGGAAAGAGTGTTCCAGGCAACAGCTCTAGGGCACAAAATGAATTTGTGTGTCTGAGAAAAACGAGAAGGCACTGGGGTTAGAACACAGTGTGTGATGGCAACAATGGTAAGAGAGAAGGTTGGAGAAACAGGTGGGAAGCAGCGCTTTGTGAATATAGTAAGGAGAGTAGATTTTAATCAAAAGGCAGTGAGAAGCTGTTCCAAGGCTTAAGCCGGACTGACTTGACCGAGTCTTGCTTTTATTTTTCATTTTTATTTTTAAATGTTTATTTGACTGCATCAGGTCTTAGCTGTGGCATGCAGGATCGACACTGTATCATGCAGGATCTTTCGCTACAGCGTGTTGGATAGTTCCACCGAGGCACGTGGGATCTTAGTTCCCCAACCAGGGATCGAACACATGTCCCCTGAATTCCAAGGTGGATTCTTAACTACTGGACCACCTGGTCCCTGATTGTTATTTTTAAAAGAGCACTCTGGCTGTGATATGTACACGGATAGGAGAGAGGCTGCAGCAAAAGCAGGGAGACCAGTGAAGGCCACTGCAGTGGTCCAGGTGAGAAAAGATGGTGGCTCTGGCTGGAAGGATGGAAATGGAAACAGAGGGGAGTGAGGAAAGACAGAATCCTAGGAGGGAGGGCATTCCAGGTCCCCAGAAGAGCTCAGCTGTAGCTGGGACAACCACTCTGCAGTGGGCCCAAGAAGGAATTCAGATCTCTTAGAGCCCCCTTTAACTCTGTGACTCTACCAAAGACAGAGAAGAAACTCAAGAAGAGACATCAGCACATGAATAAAGCCCTTTGCAGCTTCAAGACACTGTTCCCATCGATTTACATGCAAAGGTCCATTTTTCTAAAAATTTTAGCCATGAAAGACAGTTGCTGCTGCTGCTGCTAAGTCGCTTCAGTCGTATCCGACTCTGCGCGACCCCAGAGACGGCAGCCCCCCAGGCTCCCTCGTCCCTGGGATTCTCCAGGCAAGAACACTGGAGTGGGTTGCCATTTCCTTCTCCAGTGCAGGAAAGTGAAAAGTGAAAGTGAAGTTGCTCAGTCGTGTCCAACCCTCAGCGACCCCATGGACTGCAGCCTACCAGGCTCCTCTGTCCATGGGATTTTAAAGGCAAGAGTACTGGAGTGGGGTGCCATTGCCTTCTCCGATGAAAGACAGTAGGTTGAACCAAATTCCTTCAAAGAGTTCATTGCTGGCCTGACCCCAGGAGGGTCAGAACGAAACAGGAGCATGTGGAAGGCATCAAGCTTACAACTCAAACATGAGCAGCACTAATGGGAGCGCTCCATTGCCAGGCATCTTCCCCATCATCCTACAAATTAGCCAGAGCCTCTGGAATCCCAGCTCTGCAGCTGCTGCCCAGATGTGTGCTGAGCACTGGGATGGGAGCAGAGAAGGGAGGCTGGCGCATAAAGACAATTTATCCAAACTAAGCTACGATTCTGAGTATTTAAGGAAACGATCACCATTCCTGCCCTGACTGGGTAACCTGGAAAATCTTTTCAAAATGCAGCCCTCATTCTCATTTCCAAGCTTAAACCCTGTTTAACATTGTTTTTAGGATGTAGACCAAAATCACTAGCATGATCTATAAGTAAGAGGAGCACAGGTCCTGGTTTGCTCAAATAGTTGTGATTTATTTTCCAGTACAGATGTGAGAGTTGGACCATAAAGAAGGCTGAGCACCAAAGAACTGATACTTTCAAACCATAGTGCTGGAGAAAACTTGAGCCCCTTGGACAGCAAGGAGATCAAACCGTTCAATCCTAAAGGAAATCAACCTTGAATATACATTGGAAGGACTGGTGTTGAAGCTGAAGCTCCAATACTTTAGCTACCTAATGTGAAGAACTGACTTATTGGAAAAAACCCTCATGCTGGGAAAGATTGACAGCAGGAGGAGAAAGGGGTGACTGACAGAGGATGAGATGGTTGGATGGCATCACCAACTCGATGGACATGAGTTTGAGCAAGCTCCAGGAGTTGGTAATGGACAGGGAAGCTTGGCAAGCTGCAGTCCCCGGGGTCGCAAAGAGTCAGACACGACTGAGTGACTGAACGACAGCGCCTATTAGGGTCATCATCAATAGCCCTTCATTTTACATTCACAAGTGTTTCAGTCTGGACAAGAAAGCATGGGGCCCCTGTGTCTATAGGGTCCCCTGTGGTCTTCCATTGCCGCTGTCCCCATCCTCATTCCCTGCCATGCTCCGCGCAGCAGCCACACTGGCCTTTATCCTTCCACCTCTCTGTCATCTCTCTGGTTATAGGGGCTTTGCCTATGCTGTCCTCTCACAGAAAAGCTCCTGCACTACCCTCGCCTTCACCTAATCAGTGCCCCTCCTCCTCCAGATCCTTGCTGACCCAGAGTGCTCTCTTTTAGACTGTCTCTTAGCTCCATATCAGAGAAGGCAATGGCAACCCACTCCAGTACTCTTGCCTAGAAAATCCCGTGGACAGAGGAGCCTGGTAGGCTGCAGTCCATGGGGTCGCTAAGAGTTGGGCACGACTGAACGACTTCACTTTCACTTTTCACTTTCATGCATTGGAGAAGGAAATGGCAACTCACTCCAGTGTTCTTGCCTGGAGAATCCCAGGGACAGAGAAGCCTAGTGGGCTGCCATCTATGGGGTCACACAGAGTTGGACACAACTGAAGCGACTTAGCAGCAGTTAGCTCCATATACGTTCCTCTCCTCCGTGGCACTTATCACAGTGAGTCTTGTTTTATTTACATTTATTTGAGTGTTTCTTTGATTAACAGTCAACTATCTCTCCTTTTGGAATCAGGTCATTGAACATGTTGTGTGGTTTTTGTTTTTTTTTTTTTTTGGTCATTGAAAGTCAAATGCCAAACATATTTTGACTGACTGAATCAATGACTAAATAATACAGGAGCTGATGAACAAATTTACTGATTATTTACTACTCTTGCCAAAACAAAATAAATAACAAACAATTGTTAATGCACTAGGGAAGTGGTAAGGGATAACATGATTCAGATTATTGTAGTGTATTAATTGGTCTATGAGTGTGTGTGTGATCCAAATAAGCATTGGCTTCCACACTGGTCACCTCTTAAAGCCGGAGCCTTGTCCCAAAGACACAGTTTATAATTCAGTGAATTTCTAAAACTCCCCTTTGGAACTTGCCTGAAAAGTCTTGGTATATTCCATTAAATCCTGTCAATAATGGCAAGACTCCAATCTGGGGAGAGAAGTTTTGATTTCTGGAAAAGCCAACTGACATTTTGTACCAAATCTGATGAATGAGCACAGAGACCAAGCCAGACAGGGGCGTTCAGGTCAAAAATGAGGTAAAACTTAACGGGAGCCAAATCTCTCCTCTGTCGCCAACACTGTCTCTAAAGGTAATTCCAGCACACTCTGAATCCTGGCAGCAAATGTGGGGATGGAGACAAGACTCCAGTGGGACTATTTCAAAAGATAAGCTTGGTTTGGTTATTTGAAAACAGTTGTGGAAAATCAATCTCTGAAAACAAACTCCTCAGAAATGACAACCCCATCTTCCAATGAGAAGGTGCTTTGAGTTTCTAAAGGACTTCCCTCAAATGAATCAAGAAATGGTCCTTTTCTACAAGTGCCTGCTCTAAGAGATTTTGCTGTTTTCATTTTGAAGAGAAAGGCACATGGGGTTGAGGAGGAGGGGGAAGGGAATCTGAGCTCTCCTGGAGTCATGAGTCATGAAGGCTTTAGTGAAATCTAACACCTCCTAGGACTAAGCATGACTGGAAAAATAAACACCAACTCCCCAAGACAGCATCACAATGTGTTCCAGCCAAGTGCAGACGATCCTCACAGCCCACCTGTTTGTGCTTCCTCATCCCTGATCTGCCGAGGCCTGCCCCAGCATTAACAAATGAAACTCACTTCTGAAATTCCACTAGCTCCACCAGAATGTTCACCTAGTGGCTTCTTAATGGGACCAGAGGAGACAAAGTATTTTCTGAGCCCCACCTTAAATATGCAAGCGCCAAGTGCAAGGACAGCCAAGTGCCTGGAGCATCAGATCATGTGATCTGCTTTATGGCCCTTCAGATGCATCAGGAAAAATTGAAAAGGAATATGCTGGGAGTCCTGGGAAGCTTGTGTCTTGAGGGCTCTCTGTCTTCCACTCATAACCATTTGGAAAATGTGGATATTACCTTTTTCTGTTTAATCTTAGTCTTCAAGGACACTTGTTGTAGAGCCTTGATTATGCCTGGGGCAAGAGTTGGAGGATGGGAGTTATTTCACTCTCCTCACTCCTAAGAATTGTAAGGAGGTGGAGGCAGGGGTTGGAGACGCAACTCAATGGCTAGAGGCAGCAACCAGGGGAGACGGGGTTGGGGGGACTGGGTCCAGCCCAGTGGCCCTGCAGGGAGCCCAAGTGAGCATCCGGACCAATCTGATTTGTCAGTAGGCCTGGACCACAGCCCGGAGACTATGAAGCCTGCACATAGGAAGAGACCCCACCTTTGGGTTCAGGGCTCAGAACGGATCCTTTTCTTAGCTGGAGGATGCTTTTTCCCCAGAGGAAGCTACAGTTTTGCAGAAGCTAGTGGGTGACAATAATCATACAAAGAGACTACATTTTCAACCACTGTCTCATTTATTAAAAGTATGAATCAGGAGACTCAAAGACCAAAGACATTTGAGATTCACATAAATTCATTCTTTATTGTAATAGCAGCAAAAGTTCAAGGCAGTCAAAAACATGGTCTGGTCCTAGGTGGAGGCAGTCGAATCAGAAAGACAGCCAACCCTAGAGAAGTCAGAAGTTAGACCAAGATGATAAAGTAAAATCTCAGAACTAGCATTAATCTGGGAATCACTCAAAACACTCTAGCTACCCAAAACATCCTCAGATATCTAGTAGCAGGGCCATTGACAGAGAGGAAATCTGTTTTCTGGCCTTGGGCCCTAGCAGCCAAAAGAATCAGGGGTATCTCTCTCTCCCATTTGTTAGATTCACTTTTACCCAGTTCCTTAGAGAGGTCTGCTTCCTTCTGGAATCTATTACAACTGGTGTGACCACAGTTCATTGGAGACACATTTGAATATAAAAGTGGCCACTATTAATAATTTTTTCTGGGAAGCGGGTGTCAACTTGGGACTGTCCCAGGAAATCCAGGCGTTGCCACCCTTCTTATAACAGATGAACCCTCAGTGGACGACCTCCAAATCATTCCATGTTTCCCAGGGAAGGAAGGAAGTAGAATGATGCCCCTTTCTGAGCCAACTGAAACTGACTACCATGTCCTAAGGCTGGTGTCTGACAACATACAACAGGTCCTGAAACCACAAACCACATCACCCACCACGCCTTGACAAACAAGCAAAGACTTGATATTTATCAGGACAGCCAGACATGTGCCTCCCTAACTAAATGTCCTTTGTCCAGGGCCCCAGGGGAAGCCCACCCCCCCTAACACGTAGACATCCAAACCTTCACTTCTCCACATCTTCCCTAAACCCATCTAATTTCCAAGGGAGTGGTGCGTCTTCTGTGACCGTGCTGATGGGAAGCATCTGCGGATAATTGTGTTTAAGGGTTCAATGACAGATTTTCAAAGGTTTGTTTGATTTAGGAAGAACGTCAGTGCTAGGGCAGTGCTTCTCATGCTCGAATGTTCATAAGACTCATATAATATTTTGTGAAAATGCAGATTCTATTTCAAGAAGTCTGGGACAGGGCCTGAGATACTGCCTTCCAATCAGCTCCCAGGTGATGCTGTGGCTGCTGGCCAATGGACCGCACTGAGTAGAAAGGGTCTGCAGTATTTAATGTAAAGACTTTACAATATCTTAGGTGTCCTTAGTGGTGATGTGAGAGGAAGTATGTCAATGAAATCTGTACCCACAAGGCAACATGGTGGAAGGAAAGGGGGAAACAGAGAAGAATAGAGGAGAACTAGAAAGGGAGACAAAGAAGGAAGAAGAGGAAGAGGGAAACAAGGGAGAAAGAAGAGAATGAAAGAAAAGAAGAGAATAAAAATACATAAAATTGAATGAGGCTAGAAGAAGAACAGAGAAGGCAATGGCACCCCACTCCAGTACTCTTGCCTGGAAAATCCCACGGACAGAGGAGCCTGGAAGGCTGCAGTCCATGGGGTCGCTAAGAGTTGGACACGACTGAGCAACCAGTTTCATGCATTGGAGAAGGAAATGGCAATCCACTCCAGTGTTCTTGCCTGGAGAATCCCAGGGATGTGGGAGCTTGGTGGGCTGCCATCTATGGGGTCTCACAGAGTCGAACACGACTGAAGCGACTTAGCAGCAGCAGAGAAGAAGAAATAACTGAGCGTTAGGTGGGTTCCTTTGGCATATGTGGAAAGAAGTGTCTCCATCCTCATAGCCTATAGTGCCAGCAGACCACTGCTATAAAAATCTCGGATTCTTTTATTTTCACGATTGTTGGCCAGTTACTTTCAGATCTGTAGCACTGTGTCCTCTAGTCTAGGGACTTCCAGACTTTCTGATCATGGCTCCCCTGAGAAATACATTATATGCAGTGACTTACCAAACACACACACACACACACACTCACTCACTCTACAAATGTCTTACAGAATAATACTTACCATTAATATTAGCAAAAGGATATTTCCTATTCAATTCAATCCCATACGCTAACCTATTCATCTTTCATTTGATCAAATTACAGTCTGATAGAGGAAGACACTTACCTAAGGTCATAGGGGCTGATTGTGAGCAAGGCAGATACTGGAACCCAACATGCCAGCCTCACTTTCCTCCCATTTCACAGTCACTGGGCTTTGGCTGGGTATACCTGACAACACGAACTCCAGATATGGACTTGAACACAACATTTCGGCTATGTGTTATGATAAGATTTTTTTTACCTGATAATTTCTTTCTCCTTTTATGTTCATTATTCCTAGCCCTTACCACTTAAATAATATCAATCTCCATGATCCTTGTCTTTGAAAAGGGATAAGATAGTGCAGAAGAGTAGAAATCATCTTTAGGTGTCTTCCTGGTTTTAGTCTCTAAAAACCTAAGCCAATAAGGGAAGATTTAGAGTTTAGCCAGAAAGAATAACTGTATTTGAAGAGAGATCACCCAACCCCCAGTCACAAGTCATGAAAATATTTGATATTCCCAGGGTATCTTTTTTAATCTTTAGTGATGAGCAGCGACTAAGAAAGTCGTCTTTCTTGAATATAGAGTGGTTGAACCAAGAATCTTTCCTTCCTACTTCTGTGATGGCATATGGATAGTTTTTTCAAGAAAGAAACACAATGAACAACAGTTAGTTAGTCCTGAAGAGGCTTTGACTTTCATTAAAAATATTTTTACATTGTTTTCATTTTTAAATATGTGCAAAACTTAGCTTTGTGATTTTTAATATCTTCTGTGGTTAATGTAAGCAGTAGAAATTATGTACTAAAGTTAGAATTTAAAATAGACGGGTAATATGTATGGAATATATATAGTCTCAAGAATGCATGAAAAATTTTTTGAAGAATGCACAAGAAACAGCTAACATCTGTTGGGCCATTAATAGTACTATCAATGTACTATTTGAATGTGTTTTACCACGTTATACATGTTGTATATATATGTTATTTTTCCAAATTAAAAAAAAAATCTCGTTTGCTCCAACATTGCCTTCTTCCCACCATACTAAGTCTGCACTACACAGAGGAGCTCTTCCAGGCCTTCATCGCTTCTCCAATTGGACAGTAATGCTGTTGAAAACAAATGCCATCCAAACCCCCTTGATAGTTCTCACAGCACTAAACACAAGGATAAGCATATAGTAGGCATTCAATAGCTACTTGCTGAGGGACTTTCTGTCGTAACATTTATGTGTGTATTTGCAAAACTATTTGCTTAATGATTTGTCTCTCTCACTGGACAAATTAGAGAATTAATGGCTGCGTTGCCAGCAGGGTTCGATCCCTGGGTCAGAAGGGAATGGCAACTCACTCCAGTGTTCTTGCCTGGAGATCCCATGGACAGAGGAGTCTGGCAGGCTATCGTCCATGGAGTCGTAAAGAGCGACTAACTTTCTGTGTCACTCAGAGTGACTGAGTGACTAACTTTCTTTTTCCTTTTGCTTACCATTGGATTCTTGGCACTTATCTTTGGACCTGATACAAGGTGGGTTCTCAATAAATATAGTTTTAAATATGTATTTATTTGGCTGCTCTGGGTCTTAGTTGCAACACATAATATCTTCAATCATCATTGTGGCATGCAAGATCTTTAGTTGTGGCACGTGGGCTCTTCATTCCCTGATTAGGGATCAAGCCTGGTCCCCCTATAGGGAACATGGAGTCTTAGCTACTGGACCACCAGGGAAGTACGTCCCTCGACAAATATTTTCTGAATAATAATAAATAAATGAATAAGTAGACCATTGCACGACCAGAAATTCATGCCATTTCTCTGAGCATCTCCAGGTTCATTTTACTTTTTCCATTTGGACTGCGTAGACAAATAATTACCCAGTGAATTTTGTTTCTTGGAAGCACTGAAAGCATAACCTCATCTGCCCCTTGAGTCACAGACCAGGAACTCTGTCACAGGGATGAATGTCTAGGATTTCCCTGAAGACTTAGCCCTGGTGAAAACAGTAAGCTGTTTTAACAAAACAAATAATTCCCAACAGCAACATTTATTTTATTTATTTTTATTTGAAATTTTACAGAAGGTAGCCAGAGTTGCTATTAGAAGTTCATGTTGGATTTTTTGTCCAAGATCTTGAGTTAAATAAATCTCCAAAAAGGTTGTCAGACTGGTATGTTTTAGGATAGTGGGGGGGCGGGGCGGGGGCTGCGGGGGTGGGGGGAAATTGCCCCTGCAATTTTGTAGAAAACAAAGAGCAAACAAGGCTAAAGGAAACTACAATAAACAGAGAATCTGGGCCAGGGGGACAGTCAGTCCCTAACACTACTTAACAAATCATTCCAAAACTTAGTGCCTCAAGACAGTTATAATGCTTTTTTTTATTATTCATTAATTCTAAAACTAATATCTATTATCAAAATAATGATGAAAATCATTTATTTCTTCCTCCCCTCCCATCCTGGTAAAGTATCTGTCTGCAATGCAAGAGACCTGGGCTCAACCCCTGGGTTGGGAAGATCCCCTGGAGAAGGAAATGGCAACCCACTCCAGTATTCATTCCTGGAGAATTCCATGGACAGACAGCCTGGAGGGGTATAGTCCATGGGGTCACAAAGAGTCAGACACAACCGAGTGACTAACACTTTCCATCCCCAATTTGTTCCTCCTCACAGGTTTGCTAGCTCAATGAATAGGACCATGGGTCACACACTCTCCCAAGACCAAAATCTGGGGTGATCTTAATTTCCTCATTTTGCCCCATCTTCCACAGCCAATGGAGCACTGAGTACTGACATGATTGCTGCCATTTGCTTTAGTCAGATGGGGCTGCTATCTAACAAAATATTGAAGATGGGGTGTTTAAACAGACATTTATTTCTCAGAATTCTGGAGGCTAGGAAGTCCAAGGTCAAAGTGTCAGCAAATTTGCTTCCTGGTGAGAACCTCAGTTGCCTTCTGCTGTGTCTTCACATGGCAGAGAGAAAGAAGGAGTCTGGTCTCTCTTCTCCTCTTTTTTCTATTGAAGCATAATTGATTTTCAATGTTGTGTTAATTTCTGCTGTACAGCAAAGTGATTCAGTCACACACACACACACACACACACACACACACACATACAGTCTCTTTTAATATATTCTTTTCCATATAGTTTATCACAGGATATTGAATATAGTTCGCTGTGCTATATACTAGGACTTTGTTGTTTCTCTTCTTCCTCTTATGAGAACACCAGTCCCCTCATGGGGACCCCACCTTTCATGAATTCATCTAAAGCTATTTATAGCCCAAAGGCCCCATCTCCTAATACCATCACACTGGGGCATAGGGCTTCAACATAGGAATCTGGGCAGGGGGGGACATTCCATCCCTAACACTACTTAACAAATCATTCCAAAACTTAGTGCCTCAAGACAGTTATAATTAACTCTCTTGGTTCTGTGTGTTAACAGGGATCAGTTGAGCAGTTCACGTCAGGGGTTTCTCATGCAACTGTGGTCCTGTGTCAGCTGGTTGTCCAAGATGTCTGGACATTCATGTGCTGACAGCGAGTGACAGCTACCAGCTGGGAGCTCAGCTGGGGCTGTCAACCAAAGTGACTATGAGTAGCTTTTCCATGTGTCTGGAGCTTCTTGCTGCAGGGCAGCTGGATTCCAAGACAGATCAACCCAAGAGCAAGCATTCCAAAAGACCCAGGTGACAGTTGTGACCTCTGTGTCTCCTGTACACTGGTAGTTAGATACAAAATTTTGATGAGATTCATCTCCTATCTTTTAGTAAGAAAATTTCTTAGGTGGTTCTATACTACCAGTGGAAGGAATATAATTCCTGATTTCTTGTCTTTTTATAATAACAGCCATTGATAAATTGTGGTGCTGGAGAAGACTCTTGAGAGTCCCTTGGACAGCAAGGAGGTCAAACCAGTAAAGCCTAAAGGGAATCAACACTGAATATGTGTTGGAAGAACTGATGCTAAAGCTGAAGCTCCAATACTTTGGCTACCTGATGCAAAGAGTCAATTCATTAGAAAAGACTCTGATGGGGGAAAAATTGAGGGCAGGAGAAGAGGGTGACAGAGGATGAGATGGTTGGATGGCATCACCAACTCAATAAACGAGTTTGAGCAAATTCTGGGAGGCAGTGAAGGACAGGGAAGCCTGGGGTGCGGCAGTTCATGGGGTCATGAAGAGTCAGACCCAACTTCTCAACTGAACAACAACAATTGACGATCAAAAGTCTGGATAAAGTAATTCATTAGGAGTTCAAATTTGCACTTTTCAGAGATCATTCTGGCTATAGTATGTTATCTTAAAAAAGGAATAAATGTCACAGTTATGGGCAACTGCTTGAAAATGGCAATCAAAATCAAGTCACAATGATATAAAGATTTATTGGTACTTCATCCTGGTTTCGGGAGAAGGCAATGGCAACCCACTCCAGTACTCTTGTCTGGAAAATCCCATGGACAGAGGAGCCTGGTAGGCTGCAGTCCATGAGGTCGCTAAGAGTCAGACACGACTGAGCGTCTTCACTTTCACTTTTCACTTTCCTGCATTGGAGAAGGAAATGGCAACCCACTCCAGTGTTCTTGCCTGGAGAATCCCAGGGACAGGAGAGCTTTGTGGGCTGCTGTCTATGGGGTCGCACAGAGTCAGACATGACTGAAGCAACTTAGCAGCAGCAGCATCTTGGTTTGGTCATTTTAATAGTCTAAAAATGAGCTCAAAGGGAAGGGAAAAAAAGGAAAACACTGTTTTGGCATACTCTTTCACTGATACTGTTCAATTATTTCAAAAAATCCTCATTTTAAAAAAATTTTAATTAAAACCTCAGCCCTTAAAGATTAACAAAAATTTCATTCACCTCCACAATCAGGATGGATAACTGTAGTCTGAAAAATTGGGTTCCCTCAAAGGATTACTTTTTCTTTCCTTTCTGCTCTTTTTTCTCCTTTCTTTTTTTCTCTACTTCCTCCCTCCATCCCCTTTCCCAAATTGCCTTCTCAATTTTATTTTTCAGGCAAGGAAATATCTTGAGCTTAAAAAAAAAAAAAGTGATTTGTTACAATCACACATGTAACAAAATTATAGACACTGTGATAAAAGCTGCTTTTATCTAGAAGTTTCCTGAACTGAGGAGTATGTACCCCACTGTAGCAGCCATGGCCAGACCTCTTCCTGGAAGGTCAGATTGCATTTCAGCAATAAATCAAACCCTATCTGCATCACTTGAGAGGAGGTAGAGCAGTCGAGAGAGTAGAACATGAGCTTTGGAGCCTAATCAACCTTGACCGGATGGATTCCCAGCTCCACCACAAAGCGTGTCATCACTGTCTCAGTTCCAAGAGGAGAGAGGTACTTCTCAGGCTTTAATGAGCCTTCCAACCACCTGTGGATTCTGTTAGAATGCAGAATCTGAGGCGGTAGTCTTGGTGTGGGGGCCTGAGATTCTGCTTTTCTGACGCGCTCCTGAGTAATACCTATGTGGCTAAACCGTGCATCACAGGAGCCACCGTTACTGCCATGAAATAAAGTTGATCCTATGTAAGCATTTCCTCAGTGGAACAGAATTCTCCTCACTGGATTGTGAGCGAGCACATCAACTGACATCGTCACTGCCTCCATGATCCCTACTAGTTGAAACCGTTTCTCACATAACTTTGTAATAAGTGGTATCGCTTACTCCTTGACCACAGGGTATTTATGGTAACTTACTCCAAGTAATGCTGTGTGTGAAAGAAGAGACCCGGCGCTGCCCTATGCAAAGAGAAGACAGTGAGAGGGTCTGGAAGCCCACCAAGAAGCAATACTCTTGTCTCCATCCAAGAGAAACCAAGCTTTTACCACAGGGCTGAAGTCTGGGTGGCCCTTTGGGTTTCATCTGCATCAGAGGCGCACACAAAAAAACTGACATTATGATAATTAGTCTCCACAACAAGCTTTCAAGGGAGACATTATTAGACCCATGTTATAGGTGGAGAAACTACAGACACGAAGAAGCTATTTTTCCCACCCAAGGCCACCCAGTGTCAGGGATGAAAATGAGGTCAAAACCCAAAAACTAGGAGCAAGCCATACTCAGCATAAGCCAGGAGACATTTTCTACAAGGAATGTTAAAGTAAGCTTTTTAATCAGCGCCTAGATATATTTCTTGTAGAAAATATTGCATAGCTTATGCTGAGGAGTTTAAGATCCCACACTCGCAATGCAGGGGCCATGGGTTTGATATCTGGTTAGGGAACTCAGACTGCGCATGCCACACGGCAAGGCCAAAAGAAAAAGTGAAAGGTAGAAAAGCACAGAAGAGCTCTAGATAAAAGAGTTTGCAATTTGTTATAATCTGATGTGATTTTGAATCTACTCATCACCACAAATGTTTTCCACAATCCCCGTTTCTCGAATGTCTTTTACTATTGCACCTGTGTGACTTTGGACAGGTTATTTAATCTCGCAGTGCTCCCATCTCCTCGCCTGTGAAAAATTGGGATAATAATTTCCTCCCTTGCAAAAACTAGGGATCTCGCCAAGAATAGATGAGGCCATGTGTGTAAGGAACTTCAGCAGAGTCTGGCGTGGGGTAGGTATCATGTGGCAGGTATTCCAGCACAGATAGAGCCACCCCTCTCCTCAACAATAAGGCAAGTTGGTCCGTGGTAGGAGCCGTGGGGTTCACGGGTCTCTGCTCCCCACAAGGCTGGAGTGGCAGTAACCTTGGAATAGGCTTTAAAAAGTAATTTTGTCTGAATTCCAAAGGACAAGGCATTCTTCATATGACTCAGCTCCCTTCCTAAGTTTCACGCTGTTCAGTCATACCCCTTGAACTAAATATTTACTATTACATACAGGAGATGCCCAGTTTCCAAGAATGTTTTTGTTATCATGATTTATTCATATTTTATAATCTTCAAAGTGATTTCACAAACATCATTTCACTGAAATCTGGTATCAATTCTGTGAAGAAGCAAACTCTAAATGTGTTCATTTTATGGATGGGGAAACTGAGCTACTCTGAAATAACTGTCTCCAGGTCATATTGATTAATAGTAATAAAAATTATTAACATTTTTGAAAACCCAGTATTAGGTTAAACACAAGAAAATGCTGATATTCCACCGCTTTAAAGCTGCAAAATAGTAATTTCATATTGTCTAACATAAATGCTAAGGGTATCTGTCATTTAAACCTCATATCAACCCTATAAAGTAAGAACAACCCCCCTTTTATCAACAAGAGGAATGAAGATTTAGAGGCAAAGACATTTGCCCAAGGTTAAACAGTGAAGCCAGGGTTCAGAGCCCAAACTATTAACAACTCCACTGCATGGCCTAAGAAATGACAAGACTTGCACTGCTACCCGAATCTCTGACTAATGTAACATTTTTAGTATTAAAAACATCACATATTCATACTCACTCTCTGTAACAGCTACATAAGGGAGAAAAGATCATCCCCATATTGAAAATGAGAAAGCTGAGACTTGGAACTGTTTCATGGCTTGGCCAAAGTCAAACAGCCCTTAAATTTTGGAGTTGAGATTCAAACCAAGGCTGTGCAACTTCAACATCTGGGCTCTTGCTACCACATCAGTGGTTCCCAAGTCTCCTGGGGACCTTTAAAAACTGCCAAAACTCCCAGTGAGTCTGCAAACAAATTAAATGACAACCTCTTCCCAAGGTGGCTCAAGTGGCAAAGTAATCCTCCAGCCAATGCAGAAGTCACAGGAAAGACGTGTTAGATCCCGGGGTCGAGAAGATCCCCTGGAGGAGGAAATGGCACCCCACTCCAGCATTCTCACCTGGAAAATCCCATGGACAGAGGAGCCTGGTGGGCTACGATCCATGGGGTCAGTCCTCACAACTGAGCATACACACACACTTGAGGTAGAGCACATGATGCATAGTTTTTGAAACTTTCCAAGTGACCTCAGTGGGCAAACAAGCTTGGGAGCCACTGTACCATCCAGGCTTCAACCACCCACCTATGGTATCTTCTACTCTATGGTAGCTACAGGCCCTGAAGATTCTGCTATCAGTTTAACCCCACAGTCGTGATCTTAATTGTGTTGTATACAGTAGGAGCGTCTGTTTTGCAGACACATTCTGCAGAGAGCTCCCGGCAGCAACAAAAACAAGCCAAAGCAATGGGCCAATCTCATTATCTTCCCACTAACAACAATCAGCTGTCACTGAGGCTAAAATGGACAATGGTTCGTCGAGGGGGACCCTCCACTCTCCTGAGTATTTAGCTCCAGCCTCAACAGGTACCCTGAAGGGAGACAGCTGAGTATTACTGGAGTCTGGCTGGGGAGTGAGGAGGCGGCTCTGGCCAGCACTGCGGAGTGCAGCAGCCTCCACCTTCGCTATCACTCGTGTTTGCCGTGTTCAGGGTCAGGACCATGCTACTGGATGTGAACAGGGAGGCATGCATTGCCCCCCACTGGGTCCAGTCACCACCAGTTCAGAATACTTCATCTGTCCGAACTTCACTTATTTTCAAAAATATGCTTCTTTGATTTCTGCAAGCCAAACCCATGGAAAAATAACGGAAACCGAATGCCAGGGAAATGGCGCCAAGGCAAACACATGTGAGCCCTGAAATAACAGGAGATACTGTGGTCACGTCTGACCTTCTGAACTGTGCTATGGGTTGAAGCAAAAACAGCTCTTGCTGCTGCTTATGGGGTGCATGGTAATGCTAGCTTATTTGTAATGCAGAAGAACTTGGGTTTAGCGAGATTGCCTTTTGAAACTCGGACTTGGCAAAGGGGCCAGAAATAATATCCTTTTGAGGAATGACTGTTTGGCTTTTTTTTTTTTTTTTAAAGACCACCCTTCACCTCTGGAATCAACACAAGCCCAGAATCTCCTGATTTTTATCTGTCAGATGATTAATATCTAAGACTCCCAGAGCTTCTACAAATGTTTCTCTTCTGATTATGGTAATATTTTGGTGCAGTCTAACATAGAAGCAGGAATGCAAGTTCACTTGTTGATTTCAGCAGCCTGCAAGAGATAAATGTGGAAGGGCCCAGATGGGAACATAAAATGATGACTCGGGGTCAAAAGTGAATACACAGAAGGCTCCTGGATCCCACATTAACCAGTTCAGGCCCCAGTAGTAAAGCAGTCTCAGACCCACTAAAGGGCTGCCAACAGTTACATTCTCAGTAGTTGTATTCTGGGCACACAAAGCAAGTTACCCAGAGGAATTTGCTCCATGTTAACGTTACCAAGAAAAGACCACAAGCTACAGAGTTCATGCAAATGAAGACTGGTTCCCATGGAAGAGATTAAAACAATTGCCAAGCTTGCCTAAGAATGAAATGCACATTTTCAGGTAGTTTTGGGGTAATATTCTCTTCTTTAGTTACCTCATTTGCTACATATCCAGATGTGTCTTAAAGAGAAAACACTACATGGTAAAGCTAGCTTTATTGTAATTATCATGGGGAAGACACCCTATAAAAGAAATATTTTATGCAAATATTTTGTAGCGCTGTATGTTCAGGTGTAATTACTTCTCATGTTAATTAATATATTTAATCCTCACAAATAGGGATAGCTATTAACAGCCAGAAATTCTATTGACATTTTTATTTTAATGGAATCATATTTATCAGTCTTTTCATCTGTTCTTTCTCTTGCTAGGAAATAAAAAAATCAAAGCATTGTTCAAGAATTTTAAAAATCCCCCAAATAAAAACATTTCTCCTGTATTTTCTTCTACGAAGTTCCAGTGTTCAATTTTCATATTTAGGCTTATAACTTATCATGAATTTACTTTGGAACATGTGAGATAGGAAACAAATATATTTTTCCCAAAAGAATAACCAATTTTCCTAGTAACACTTATTCCTAGTACCACCATCATTTCCACACCAATAATGTCACATTCTTTATATGTCAGGTTTGCCTATCTGTGTGGGTTGGCTTCTGGGCTCTGTTCCATTTATTCCTATCATGACACTATACAATCTTAATTGCTACAGCTTTATAGCAAGCTTATATCCGACAGAAGAATTCCAACACCCTTCTCACCAATCTTATTCCAACACCCGTCTCACCAATCTTGTCTATTTTTTAATATCAAAATTTATATCAATTTTAGGATGACTTGATTAGGTTCCAGGAAAAACTCTATTGAGATTTTCGCTATAGTTTGCAAGTTAATTTGGGGGAATTGATATCTTCTTGATACTGTGTTATCACATCAATGAACAAGGTATGTTTCTCCACTTCTGTTGCCTTTTTACCCTGATTAACAGAAAGAGTCTTTGTCGTAGCTCTGATTTTAAAGCAAAAGATTTTAACATGTCATCCTTAAAAAATGTTTGCTGTAGATTTTTAGTACATGCCCTTATTAACTGAGCAAGTTTCCTTCTATTTTCCTAAGTTTTAAATCATGGATAGGTATTGAATTTTATCAAACCCTGTTGATATTTTTCTCCTTTCATCTTTTTAATATCAACTCATCTTTGCATTCCTATGATAAATCCACTTTTATTTTAATAGGTTTATTAATATTCTAGTATTCTGCTTATAAGCACATTTATTGGACTGGCCAAAAACTTCATTTGGGTTTTCCATAAGTTATGGGAAAACCCAAATGAACTTTTTGACCAACAAAATATTTGTAAATGTAGCTGGTTTATAATCTTCTTTTCTTATGCTCTGTTTGAGTTGGAAAATGTTCCCTTTCCTTCTATTCTGTGATAAAATTATCAGTCTGCAATTATCTGTTCCTTGAATGATTAGTCCAACTCATCTGGTCTTATGGAGGGTTAGCAGGTTAACTTTCAATGACTAGTTCCATTTCTTTACTCGTGAAGTTTGTACTCCTGTTTCCTTTTTCCTTGAGATAGTTTTTATGTCATTTTCTATTTGAAATTTGATGTCATATTTTTCTATTTGAAATTTCTGTCTTTTCAAATTTATAGGCATAATATCCTATTTTTATCTTTATGATATCTGTAGTTATACTCCTTTTTCATTTCTAATATTGCTGGTGATTTTTTTTAAGTTTTGCTAAATTAGTTTTTATTTCAAAGCATCAGTTGGACTGAACACTGTGCTCCACCCAGATTCAGTAGGGTCCTTTAACCCCTCTTCTAGATTCAGGGTGGTTTTGCTTCCAATGTGCTGTTTTTAGTTGTTCAGTCATGTTTGACTCTTTGCGACCCATAGACTGCAGCCCACCAGGTGCTTCTGTCCATGGAATCCTCCAGGCAAGAATACTGGAGTGGATTGCCATTGCCATTTCCTTCTCCAGGAGATCTTCCTGACCCGGGGATAGAACCTGAGTCTCCTACATTGCAGGCATATTCTTTACCATCTGAGCCACCAGACCAGCAGCTAAAACTCTTCCTCAGAGGACTGTCCTCAGGCTGCTGGAGCCACTCTGCCCACCTATGCAGAGCAACCAAAGTGTCTGGGAACCCAAATCCACTCCAGTTAACCCTTAGCCAATAACTGACAGTTGTGGGAATATGGAATCACAATCCCACCCTCACCCCCAACCAAGAAAAGTGGCTCTGGAGCATAACTCATCCTTCTGAAGCCCACCATGGGATAAGGCTGAAGCAGTTTTCTGTGGAAGCTGGACTGAGATGGCACCCTTGTTCAGCTTCTTTTCCCCTGACTGATTTTCACTGCTCCCTCACATTTTTCTCGGGTGCATTTCCACAGTAAACCAAGGACACACTCATCTTCAACTCAGAGTTTGCTTTGGAGGAACACAATAAGGTCGAGTTTAAGTTCTCTGTATTGTGTTTGTTTTCTGCGACTTCATTAATGCACTTCCTCTTTATTACTTTTTTCCCATTATTCTTGGCAGAAGGTATTTTCTTGAATGGATGCTTAGCTCCTTCATTGTTAGTCTCGTTTTCTAATATGATCCTTTCAGGTTATACATTTTACTCTAGGTACTGCTTTAGCTACATCCCACAAGCTTTCATATGGTTACGTTTTCAGCTTTTTAGGCGTAAATGTTCCTCCTTGTCATGATTATTTCCTCTTTGTGGAATCATTAGTGCTGGTTACTGACACGTCCAGCTCTCCTCTTTGTGCAGGTCCGTATCCCAAAGGCAGCCACGGCGATGGAGGTCCTTTGGCCAACATAAGATGAGTGGAAGTAATGGGTGTCATTTTGGGGCAGAACATTTTAACAGCCACATGCTCTCCCCTCCACTACAGCAACTGATTCTATGCCAGGTGGCAGAAGCTCAATCAGCTTGGGTCTCAGAGTGTGGAAAATGGGAAACAGAGCTCCCAGCTGACTTACACTAGAAATGTACCATAAATGGGAAGTAAACCTCCATTGTTTTAAGATCTTGAGATACTTTAGGTCTGAGCATTATTGCGGCATAATTTACACTAATCTGGCTCTTGCATCTACCACAGTCAACAGAAGTGTTTTTCCTTCTGTCTTTATGATTTTCAAATGTAGAGAGTAGTTCCAAGTATCCTTTTTTTTCAAGTTTATACCCTATTGGAGAATGGTCAGAGAATATATCCTATATGATACTAAGTCTTTGGTACTTGATGAGATTTCCTTTGTGGGCTAGAAAACCATCAGTTCTGGGGTCGTATATGTGTGGTGCTAGTGGTAAAGATCCTGCCTGCCAGCGCAGGAGATATAAGAGACACAGGTTCAATCACTGGGTCAGAATCAGAATCTGCCTTGTAACACGGTCCAGGTGATTTGTATGGACCTTGAAATTTGGGAAGCCCTCAACTAGGGAACAGCAGCTTCCCAGGTGGCGCTAGTGCTAAAGAACTCACCTGTCAGTGCAGGTAGACGTTAAGAGTTGAAGGTTCGATCCCTGGGTTGGGAAGATCCCCTGGAGGAGGTCACAGCAACCCACCCCAGTATTCTTGCCTGGAGAATTCCATGGACAGAGTAGCCTGACAGGCTACAGTCCATAGAGTTGCACAGAGTTGGACACGACTGAAGCAACATAACAGTTGTTCAAACCTTCAATATCTTTACTAGTTTCTGACTTTAAATCTTTCAATTACTGAGAGATGTTATTATAAACCTAAAACCTACAGATTTTTAAGTTTTCCTTTATAAATCAATTGATTTCTGCATTAAATTATGTGCAAACAAGGGGTGAATTATTTATGTTTGAATATAAAGTTAACTTCTTTAATAACGCATTCTGTCTTAAAATCTATTTGTCAAAGTGGTTGCTTCTGAAGTTACCACTGACTGGGGTATCACTGGCTTGAGGTCACTTCATATAGCGATGTCTCAGCTGGACAGGTGTGGCAGGCACATCCAGGACCACTCCATATTGATCAATTCAAGTTCTAAACCCATGTGCGATAGGCCTCTCTTCCTTCTCATTTTTCTGTACTGAGGGTTGACTTTTCTCTAGTTCCCTTGAGTGACAGTATAACTCTTTGGCAGTTTCAGCTTTAGGAAAGGGAATTAGTTCCAGTTCTTCAGCTCATGCAGGCTCACCATGGGCTCCTCTCCCATCCCTACATCCCTACATGTAGCCACAACATCAGCCCATAATCTTTCTCCTTTGGTTTTCACAGCTCCGCCCTCTTCTCCCCCTTAGGACTTTATTTACTGTAACTAGTACTTTTAAGAATTTTCCATTGGGAGGATGTTAGGTTATCTACTAGTGCCAGCAGAACTAGAAGTTGTCTTAATTATATTTTATAACTGCGTGTCAATAACACTTTTGCCTTTCTATGATCAGTAGGCTGAAAGCAGGATTTCTGATAGAATAGAGAAAAGAGAACTGAATTCCTCTCATTCGGAGGATCTTTTTAGTCTATCACCTCCAAAAAAAGAGGATAATAATTACTATCACATCCTAATTTTTTTTCTCTTTATGTTTTCCCTGTCCCTCTGTTTTCCCCTGGAGGCAACAACTAGAAATAGGAGCTTCAGAAAGCTCAGAAGGTTAGTCAGTGAAAGAATACTTCTGATGTAACAACAGAATTAATAACGAATTGACATTTATTAGCATTTAAATGGGGCTTTCATGGTGGGTCAGTGGTAGTGAACATGCCTGCCAATGCAGGAGATACACGACTGATCCCTGGGTCAGGAAGATCCCCTGGAGAAAGGAATGGCTACCCTCTCCAGTATTCTTGCCTGGAGAACTCCATGGACAGAGGAGTCTGGCAGGCTACAGATTTAAATAAGCCAGGGCCTGAACAAATGCTTTACACATGTTCTTTAACTGAACCTAGAAACCTTATGAGTGACTGGACCTGAAGATGCTAAGCAATCTGCTGAGGTCCACACACTTAGGATGTGGTAGAGACCCCAGTTTTAGTCATCTGAAGCCAGAGCCTGCCATGGCCTGCATTCTTCCTCCAACATTCCAATTTGAATGTTGAAATTGCTATTCTTTACTTAATACCCCTTTATCTTCTTACCCCAACACATCTGCTTAACCTTTTCATTCCTTCCCTTGTTAGAAAGGCAAAGGAATATGATGCAAATGCAGGTTTCTGGAGGATAACTCTTGACTGCACTGCAAAACCCAATTCAGGTGACACTTCCTCCAGGAGGTTTCCATGGTTGCCTGCAGGGTAGTTCAGTAACCTTTCTGGGGTTCCTGTAAGCATGCAAACTACAGTTATTTTATTTCTGTGAGCCTTTCCTATTGGTCTATGACCCTCCTGACTGTTGAGACAGTCACCTGCTCTTTTTTGTATCTCAAGCACATAGCACAGGTCCTGGCACCCAGGAGACACTTGGTAAACATTTGATGAGTGAATGAATGAATGAAAATTATCTTTCAGGGAAATGTATATATATTTATATTTCAGCTAAATATATTTCCAAAGATGTAGATGTTTATTATTCTTTAAAAAAAATTTATTCTCCTCATGTCCTGAAAACATTCAACAATCTCTCTAGAGATGCATATTTTTCTGATTTATATGTTAAGTCTGTTTCAAAATTGCTAAGGTGTCACAAGACAAGCGTGGATGTACCTAGAGTCTATGATCTTACTCAGCGCAGAGTTTTCCCGGGCCTGGGGTGGTCTGCTGCCTCCTGGCTTCAGTTCTTACTACGTGTCTTCTATCCAGTTCTGAGGAACGTTCTGTTTTTCCCTGTGCCCAAGGGGTGCTCTCCCCCATTGTGACAGCATGACAACCAGATGCTGCTTGCTCTGTGGGTGGCCACTCCAGGAAACCCTGGGAGTTTTTGCAAACTGATGCATTTATCCTGAAAGCAGCGTTTTGGCATCTTTGTATTCTCTCTGTTCCAAAAGGCAACTTTCCCGCAAATGCCCTTCTTTAAAAAAACAGAGCAAAACCCAGGCACAGGTATAAATACACCTGCCCATGGCTGACCCTGCAGGCAACTTTGCTTCCCACTCATTAAAGGTTTCCCGCTCATTAAAGGTGATGAACCGTCTGGCTTTCTCAGAAATCGCATCAAGATGTCTCAGTCACCCGACTTCTATTAAACCATGCCATGCTTCGTGCACCAAAGCCTGGCTGGAACCGTTCCTCTTCTGAAAAAAAAGAAAGAAAGAAAAAAAAACCCCACATATACTCAGGAACTCAGTTCTTCTTAATTGGCCCCAGATGGGATGTGTTAGTATCCCTCCTCTCATTCCATCATAAATCCTTGTAATTAAATAACAAATACTTATTACTCTCGTGCACGCAGAAGCCAGAAGCAGCTTTTCTCAGTGTAGGAAAGCAAGGCGTGAGAGCTGAGAAGATAGGGATGAGCAAAGTGGTAGTTTTTTCACACTCAGGAGAAGTAGAAAGGTTACGGTTAAGGTGAGCACAGCAGGCTTGTCTGAGGAAGCTCCCTGATCTTAAGTTTCTGCTCTGTTGGTTGAGCAGAGAAACGAAAGCTGCACAGTTAAGAGCATGAACCTTGGTCAGACAGACCTTGCTTTGAACCCTATCTCTGCCACCATGTAGTTGCTGTGTGAGGTGAGGCAAACCACCTAACCTCTCTGAACTCCAGTCTGCTCATCAACAGAGTGATGAAAAGAATTCTTCCTACATCGCAGGGTTGTTATAAACATTAAATGAGAAATCTGTTGGGCCATAGGCACAGTCTTCTCCAGCACCACAATTCAAAAGCATCAATTCTTTGAACTGTAGAGCTGGAGAAGATTCTTGAGAGTCCCTTGGACAGCAAGGAGATCAAACCAGTCCATCCTAAAAGAAATCAACCCTGAACATTCACTGGAAGGAACTGATGCTGAAGCAGAAGCTCCAGTACTTTGGCCACCTGATGCAAAGAGCAGACTCATTGGAAAAGACCCTGATGCTGGGAAAGATTGAGGACAAGAGGAGAAGAGGAGAGACAGAAGATGAGATGGTTGGATGGTATCACTGACTCAACAAACATGAGTTTGAGCAAACTGAGTGAAGGAAAGGGAAGCCTGGCATGCTGCAGTTCATGGGGTTGCAAAGAGGTAGGCATGACTTGGTGACCGAACAACAACAGTTGGCACAGTACTTGTGCCAACAATAGGCACAGTAGTTGAAACATAGTGAGTAACTATAATTAATCATCCCATGCATAAGAGCTATTGTTGTCATTATTTAAGGAAAACAGAACCAGCTCCATATGAAGAGGACATGGAAGATCTGCACAAATTCACACAAAGTGAATTTGCACTTCGGAGCCCACAGACCAAAATAGTGTCTCATCCATGGTCTTATCCTGATGCCTATCCCCCCCAACTAAAAAGCCACCACCTAAGGGCCTTTTCAAGACATATGTTTGACTAGATTAAGAAATTATGAGGACTTTCCTGTGGTCCAGTGGTTAAGAATCTGCATTCCAATGCGATCTCTGGTCGGAGAACTAAGACCCTATAAGCCATAGGGCAACTAAGCCTGTGTACCGCAACTACTGTGGCCATGTGCCACAACTAAGACCCCAAACAGCCAAACAAATAAATATTTTAAAAACCCCACAAATTGTGAAGCTGAGGCAGGCAGATAAAGCAAGAGCTATTTTACACATTATAAAGGATTTCTTAAGGGGACCAAAACTCATTAATGGCCAGGGTCGCATTGGATAGAGCTGGCTGCTGAGAGAACCAGACAGAGGACAGGTAAGTTTCGATGAGGGAAAAGGGCCAGAAAGACGTAATGAATGGCTCAAGGCATAGAAAATACTGCAAAGGGGACACTTTGGAGATTAAGTCACCTGTAGACCATAATGGTGCTGAAAGGGGGCTTGGAAGAGAAGACTGGAGTCTAACTTTGCCAATATAAAAACTTTGCTATAGGTGAGAACTCAAGAAAAGATAAATATTTTGGAAACTGGAGCCATTTCTAAGATTCCTATTGAATGATCTGATTGTGTAAAAATTCATGAGTAATCATGAATCCTCATCCTGTATTTCACTTCAGGCTTAAGTCGGGCTGCATTTAAGAAAGAAATGCAGGAAATCTTAAGCCCCTGTAGTGAAATGAACTAAAGTCCTGATAAGCAGTGACTGCCCTGGTATACCGCAGCCCATCCAATCTCTGGACCTCACCCCAAGTTTATTCCTCAAGTCAGGAGCTGGAGGCTACTCTTCTGCAGGAAGAACTACCACAGGAAAAGAGAACCACCAAACCCCCGGCCTGAACAATTCAGCTGCCCAACAATATGTATTGTGTTCATATTCTATTCAAGACAAAGGAATTATTCCCAGTGAGTAAAACTGGGTTAGTAGGTAAAAGCCATTGGGAGGTGACTTGATCCAATATCAGCAGAGGCATCTTAATAGTAAGAAATGTTCAAAGTATAGGCTACAAAGTATTATGATTCCCATCATCAAATGTGTCTCAAGCAGAGGTTGGCTTGTAGAAATTCAGATTTTAAAGTGGAAATTGGAATCAATGAATTTAAAGTTTCCTTCCAATTTCCCAGCCCTATAAAATAGAAGGTATGGCCTCCAGTTACAATAAACTTACAGGTTAACCAAGAAAGGAGAAATTGTGGAAATGTTAGCAGATCCAGACTGAAGGTCTAAAAACTCAGGACAGTAATTCCTAAAAGGAGCTCTCCAGGGAATATTCAAGACAAACCTGAAATTCCTTCCCACCTGAAGAAAATTCATTCCTCTGCAGAAGCAATAATTAGACTGGACTCCTGGTAGTGAGGATAAAGATGAAGTACACATTTGATTTAGAGTCAGATAAATTAGTCTACAAACCCTCAGGCAGTGCCCACCAGATTCTTACTTAAATGAAGTACAGAGCCTAATGCTTGCCAATAAAAAAATAATAATAACCTCAAATAAACAGTAGCTTTGCCATCTCATGAGAAAAATCAGATCCGCTTGCATTCTGTTTTCTGTGTTTGTGCACGCTATGAATCTAATGTCAATATTTTGCTTTGCAAGAAATTAGAATTCCAAGTCGTGGCTTTCCAAACTTAACTTTTAAATCAGAAGATGGAATCTGTGACCTCATGATTACTCAGGGGGTTTGAAATCATTACTTATTCATTCTTTATTTCTGACAGTGTCTGAGGAGAATAAGGATTCTTATTCCTCCTAAGATGCATCAGCTTGAAACAGGAGCTAGAGATAAAAGTTAACTAGGGCCTTGTTACTCAGCATGGTCCACAGACCAGCAGCCTTGGTATCCCCATCTCCAGGTCTGGTGAATTAGAATCTGCCTTGTACCACAGTCCAGGTGATTTGTATCGACCTTGAAATTTGAGAAGCCCTCAACTAAGGAAAGGCCATGGCGCCCCACTCCAGTACTCTTGCCTGGAAAATCCCATGGATGGAGGAGCCTGGTAGGCTGCAGTCCATGGGGTCGCTAAGAGTCGGACACGACTGAGCGTCTTCACTTTCACTTTTCACTTTCATGCATTGGAGAAGGAAATGGCAACCCACTCCAGTGTTCTTGCCTGGAGAATCCCAGGGACGGGGGAGCCTGGTGGGCTGCCGTCTCTGGGGTCGCACAGAGTCGGACACGACTGAAGCGACTTAGCAGCAGTAGCATCAACTAAGGAACAGCAGCTTCCCAGGTGGCACTAGTGGTAAAGAACCTGCCTGTCAGTGCAGGTACACATAAAAGATGCGGGTTCAATCCCTGGGTGGGGAAGATCCCCTGGAGGAGGGACCCACCTGGGAGCAACCCACCCCAGTATTCTTGGCTAGAGAATCCCATGGTCAGAGGACCCTGGCAGACTACAGTCCATGGGGTTGCACAGAGTCAGACATGACTGAAGTGACTTAGCACGTACTCATGCAACTAGGAAGCAGTGATTCTGTTGCCAACTTTCTGACCTCCACTATCTGAAAGCTTTAAGAAGAAACAGTGGCCTCTGGAAAACAAAAGGGAGAAAATTACTCCTATTGTAATCATTAATGGAATCATTGATCAAGCCACTTATATTGTTATAGCAAATTTCCTACACTGCTAACATGGTACAGTTGTGCTTGAAGTGGGCTGGCAGAAACTCTGGTTTGTTCTGACCCAAATCAGCTGATTAGTCTCAGCTTGTTATTAGACTTCAGTGGAAAGGATAGAAAAACCTCCAACAAGGGCTTCAACAAGGAAAGGCAGCTGTTTCTCATTCATTCTGCAATGAATGAGCTGATAACAGGGCTTCATCCTATATAACCTGCAGTCTCCTGCCTCCCTGTCAGCAGAGAGGGCTGTCTTCTGGCGAGGGTCACCCCTGAGATGTCAAGAGTCACAGTGAGAGCTTGGATGTGCCAGGGGAGGGGAGCTTTTTAAGCCTCCAGGTAATAGAAATATACAAAACAAAGTAAAGTGTTCCCTAGAACCCTTCCTCAATTCCAAAAGGCCACAGGTTGCAGCCTTTAGATCTAACAGAGCATCTAACAGAAGTTTTTCAGGAGGAATAATGAATACTCCTTATGTAAGTCACAGACACGCCCCTGTTTTTAAAGAGTAAAGTTGGGGAAGTCAGAATGTGTGAGTACATCTCAGAACCCAGAGGATTATAGTAGACCAGTGCTTTTCAATTTGATTGGCCAGATTTGCTCATGGAAATTAGTAATTCAGTCTTTAGATGGCTCCCTGCAAGTGTATATGGGGTTCACCATTTTCTGCAGGCATCTGTTTTGCTGTGAGACTGAAATACAACCCAAAGAACTGCCAAGAAAGAGAAATATCAAGACTCTACTCTCTCCAAAGAAATCTCGATTAAAAATTAGGTAAGTCTCAGAGTTTCACACTCCTGTCAAAAGTTTGCTTTTTGTGAACTAGGGTCTGAGTCTGGTCATATTGATGAAGAAAGACCAGCTGATCATGGGTGTGTATGTGTGGGAATGGTCAGAGGCAGAGAGAGAAACTGAGGTCCTAAAAGGGGACAAAAATTGTCCCACAAACACAGTGAGTCAATGAAATTCTGATTCCCTTAAGATGTAAGGTCAGTGTCTTTCCCTCTATCGTACCACCTCCTTCAAGCCATCCTATGTTTTCTGGTGTCCAACACTCAAATTCCTTAAATGAGCAAGAGTCCTCTCTCTCTCTCTAGCCCCAGCCTGGAGAAAAGCACACCAATTAAGAACTGCAGGGAGCACCATCAGGAAATCCAGAGTTAGAGTTCTCAGTGCTGCCAAAGTTAGACAATGCACTTCCCCATCCTGCCTGGGTAAAAAATCCTCCACCAGCCACCGCCACACGGCACAGAATGTACAATGAGTCACTTTGCTGCTGAAGGAAAAGCACTTTCTTCCTATGGCCCTCTTGAAAGTTTTCTACCATTAAAAAAAAAAAAATTTCCAGTTGATTGTGGAGAAGTCAGAATCTTTAATGTTGAGTAGGGACTTCCTGGCAGTCTGCTGGTTAAGACTTCGCCGCCCAATGCAGGGGGTGTGGGTTCAGTCTCTGGTCGGGGAGCTAAGACCCCACATGCCTCTTGGCCAAAAAACCAAAACATAAAATAGAAGCAATATTATAACAAATCCAATAAAACTTAAAAGGTCCACATCAAAAAAAAATTCTTAAAAGTAGAAAGAAAAATATGTCGCCATAAGCCCTGGTCACATTTGCTTTCATAGGCATTTATCTGCATTTTTCAAAAGAAAAATAAAAATCGAAGTGGCTATTTATAAAGGGCAAAAGCTTTTGGAAGAATTCCTCATAGAGGTCTCAGGCTTTCCTGGAGACACATCACTAGTTTTTCTTTCCCCTGAATCCTAAAGCTCCCTCTAGTGACCAAGAACTCAACACCGTCTACAGGTGGGGAGAATAAACGTTTCTCTAAAGCCTCTTGCTTGCTCTTGATTTCACCTGCAACTTTCTATGGAAGTTTATACATGCATCTCATCATTTGCCAAGAAAACTATAGGAAGGAGGAACTATACATGTTCTTTCCCCCCCATTTAATAGATAAGTAAACTGAGGCTCAAGACTTGTACAAGGTCACTTGGCTGATAATACGAGGACCTGGGCCCCAATTCCAGTTTCCTGGGTTCTGCTGTTCTCACATTCTGGGACAATTGTGTAAACTTATACGTGAATATTCCCCTAGAAAGCACTCACGGAAACACTTTCAAGGATTTATAGCAGTGATTCTAGACTGCCTGGGTCCTTTGAGAACCTGATGTGAGCTATGGGCCCGTACCTACACATTTTTCCATAACATCAAGAAATCTTTGGACCACCCTGAAGGGTATCCACTGACCTTCTAGGACCCCAAGGACCTCACATTAAGAAGCCATTGACATCACCTGGGTATAATTGGGCTATCAAGAACTCAAGGAGTATGAACTTTGAAGTTCTTGACTCTTTCCCTTCATTGTTTTCCATGCTCATCCAGTTATCACTTCAGCACTGTTCAGAGTATTTAAGAGGATTGAAAAAAATTTGCTAACATTTAAGGAAAAGCCTGTGGATGCTGCCATCAATGCATTCTAACATTCCCACAGGCATGCCTGGGATTAGTGGCAAACTGAGATGTTTCTAGGAAAGTAGCAATTTGAAAGCATTTTTTTTTTTAATATAAGAGCATACCACAGTCTTACCAGCTGGCTCTGTGGAGAGTCTAAACAAACAACATGGTAAATACATGAAGAGCTTTTGTCAGTGAACAAAAACCAGTACTGCCTCCAAATTATTAACTCTTTTCATCCTGGCACTTCTAATGACTTTGGAGAAGGCTGAATGAACAGTGATGGTTTTCGTGTTCACTTAAGTCTCTTCCACTTAAGCTCCAGGAGGGTGAGGACCATGTCTCTATTGATCATATTCCCAGCATCCAACATGGCCCCCAACCCTAATCACACTCAGTAGATAGTTATTGAATGAGTACATGAATGGTCCTCATTGAGTCAGTCCCTCTGGGAAACTGCTCATTTCCCTCCCTAATGAATCAGTGGCCTCTGGTTTCCTGAGACATTCCCTACAACACTCCACACAAGCAACCCCAGGGTCCAGATATTTGGCTGCTCTTAGGAAAATTCTGTTCTCTATTCTGGGACCTATACCCACAGGCTAGACTGGGCTACAGACAAACCTAAGCAATAATAACAGCTTCCCACCTTAACCCTTCTAGAAAGGGTGTCACAGTTTTTAATCAGCACTTCTATATGTAATACCCATAAAATATTAGGTTTGATGTGCTAATTGCTTTTTATTAATATGCGTTAAAACAAAAGCAAAACTATTAAAATGAAAAAACCTTTGCATTAAAACAAACTCATAACTATTACAGTGTTAAAAATGACTTTACGTTTGTACTCAAGAAAATTGCCTTCAAGTGTCATCAGTTGCGTAGCTGCTCCACTTTGAGCAAGACCATCCTAAGCCTTCACTGCCCTCCCCAGCCCTTCTACACAAACCTCCCCTTTCATTCCCAGAAGGCTCCCCCACCTCCTACTTTCTTAAAAAGGGTCCATCAGACTTGAATTCCATCAAGCACCTCCTCGGACCTCCCCCCTCCACACATGCCCCTGAGATCACTCTGCATCTGCTCTCATCTTTGCTTCTTCCTGCTTTGCTCCCAGAAGAGGAGTCGCCCTTCTTTCTGCCCACTTGTGTGCCGAAGCCCATCCCAATGCATTGCCTCAAAGGATCTTACCCACAAATTAACTTCACTTTTGCTACTATCTAAATTATTCTAATTTGTGAAATGCAGCATGCATTCAGAAGCACATAAGCATCTCTCTTCAGGTTAAACAGTAAAATACAAGCATGTGTGTGCTTTATCACTCGGGTTAACAGTACCTAGTACCTTCAAACATGTGCTGTATCTCCATTGTCTCTCTCTCCCATTCAAGAGTTCGCTCCGGCTTTTCTTTTTATGGTTTTAATGCTTACCTGTGTATGTGTATGTACGTAGACTTCAGCAATGTATTACTTATGTTTTGCTTAGGTTTAGATTTTATGTAAATAGAATCATACTAATTTACATTCTGTGACTCACTTCTTGCATCCAATATTCTGTTGATATTTACCCATTTTGGTGTGCGTAGTGATAGCTTTTTATTTTTGCTTCTTGTTTATTTCACGACTAATCTTCAAGGTTCCTTCATTTTTATTTCTGTAGAATATTCCATTACATGACTAATCTACAGTTTATTGCAGTACTGTTGTTGGATATCTGAGCTGTTTCCAGATATTGCTGTTATGGTGTTATTATAAGCAATACTATTTAGACATTCTTGTGATTGCATCCTATCACACATTAAGTATCTTTTTAGTGGCTTTCAAAAAATTTTAACACAACTCCTAAAAAAAGACATTTTATAACATACCCTGAAATAATTAATACAATAAAAATCCCTACTATGAGCAATCCAAGAAATCCACAAAACGATCCATAACCTATCAGCAATGCATTCTGATTATTTCTATTCTGTTCTGTTTAATTCTGTCATATTCTCTAGATTTCTTTTTGTTTGTTTGTTTTAAAAGAACTGGTTCACCCACCAATGTGATCTGAGCTTGACCAAAAAAAACTAAAACTGCATTATGACATATACCTAGAAGTAACTGCTGGGTTGCAAAGCAAGTACATGTTTCAGCTTTCCTATGTAATGATAAATCATGTTCCAATGGCACTTTCTCAGTTTACAGACCAGTAGGACATGTAAATGACATTGTTCCCTGCCCTTCCTAATTTGGTGACAAGCGTATTTTTAAAAAATGTTTTCTAACTTCATGGTAGCTCACTGTGGTTTTAATTTGCATTTCCAAGATAACTAATGAGACACAGAATATTTTCCTATACCAGTTGACAATTTGTATTTCTTCTTCCATGAAATGCCAGTTTATATATTTTGGTGACTTTTCTATTAGGATTTTTTATCACCATTCAGTTGCTCAGTTGTCTGACTCTTTGCAACCCCATGGCCTGCAGCACACCAGGCTTCCCTGTCCTTCACAGTCTCCCAGAGCTTGCTCAAGCTCATGTCCATTGAGTCAGTGATGCCATCCAACCATCTTGTCCTCTGTTGTCCCCTTTTCCTCCTGCCTTCAATCTTTCCCAGCATCAGGGTCTTTTCTAATGAGTCAACTCTTCTCATCAGGTGGCCAAAATATTATAGCTTCAGCATCAGTCCTTCCAATGAATATCCAGGGTTAATTTCCTTGCAGTCCAAGGGACTCTCAAGAGCCTTCTGCAACACCACAGTTCAAAAGCATCAATTCTTCTCCATTCAGCCTTCCTTATGGTTCAACTCTCACATCCATACATGACCACCGGAAAAACAATAGCTTTGACTAGATGGACCTTTGTTGGCAAAGTAATGTCTCTGCTTCTTAATATGCTGTCTAGGTTGTTCATAGCTTTTCTTCCAAAGAGCAAGCGTCTTTTAATTTCATGGGTGCAGTCACCATCTGCAGTCATTTTGGAGCTCAAGAAAATAGTCTGTCACTGTTTCCATTGTTTCCTCATCTATTTGTCATGAAGAGATGGGACTGGATGCCATGACCTTAGTTTTTTGAATGTTGAGCTTAAGCCAGCTTTTTCACTCTCCTCTTTCACCTGCATCAAGAGGCTCTTTAGTTCCTCTTTGCTGTCTGCCATAAGGATGGTATCATCTGCATATCTGAGATTATTGATAGTTCTCCCGCAATCTTGATTCCAGAATGTGCTTCATCCAGCCCAGTATTTCCCACTGATGTACTCTGCATATGAGTCAAATAAGCAGGGTGACAATATACAGCCTTGACATACTCCTTTCCCAATTTGGAACCAGTCTGTTGTTCCATGTCCAGTTCTAACTGTTGCTTCTTGACCTGCATACAGAAGTCTCAGGAGATAAGCAGAGTGGCCTGGTATTTCCATCTCTTTAAGAATTTTCCAGTTTGTTGTGATCCACACTGTCAAAGGCTTTAGTGTAGTCAATGAAGCAGAAGTAGATGTTTTAGAGGGTGTCTATTAGGATACCTATATCTTATATAGTCCCTATATTTTTGAGGTGCTAATCATTTGTTGGAGATGAGTTCCCAATATCATCTCCCACTCCATGGCTTGTCTTTTGACTTTCTTTAATGTGTGTTTTTTATTGAACCAAAGTTATGTGATATACTTGAATCTATCAATCTTTTCCTCTATGATCTGCCTTTTTGTTTAATGTCTTAAGGTTTCCTTCTATATCAAGAAATTGTATTAAATTACATAGTCTTCTAAACATTCTATGTGTGTGCTTTCACAATTAAGTCTTCTATCACTAAAAGCTGATTTTCAGCATGGTACAAGGTAGTGAACCCATTTTAATTTCTTAATCTTCATGAATTGTCCCATCGACATGCATTGAATTGTTGATCTTTATTCAGCAGTCTGCAATGATTTCATCAAGAATCAAAGTTGCATGCATGATTGGTTTGTTTCTAGAGTCTATTCTGATCCACAGATCTGTTTATACAGTATCTTGATCACTAGAGCTTTAGTCCTAAATCTGGTAAGGCAAGCCCCACCACTTCTTTTTCTTTATAAGTTTCTAATCTATTTTGGAAATTGTTTCTCTTCCACATCATTTTAGACTTGCTTTTTCAACTTTCTCATAAAACCCATTTGGATTTGGATTGGAATTATATTGAATCTATCGATAAATCTGGAGTAACCTGGCAACTTTACAGCTCTGAGTTTTTCTATTCAAGATTATGGTAGATCTCTCCCTTCACATAGGTTGTCTTTAATGATATTCAATAGTGTTTTATCATTTCCTCCATGAAAGGGTTTATATTCCTTAGAAGTTTACACTTTATGTTGACATTATAAAAAGGCAACTAACTGATCACTGCTGAGTAATTAGAAATGCATCTGGCTTTCCTATATTGACACCATATTCAGCCACTTTGCCTTACTCTCATTAAGTAAAATGATTTCTGTAGAAACTTTTAGAATTATTTAAAATCAATAATGATCCTTTTTCTTTCTAGTCTTTATAATTTTTATTTCTTTTTCCTATTTTACCCTACTGGCCTGGATATGCAGTGGATTCAGGTGCTAGTCAACCTCGGTTTTCTTCCTAATCTTAAAGGAAATATTTTTAACATTCCATCATAAAGTGCTTTTGCTTTATGTTTTTGTAGTTGCCCTTATCAAATTAGGTTTCTTTCTGTAGTAAGAGTTATTATTTCAGCTGTCATGTCTGATGATCCTTATCTGTGGCTCATCCTTTCCTTGTGTGTGTGTGTGTTTTATCTTAAGATACTACTGAAGCATAGTTGAGATCAAATAAACTGCACATATTTAAGATGTACAATTTGATCAGTTTTGACATATGTATAAGTTGACCCTGAACAGCACAGGGGTTCAGCTGCTGACCTTCCCCTCAGTTGAAAAACACCAATAACTTAGAGTTGACTCTCCATGTCCATGGTTCCCCATCTGTGGATTTAACCAATCATGCATCAGTGTAGTACTATAGAATTTACTGTTGAAAAAAACAAATAGACCCATGCAGGTTCAAACCTAGTATTGTTCAAGGGTCCACTGTATACATCTGTGAAGCATCACCACAATCAAAATGGGGAACACATCTGTTACCTCCACCCCCAGATTTTCTTCTGGATCTTAGTGAATCCTCCCTCAAAACTTCCCTGCCAGGCTTCCCTGGTGGCACAGTGGATAAAAATCCACCTGCCGGTGCAGGGGACATGGGTTGGACCCCTGGTCCAGGAAGATCTCACATGCCGTGGAGCAACAAAGCCTGTAAGCCACAGCTACTGAACCTGTGCTCCAGAGCCCACGTGCTGCAACTACTGAAGCCCGCAGGCCTCGAGCGTGTGCTCTGCAACAAGAGAAGCCACTGCAATGAGAAGCCCATGCACTGCAACTACAGAGTAGCCCTTGGGCAGCAATGGAGACCCGATGCAACCAAAAATTTAAAAAATAAATTATGAAAAAACATCTTCCCTGCCAATTCACACCCCTATCTCCAAACAACCACTTATTTTTGTCAGTAATGATTAGCTTGCATTTCCTAGAAGTTTACATAAATGAAATTGTACAGTGTGTATTCTTTCGGGTCTGGCTCCTTTCGCTCAGTATATTGTGATGCATCCACAGTGTACATCTATAATGCATTCTCTTTTTATTACTGAGTAGTGTTCCATTGTGTGATATACCACATTTATTTATTATACAATGATGGACATTGATTTATTTCCAGGTTTTGACTATTAAATCTTCCTTAGTCATCTTCTGGGGTGCAATTATAATAAGTTACTTGGAAACTGTTTGATTCTGTCGGTCTTGCTTTTGAGTTTTGTTATGTGAGACTACAATTAGTAGTCTCACATAACACTAATTGTGTCCAACTTTTTGGACTAATTGTGTCCATTTTTGTGTCCAGTTTTACAGAGGCAAAACTCTTCTGACTACCTTCCCAGACGGCTAGGATTACAAGGCTTGGACTCTGGTGGAATCAGGAACTATTATCAGCGCTATGTGAGCCTTGGGGACTGTATCCTCTAATCATTGTGGGTGGCTCTTTCCCCAGCATCAGGTAGTTTGCTTACAGGTATACACTGATCAGTACTTACCTGAAAACTTTAGGAGGACTCTCTGCAGACCTCCAGAGTCCTCCTGCACAGCTCTCCCCTCTCCTGGGCTTCCCTGATGGCTCAGCGGTTAAAGAATCCGCCTGCAACACAGGAGATGCAAGTTTGATCCCTGGGCCGTGAAGATCCCCTGAAGGAAATGGTAACCCACTCCTGGAAAATCCCAGAGGAGCCTGGTGGGCTACAGTCCAAAGAGTTGCAAAGAGTTGGACATGACTGAGCAACTAAGCACTCCCCTCTCTAGTACGTTGCCATGTGACGTCCATCACCTTGACCTCCCCAGACCTCCAGTTCTACCTTCTCACCTCAAGCCAACCACTGCCCTCAACCTGGGTTCATGTCCATGCACCTGGGCTGGGCATCCTTTTCCAGCAGTAATTGAAGCAAACATAGGGCTCAACTAGCTTGTTTCCCATCTGTTGGAGATCATTGTCTTTCACTAATTTCAAAGTCTGGAAAACTGTTGTTTCTTTCTTTTTTTTTCTTTTTTTTTTTTTTTTTCAGTTATTCAGATGGGAGACTATCTCAGGCCCCCGTTACTCCATCTTGACCAGAAGCAAAAGTCTTGAATTGGTGTCCTTATGTATTTTATGACTTGTAACTGTGAGCTGCAAATTTTCCCTAAAACTTTGGGAGTTGATTTAGGGCTGATTTCCTTCAGAAAGGAGTTACATTGCTTTTGTCAGTGACTTGGAAAACACTATAAGTTAAAGACTATTTTAAAATTAACTTCTTCGAGTTGTGCAAACAGGTTCAGTTCAGTCACTGAGTCATGTCCAACTCTTTGTGACCCCATGAATTGCAGCACACCAGGCCTCCCTGTCAATCACCATCTCCCGGAGTTCACTCAGACTCACGTCCATTGAGTCAGTGATGCCATCCAGCCATCTCATCCTCGGTCGTCCCCTTCTCCTCCTGCCCCCAATCCCTCCCAGCATCAGAGTCTTTTCCAATGAGTCAACACTTCACATGAGGTGGCCAAAGTACTGGAGTTTCAGCTTTAGCATCATTCCTTCCAAAGAACACCCAGGACTGATCTCCTTTAGAATGGACTGGTTGGATCTCCTTGCAGTCCAAGGGACTCTCAAGAGTCTTCTCCAACACCACAGGTATGTACTCATAAATTCTCAGAGTGGTATTACCACTTTCACTCAATGTAACTGTTGAGAGAAGAAGGAAAATACCTCTTTGTGCATGGCAAGATTCATCTTTTGTTCACTCATACAGAGTTTTAGCCTTTGCTGTCCCACATTTACGCAAGTTTCTTCTACTGGGAATGCTGCGTAGGCAGGACCCAGGTGTCCTGTCCTGTGCTCCACACCCCACGCAGCCATCAAAAGAGAAACCCCAGTATCACCAAGGTTCAGAAAACCTCAAGACAAAAGCCAGAACTGGGGCGGATTTATCAGCCAGAGTTCCTCCTCTCATGTTGTTTCAGGTCCCTGTAGGTTCCCCAATTTCATATCAGTTCAGCAGTTTCTTTTGGAAATTTTCACTCTTGAATTTTAGCTATTTTAGTTTCAGAATGTCTATTCTGACATGCCGATGGACTCAGGACTCTCACTTGTGTTTTCAATCTCTTTTTTTCTTTTCCTACAAGCTCCTTCTCGTCAGCCAATAACACATCCAAGTATTGATCACTCTTCTAAAGCAGTGGGTCAACAAAGGAGCCTCTCTCATAACGACAGCCTTCTCTCACACCCACCAAATTCTTGAAAAGTGTGTCTACAGTCAGTTTTTTTCTAATCCTCAATTCAGGCTCTAACCCACTGTATCTGCCCCCACATCTCCAGTAAAACTGATCTTTAGCAAACAGACTAAATGATGACCTCCACCTACCAAATCCAGTAGACATTTTGATTTATGATCTTACTTAACCAATCTGTAATAGCTGGCACTTCAGATCATTGTCTGATCATTCTCTCTTTGAGTTCTTTTATGTCATTTCTCCTAATTCTGCTTCTGCCTCCCAGTCCTTCCTTCTCATTGGATCCTCTTCCTCTGTTTATTTAATACCCTGCAAAGGTTTTATTTTTCCTGGTTTTTCTCCTTGTGGCATCATCTTTTGCCAAGCCTCATGAACCATATGCCATATACCAGGTATCAACCTCAGAACCACACTTCCTCTCTTCCTCCCTTGTAAGTAAAAGTCCCATTTTAATTTGGTACCATACTGTTCAGAATGACTTATTTCTCAGTCTTCCTAGCATTTAAACAGAGCCATGTGACTAAGTGAGGACCCATCATGTACAAGTGTTGTCTGGCATTTCCAGGAAAACTTCTTGAAGGAAACCAATGCAGGGGCTCATCTCTGTGCTTTGGTCTTTTCTCCATCTTCAGTCTTGAAACATGGGCATAATGATGACTGGAGGCCTGCATCCATCTTGGAACAAGAGGTGACTTTGAGGTTGGAAGCTATGTAGCAAGAGAATAGAGCGGAAAGATAGGGGCGTAGATCCCTCCTGACCCCATGGAGCCATACCAGCATAAACCATCCACCTCTGGACTCCTTCTAGAGAGAAGTAAACCTCTGTGTTTAATCCTCTGTTATCCTGAGCACAAGGGGATTGTTACTTGTACTACAGAAGTACTAAGTGATACTTCTGCCAGCTCTGAAATCTCAGTCAACCTAAATTCTTTTCTTGACTTTCACATCAGACACACTCTGCTGATTCTGACCCCTAAATATCTCCCAAATCTTCCCTTACTTTTCCTTTTATACTACCCAAGTCTAACTTCTAAAGACTCAGTGTTTACATGGTGGCTATATTTTTAAATTAATTCTTATTGCAATATAGTTGCTTTACAATTGCGTTAGTTTCTACTGTACAGCAAAATGAATCAGCCATACATATACACATATCCCCTCCCTTTCGGACTTCCTTCCCATTCAGGTCACCACAGAGCATGAAGTAGAGTTCCCTGTACTGAATAGTATGTTCTCATTAGTTATCTGTTTTATACATAGCGTTAATAGTGTCTACACAGTGACAATTGAAATAAATTTTCTAAAACATAAGCCTGTTGTCTCAGAACCATTTAAAACCTACACAAATTGATTGTCTATGAAATAAAGTCTAACCCCCTTAGCATTGCTTCCTTAGCCCTTCACAGTCAGATACCTAACTTCTTTTACTCCCCTTCCCCTTCAGACTTGACTGCCAATAATGTATTCTATGATGGATTCTTGTTTGTTAAATATATCAAGTGGCTCCATGCCTTTATGCCTTTGTCCACATTGTACATGTGGGATGTCTTTCCTCTTTGCCTCACCTGCCTACCTGTTTTTCTTTTAATTTCCAATTTGTATACAAGCTCATTCAGCTGCTATTCTTTGATGCTTGCATCCTTCTTCCCCATTTCTTCCTCCCTGCCATCTCTACATCTTGCACATATTTCGGTCACTGCATTATTATGCAATAATTTTTTGCTTATGTTTTTACCTTCTCTCCTATACAAGGAGTCCTGAGGATAGGAAAAATACCCTACTGATCTCTGTAAGCCCAGCAAACAGAATAGTGCAATTCCAAGCTTATAATATTGGTCTAAAACTACACGCTGAAGAAATGAAGGTGTTTTATGAACATTCATAGGAATTGATAATGGAAGCATGATAATTATGAATTCTCAAGAAAAGATGTTTTCTCTAAAAACTGAAGAGCTGGACCATGGTGTTTTTAATGTCTTTGATACAGACAAAAATCACCAGTAAGTTGAGTATGGGGCTTCCCTGGTGGCTCACTGGTAAAGAATCTGCCACCATTGCAGGAGACATGGGTTCAATCCCTGGATCAGGAAGATCCCCTAGAAAAAGAAATAGAAACCACCTCAGTATTCTTGCCTGGAAAATCCCGTGGACAGAGGAATCTGGTGGGCTATGGTCTATGGGGTTGCAAAAGAGTTGGACACAACTTAGCAAATAACAGCAGTAAGATTAGTACGGTAAAATCAACGACATAGAGGAGGTGTTGAATGGATTCTGTGAGCTATGATCATAAAAGATTAGCAAGGTGCTTGGAACACAGTACATGTCCATTGGCTTTAGCTATCATGATTGTGATTATTTTTGATGTGCAATTCTGTCATAGGGCACCAAAAAAATTGTCAATGTTAAAGAAATCTTCATTGGTTAGGATGACATTTAAGATACTTAATGTGACTGCTGGGAAATTAATTTCAAAAATGTAAAAAATAGGGCCTTTCCTTCCTAAAGAGAGTTTGTGACATAGCTTCTTGAAGTGGTAGTTATTGCTTGGAAATAAGAAGTAACCATCTATTTGCATGAGACCATTTTGCTGTTGAAATCGAAGCCCTAAAACTAGCTCTGTGACCCACCTTTATTTTCCAACATGCATGAGAAGCCAAAATGCTGAATCAGCTTTAAGAACTCAAACCATATTTCCAAGAAGTTGAGCTTGGGTGTTTGCTTGAGTTTTATATAAATGTATGTATAAACAAAGCAGTGTTTTAGCAGGATATGGGAGTAGTGTGCGTGGGAATTTAAACAACAGACACATTGTCTAGGTTTTTTCTGGTATGAGAGATTAAAGGAATGATCATAGCTTCACACATACTGCCTGTTTGTGCAGTAATTATGCTTTACAATTGGTTCTGGCTTCTCCATTAATGCCAAAGATTCTTTTTTAGAATGTGATAAACCTTCCTGGCTCCAGTGTACCAGTTCCAAACATTCCTTGGACTTTTTATGCTTAATGATGGAGTTTTAAAAGCTATACTTTGTATAGCTCTGTGTGTGTGTGTGTGTGTGTTGGCTGAGGAGACAGAAAAGGAAAGGAGAAAATGGGTTTCAGAGGACTGACTATTTTAAAAAGCAGCTCACATGGCAGTCGTTCATGATCTGAATAAGGTAGATTTAAAAAAAAAACATACAAAAGAAAAACAGTCCCCAAACATAATTTTAAGATACATATTAAATTCATTTAGATGACAATAAAATCTAGTTACACACAAACATACGGATGCCTGTGTAGGTCTGATTGTTATTCCCCCTACTTTGCCTGGGTTTATCTGTTTGACTGTCTCCTATGAGGAAAAAGTAGCAGCAATTGTTTCAACGTATCATTTGCAACAGGATTGAAATCGAATTTGCTCAAAATTAATTACTCTTTTTTTATTTCATTCTGATGAATAGGTTTAGATTACCCTAAATAGGCCCCATAAATCTTGTAGTTTTTTAATTCTTGTCCTTCTCCAATATAAAGGCATCATGATAAGTGGGAAACATTACTGATATTCTGATTCACAGCCAACATTTCCCTTTCTCTAGGTACCAATAACATAGTATTTCAGTGCCTCTCATATGTTAAGTGTTATGATAGGTATTTTGAAACCCAGTTCGACTATTAACTAGCAAGGTAGTTTCTCTACACTAATGCTTTCTTGAGCATAAAACTGGAGATAATAAAAGTGCTTACATAAGGAGTTGTATAAATTAACATAAAGTGCTTAGAATAAAGCCTGGTACGTGGTAAACACTCGGTAAATGTTCATCATTATTATTTACTACTATTTAAATTCATCCTTAAAACCACCTTTAGAAGTAGAAATTATAATCCCATTTTATAGATAAATACATTGAGGCTCAGAAGCTAAGAAATGTGCTCAGTTACTCAGCTGATAAGCCTCAAAGCTGGAATTTGAAATCATCCTGCATTCCTTTGAAGCCCGTGTTCCACATTATGCTACCTTGCTCCCTCAATCTAACATTTTATTCTTCCCTTTGGCATTCAGTCATAACCCTTCTGTGCCTTAGTTTCCTCATCTGAGGAATGGCAGATGTAATAGTGCCTGCTTCCCAAGGTTTTAGACTAAGCCCTCAGTGAATATTACTACTCTGACATTTGTCCTGGTGATGACATTCCTTTATAAAACTTAGGGCTAACTTGAGACTTCCTATGCAAGTTAAGGAAAAACATAATTGGTTACACAGTAAAGTGATGGCCAATTTTAACCTCATCTTTTACTCAGTGACATGATCATTATACTAAAAGTCCTTTTAATCTGCTTAACATTTTATTCTTAAATTTCTCTTTGAACCTCTCTTGGAAGAACCCTAACATCTTTATGTAAGAATAACAGACTCGAACCACCTGAAACAACAAGAGTGGAGACTTTTTTAAAGGGGATCTGTTTGTTCTGGAATACCATGAAAGAAGGCAGCTAATTCAGCAGATTACTAGCTTCAAAGCAGTTCATTTTGACCAGCTTGGAAGCCCAAACACCTCATGGTCAGCATACAAATGTGAATTTAACGACTAGTTTGACAAGTGCATTATAAAAGCTGTATGAAAGAGAAAAGAAGTGAGGGGCCAGGGGATGAGAGAAAGCTTCGTTTTGACGGGAGTCTAGTTTTCGATTGCTAACTTGTTATTTCAACAACCAGAGTTCATGCCTTCTGCTGTCTAGTCTGGATTAAGCTGTTACTGCTGGTTGGATTCTTTTTTTCTCCCCCTGAAACACGACTTCGTCTTTTTTTCTTAAATGGCTAAAAGTATTTCAAATGACATTCTAAAACCCAGAGGACCAAACAGGGCATTCTTCAGAAATAGGCTTGTCAGAACTAAAACTTGTAAAAACAAAAATGAAACTGCTATAAGAAATTAAGCATCAGATTTTTCATCAAAGAATTACTTATCATATGTGGCATCATCAGCTCTTGATTATACATGTTAGTGGAGGGGACCAGTGGCCCAGATAATCAAGAAATCATTTATTTGATTTTGGAATGTGGTGCCTTTCTTTTTCTTTCTTTTTTTTTTTCAATCTTGGGTATATCTGGAGTTCTCAGGATTAGAAATGGAAACAAATGAGGAGGTCACCCTGTTTAACTCAAGGAACCAGGAAAAGCCACCCAGATTCTCGACCTTGAACTTGTCTCCAGCTTTGCTTTCAGTTCTACCATAAGTTAAGATTTCTTTGCTAGACTGCCAACTTTCCCTTTTTCAGCCTGCAACGTTTCTGGCTTATAGGAGAAAATACTGTTTAGGAGTGGAAAACCTTCCTTTTCTAGTGCTAATAGGAAGACCATATGATGTATGAAATTAAAAAAAAAAAAAGGTACCGAATGATCTTAAACGGGTTGCTGCATTCTGTACCCTCACTTTTCTTTCTGCACAAGCTGATTCTAATGAAGGTGAAATGCGATCCAGGGACAAAGCCCTTAGCCTAGTCTTTGGTACATATTTAGTTCTGTATAAATGACAGCTCCATTTTATTGACTTGAGGTTGAAGGAAGCTTTGCTTCTGCTAAATCATATGGTGAATTATCAATCCATAAGAGAAGAATGAAATATAATCCTACAGGAAAAGTGTAAACATTTTTGCAGAGTAAATGAAAGGCACCATTGCTCCATTACCCAAGTGAAACATTTACAAGTGATGTATTTTAAAACTGCAAGATGTCAAAAGGTCACGAGGGAGGAAAACATTGTAACGCAGATGAAAAACACCAGAAAACTCCTGGTTTTTCAAACAAAAAGCCCTCTCTGCTGCTTGTAGTTATTTCCTTTTATTATCCTAAATGTAACAAACTTGTTTCATTTTAATTGCTTGCTATAGCAAGCAATGTACTGTGTCACTTTTGTTTGGTGATCATTTCATTATACTGCTGGATTACTTATTAATGGTTTAATTCCCTGACATAAACATCTGCATTATCTGAATGCAATACCTCTCCTTAAGTCATCCCAGAACTTGTTCACAATAGCAATAAATCATGCAGAGTTTTAAAAATAAATAAATTGGAAGGTGTCATGCAGTAATTCTTCAATTGCATTTTCTGCTTTTAGAAGAGAAAGTAGTGTTTAATAATCTAATTATGTCCTAAGCAGTAACTTGTGTTGATCATAGACAGTGGTATTTTTTGATGATTTTATTGTTTCACCTCAGTAATTCTCAGGTTAGTCAGGATTTGTTATGCTTCTAGGATATTAATTCCATGCCATTAAAACTATACAACATCAGTAATATTCATTTGTAGATTCATGCCAAAAAATTAACTTCCCAAGTATCAAATTGAAATGATCATTCATTAACAACGTAGTTTCATTGTGTACTATCCCTGTATCCAACTTAAGCTCAACTTCAAAACCAACCTGAATTATTCCAAACGAAGGTATTAGCTTCTTACCAAGCATTCCCAGAGGTTCTCAAAATTTACAGTACATAACACTGGAGTGGGTTGCCATTTCCTTCTCCAGGGGATCTTCCCAACCCAGGGACCGAACCCAGGTCTTTTGCATTGTAGGCAGACGCTTTCACTATCTGAGCCACCAGGGAAGTCACCACATAACACTCCAGGAGAGCTTTTTTAAAATGCAGATCCCTGGGTCCAACCATCAGACTATATTGGTATATACATTCAGGGGTGGGGATTAAGGGTCTCTGTTTTTAACCAGCACCAGAGGCAATTCTCATTAAGATGGTTTGCAACACATTTTTAGAATCACCAACTTATACTGATATATCTATTACTTGTGAAAAGGAACTTAGTTGCCATACCTATAATACAAAACTGTTTTTCAACTTGCTGTTTATTAATCCTAAAGGGTAAGTACTACACTGAAATGAATTTAAACACTTTTAAACTTGTTCAACTTAATACTGACAAGTTAGCCATGCTTAAAGAGACTTTTTTACTTCGTGAGTCACTACTTCAAATATTTATTACATATGCTTTGCACTGAAGCATATAAAAAATAAAACTAGATTCTGTTCAGCAGGGCTTTATAATCTAATTAGGGAGGTGAGATACAACCATAAATTACTTAGAGTGCATGATTAAATGGCAAATAAGGGGAATTCAGAGGGGCACTGGGAAGGATTGAAGTGGGGAAAAAAAGGCCTTCCCATGAGTAGCAGGGAGGAGAGAGGGTGGTAACACAGACCTTGAGGTTAAAGAAAGTCAAAGGAGTAACTATACATTGGAGTGATTATACTCTTGCACTGCTAGAAACACATGACATCTCTGCAATGCATATTTTGCTTCAGAGTTTAGAGATGCCAACCATAATTAAACCCAGATGCATACATCCAGTCACTGCTTACTGTAAAAGGGAAAAGCTCTAGGCCCAATTTTAAATTTTCTCAAACTGCCCAATTTTTTAATGTCAAAGAAGAAAATAAAAACCCTCATCCTTAATCAATACTGATCAGAGAATGAACAAAATTGAGGAAGAAAAAGCCAAGAAGTTCAGTGTAGATGCAAGTTTTTAAGAAAAATTAAAAGTTTTCATTAATTCCAGTTTTGTGCAAAGAATGTGTAAGAATGGAGGGGAGATGAATATAGCAGCCCCAGGATATAGACCAGGAAAGGTAAATGCAGAAGTCAGTGGGGGCAACGTGAGAAAGCAAATCAGTGAAGCAGGCCAGGGTGGGAAGCAACAGGCAGTGTTAAAAGACCTTTGGCTGAAATAACCCTAGTGTCCATAGAAAATATCAAAAAAATATATTCATTCGAACAAAACCCTAGACACAGATGTTCTTGGCAGCATTACTCATAATATTGTAGTCAAAAGGTTAGAAACAAGCAAATGTCCATAACAACATATCAATGGACAAACAAAACCTGGTAGGTCCACACAATGTAGCATTATTCAGCCAGAAAAAGGAAAGAAGTGCTGCTGTATGCTTTAACATTGAGGAACCTTGAAAAAGTATACGGTGTGAAAAAAGCCAGACATAAAAGGCCATATACGATATGATTCCATTTATATGAAATGTCCAGAACAGGTAAATCCAAGGGGACAAAAAGCAGATTTGCAGATGCTGGGGGAAGCAAGTGATGCAGAGTGGCTGCTTAACTGGAAAAATTATATTATGGGGGGGATACAAAGTTATTTTGGAAATAGAGGTGGTGGTTGCACCATTATGAATTTGGCAGACTGTAAATATACTAAAAGCAACTGAACTGTACGCTTTGAAATGGTTACTTTTGTCATGTGAGTTTCATCTCAATTTTGAAAGACTTGTATACAGCCACAGGCTTCCTTGGTGGCCCAGATGGTAAAAAATCCACCGGCAATGCAGGAGACCTGGGTTCGATCCTTGGGTTGGAAAGATCTCCTGGAGGAGGGCATGGCAACCCACTCCAGTATTCTTGCCTGGAGAATCCCCATGAACAGAGGAGCCTGGTGGGCTACAGTCCATGGGGTCGCAAGGAGACGGACATGACTCAATGACTAAGCACAGCACAATATACAAACACAACAACAACCCAGGAACAGTGGCATGTCTCATAATTGGCATCTAACTCAGTTCAGTCACTCAGTCATCTCCGACTCTTTGAGACCCCATCAATTGCAGCACACCAGGCCTCCCTGTCCATCACCAACTCCCGGAGTTCACTCAGACTCACGTCCATCGAGTCAGTGATGCCATCCAGCCATCTCATCCTCTGTCGTCCCCTTCTCCTCCTGCCCCCAATCCCTCCCAGCATCAGAGTCTTTTCCAATGATTCAACTCTTCATATGAGATAGCGAAAGTACTGGATCTTCAGCTTTAGCATCATTTCTTCCAAAGAAATCCCAGGGCTGATCTTCAGAATGGACTGGTTGGATCTCCTTGCAGTCCAAGGGACTCTCAAGAGTCTTCTCCAACACCACAGTTCAAAAGTATCAATTCTTTGGCACTCAGCCTTCTTCACAGTCCAACTCTCACATCCATACATGACCACAGGAAAAACCATAGCCTTGACTAGACGGACCTTAGTCGGCAAAGTAATGTCTCTGCTTTTGAATATGTTGTCTAGGCTGGTCATAACTTTTCTTCCAAGGAGTAAGCGTCTTTTAATTTCATGGCTGCAATCACCATCTGCAGTGATTTTGGAGCCCCCCAAAATAAAGTCTGACACTGTTTCCACTGTTTCCCCATCGATTTCCCATGAAGTGATGGGACCAGATGCCATGATCTTTGTTTTCTGAATGTTGAGCTTTAAGCCAAGCTTTTCACTCTCCTCTTTCACTTTCATTAAGAGGCTTTTTAGTTCCTCTTCACTTTCTGCCATAAGGGTGGTGTCATCTGCATCTCTGAGGTGATTGATATTTCTCCTGGCAATCTTGATTCCAGCTTGTGTTTCTTCCAGTCCAGCATTTCTCATGATGTACTCTGCATATAAGTTAAATAAGCAGGGTGACAATACTCAGTCCTTGCCAAATGCTGCCATGTCGCAAAGTCTTCATGGTGCTGTCAAATCTTACTATTTGAAAAATAACAGAAACTCAGACTTTCATATAAAAACTCACTATTTTAAATACTGGCAACCAATTCAAAAAATTTGGACTGTGCCAGCCAGTGAAAACATACCCCAGGGCTAAATACAGTCCATGGGCCACCAATTTGTAAATTCTGGCATTGCCCCCTCCAATTTAAATCTGGATATTTTTAATAGTCTATAAACTCACTATATTGTTTCAATATACAATTAAATATTGTATATTTAATTACTAGAGATGGGTTAATTTAAAAAAAACAATTGGGTTTCCTGAATATATATAAAAATACATGTGGACTTTTTAATAGAAGATGCTATAATATAAAAAATGGACTTTTTTTCTCCCAATGACACCATGAAATTACAGTGCCCTTTCATGTCTTTAATCTGAAATTATGCATTTTTTTTCTCTGTGGATGATATTCTGTTGGAAATATTTCAAAAACAAGTTCTTCCTGGCTCAGCAAAAGCATTATGTTGAATGAAATGCAACCATCCATGTGCACTTAAAACCTGACTTCTTAACCTTGAACATTATTCAATTTGATCTTAGTTCTGTTGACATAAGAATAGAGTAAAGCCCTTATTTTAAATGAATTACAGGTATATATGTGTGTGTGCTCCGTTGTGTCTGACTCTTTGCAACCCCATGGACTGTAGCCCACCAAGTTCCTCTGGCCCAGGTATTTATAACTATGTTTAAATGTTCTCCTACCAAATGACAAGCTATTATGTTATAATTTAAGAATAACAATATAATATTTACAAGAAAAAAACAAAAATTTCAAAAGCTCTGAATTTATAACTATGAATTTCAGAGGCCACATATATTTTAACTTTTTACGTTAAAACAATTTCAGGTGAGCTTTTCTATGTACGCTTCACCCATCTTTTCCTTAGATATAACCACAGTATATTTATCCAACTATTTTAAACATTTATGTAACCATGTTACATTTACCAAAACTAAAATATTAACCTTGGTACAATACCATGAACTCAGGAAATCAGCTATAGATTTTATTCAAATTTTGTTCCAAGATCTAATCCAGTTCAGTTCAGTTCAGTTCAGTCGCTCAGTCATGCCCAGCTCTTTGCAACTCCACGGACTGCAACACGCCAGGCCTCCCTGTCCGTCATCAACTCCTGGACTTTACTCAAACTCATGTCCATTGAGTAGGTGATGCCATCCAACAATCTCATCCTCTGTTGTCCCCTTCTCCTCCCTCCCTCAATTGTTCCCAGCATCAGGGTCTTTTCCAATGAGTCAGCTCTTCGCATCAGGTGACCAAAGTATTGGAATTTCAGATTCAGCATCAGTCCTTCCAATGAACACTCAGGACTGATCTCCTTTGGGATGGACTGTTTGGGTCTCCTTGCAGTCCAAGGAACTCTCAAGAGTCATCTCCAACACCACGGTTCAAAAGCATTAATCCTTCGGTGCTCAGCTTTCTTTATAGTCCAATTCTCATATCCATACATGACTACTGGAAAAACCATAGCCTTGACTAGATGGACCTTTGCTGGCAGAGTAATGTCTGCTTTTTAATATGCTGTCTAGGTTGGTCATAACTTTCCTTCCAAGGGGCAAGCATCTTTTAATTTCATGACTGCAGTCACCGTCTGCAGTAAATTTGGAGCCCAAAAAATAAAGTCTGACACCGTTTCCATTGTTTCCCCATCTATTTGTCATGAAGTGATGGGACCAGATGCCATGATCTTAGTTTTCTGAATGTTGAGCTTTAAGCCAACCTTTTCACTTTCCTCTTTCACTTTCATTAAGAGGCTGTTTAGTTCTTCACTTTCTGCCATAAGGGTGGTGTCATCTGCATATCTGAAGTTATTGATATTTCTCCCGGCAATCTTAATTCCAGCTTGTGCTTCTTCCAGCCCAGCGTTTCTCATGATGTACTCTGCATATAAGTTAAATAAGCAGGGTGACAATATACAGCCTTGACATACTCCTTTCCCTATCTGAAACCAGTCTGTTGTTCCATGTCCAATTCTAACTGTTGCTTCCTGACCTGCATACAGATCTGTCAAGAGGCAGGTCAGGTGGTCTGGTATTCCCATCTCTTTCAGAATTTTCCACAGTTTATTGTGATCCACAGAGTCAAAGGCTTTGCCATAGTCAATAAAGCAGAAATAGATGTTTTTCTGGAACTTTCTTGCTTTTTCAATGATCCAGCGGATGTTGGCAATTTGATCTGCGGTTCCTCTGCCTTTTCTAAAACCAGCTTGAACATCTGGAAGTTCATGGTTCGCGTACTGCTGAGGCCTGGCTTGGAGAATTTTGAGCATTACTTTACTAGCGTGTGAGATGAGTGCAATTGTGTGATAGTTTGAGCATACTTTGGCATTGCTTTTCTTTGGGATTGGAATGAAAACTGACCTTTTCCAGTCCTGTGGCCACTGCTGAGTTTTCCAAACTTGCTGGCATATTGAGTGTAGCACTTTCACAGCAGCATCTTTTAGGATTTGAAATAGCTCAACTGGATTCCATCACCTACACTAGCTTTGTTCGTAGTGATGCTTCTTTAAGGCCCACTTGACTTCACATTCCAGGATGTCTGGCTCTAGGTGAGTAATCATACCATTGTGATTATTTGGGTCATGAAGATCATTTTTGTACAGTTCTTCTGTGTATTCTTGCCACCTCTTCTTAATATCTTCTGCTTCTATTAGGTTCATACCATTTCTGTCCTTTATTGAGCCCATCTTTGCATGAAATGTTCCCTTGGTATCTCTAATTTTCTTGAAGAGATCTCTAGTCTTTCCCATTCTATTGGTTTCCTCTATTTCTTTGCATTGATCACTGAGGAAGGCTTTCTTATCCAAATCCAAATGGCTATATTCTTATTCAAGTTCAAATGGGTATATCTTTCCTTTTCTCCTTTGCTTTTTGCTTCTCTTCTTTTCACAGCCATTTGTAAGGCCTCTTCAGACAGCCATTTTGGTTTTTTGCATTTCTTTTTCTTGGGGATGGTCTTGATCCCTGTCTCCTGTACAATCAGGCACTCTGTCTATTCAATCTAGTCCCTTAAATCTATCTCTCACTTCCACTGTATAATCATAAGGGATTTGATTTAGGTCATACCTGAATGGTCTAGTGATTTCCCTACTTTTTCCAATTTCAGTCTGAATTTGGCAATAAGGAGTTCATGATCTGAGCCACAGTCAGCTCCTGGTCTTGTTTTTGCTGCCTGTATAGAGCTTCTTAATCTTTGGCAGCAAAGAATATAAGCAGTCTGATTTTGGTGTTGACCATCTGGTGATGTCCATGTGTACAGTCTTCTCTCGTGTTGTTGGATGAGGATGTTTGCTAAGACCAGTGTGTTCTCTTAGCAAAACTCTATTAGCCTGTGCCCTGCTTCGTTCTGTATTCCAAGGCCAAATCTGTTTCTTCACTTCCTACTTTTGCATTCAAGTCCTCTATAATGAAAGGATATCTTTTTTGGGGTGTCAGTTCTAGAAGGTCTTGTAGGTCTTCATAGAACCATTCCATGCCAGCTTCTTCAGCATTACTTGTCAGAGCATACACAGCCTTGGATTACCATGATATTGAATGGTTTGCATTGGAAATGAACAGAGATCATTGTCGTTTTTGAGATTGCATCCAAGTACTGCATTTCAGACTCTTGTTGACTGTGAAAGTGAAAGTGAAAGTCGCTCAGTTGTGTCCGACTCTTTGAGACCCCATGGACTATACAGTCCATGGAATTCTCCAGGCCAGAATACTGTAGAGTGTAGCCTTCCTTTCTCCAGGTGATTTTCCTAACCCAGGGATTGAACCCAGATATCCCACATTGCAGGTGGATTCTTTACCAACTGAACCACAAGGGAAGCCCCTTGTTGACTATGAGGGCTACTCCATTTCTTCTAAGGGGTTCTTGCCCACAGTAGTAGATATAATGGTCATCTGAGTTAAATTCACCCATTCCAGTCCATTTTAGTTCACTGATTCCTAAAATGTTGATGTACACTCTTGCCATCTCCTGTTTGACCACTTCCAATTTGCCTTGATTCATGGATCTAACATTCCAGGTTCCTATGCAATATTCCTCTTTACAGCATCAGACCTTGCTTCCATCACCAGTCTCATCCACAACTGGGTGTTGTATTTGCTTTGGCTCCGTTTCTTCATTCTTTTGGGGGTTATTTCTCCACTGATCTCCAGCAGCTTATTGGGCACCTACTGCCCTGGGGAGTTCATCTTTCAGTGTCCTTCCTTTTTGCCTTTTCATACTGTTCATGGGCTTCTCAAGGCAAAAATACTGAAATGGATTGCCATTCCCTCCTCCAGTGGACCACATTTCGTCAGAACTCTCCACCATGACCCATCCATCTTGGGTGGCCCTACACGGCATGGCTCATAGTTTCATTGAGTTAGACAAGGCTGTGGTCCATGGGATTAGTTTGGATAGTTTTCTGTGATTGTGGTTTTCAGTCTGTCTGCCCTCTGATGGAGAAGGATAACAGGCTTATGGAAACTTCCTGATGGGAGAGGCTGGCTGAGGGGGAAACTGGGTCTTGTTCTGATGTTCTGATGGGGCCATGCTCAGTACAATACCATGGTACAATACCATGAACTCAGGAACTCAGCTACAGATTTTATTCAGACTTTTGTTCTAAGATCTAGTCCAGGATACTGCAATTGTGTTTAGGCTCCTCTGTCTTTCCTTGTGTTTTATAACTTCGACTGTTTTGAGAAGTGGTCAGGTTTTTGTACCATGTCCCTCTATGAAGGTCTGTCCAGTGTTTTCTCATGAGTAGACTGTAGTTACTGATGTGAGGGGAAAATGCCATAGAGATGAAGTGCCCTTCCAGTTGTCTAGTTATATCATTATCGAGGAGTCTATGATATCAATTTATGTCATTACTGGTGATATTAACCTTGATCACTTGATTAAGGTGCGGTCAGATGTCTTTATATTCTCTTCCTCAAAAGTGAGATGCCAAGTCCTGCCCACACTCAGTGGGAGAGGAATTAAACTCTACCTTCTGGAGGGAAGAGTATTAAAATATTTATAACTACTACAGTAATGAATGATGCTTTGTGGGGAGATAGAAGGTGATGGTACCCCACTCTACTACTCTTGCCTGAAAAATCCCATGGATGGAGGAGCCTAGTAGGCTACAGTCCATGGGGCTGCTAAGAGTCAGATACAACTGAGCAACTTCACTTTCGCTTTTCACTTTCATGCATTGGAGAAGGAAATGGCAACCCACTCCAGTGTTCTTGCCTGGAGAACCCCAGGGTCGGTGGAACCCGGTGGGCTGCCGTTTATGGGTCATGTACTCTGGGGCACAGAGTCGGACACAACTGAAGCGACTTAGCAGCAGCAGCAGTGTAAAACTATGCAAATATCCTGTTTCTCCTAAAAGTTCTTCTGCTGACATTAGCACTAAGTAGTGGATCTTGCCTGTAGCAATTGCTGCTGCGGTGTTCTAATGGGGATTTTCTGTTTCCCTCATTCCTTCCACATTTATTAACGGGCATTCTTTTTCTGTGCATGTGTGATCAGTTGTGTCCACCACTTTGCAACCCTTTGGACTGTAGCCCACCAGGTTCCTCTGTCCATGGGATGTTTCAGTTGAGAACGCTAGAGTGGGTTGCCATTTTTCCTTCGCTCAGGGAATCTTTCTGATCCAGGGGTTGAATCCCTGCCTCCTGCATCTCCTGCATGGCATGCAGATTCTTTACTTGCTGAGCCACTTTTTAAAACTGAAGTATATTTGATAAATAAGTTATCGGTGTGCAGTATAGTGATTCATAATCTTTAAAGGTTATATTCCATTTCTAGTTATTATGCTGCTAAGTCGCTTCAGTCGTGTCTGACTCTGTGCGACCCCATAGACAGCAGCCCACCAGGCTCCCCTGTCCCTGGGATTCTCCAGGCAAGAACACTGGCGTGGGTTGCCATTTCCTTCTCCAATGCATGAAAGTGAAAAGTGAAAGTGAAGTCGCTCAGTCATATCCGACTCTTAGCGACCCCATGGACTGCAGCCCACCAAGCTCCTCCGTCCATGGGATTCTCCAGGCAAGAATACTGGAGTGGGGTACCATTTTATAAACAAGCGATTATAGTAAAACCCAGATGCAGCTAATATGATATATTTCCCTTGTTGTCCCATGTTATATCTTTGTAAAACCCAGATACAGCTAATAATATATTTCCGTTGTTGTCCCATGTTGTATCCTTGTAGCTTATTTTATGGGCTTCCCTGGTGGCTCATGGAAAAGCGAACAGCTACCCACTCCAGTATTCTGGTCTGGAGAATTCCATGGACTCTATAGTCCATGGGGTCACAAAGAGTTGGACATGACTGAGCAACTTTCACTTTCACTGGTGGCTCAGATGGTAAAAAATCCTCCTGCAATACAAAGGACCTGGGTTTGATTCCTGGGTTGGAAAGATACTCTGGAGGAGGGCATGGCAACCTACTCTAATATTCTTGCCTGGAGAATTCCTCATGGACATGGAGCCTGTCCATGAGGCTACAGTCCATGCGGTTGCAAAGAGTCAGACATGACTGAGTAACTAAGCACAGCACACAGCTTATTTTATACATAATAGTTTGTACCTCTTACTCCCCTCCCCCTTATAGTGCCCCTTCCACTTCCCTCTCCTCACTGGTAACCAGTAATTTGTTCTCTATATGTTCTCTCTTTTGTTATATTCACTAGTTTGTTGTAATTTTTAGATTCCACAGGTAAATGATACCATACAGTATTTGTCTTTCTCTGTCTGACTTATTTCACTAGGCATAATGCTCTCCAAATCCATCCATGGACACTTAGGTTGCTTCCATATCTTGGCAATTACAAATAATGCTGTTGTGAATACTGGGATGCATATATCTCTTTGATTTGTATTTTTGCTTGCTTCAGATATATACCCAAGAATGGAATTGTTGGGTATTATGGAAGTCCTATTTTAAGTTTTTTGAGAGACTTCTGTACTGCTTTCCACAGTTGCTACATCAATTTACATTCCCACCAACAGTGTATGAGGGTTCTCCTTTCTCAGCATCATCACTGACATTTGTTATTTGTGTTCTTTTGAAGATAGCTATTTGGACAGGTGTGAGGTGACATACCATTGTGATTTTAATTTGCGTTTCCCTGATGAGGACTAGTGTTGAGCATCTTTTCATGTTCCTGTTGGCTATCTGTATGTCCTCTTTGGAAAATGTTTATTCATTTCTTTTGCCCATGTTTTGATCAGTTTTGTTTTTTTTTTTTAAGTTGTATGGACTAATTACATATTTTGGATATTAACCCCTTATTTGTCATATCATTTGCAAATATTTTCATTGGTTGTGTTTTCATTTGGTGATTGTTACTGTGCAAAAGTTTGTAAGTTTAATTAGGTTGCATTTGTTTATTTTTGCTTTTATTTCCTTTGTTTCAGGATATGGATCCAAAAAATATTGCTACAGCTTATGTGAAAGAGTGTCCTGCCTATGTCTTTCCCTAGGAATTTTATATTTCTAGTCTTACACTTAGGTCTTTAATCCATTTTGAGTTTATTTTTGTATATAGTGTTAGAGAATGTTTTAATTTCATTCTTTTACATGTAACTGTCCAGTTTTTCTAGCACCTCTCTTTGAAGAGACTGTGTTTTCTCCATTGTATATTGTTAACTCCTTTGTCATAGATTAATTTAACTATAAGTATGTGGGTTTATTTCCAGGCTCTCTGTTCTCTTCTGTTGATCTATTAATATGTGTCTGTTTTTGTGCCAGTACAATACTGTTTTGATTACTATAGCTTTGTAGTATAGTTTGAAATCAGGGAACTTGATTCCTACAGCTCTGCTCTTCTTTCTCAAGATTGACTCAGCTATTTAGGGCTTTATACGTTACCATACAAATTTTAAAATTATTTGTTCTGGTTCTGTGAAAAATGCCATTAGTATTTTGATAAGGATTACACTGAATCTGTAGATTTCCTTGGGTAGTATGGTTACTTTAACAATATCAATTCTTGTAATCTAAGAACATGGTATAACTTTTCATGTGTTTGTGTCATCTTCAATTTCCTTCATCAGTATGTTACAGTTTTCTGAGGATAGGACTTTTACCTTCTTATGTAGGCTTGTTCCTAGGTATTTTATTTATTTTGATGTGATGGTAAATGGGACTGTCTCCTTAATTTCTCTGAGAGATTTTTGTTAATGTGTAGAAATGAAACACATTTCTGTATATTAATTTTATATCCTATGAATTTTACTGAATTAATTGAGTCCTAACAGTTTTCTGCTACTGAATTAATTGAGTCCTAACAGTTTCCTGCTGACCTCTTAGGAATTTCTAAGTATAGTATCTGCCATCTACAAAAAAGGGCAGTTTTACTCTCTTTCCAATTTGGATTCCTTTTATTTCTTTCATTTATCTGACTGCTGTAACTAGGACTTCCAAAAATATGTTGAAAAAGTGGTGAGTGGCATCTTTGTCTTGTTGCTGATCTTAGGGGGAACATTTTCAGCTTTTCAATATCAAGTATGATGTTTCTCATATATGGCTTTTATTATGTTGAGGTGTATTCCCTCTATGCCCACTTTCTGGAATTTTTATCACAAACAGATGTTGATTTTTTTTTTCAGATTTTTGCATCTATTGAAATGATCATATGGGTTGTATTCTTCAACTTGTTAATGTGGTGTATCATATTAATTTATTTGCAGACACTGAAAAATCCTTGGATCCCTGGGATAAATCCTACTCAGTCACAGTGTATGAGCTCCTAATGTATTGTTTGATTTGGTTTGCTAATATTTTGTTCAGGATCTCAGCATATACATTCATCAGTTATATTGGCCTGTAATTTTCTCTTTTTTTTTGTATCAGCGGGATACAGATGTCATAGAATGAGTTCAGAAGTGTTTCTTCCTCTGTAGTTTTTTGGAATAGTGTGAGGAGGAGAGGTTTTAACTCTTTTCTAAATGTTTGGTAGAATTCACCTATGAATCTGGTTCTGGACTTTTATTTGTTGGGAGTTTTTAAAGTACTGATTCGATTTCATTACTGGTAATTGGTTTATTCATATTTTCTATTTCTTTCTGGTACAGTCTTGGGATATTGCACCTTTTGAAGAACTTGCCCATCTCTTCTAGGTTGTCCATTCTATTGGCTTATAGTTGTTCATAATATTGTCTTCTGATCCTTTGTATTTCTGTGGTATTTGTTGTAACTTCTTTTTCATTTCTGATTTCATTGATTTGGGCCCTCCCCCTTTTCTTGATTCTGGCTAAATATTTATCAATTTTCTTTATCATTTCAAAGAATTGGCTTTTAGTTTAGTTGATCTTTTCTGTGTATTTTTAGCCTCTATTTCATTTATTTCTGCTCTTATCACATGATTTCTTCCCATCTACTAACTTTGGATTTTGTTTGGTCATCTTTCTTCAGCTTCTTTAGGTGTAAGATCAGGTTGTTTGAGATTTTCTTGTTTCCTGAGCTAATCTTCCCTCTTAGGACTGCTTTTGTTGCATCCCATATGTTTTGGATCATTGTGTTTTTGTTTTCATTTGTCTCTAGGCATTTTTTTAATTTCCTCTTTGATTTCTTCAGTGATCCATTAGTTGTTTAGTAGCATATTGTTTAGACTTCATGTGTTGGTGTTTTTTGCAGTTATTTTCTTGTAGTTTATTTCTTGTCTCATAGCATTGTGGGTTAGAAATGATGCTTGATATGTCTTCAGTTTTTGTAAATTTATGGAGGTCTGTTTTGTGACCTAGCTTGTGTCCTCACCTGGAGAATGTTTCATATGCACTTGATAAGAATATGTATTCTGCTGCTCTGGGATAGAATGTTCTATTACATATCAATTAAGCTTACCTGATCTAGTGCATCATTCAAGGCCAGAGTCTCACTGATTTTCTGTCTGGATGATCATCCGTCCATTGGTATAAGTGGAGTGTTAAAGTCCCCTACTATTATTGTGTTACTGTTGATTTCCCCTTTATGTCCATTAATATTTATTTGTAACTGGAATTCTTTCATAGGAAGATTTCTCCACCCTGCACATTTATTTATTTACTTAGTAATCTGTTATGTATATGGATCCATGGATATTCACTTTATTCTCTAGATTATAATTCAATGTTATTTTCATTTACTTTGTCATTCACATTGTTCCAGTTTTGGCCATCAGCAGCTCTTTAAGGTTGGCCCCTGTGTCCTTTTGATATGCTCTCATCTCTTCCTCACCCTTTTACTTTCTGATACTATATGGTGTTCCAGGCTTCTCTAGTATGTTTCTCGCCCTAGCCCTAGAATCAAACAGGCATTTCTCCAAGGAATTCTGGCTTTTTAAAATGGTTGAATGGTATTTAGAAACCACGATGGGTGTGTTCATTGCTACTGGGTGTCAGTGCTTCTTAGCTCTCTCAAGGAACAGGGTTGGGAATTATATCTATTGTACTAACCAATGCAAACACACCTATCTACATTTATATCTACACCTATTTGTTTGTATGGTAAACTCATTCTCACCTTCTCCCACTTATTTATCATTTCCTTCTCTATTTCTTTCTCTTTAAAAAATAAAACAAAACCTGGCACCTGGCTCCCATTATCTACAATTACTGGTCTAACCCTGACAAATATATAAAGTATCAGAATTGCCAAACTCTATCCCCAAGAGAAGAAAATTTTACTAGTGTTTTTGTACAGTTCTTTTTGTCTTCATCCTTACAAGATCTATGCAAAACACTGTTTTCCAGTTATTTAGGCCAACTCTCCTTCAGAGAGACTCTGTCCTGTATTTGTAACATAGTTAGATTCATTTGTCACAGTCTGCATTCCATCCTGGATTCCCCTGGTATTCTGAGTTTTTGTGTTTTTATTGCATGCAGTAAAATTTTTTCTTGTGGTATATAATTCTATGAGTTTTGAAAAATGTATATAGTGATATTATCTAATACCATAGTACTATACAGACCAGGCCCATCATCCTAAAAATTCTGTTGTGCTGTGGGGGCAGCATTTTAAATTATTTATCTGGACTCATACCTCTTTAAAAATCAAATATGCAAGTGATTAAAATTGTTTTTAGACTAATATTTTTTCACACTATCTTTAGTTTTTTTCTACCCAAAGTTGATGTTATACTTTAAGAAATCTCCATTATTTATCAAACTCTAAAATTCTCTCTTGAAGAGATATTAAACCTCAATTGCTAATGACATATATGGATTAACCAAAGTACATTCTATAACCCAAGTCCATTTCCCAACGTGCCTCATCCATTTTCCATACAGTCATTGCAAAAACCTTTCCATGGTGAGCCAAAGAAAATCAGAAAAATAGGTATAAAAATAACTTTATAAATTACAAATACAGTATTTTTTTTTAATTCTCCAGTATTTTTTTGAAGTTTTCATATTGCTGCTCTTTTTTTGGGCTGAGATTGACAAAAGTTGACTTTTAATACTGCTCCCTTTTCTCATAAAATTTTAACAACCATGTTTCTATTTCTGAAAGCTGAAATGTTTTCATTGCTTTCCTAAATTCTTTAATTTGAAAAAGGAATAACTGAGGGTAAATCATTTAAAAGAGGTAAAAGTCAGAAGCCAGACAGGTAGAAATGAGGTTAAGTCATGCTTGCTGGTTAAAACTCTACAAGAGGACTTTTCAGAAGCCAAGGCACAGAGAAGTACAGTGGCTAGCTGGCCTGAATTAGTGACTTGGTTAGTCAACAGACAGGAATCCAGAAAATATTCAATTGTTTAGAATGGGCAAATTAAAAGCACCAAGGAATACTATTCAACCTATTGCTCCCAAGATGGGTAAAGTAGAATATTTCTACTAGAAATCTTAGACCAGCTAAGATATGAGTAGGGGGAGGAATAACTCTTAGTCCTCAAGTATATCACCTGTCCTCACTGCCTGAGCAAGCTGTGGTAACTGACAGTGGAACTATGCGTGCTTATCTGGGAATTCATGTATATACTTGAGTGGGGATGCATGTAGGGGGTGGTAGAGTGGATTAGGAGAGGTTGTATGTAAAATTGTGTGTGCCTGTGGGCATTTTTCTGAGGACTCATCAGATCTGATGGATTCATCAGATTATCAAAAGTTTCTGAGTCATGTAAAAAATGTTAAGAAATACATGGGTTTAAGTTCTGGCTGGAGGGGTTGGGATCTCCATAAATGTGTCCAATCTGATTCTTCCTGGGATGCTGCTTCCCAGGAGCAGGTGTGCCACCTGAATTCACAGGAACATCCCTGGACCACTATAGTCTGAGCCTTCCTGGAGAACTGGCCCCACAGTCACTCCCTGCTTCTTAAAACACTTCTGACTCTGATTTTTATAACACTCCTTCTGCAAACCTTCTGTCTCCTGAACTGGCATCTCTTAACCACTTCATGTTTCCTGAAGGCTGAAGTTGTCTGTTAAGTCGCTTCGGTAGCGTCAGATTGTTTGCAACCCTGTGAACTGTATCCCTCTAGCTCCTCTGTCCGTGGGATTCTCCAGATAAGAATATTGAGGTGGGTTGCCATTTCCTTCTCCAGGGAACTTCCCAACTAAGGGATCAAACCCACATCTCTCATGTCTCCTGCATTTGCAGATGGGTTCTTTACCACTAGCACCAGCTACCTGGGAAGCCCAATGTTGTCTAGTAATGGGTTATCTATCTTTTTCTTTCTACACTTTTTCCCGTGGAGCATTTATCCATCCTTCTCTCATCCATCTTTCTCCAGCATGTGCTGTAATTTTGTATTTCCATGCTGGGATATTTCCATCTGGATACACTGTACCTTCCTCAAGTTCACTTGTTATACAACAATAAAACTGTGATTGAATAAAATTACCTTTCAGTCAGTTCAGTTCACTCAGTTGTGTCCAACTCTTTGTGACCCCATGGACTGCAGCACACCAGACCTCCCTGTCCATCACCAGCTCCTGGAGTTTACCCAAACTCATGTCCATTGAGTCGCTGATGCCATCTAACCATCTCATCCTCTGTCATCCCCTTCTCCTCCTGCCTTCAATCTTTCCCAGCATCAGGGTCTTTTCAAATGAGTCAGCTCTTTGCATGAGGTGGCCAAAGTATTGGAGTTTCAGCTTCAACATCAGTCCTTCCAATGAACACTCAGGACTGATCCCCTTTAGGATGGACTGGTTGGAATTCCTTGCAGTCCAAGTTTCTCTCAAGAGTCTTCTCCAGCACCACAGTTCAAAAGCTCAGCTTTCTTTATAGTCCAACTCTCACCTCCCTACATGACCACTGGAAAAACCATAGCCTTGACTAGACAGACCTTTGTTGGCAAAGTAATGTCTCTGCTTTTTAATATTCTGTAAAAGTCTCCCAATATTGATATTTTATGATTCTAGTTTCTATTAATTATAATGCCCTATTCTGAATGACTTGGATTCAATCTGAGTAAATGACACCAAAGTATTTTAAGAATTTTAAATCTAGAGAACATACAGAAAGGTGAATTGAGATCCCTTCAAACATCTAATGACAGCAAAACATCGCAAGATTGAGATAAGTACACAGTGTCCTGGATGATGAAGGAAGAATCCCAACTCAGCCAAATTGGGGGTCAAGGGAGGCTTTGCTGCTCTAACCCCACAGTTGAGATTTAACGGGGCTGCTTTCAAAACTTGAAGTCAGTTTAAGGGACAGCATTGCAGGGGAAAGAAAAAGGTGAATCATTCTTTAAAAAAAAAAAAGGTGGGGGTGATGAAATAAGCAAAGGCATAAAAGGTGGGATAACATGGTTTATACTGGGAACTTTCAGAAGTTGGGAGTATAAGGAGTAAAAGTACAAAGGTGAAAGATGAGATTAGGGAGACAGGGTGAGATGAAAAGGTAGTCCTGTAGTCTGTATTAAGGTTAAACCTCTTGGATGGAAAACACACATTAGGATGGTGGAAGGGGCTGTTCTTGTTGTTCAGTTGCTAAGTCATGTCCGACTCTTTGCAACTCCATGAACTGCAGCATGTCAGGCTTCCCTGCCCCTCACTGTCTCCTGGAGTTTGCCCGAGTTCATGTCCATTCAGTTGGTGATGCTATCCGACCATATCTTCCCCTGTTGTCCTCTTCTCCTCCTGTCCTCAATCTTTCCCAGCATGGGGGAAAGGTTTTCCAATGGGTTGGCTCTTTGCATCAGGTGGCCAAAGTATTGGAGCTTCAGCTTTTAGTATTAGTCTTTCCAAAGGGTATTCAGGGTTGATTTCCTTTAGGATTGACTGGTTTGATTTCCTTGCTGTCCAAGGCACTCTCAAGAGACTTCTCCAGTACCACAATTTGAAGCCATTTGGAGATTTTTAATTCAAGTACTGCTGAAGATGTTTGAAGGGTTTTGACCATTACCTTACTAGCATGGGAAATGAGCACAATTGTCTGGTAGTCTGAACATTCTTGAGCACTGCCCTTCTTTAGGATGGGAATGAAAACTGACTTTTTTCAGTCTTGTGGCCACTGTTGTGTTTCCCAAATTTGCTGATGTATTGAGTGCAACACTTTAACAGCATCATCTTTTAGGATTTTAAATAGCTCAGCTGGCATTCCATCACCTCCACTAGTTTTATTGACAGTAATGCTTCCTAAGGCCCACTTGACTTTAGAAGTCAAGTGGGAAGTGGACAGGGAGAAAAAGCAGTGGCGGGGTGAAAGTATTCCCCAAATTGCCCACATGGAATGCTTTTCTAATACTCTGACACTCTTCTTCCAGGGGGAACATGTCCAAATAGGTTGCAAATCACCACATACACTGCTTACTGAAGGACATGTCTCATGCAATAACACTATAGAGGCAGTGGTGATGGTGGGAGTCGGGGGGAGTTAAAGGCAATGCTGGAGGTATGGGGGCCATGGGAGAGCTAGAAGCAGACCTATGACAAGGTCAGATTTGCATTTCTGAGAGGTCAACAGTCACTGAGGATAAGATAAACAGGAGGGGATAAGATTACAAGCACTGTGACCAGATAGGAAACTGGTGGGTGCAATCATCCATTTGAGAAATGACTGGGAAAAGCGATGAGAGAGTCAGATTGGAAAAATATTGAAGATAGTGGTTTCCAAACTTTTCTTTATATTGGAGTCTTTGGGGGAGCTTCAGAAAAAGCTTATGATTTCATTGGTCTGGGATGTGGCCTGGACTTTGGAATTTTTAAGAGCTCCCTGGATGATTCTAATGTACAGGCACAAGATGGGAATCGTTGATTCAAGGAGTAAAATCAGCAGAAATCAGTGACTGATTAGACAGAGTTGAGAATGTGGGAGAGGCATGTGAAGGATGGCTAACGCCTGGGATTCTAGCACTGGACACCTGGCAGAGCTGGGAGAATAGGACCAAGGCCTGATCCCTACCTGAGCCTCAGTTCGCAATTGAAAGTGCTTTTAGAATATTGTCAAGCATGTCACAATACAGCAATGTATGTTCCTTTTCGATTGTGTTGTGACTCTAACACTTGGGGAAAACATTAACTGCCAAGGCCACTCTTCCCACATGCTGGTCCCTCCTGACCGAGCATGGCAGGGGTTCTAAGGCAGATCAGTAACCACAGTTGTGGACTTCTCTGCAGGGCAGTTTGGAGTGGGGGATTCATTGTCCTCACTAAACTTTTCTTAGAACTGCAGTGCACCCTTTTGGCTCTCTGAGCGGCACCATGGGGGTCGGCAAGAACAAGCGCCTTACGAAAGGAGGCAAAAAGGGAGCCAAGAAGAAAGTGGTTGACCCATTTTCTAAAAACGATTGGTATGATGTGAAAGCACCAGCTATGTTCAATATAAGGAATATTGGGAAAACGTTGGTCACGAGAACTCAAGGAACCAAAATCGCATCTGATGGCCTCAAAGGTCATGTTTTTGAAGTGAGTCTTGCTGATCTGCAGAACGATGAAGTAGCATTTAGAAAATTCAAGCTAATTACTGAGGATGTTCAGGGCAAAAACTGCCTGACTAACTTTCATGGTATGGATCTTACCCATGACAAAATATGCTCCATGGTCAAAAAATGGCAGACCATGATTGAAGCTCACGTTGACGTCAAGACTACCGATGGTTACTTGCTTCGTCTGTTCTGTGTGGGTTTTACTAAAAAGCGCAACAATCAGATTCGGAAGACCTCTTACGCCCAGCACCAGCAGGTGCGCCAGATCCGCAAGAAGATGATGGAGATCATGACCCGAGAGGTGCAGACCAACGACCTGAAAGAGGTGGTCAACAAACTGATTCCAGATAGCATTGGAAAAGACATAGAAAAGGCTTGCCAATCTATTTATCCACTCCATGATGTCTTCGTTAGAAAAGTAAAAATGCTGAAGAAGCCCAAATTTGAATTGGGAAAACTCATGGAGCTACATGGTGAAGGTAGTAGTTCTGGAAAAGCTACTGGGGATGAGACAGGTGCTAAAGTTGAACGAGCTGATGGATACGAGCCACCAGTCCAAGAATCGGTTTAAAATGCAGACTCTTAATGGTGACAAATAAAAGATCTTATTTGTGGTTAAAAAAAAAAAAAAAGAAAAGAACTGCAGTGCAACCTAAGATGCTTCCTTCCCTCTCTCCGCCACAGTAGTCAGACCTACATCGTGGTGTGATAGCTGTCCTGGCCGACTCTGAATCCTTCCCTGTTTTCTATCATAGGCTATTACTCAAATAATCCTTTGCCTAACTATGTCTTGCTGTCTATTTCTCAGAATCCAAACTAACATAAGATTATAACTTTATTAAATTTTAATTTTTCTCTTTGAATCTTATGAAATACGGGAAACAAACTCTCCCTCATTTCAGTCAAAGACAACCTAAACAAGTTTCCAAGGAGCACCATTGGCGGCACTTCAAATTTAATTAGGCAAACCAACCTAGCCAGAAAAAAGCCAAGACATACCAAGACTTTCCCTCATCAGAGTCACATGGAAGAGTTCTGCAAAGTCGTAACGAAGAAACCAATTACATTAAAGTCTTGATATGACTGACATCCCATAAAACATACACGTATCTGAAAGTACTTCTGCAACTTTTAAAGACCAAATGTTTCATAAAGCATTTGCAAAAAATGGCACCACAATGCAGAAAACATCACAGGGAGAATTCCATGAAGAAGTCTCAGTTATGCAACTTGTTGGAAAATGTGTAGCCTCATTTACTGCCAGGAACTATAATGTTACTTCTACCCATAAGTACATATAAGTAAATGATATATGAAGCATCTTCCATGTGTCATATATTGTACAAGGTACTTTACATAGTATACTAATCTTAGCAACAAACTTATGGAGAAAAGATTATTGTCTCTTTTTTTTTTTTTTTTTAAGAAGAAAAAACTGAAGCTTAGAGAGGTGGAGATCCATCTAGCTCCCATGGCCTAGGTAGCAGAGCATATATTCAAACTCAGGTGAATCTCTATTGCTCCCTGCAGTCAGGCTGCCTTCTGGCAGAAGCTGGACACAGCCAACTTCAGGAAGCCATAGGAAGGCTTCCTGAAAGCAGTTGTTTCCAGGTCACATTCCAAGAGGGAAGGGACGTTGCCCTCATCATCGTTACCGGGGAATAAGCAGTGACCTATGTCCACACTCTAAAAATACAAAAATGAACCACACAGAATAGAAGCCTGAACCAGAAAAGAGCCTTCAAGATCATCTAATGTTAGGCAGGGAAAGAATCTGAGAATCTCCTCTAGGTTATGAGACAGACATCTTTTAGATTTACCTGTGAGCACTTTGCATCTCAGCCTGCACCCAGAGGGGAAAGCCCTTGGCTGATGGAATGGGAGGTACAAGCCTGCAGGCGCTGGATGGCTGTTTTGGTAAATTTATTCAAACTAAGGAAACATTCTGCTCCCATGCTGCCCTGCATGGTGGCCACCAAGGAGAAACAAAGATGGCTCCAATCTCCTTCTGGCCCTTGGGTGGTTCTCAGGACTCTGGAGTTGGTGGCAGGGGACAAGCTCCTCCTTTTTTCCAGGTTCCTGTGCTACTTCTATCAGCTTAGAGCATAGGAGTGAGAAGAGGAAGGGAGGTGGCTCTGTGGTTTCAGGGGAAGAAAAGGGCAGTGTTCCTTGCTGACTTTTTTCTCCTGCCCATGAGCTTTCTCCCTGCTGACAGATAATTGAGTATTTTCCCTTCTCCAGTGCTCCTACCTCCCCCTCCAATTATAAGAGGAAATTCAAGATACCACCGCCCTTTCTGAAAATTTTTCTTTCTCAGGCAGGCTGCCATTATCAACAGTAGTAGGTAAATATTCACTCTAAAGCTACTTTGTATGCTTGCTTTTTTTTTTCTCAAGCCAACATATGAATTTAATTTAGAATATTAATGGGCATGGTAAACACTTGAATATATATTTTCTTTTTTGCATCAAAAAAAATTTAGTTTAAAACATAAAATACAATTTATGAGCATATACTACTCGAAGCTTTGTTATGCACCTGGGCCATGGGTAGCAGGAGAAGAAAGTCTTAAAGTCCAGTCTTTGAATTGCTAATGAGATCACCAGCGATTTATTTTTTAAATAAACAGCCCCATCTGTATTCAGATGCTGAGGCCACAGAGGGTGCATTTTTATCATCAAACTTTAAGGTTTACTTTCCCATGGAAGTATAAAAATTTTCTTTAGAAATGACTAAGATTTTAGAAATTTCCCTTGTAACCTTGTAGCTGTGTGTTCATGTATATGAGCCATCTGAAAGTCCCTTTTATGTTTAAAAGCTCTCATATCACCTGTCCTTGGTTTTGGAAAGATAGGTTACACATAGAATCACATTGTTCTAAGCCCATTTCTTACTCTCCAGTACCAACATGATTAAATGCTGAGCCTTGTTTATTTGGGTTATTTATTTGAGACTGCAGTCAAAACTGAGTCTCAGCTTAGTCACTTCCTCCTGGTAGTTTTTCCTGACCCCAATAAAGGTTAGCTTCCTCCTGAGGTAGCCTCATACCTTGTGCTGTAGGATAAGGACTGGTTTACTGGTCATCTTTGCTAGACTGTAAGCTCTGATGGATTCAAGTTTAGGCCTCGAATTAGGTGTTGACTGCTGTATCCCAGAATCCAGCAGTGCTAGAAATGCAATAAACACTAATGAAATAAGCAAACAGAAGGCTTCCCACATTCCGTCCAAACCCTTAGGCAGCATTTCAAAATAATTTTATATTTATTTTTTGCCGTGCTGGGTCTCCGTTGCCATGTGGGCCTTTCTTTAGTTGTGGCAAGTGGGGGCCACTCTTTGCAGTTTGCGGTTTCTCATTGCAGTGGTGTCTCTGGTCGTGGATCGTGGGCGCCATGGTGTTTGGGCTGCAGTAGTTTTGCACATGGGTTCAATAGTTGCGGTTCCTGGGCTCTAGAGCACAGGCCCAATAGTTATGGTGCTTAGCTGTTCCAGGGCACGTGGGATCCTCCTGGATCAGGGTTTGAACCTGTCTCCTGCATTGGCAGGTGGATTCTTTGCCGCTGAGCCACCAGGGAGCCCCACCGCATTTGGCATTATAGGACCATGAACTCTGCCTTAAAACTTCCCTGTCTCACAGTGAGAACACCTCCTTGTACCCTCTTCCCACCTTCCCCATGGATTTCCCAGTGGCTTCTCTTCCTCTTTATATCCAAATCCCTGTATTTTCAAAGTTGAAGTTTGGTTGCTGCATAATGTTATAGGTGTACAATATGGTGATTCACAATTTTTAAAGTTTATATTCCATCTATAGTTGTTATGAAATGTATAGTATATCCTGCATACTGTACAATATATCCATGCAGCTTATTTTACACCTAATAGATTATTCTTTCTCTTCTCCTCGCTTCCCTCTCGTGATGGGTAACTGGACACTAATTTGTTCTCTGAATCTCCTCCTTTTTTTGTTATAGTTCCTAGTTTGCTGTATATTTTAGCTTCTACACATAAGTGATATCATACAATGTTTGCCTTTCTCTAATTTTACAGCATACTGCCCCCCAATTTGATTCATGTTGCTACAGGTGAAAAAATTTCATTCATTTTTTATGGTTAATAAAAAACACATTTTTATGTGTGTGTATATACAGTATTTTTATCCAATCATTGCTTGATGGACACTTAGGTTGCTTCCATATCTTGGCAACTGAAAATAATTCTGCCATGAACACTGGGGTGCATGTTTATTTTTTAATTAGTGTTTTTTCAAAAATATACACAAAGGAGTGGAATTGCTGGGTATATTTAGAAATTAATTGTATTTGGAGGGCCCTCCACAGTTTTCCATAGTGGCTGCATCAATTTACATTCCCCAAAACAGTGTCCTAGGGTTCCCTTTTGTCCATATCCTCACCAGTATTTGTTATTTGTGTCCTTTTTGATAAAAGCCATTCTGATGTGACATGATATTTTCCTGTGGTTTTGATCTACACTTTCCTGCAATGTTGACCCTATTCATGTGCATGAATATTTTTGAACCAGTCATGGAACAACGGATTGGCTCAAAATTGGGAAAGGAATACATCAAGGATGTATATTGTCTCCCTGCTTATTTAACTTACATGCAGAGTACATCATGTGAAATGTCAGGCTGGATGAAGCACAAGCTGAAACCAAAATTGCTGGGAGAAATATCAATAACCTCAGATATGCAGATGATACCACCCTTACAACAAAAAGCAAAGAAGAACTAAAGAGCTTCTTGATGAAGGTAAAAGAGGAGAGTGAAAAAGCTAGCTTAAAACTCAACATTCAGAAAACAAAGATCATGGCATCTGGTCCCATCACTTCATGGCAAATAGATAGGAAAACATGGAAACAGTGACACATTTTATTTTCTTGAGCTCCAAAATCACTGCAGACAGTGACTGAAGCCATGAAATTAAAAGACGCTTGCTCCTTGGAAGAAAAGCTTTTACCAACCTAGACAGCATATTAAAAAGCAGAGACACTACTTTGCCAACAAAGGTCCATATTGTCAAAGCTATGATATTTTCCTAATCGTGTATGGATGTGAGAGTTGGACCATAAAGAAGGTAGAGTGTCGAAGAATAGATTTTTTGAACTGTGGTGTTGGAGAAGAGGTTATTGATATTTCTCCCGGTATTCTTGATTCCAGCTTGTGAGTCATCCAACCCAACATTCCTCAAGATGCACTCTGTACAGAAGTTAAATAAACAGGGTGACAATATACAGCCTTGATGTACTCCTTTCCCAACTTGGAACCAGTCTGTTGTTCCACGTCCAGTTCTAACTGTTGCTTCTTGATCAGATTTCTCAGGAGGCAAGTAAAGTGGTCTGATATTCCCATCTCTTTAAGAATCTTCCCATTTCTTGTGATTCACACAGTCAAAGGCTTAAGCATAGTCAATGAAGCAGATGTTTTTCTGGAATTCTCTTGCAAGCTTTTTCTATGATCTAACGATTTTGGCAATTTGATCTCTGGTTCCTCTAAATCCAGCTTGTACATCTAGAAGTTCTTTGGTTCAAGTACTGTTGAAGCCTAGCTTGAAGGATTTTGAGCATTACCGTAGCAAGAAAGTTCCAGAAAAACATCTATTTCTGCTTTATTGACTATGCCAAAGCCTTTGACTGTGTGGATCACAATAAACTGTGGAAAATTCTGAAAGAGACGGGAATACCAGACCACCTGACCTGCCTCTTGAGAAATCTGTATGCAGGTCAGGAAGCAACAGTTAGAACTGGACATAGAACAACAGATTGGTTTCAAATAGGAAAAGGAGTACGTCAAGGCTGTATATTGTCACCCTGCTTATTTAACTTATATGCAGAGTACATCATGAGAAATGCTGGACTGGAAGAAACACAAGCCGATCAAGATTGCCAGGAGAAATATCAATCACCTCAGATATGCAGATGACACCACCCTTATGGCAGAAAGTGAAGAGGAACTAAAAAGCCTATTGATGAAAGTGAAAGTGGAGAGTGAAAAAGTTGGCTTAAAGCTCAACATTCAGAAAATGAAGATCATGGCATCCGGTCCCATCACTTCATGGGAAATAGATGGGGAAACAGTGTCAGACTTTACTTTTTTGGGCTCCAAAATTACTGTAGATGGTGATTGCAGCCATGAAATTAAAAGACGCTTACTCCTTGGAAGAAAAGTTATGACCAACCTAGATAGCATATTCAAAAGCAGAGACATTACTTTGCCAACTAAGGTCCATCTAGTCAAGGCTATGGTTTTTACAGAGGTCATGTACGGATATGAGAGTTGGAGACTGTGAAGGCTGAGTGCCAAAGAATTGATGCTTTTGAACTGTGGTGTTGGAGAAGACTCTTGAGAGTCCCTTGGACTGCAAGGAGATCCAACCAGTCCATTCTGAAGGAGATCAGCCCTGGGATTTCTTTGGAAGGACTGATGCTAAAGCTGAAACTCCAGTACTTTGGCCACCTCATGCGAAGAGTTGACTCATTGGAAAAGACTCTGATGCTGGGAGGGATTGGAGGCAGGAGGAGAAGGGGATGACAGAGGATGAGATGGCTGGATGGCATCACTGACTTGATGGATGCGAGTCTGAGTGAACTCCGGGAGTTGGTGATGGACAGGGAGGCCTGTGAATTTGGTTGAGTAGAATGATCACCTGGAAGTTGTACTATATCTAAGAGGTTATGAGAAGGATGGTCAGGTCTCTAAATTTCAGCAACATTTTGACACAATCAACTTGACTGATTCCTCCTAAACTGTTCTCCACTTAGAAGTGAAAAAAATAAAACAAAACCAAATGAAGATGGCTGAACTGAATGAGCTTTCAGGCTGGGTGCTCATTCCTTATGGGGCTCACAGACCTCCATGAGCAAGAAATTTTTTAAAAAGTGCATTTTTCTAGATTTCTGATGATATGAATACCCTTCAAAAATCCCATTGCTGTTTCCTGGCATTGACCAATACCACTGCAGGTTAATCACCAAAAACTTGGTAGATGACTAACCTCAAAGAAACATGGAATGTATTCTAAATAGGAATCACTTTTAAATGAACTTACTGAACTTTTATATTGCCACCACAAATTTTCATTTCTTGATGGCCCCCTAAAAAAAGATACACAGATTTTTAAAATTTAATAAGAAGGGCTGAGTGCTATTTTAGTAATCTTTTGATCTACTTTCCTTAACAAGTATTTATTAATAAAGATTTTTTTATTTCAACTTTAGTTAAAACATGACAACATTTTACATTAAAAACTAAAGCAGACATTTCTAATTACAAAATTAACAATCTAATTATAATGTGTAAGTATATGTACAAAGTATAGCAAAATATATTAGTGTCCAAAGATTACTACAATCAATTAAGATTGAGAGCCAAAACAATGTTTATAAATTGTCCTTTCAAAACCCAACCTTTATTTCTCCATTACCAAACATGATTCCAGTTAGTGGTTTACAAATATTTATGAAGGGAAAAACATACTAAAAGTCATCAACAAAGGCTGTTTTTGATTACTCTGGGATTCTAACTCATTTTAGATTCTTCTCTTATTTTGAGCATACAGTTTAGAAATGCTTGTTTCAATGACTTATTCTTACTATGTTCATAAACACAAACACATAACATGTGTGTATGAAAGAATACATGAAAAATTATTTTATTGGTATTTAGAGGGTAGTTTTAATATAAGCTAAATATAAACACAATTGTTAGATATTGTCACTTATCTTGGAAAACAATATTCCAAGATCAACCTTGAAGCATTTATAAAAATGAAAATGAATAAAATATCTTCCTCAATTAACTCTAAGGACTCCATATACAAATGCAAAAATGTGAACTTAACAATAATACATCAAATGTTGAGCTACTAATAGTTGAGCAACAAAACAACAATTTCTGATGTTAAAATTAAATAGCTCCAGGTAAAAGCACGCAATTTCCCACATCTACTATCTCTGTATTTTGCATAGAGTTCCAAGGCAAAGATTGCTTCTAGCTTTATGCATTACCAGAGAGGACGCCCTGTGTGGCTGGCTTATCACAGGCCTTTTGGTCTTCTTTCCTGATAGATCCTTCACTTCTTTGGAAGGAGGCATAGGAATTGGTTTCCATGGAATTGGGTTATAAAAGGCTGGTTCTGGATAAGAATTCCCACTGTAAAAACCTAAAATTATTTAAAAATCAGAATAAAACAAGAACAACTTTTTGAGATCAAAGAAACTGTTTTAAAATTCATAGAAAAATGTTAAAATGTTAAAAAGGCAAAAATATCACTGACAAACCTGACTTATTTAAAACTTGAACCCAAATATTTTCAAACAATACTTTTCAAATACAGTAATATTGTAGTAAAAGTTAAAATATAAATGATAATTCTGAATATTCAAAGAACATTAATGTTCAAAACTAAAAACTCATACAAAATTTCTTCTAAGAAGTTAATTTTAGAACCCTTAAGGTGAACAAAATCTTCACTTTCTTATTTCAGCCTGGGAAACTTCTGATTATGTACTAGTTTCCCCTACTTGGACACTAAAGCTTGCCGGAAAAAAACGTATGTTGGATATGTAGCTAAAGTGAATCAAGATTGTGGTTCAGAACCACTGAAATTCTAAATCATTGTCACTCAAATTAAGCAGATTTCATACACTCTAGTTTTGTAATTAAGAGCAATAGGGCATTTGCAGACTACAATGTTTATTGTAACACTTATTTAAACACAAATTTGGTAAAATAATCCATTATTTGGCAATTAAGTTCTAGTCAATACATATATTCCATCTAAGTTTTAACTTTACTATCCAATCGTTTTGTTGAAACCACTACTTTTTTCAAACAAGAGAGCAAAATAAAGGAGCAGACTCTGCTCGGTAGCTGTAATGGATGACCTTTGTGACATGCAGGAGAGGCCTAAATCCTGACAGAAGGAATGTGTCATTCAGACACTGGCAACCCACTTTGACCGCATACATATGTCAACACACACTTCACCACGATGGTCAAAACAAAGTCTGGAATATGTTCTATTGTGTGAACAAAACAGAATGGGAGTATTTTTAATAATAAATCACTTAAACAAGTGAAGGCAGCTGTCAGCAAGGTATGAGCTTCCAACATGGAAGTACAAAGGAAAAGACACATTGCCATTTATAATCAGACCAAGCCAAAAAAGCCAACCAGGTCTGTGTCTGGTTCGTGTGGCATCTAGTATTCCACCCTGCAAAAATAATGAGCCAAAGGCACTGGGAACTCTGCCTCAGAGAGGTTAGAAAAGGGAAAGAAAATGACCCTTAAATATATCCTGATTAAGGCTTTAAGGTCCAAGGAATGTAAAAATTTTACTTATTTCTTAATGTTAGGAATCATTACTTTGCAGTTTTGCCACTGTTGCCTTTAAAACGTATCTGATTTTAGAGAATGACAGCAAATTTGTAGTATCTGCACAGGAACACAGTATGTTATAATCTTCCAGAAAATAGTAATTTGAAAGAAAAATGATTTTTACACACTTCTATTTCTGTCAAAAGGAAACATAATGTATAATATTCACTCCTGCAAGCCATATTTATGTAAGCCACATAACATAAAAACCAACCTGTGAGTTTTCCATTGGCATAACCATAGCTCTTCGCAGCTGGACGAGGTTTATTTTTTGCATTTTCCAACCATTCCTTAAACTTTTTTTCTGCTATTTCCTTTTTTTCCTGTAATTCAGCCTGCCGTTGTTTTTCTTTTTCCTTAAAATGACAAGACCAAAGAATCTCCAGGGATATTCTGTAACTAAAAGTTCTATTCAGAGTCTACTGACTTGCTCCCCAGTAGCTCCCCATCCCAACGGCTTACTGATCAGAAACACTGAATCATATTGCTTCTAAACAATGATATTAAATCCAAGAAGAAAAAAGCAATTTGTTCTTTTAAAATAGATCAGTAATTTACAATAATGTAGTAAAACTTTTCATAAAAGTACACTGAATAATATTTAAAAGCCTAAACAACAGTAAAAAGCTTGCACCTGACTGCAGGAGTATCAATAGGCTTATTAATATTTTTCAGTCTAAAAATCACAAATGCATATTCATTTATGAAGCTTAATCATAATATAACAAGTAGGGATAGCTACATGTATTTATATTATGCTAAGATAATGCCAATTTTCCATTAGAAATTCTTTACACAATATAGTTGGCACAATATAAACACCAAGTCATGTAGTCTAACTGATCACCCTAGTGAAAATACCTTTTCTTTCTTCTTCTTTTCGCATTCTTCAGCATTTTTTTTCTTTAACCATTCTTGATATTTTTCCTTTGCTTTTTCTTGTAAATGTTCTTTTTCCAGTTCCTTTGCTGCTTTTTCTTTCATTTCCTTATTAATTTTTTGTTCCCTTTCTTTTCTTTTCTTAAATAAAAATGAAGGAATTTTCATTGGAATCTGTAATCATTCTCATACAAGGAAAGTGTTATAGACAGTAATTTTCTAAAAACAGGTGGTAACATAGTGGTTGACACAATGTGGCTTATGAAAATATATAACATGCATGAACTTACCTGATCAATTTTAGTGTACCAGCTTGAGTATGTATTTCATGATGGCCTAACAAAGATCTTGTTCAACAAAGTATATTCAGAGCCTGGAACAGTGTTAAGTAAATAGTAGGTGTTCTATAAAGATTTGCTGAATAAATGAGTGAACAGAAATGACAACCTGTTAGATTGTCTTGAATCTTAGTGCTTTTTTTCCTTAATATACGTATTTTATTGAAATATAGTTGACTTACATGTTTCAAGTGCACAGCAAGGCAATTCAGCTATACATAGACACATATATTAGTTCTGAAATTATTTTCCACTGTAGGTTATTACAAGATATTGACTATAGTTCCCTGTGACTATAGTTCCCTTTGTTGCTTGTTACATACCTATTTTTTTTTAATTAGAAATCTAGAATTCTAGTCATACTAAGTCAAACAAGTAGAATCAAAATGTCATAAATGTTTCAGTTCAGCAAAAATTTATAAATTTTCTAAAATATATATAGTGTACATATTATATATATATATGTATACAAAAGCCTTCCTACTATGCTTGAGAAAGAACATTAAAAAAAAAGGGACGAGATGGAGAGATTGGAAAACATAAACTAAATGAAATGGGAGCACTGAATATGAAATAGAAAAAGTGAACAAACTAGATAAAAGTAAAAGATCATCACATAGCCAGTTGCTTTTAAACATGACTGCTTATTAGAAACATATCTGGAGCTCTGGAGGAAAAAAAAAGCAATACCTGAGCATTTGTATTTTTCAAAAAATGGATAATTCTGATTTTAAAAAGTGACTACAGGTTTTTCTATTAAATCCTACTTTTGGTAATATAGAGTCCTATTATTTTTCTGTTGACCAATCATGATACAATGGTATTAAGCGAATAAAAGCTGCATAGTCACAACAGTAAAAGATATTTATCAGTTTTCACAATCAATAGCCAGACAAAAAAATAAAAGGTAATTACAACTGCAAGCCATAAGAGGAACATGATTAGCTTAACAATGTAAAATAATTACATACCTTTGGGGAGTCAAGCAGAACAATGTGATAAGTGGAAATGCATACATGCACGTTTTCATCCACCCAGCCAGTCTATGTCTTTCGGTTGGTGCATTCAATCCACTTACGTTTAAGGTAATTATCAATATATATGATCCTGTTACAATTTTCTTGTTTTGGGTTTATTTGCTGTAGGTCTTTTCCTTCTCTTGTTTCCTGCCTAGAGAAGTTCCTTTAGCATCTGTTGTAAAGCTGGTTTGTTGGGGATAAATTCTCTTAATTTTTGCTTGTCTGGAAAGCTTTTGAGTTCTCCATCAAAACTGAATCAGAGTGTTCGTAGGTAGAGTATTCTTGGTTGCAGGTTCTTCCCTTTCATCAGTTAAATATATCATGCTATTCCTTTCTGGCTTATAGCATTTCTGTTGAGAAATCAGCTGATAGCCTGATGAGAGTTCCCGTGTATATTATTTGTCCTTTTTCCCTTGTTGCTTTTAACATTTTATCTTTGTCTTTTATTTTTGTCAGTTTGATTATTATGTGTCTTGGTGTGTTCCTCCTTCGGTTTATCCCGCCTGGGCCTCTCTGTGCTTCCTGGACTTGGTTGACTATTTCCTTTCCCACATTACAGAACTTTTCAGCTATTATCTCTTCAAATATTTTCTCAGGAACTTTTTCTGTCTTCTACTTCTGGGACCCGTAAAATGTGATTGTTGGTGTGTTTAAGGTTGTCCCAGAGGTCTCTTCAGTTCAGTTCAGTCGCTCAGTAGTGTCCAACTCTTTGCAACCCCATGAATCGTAGCACGCCAGGCCTCCCTGTTCATCACGAACTCCCGGAGTTCATCCAGACTCATGTCCATCAAGTCAGTGATGCCATCCAGCCATCTCATCCTCTGTCGTCCCCTTCTCCTCCTGCCCCCAATCCCTCCCAGCATCAGAGTCTTTTCCAATGAGTCAACTCTTCGCATGAGGTGGCCAAAGGACTGGAGTTTCAGCTTTAGCATCATTCCTTCCAAAGAAATCCCAGGGCTGATCTTCAGAATGGACTGGTTGGATCTCCTTGCAGTCCAAGGGACTCTCAAGAGTCTTCTCCAACACCACAGTTTAAAAGCATCAAGTCTTCGGTGCTCAGCCTTCTTCACAGTCCAACTCTCACATCCATACATGACCATCCCTTAGGTTGTCTTCATTTCTTTTCATTCTTTTTTTTTCTTTAATTCTGTTCTGTGGCAGTGATTTCCATCATTCTGTCCTCCAGGTCATTCATCCATTCTTCTGCCTCAGCTACTCTGCTGCTGATTCCTTCTAGTGTATTACTTACCTCTATTTGTTTTTTAGTTGTTATAGGTCTTTGGTAAACATTTCTTGCATCTTCTTCACTGTTTTCCCGAGATCCTGGATCATTTTCATTATCATTATTCTGAATTCTTTTTCTAGAAGGTTGCCTATCTCCACTTCATTTAGTTGCTTTTCTGGGGTTTTATCCTGTCCTTTCACCTGGGACATAACTTCCTGCTTTTTCATAGTGATTAACTTTCTGTAGTATGGTTTTTGTTTTAGGTACTGTGGGACTGTGTTTCTTCTTGCTTCTTCTGTCTGCCCTCTGATGAATGAGGCTAAGAGACGTGTGTAAGCTTCCTGGATGGGAGGGACTGGCAGTGGGAAAAACTGGGTCTTGCTCTGCTGAGCAGGACCTCCCTCAGTAAAGCTTTCACCCAATTATCTGCAGATGGGTCGGGTTGCATTCCCTCCCTGTTAGCTGTCTGGCCTGAGGCGACTCAGCCCTGGGATCTACTGGCTCTAGGGTAGGGTTGATGGAGAAGCCCAAGAGGGTTTACACCAAGAGGGATCTTCCTGGCCTGCTGCCGCCAGTGCCCCTGTCCCTGGGGTGAGACCCTCCTGAACCAGGCCTCTACAGGAGGCCCTCCAGCACTGAGCAGGTAGTTTTGGTTTGTCTCCTGTGGGGTCACTGCTCCTTTCCTCTGGCTCTTGGTGCATGCAAGGTTTTGTTCATGCCTTCCAAGACTGGAGTCTGTTTCTCCCAGTCCTGTGGAAATCCCATAATTAAATTCCACTGACCTTCAAGGCCATATTCCCTAGGGATTCCAGTCCCTTTGTCAGATCCCCAGGCTGGGAAGCCTGACGTGGGATTCAGAACCTTCCCAACAGTAGGAGAACTTCTCTGGTATTATTGTTCTCCAGTTTGTGGATCACCTACCCGGCAGGTATGGGATTTGATTTTATTTTGATTGTGCCCTTTGGCAACCCACTCCAGTACTCTTGCCTGGAAAATCCCATGGACAGAGGAGCCTGGTAGGCTGCAGTCCATGGGGTCGCGACGAGTCAGACATGACTGAGCAACTTCACTTTTACTTTTCACTTTCATGCACTGGAGAAGGAAATGGCAACCCACTTCAGTGTTCTTGCCTGGAGAATCCCAGGGATGGCGGAGCCTGGTGGGCTGCCATCTCTGGAGTCGCACAGAGTCGGACACGACTGAAGCAACTTAGCAGCAGCATCACTCACTGTGGCTTCTTCTTTATCTTTTGACGTGGGCTATCTGTTTTTGGTGGTTCCAGCATCCTCCTATCAATGGTTGTTCAACAGCTAGTTGTAATTCTGGGGCTCTTGGAGGAGATGGTGCACATTCTTCTACTCTGCCATCTTCAACCAGAAGTCTGAATCTTAATGTTTCTTAATGGATGTTTACCCTCACTCTAAAATAGAAGCCACATAGGTATATATTTCCCAGACAATTTACCAATATGAATACTTGGGTAAGTCTTCACTATAAAAGAGTTACAGAGGACCAATTTTAGCCCATTAAATACTGTTATAAGGGCACATACAGACAAATCTTTGGCTGGGCAATTCTTGTAAGTCTTACATAGATCAAGGGTTGGCAAATTATGTCCTGCAGGCCAAATATGGTCCATTACCACCTGTATTTATAAAGTTTTATTGAAATGTGGCCACACATATTTATTTACATATTTATTGTCTATGGCTGCTACTGCACCACAACAGCAGAGTTAAATAGTTACAACAGAGACTGTATGATCCACAAAAACTAAAATTTTATTTGCCCCTTTGCAGAAAAAAACCTGACATAGATTCTAACTGAGTATTTCCTTTTCTCACCCAAAGGATAATCTATCAACACAGTGAAATTCTAAATAACCAATAACATGGCTAGCTCTCTTTATCAAAGGTTTAGAAAATAATCTGCAAGGCATAAAGTATATGTAATATAAATGTCATATATATCACCCTTCATGGAGCAAAGAAATATGAACCAAGAAATTCTTCTCTTGAAAGCACCTTGTAGAATACCTCAATACAAGCAATTCAAATAAGATTCAAGTAACAAACATCAAGTTATATTCAACAGATGTACAGTGCTGTGCAAGAAAAAGTGAAAGTGAAAGTCACTCAGTCATGTCTCACTCTTTGTGACTCCATGAACTATACAGTCCACGGAATTCTCCAGGCCAGAATACTGGAGTGGGTAGCCTTTCCCTTTTCCAGGGGATCTTCCCAACCCAGGAATTGAACCTAGGTCTCCCGCATTGCAGGCAGATTCTTTACCAGCGGAGCCACAAGGGAAGCCCAAGCATACTGGAGTGGGTAGCCTATCCCTTCTCCAGTGGATCTTCCTGACTCAGGAATCAAGCCAGGGTCTCCTGCATCGCAGGTGGATTCTTTACCAACTGAGCTATCAGGGAAGCCCCTGTGCAAGAAAGGCAGGGGTTAAAAATCAAAGCCCAGGAATCCCCTGGCAGTTCAGTGGTTAGGGCTTTGAGCTTTCACTGCTGAGGGTGCAGGTTTACTCCTTGGTTGGGGCACTAAGGATCCCCCAAACCTCATGGCAAGGCCAAAAAAAGAAAAGAAAATCAAAGCCCATCATTCCCCAAGTTGTTATATTTCCTTATTGTTGGGCAGCCAATACCTGTAAAAGGAAATCCTTTCTTGCTGAGAACTCAATATCCATTAAAATAACACTGGAATTTAACTACTTCCTACAGTCAGAAAATCCACAAGATTAAAAAGGATCTTGCAGCTCTATCTGACTCATAAGACTCCTCCACAAGCTCATCAACAAGGAGTCATCCATCAGAAAAAAAAAAAAAAAAGAGTCAACCAGTCTCTACACTATTTTCAATTTTTGACAGCTAACATTTATTCAGTGCTAATTCTGCCTGTTACTGTTCTGTACGCTGTATACACATACACTATGTCAGTTAATTCTTAAAAGCACAATATGAGAAAGTTACTATTAAGATCTCATTTTATAAATGAGGAAACTAAGGCACAAAGAAGTTAAGTATTATGCCCAAGGTCACACAAATGGTAAATGAAAGATCACTATAGATCTCTCATATACATATGAGATAACACTGAAAACAAATTTTTTTTTTGGCCAATAAATCCAATTTAAATGAGACATTAAAATTCCTTAAAAATACATCACTTTTCAAAACTGATTCAAAAAGAAACAGAGTAACTGAAGTAACTGTTATAAGTAATTCTACTTACTAAAAATAATTCAGAATTAAAAACTTTCATATAAAGAGAACTCCAGCTTCCAATAGCGTCACTGGTAGATTTTATTACACGTTTAAGGAAGAAACAGTACCAATTACCATACAAACTATTTTAAAAAACAGAAAAAAAGAACACAACCAAGCTCATTTTAGGAGTGCAGTATTTCTCTAATATCAAAACCAAATATGAAATAAGCAAATATTAGGAATAAGGCAAAATAACTCCTTTCATCAAAACATGAAATACTTAGGGATACATTTAACAAAAGACATTTAAATACACCTGCACACTGAACTTAAAAAAAAAGCTAACTGAGATAAATATGACCTAAATAAATAGAAAAGAAAAATCACACTTATAAGTTTATATTATTAAGACAGTAATTTTCTCCAGAATGATCAATGCAGTCCCAATAAGTTCAATGCAGTCCCAATAAGTATCAGGCACTCTTCAAGCAAGCATGATTAGGGAAATTAATAAGCTAATTCTAAATTGTATATGGAAAGGGTACAGAGCAAATAAAACAATTCTGAAATAAAGAAAAAAGATGGAAGACTTACAGTATTTGATTAGAAGAATTTTAAATTAAAAATTACTCTATAAAACTACAGTAACCAGACAGTGTAGTACTGTCACAGATCAAAGGAACAGAACAGAGTCTAGAAATAGACCCAAACATATTTGCTCAATTAATTTTAAATGAAAGTGCCAAGATAACTGAATAGGGAAAAAGATTATCTTTCAACAGTGTTAGAATAACTGGATATCCATACTCCAAAAAAATGAACCTTGAACCCTTAATGCATGCTATCATTAAAATTAACTCAAAATACAAACACAGGCAAATGCTGAAGTTATAAAACCTCTAGAAGAAAACAATGGAGAGTATTTTTACAACCTTGGCATAGGCAAACATTTCTTCAACAGAAAGCAAAACCCACAAACTATAAAAGAAAAAAAACAGAAATACAGAACCTACCCCAAATTTTAAATGTTTGCTCTTTAAAAAGATACCATTAAAAATTAAATGGAGGATGTATTTATAATACATGCTACAGGACTTAAAGGAATATAAAAAGAACTCTTACAACTTACTATTAACACATGCAAAATGGGCAAAAGTTTAACCACAAAACAAACTCCACAAGAGACATAGAAATGGTCAACAGTGTTACGGACTGAAATCTGCCCTGCCAAAATTCATGTATTAAAACTCTAATCCTCAGTGTACTGGTTTTTGTTTTAATTGGAGTATAAATGATTTACAATGTTGTTCAGTTTCAGGTGTACAGCTGAGTGATTCAGCTATACATGTACCTACATTGTTTTTAAGATTCTTTTCTCATACAGGTTATCACAGAATTTGAGTATAGTTCTCTGTGTGATACAGTAGGCCCTTGTTATATATAGTAACATGTGTATGTTAATTCTAAGCTGCTGATTTACTGACCACTTCCCTCAGGTTTTACCTTTGGTAACCATAACTTTGTTTTCAAAACCTGTAAGTCTGTTTCTGTTTAGTAATAAGTTCATTTGTATCTTTAAAAAAATTTTTGATTCAACATATGAAAATATGTAAATCTCTAGGCCCAAGCATGTTGTTTCAAATGGCATTATTTTATTCTTTTTTATGACTAATATTCCATTGTAAACATATACCATATCTTCTTTATCCATTTATCTGTCAATCGACATTTAGGTTGTTTCCACATCTTGGCTATTGTAAACAGTGCTGCAATGAACACTGGGGTACATGTATCATTTCAAATTATGATTTTATTCAAGATATATGCCCAGGAGTGGGATTGTTGTATCATATAGTAGCTCTATTACTAGTAGTTTTCTTAAAGAACCTCCCATACTTTTCTCCATAGTGGTTGTACCAATGTACAGCCCTACCAACAGTGTAGGAGGATTCTCTTTTCTCCACACCCTCTTCAGTATTTATTATTTGTAGACCTTTTGATGATGGCCACTGTGACTGGTGTGAGGTGATATCTCATTTGTAGTTCGGATTTGCATTTTTCTGATAATTAGTGATGTTAAGCCTCTTTTCCTGTGCTTTTCCCACAATCTGTGTATCTTCTTGGGAGAAATGTGGCTGGCACAGGAGATTCTCAGGTCTGTGTCCCACCACTTGGGGCCATCTATATATTTTCCTTCACTCTGTATGTGTCCCTAGATCTGAAGCAGATCTCTTAGAGATAGCATATATAAGGGTCTTATTTTTGTATCAATTCAGCCTGTCTTTTGGTTGGAGCATTTAATCCATTTACATTTAAGATAATTATCAATATGTACTAATATGTTCTTATTGCCATTTTGTTAATTGTTTTAGATTAGTTTTTGTAGGTCTTTTTCCCTTCTCTTTTGTTCTCTTGTGATCTGATGACTAACTTGCTTGGATTCCTTTTTCTTTTTTGTATACCTCTTGTAAATTTTCAGTTTTTGATTCCCATCAGATTTTGATATAGCAGTCTATACATATACAAGATTGTTTTATGTTGTTGGTCTTTTAATTTCAATATGCATTTCCAATATCCTCCATTTGTACTGTCCTCACAATTGCTGGTTATATCATATTTGTGTGTGGATGATTTCCTATCTTTACTGTAGTTTGCCTTTACTGGTGAGCTTTCCCATTCATAATTTTGTTTCTAGTTGTTGCCTTTTATTTTTCACCTAGAGAAGTTCCTTTAGCATTTGTTGTAAAGCTGGTTTGGTGGTACTGACTTCTCTTAAATTTTGCTTGTCTGTAAAACTTTTGATCTCTCCATCAAATCTGAATGACAGCCTTGCTGGGTAGAGTATTCTTGGTTGTAGATTTTTCCCTTTCATCATTTAAATACACCATGGCATTTCCCTCTGGCCTGCAGTTTCTGCTGAAAAATCAGCTGACAACCTTATGAGGATTCCCTTGTTGCTTTTCCCTTGCTTCTTCTAACATTTTCACTTTGGCTTTAGTTTATGTCAGTTTGATTAATCGGTGTTTTGGCATAATACCTCCTTGGTATAATCTACCTGGGACTCTCTGTCCTTCCTGGATTTGAGTGGCTGTTTCCTTCCCATGTTAGGGAAGCTTTCAGCTATTATCCCTTCAAGTATTTTCTCAATCCCTTTCTCTCTTCTCCTTCTAGGACCCTTATGATGCAAATATTCATGCTTTTAATGTTGGCCCAGTGGCCTCTGAGACTGTCCTTCCTTTCATTCTTTTTCCCTTTGCTCTGTTCCACAGGAGTGATTTCCAACACTCCATCTTCCAGCTCACTAACTTCACTTTTCCGCCTCAATTATTGTGCTATTGATTCCTTCTCTTGTATTTTTCATTCTAGTTATTCTATTTTTCATCTTTGTTCTTTAAATTTTGTTAAGTATCTTTTTGTATCTTCTTAATCTGTGCCTCCATTCTTTTACCGAATTCTGGGATCATCTTTACTATCATTACACTAAGTTATTTTTCAGGTAGGTTGCCTATCTCCATCTAGATGTCTTATGGCTTTTTATCTTGGTCCTTCATCTGGAACATAGTTCTCTGCTGTCTCATTTTTGTCTAACTTTCTGTGTTTGTGGTCTCCTTTCTACTGGCTGCAGGATTTTAGCTCCTCTTACTTCTGGTACCTGCCCACTGGTGGGAAGGGTTGGGTGTGTCTCTCTGGTGAGCAAAGCCATGTCAAACAGTGTGTTAGAGGGAGCTGTGAGCTCAGTACAGCTTTAGACAACCTGTCTGCTGATGGGTGGCAATGTGTTCCTATCCTGCTGGCTGTCTGGCCTGACGCATTCCAGCACTGGAGCCTGTAGGTTGTTGGACAGGGCCAAGCCTTGATGTCAAAATGGTGACCTCTGTGAGAGCTCATGCCAATCAATACTCTCTTGGGCCACTGCCTCCAGTGGGCTTGCCCCCAGCTCAGTGATCCACGGCCAACCCTCACCTCCCCAGGAGACTCTCCAAGACTCACAGGTCAACCTCTTCCACTTTGTGTTGGATCCAGTGTATGTGAGCCCTCCAAGAGTAGAGTCTCTGTTTCACCCAGTCCTGTGGAGCTCTTGCACTCAAGCCTGCTGGTCTTCAAAGCCAAGTCCTCTGGAGGGTTCCACCTCCTGATGCCAGATCCTCAGCCTCAGGAGCCTAAGATGGGGCTTAGAACTTTCACTCTGGCAAGAGCATCTCTGCAATTATTTTGCAGTTTGTGGGACTCCCACTCGTGATGTCACTAATGCATCTCTCTTATTGTCGCTTTAGGCTTCTTCTATGTCTTTGAATGTAAAATATCTTTTTTGGTAGTTTCCAGTCTCCTTTGTCAATGGTTGTTCAGTAGTTTGTTGTGCTTTTGGTGTTTTCGTGAGAGTAGGTGAGCTCAAGTTCGTCTGCTCGGCCATCCTTTCTGGAATCAAGGGGCTGCTTTTAGTTTGGATATCTGCTGTCTCCCTCCTCAAGGTGAGCTGGCTGTTATCCCCTTGATATGGGGGGTGCAGGTGTAGCAGTCTTTGCATACTCCCAGGATAGCAGGGGCAGTGCCTGGTACCAGCCTGCGGATCTTAGTGGTTGCCCAAGCCTGCCTCTGGAGCCTACCATGGCAGCGATAACTGCGCCCACTCCCAGAGCTTCTGTAAGGTGGTGTCCTGCTGCCTGGGAGCACTTACAGGGGAAAGAGCTCTCATGGTGTCCCCCCCCGACCCCCCCACCCCCACCCCACTCCTTGTGTGCCCCTAGTAATGGCACCTTGCCTCTCTGGCAGGTGCTGGCTGCTACTGAGCACACCCTCAGTTACCACAGTCCACCCTCTTCAGGCTGTCTCCGCACAGCCAACCCTGATCTTTTCCTTGGATCTGATCTCTGAAGCCTGAGCTTCAGCCCCCAGCCCTCTCCTGTATCAACAGAGGAGCATATTAGGCTGTGGAACACAGGGCAGTGATGCTGACCTTCTGTGCAGGTTATTCTCCATTTTGCCTTCTACAAACCAGTTGCTGTGCTCTCCTCCTAGGCTTTGAATGTCCCTCTCCATCCAGGCTGATCCCCCACCAGTGAAGGGTCTCCCCAGGGTATGGGACTCTTTCCTTATTCATAGCTCCCTCCCTGGGGTGCAAGCCTGTCCTAATTCCTTTCCTTTCCTTTTTCCTTTGTCCTACCTGGTCATGTGGAGGTTTTCTTGTCCTTTTGGATGTCTGAGGTCTTCTGCTGGCATTCACTAGATGTTCTGTGTAAATCATTCCACTTACTGATATGTTAATGTTATTGTGAGAGTAGGTGAGCTCCCCTACTACTCCTCCACAATCTTGATCCCCTGGCCTGATGCTGTATTTTGAGATAGGACTTTTAAGTCACTCAATCTGTGGTAACCCCAGTAGACTAATAGAATAAACTTACGAAAAGTTGCTAAATATCGTTAGATCTCAGGAAAATGGAAATTAAAACAATGACATACTGCTGCTACTTAGCCAGTCATGTCTGACTCTCTGTGATCCTATGAAGGCCGCCAGGCTCCTCTGCCCATGGAATTTTCCAGGTAAGAACACAAGTGAAGTGCCATTTCTTACTCCAGGGGATCTTCCCGACCAGGGATTGAACCTGCATTTCCTGCACTTATAGACAGATTCTTTACCACTAGTGCCTCCTGGGAAGCCCAATGACATACTACATGTAACAGAATGATTTAAAATGAGAAAGACTGAGAATCTGGCAAGGATATGGTACACTTGGAACTGTCAGATATTAGTGGCAGGAATATAAAATGGCAGAAGCACTTTATAAGAAATTGCCAATTTTTTTTTTTAAACCTAAAAACCTACCATACAACCCAGCAATTCAGTTCCTAGGCATCTACCCAGGAGAAATGAAAGCAAGTATAAACAAAAAGACTTGTATATAAGTGGTCACAGAATTTTACTCATATCTCCAAACTGGAAACAACCTAATTATCCATCAACTAGTGAATGGATACATAATTTGTGATACTGAACAATAAAAATGAAGAATCTTAATACAAGAAATATTAGCAATTTTTAAAAACAAAGTAGCTTGGGACTACCCTGGTGGTACAGTGGATAAGAATCTGCCTGCCAATGCAGGGGACACAGGTTTGATCCCTAGTCCAGGAGGATTCCACTTGCAGAGAAGTAACTATGCCCATGAGCTCTAGGGCCCATGCCCTGCACTAAGAGAAGCCACCGCAACGAGAAGCCCACGCCCTGCAGCAGACAGCAGCCCCTGCTTGCCACAACTAGAGCCAGCTCGTGCACAGCAACAAAGACAGAACACAGCCAAAAATAAAAATATATTTTTTAAAAAAGTAGCCTGATGCTAAGGAATATACATTTAGTGATTCTATCTGAAATTCTAGAAAAGGCAAATCTTATCTATAGGAACAGAAAGCAGACTGATGGCTTCCTTGGAGCTGGGGTTAGGTTGGGGGTAGGAAGCAGGGGTTAAATGCAAAGGAGCACAAGGGAGCTTTCTGGAGTGAAGAAAGAGTTCTTTCTATCTTGTCACACCTCAGCAAACTTAAAATAGGTGTATTTTATTGTATGTAAAATATAGCTCAATGAAATTGATTTTACAACATCAGACAGGCTCTCTGCAGCATTTAAACTACAGAAGAAGGACTGGAATGTCTTTAGTTAGCAAAAGGATACCAGAACAGGCACTCAGACAGAGTACCAAGAGGGAATAGCCAGCCACTAAGTGGCTTCAGATTTTCTGGCGCTCCAGTTCTATACCACACAGAGTACAACAATAAATCTTTTTTTTTTAAGATGGTGCCTTGAGAGAACCTTTGTTTCTTCCAACTAAAGGAAACTAACAAACCTGAATTTCTATTTTCATTCCTTCAATAGTACCTGGCACATAATAAAAGTGTTGAAGGCATGAATGAGAACTGATGACAGTCATCAATCATATGCTTGTTGGCTTGAATTAATTTTTTACATTAAAAAGCGGTTTCTTGCATTAAAAAAAACTTTAAAAATAAATTTACTTTTAATTCTCAGTGAAGGCAAATACCCTTTTACAAAATATGTGGTAACACACAATAAACAAAAATCTAAAAAATAAATTAGTATGGCAACACAAATATCAGAGTACCAGATGAGATAAGCCCTTTATTTGAAAAAAGATTTACAATAAAAGAAACCAGTCACAATAAAAGAAACCAGCTTTGCTAATGGATACATAAATTCTTTTTGTCTGATTTTTTGATAGAACACAGTGAGAATGACTTAGAGAAAATAATGCCACAGATATAGCTAAAATGTGAATGAGGCTGGAGGCAGCAGAGGACCACACACCATGAAATGTAAACAGAGGAGAAAAAAGCTAGATGCCAGACAGGAAGAGAAGAACCAGAAGAGCAGTCTTTACAAATAGAGGTAAATGTAACCAAGACTGAAATAAGAAATCTGAGAGTTCTTAAAGAAAAAAAACAAGAGTATCCTAATTATTCCTTAGCATGCATACGAACTCTACAGAATAAGTAAATTTAATTTTTATTTCTCAAGGTTCATTTTTAAACTCTTCTCAACCTTATGGGATCTTGCTTTTAGGAATTAGTGATTTATGTCAGGGCAAGCCACTTCCCTCCAAAAAAAAGAAATTTTTTCCTCAAATAATTGGATTAGATCTACCACCACTAATTAAAACAGGGAATGTATCATCTCTACATTCTTAGACAAACAACAACTATGTTTGACTGGCGTGGTAAAATGAGCTTAATGGAGTCAGAAGATAAGAGAAGCTTTTAGAGGAGAGAATATACTTATACAATACACACAAAATTGTTTTATAATTACATACTTCAAAAAAGTATCACTCAAGGCCTAGTAGTGGTCACACAGGCTTATTTTGATTTTGGCATTTATTCACAAAGAACTCTTTCTTATTGTATTATGGGATGTAGCAAACTTTAAGAAATAATTTTTTTTTTTACACATGTAAGAATTAAAGATTTTAAAATTTAAAAAAATAAATAAATAAATAAAAATTTAAAAAAATAATTAGTAAAGAACAAATATATTTATGGTTATAACACACACATCTCTAGCCAATTCCTTCTCACAATATTTGGATGAAGAAAGCTATGCAATCTTCGATTTACTGGGGAAGTATTTACTAGGTACTCTTATTAATACCAGTAGGCATTACATTCAACAATAGCTAGGAACCAAAAAATAGAAATAATTTAAAAGTTTTGGCTTACAATTTCAATATCTCACTGCATTCATGAAGCTGGACCTTAATAATAAAAGCAGCACCATTCCAAATATGCAAAAACTCACAACAGGAAACAAAGTGACAAGATCAATATTTTTTAAATTTCTAACTTGTGATCCAAATCAAGAATGCATTAAAATTCAAAGGAAGATGATACATTTATTCATTCTATAACTTATCATCTCCAAAATGCTATGCATATGTTTGTGGGGGCCTCTCTCCATTCGACCCACCCTGCCCTTCCACACCTGTGTGCACAAGTCTGTTCTCTCTGTATTAGGCAGCCAGTGGGAATTTGCTGTGTGACACGGGGAGCTCAACCCAGAGGGGTGGGGTTGGGGAGGAAACGGTAGGGAGGTTCACGAGGGAGGTGACATACGTATACCTGTGGCTGATTCATGTTGATGTATGGCAAAAAAAAGCATTATGTCAGAGCTTACAATAGAAAAAAAGTAATACAAAAATAGCTCCTTAGTTACAAAACAGAGACTCACAGACAAAGAAGGAACTTATGGTCCCCGGAGGGGAAGAATGTGGGGAAGGGATGTTAGGAAGTTTGGGATGGACATGTACACACTGCTATATTTTAAAGGGACAGCCAACAAGGACCTACTATATAGGGAACAGGGAACTCCGCTCAATGTTATGTGGCAGACTGGATGCGAGGGGAGTCTGGGGGAGAATGGATACGTAAATATATATGGTTGAGTCCCTTTGCTGTTCACCAAAAGCTACCACAACATTGTTAATCAGCTACACCCCAATAAAAAATAGAAAGTTAAAAAGAGGGGGAACCAGCTAAAAAATAACTCCTATCCTGAAAAGTCTTAAAATTACATGAGAAGTTAAGACATATGCATAATAAAAGCAGCCACAAAATATATACATAACACATGGCAGTATATGATAAAGTGATGTCAATTAAACAAGGATTCAGAGAAGAAAAGAATTTCCAGTATGTGATCAGAGAATACTTCATGTAGGAAATACTTTGAGTTGGATAACAAAAGGAGGTTGAGTGAAAATCGCTCAGTCATTTCCAACTGTTTGTGACCCCATGGACCAGGTGCCTCTGTCCACGGAATTCTCCAGGCAAGAATACTGGAGTGGGTTGCCACTTCCTTCTACAGGGGAACTTCCCAACCCAGGGACTGAACACGGGTCTCCTGCACTGCAGGCAGATTCTTTATCATCTGAGCCACCAAAGGTAGGGGGGAAAATGTGATGAGATCCCACATTAAGGAAATAATTATTTAAAAAGGTGAGAAATAGAACAGAAATGTTCTCAAAAGTTCTTGTGAACACATATTCCTAGGGCCTGGGAGCACAATCCAAAGCCCAATATTTCTTTGAATTCTATTGTGTATTTTAAAAATACCATAAAATTTATGTTCTATACTATTAAATATCTGTGCTTGCTTTAGCATAAAAATAACATTTTTCTTCTCAATATTTTCCAGCAAAACTAATACACCAAGAAGATGGGCCATGCTTATCCTGAATGTGCACCCCAAAGATGCCAGTCACAGGCAGATAGCGTGGAAGGAAGAACAGCACAGGTGAAGGAGACATGGTTCAGAGAGCAGAAGGTATTTAACCAGCCGGGCCACAACAGTTCAAACGTTATTCAGAGGAGAGTAGGGAATGACAAAAGATGTATTTGTGAACTGAGGAATGACATTTGGCTTTTTGGCAAGATTTCTCTGCAAAGGATACAAAGGATGAAGTCAAATCTTGGGTGGCTTTTAAGCATCAAGATACTGATTTATCTGCTGGATAACTGAACAAAGAGGCACAAACCCCTGCCCTTATGGGGCTTACATTCCAGTATGGGAAATAAACAATGAAGTGAAGTCTCAGTCATATCTGAAGCTGAGACACCATGGACTGTAGCCCACAGGCTCCTCTGTCCATGGAATCTTCAGGCAAGAATACTGGAGTGGGTAGCCGTTCCCTTCTCCAGGGGATCTTCCTGACTCAGGGATCCAACCCAAGTCTCTTGCATTGCAGGCAGATTCATTACCATCTGAGCTACTAGGGAAGCAAATGAACAATAAATAAACTGAAAAATATAATGAGTCTAGACAAGAAGAAAGCACAAACAGGAGAGAGGTGATCGTAAAGGAAAGGCATGGACAATTAGAAACAAGAGAATTCCAATTACGTCTTGGTGACAGAAATTACACTAAGATCAGAAATCAAGGAGTCAGGATGATGGTTCTGTCAGAGAAGAATGGATAAAAATGGGTTGTTTTAGATTTGCAGGCCCAGAGGTGCCTACCTACTGAAGAAACGAAAATCCAAGGCTCTTGGAGGTCAGGTCTGGAGATAACAGACTTCATGACTACCTGCAACCACATCCAAATGGAAGCCACATGATGGAAAAGGGAGAGAGAGCAGAGAGCAAAGGACAAAAGATCTGATAGATGTCCCTTGGGGGGAGAGGGCTGGGGTGGGGTGGAAAGGGGGCAGAAACTAGGTCAGAAAAGAAAAAATCTAAGAGAAAGTGAGAAACACATAGGTAATGACTAGGAGTAACAGGATGAAGACTATAAGCGAGATACAGTACGTGTGTGCCCTTTTTTCTCCTTACCTGTTCATTCTTTTTCTGAACCCATTCCTTGTGCTTTTCTTCAGCAATTATCTTTCTCTTTTCACGGTCTTCCACTTCTTTCTTTTTTTCTAGCTGTTGATTTAATTCCTATAGATTTTATTCAAACAAAAGGCAACATTTAATAGAAGTATTCAACCTTGCATATTAAAAATAAAAGTCTGAGATTAACCAAATTTTAAACAAGAATATAGTTTCCTTTATAGAAATACGCCATTAGTGACAATAACTTACTTAAGTAACTAGTTTATGATGAAAGCACTGGTAAAAAGTATAAGTCATTTTTTAGAAATGCAAATAATTGCTTGGCAGCAAAACACTAGTTTCTTAGACTAAACTTCAGCTAAATTACCCTCATTGAAATCAACTTTCCCACACATAAATTTTGGCATCACTTTATGCTACTGGCAGAAGCTCAAGAGAATTGCAACTTTTTTACAGTTATAAAAAGCTTCTAGATTCTTGATGAAGATAAAGGATAGGAATTAAATAATCCCTAAATTAAACTTTTAATTCAGAGTTATGCCAAAGAAGAAATGTAAAGAAGCCATTCAATTTTTTAAAGGGAGTGAAAAAAAAGGATCCAGATTTTCGTTCATTGATTTTATAGCTGTTGGAGTGTAAAACAAAACCACATTCATATCCTAGATTATTTAACTGCCTTGCTGTCACTCGAATCTACACGTTTAGGCATTTCCTCAGGAGAAAGAATGTGGGAAGCATGGCCAAATAAAACTACAAGCTGAATGCCACCACTCCGTCACTCAGCAGTTAAATTACTGCATTAGTTGAGAATGCTGTTCAAACTAGACTCCTAGGACTCTACTACCATAATTACCAGTTATTTTCCTTCTCTCTCCATAGATACCGGCAATTGGATACTTTTACATGTCTTTCACTGGACCTCGCTCCCCATCCCCATGCCTCCCTTTCCCAAGGACCTACCTACCTCAGCAATGGGTGGCAGTGGGAAGGACAATTTTTCAACTCTCAAGATAATTCCAGTGTGTTAAATGAAATGAAGATAAAACCTGACACCAAGAATATATCTCACGCATTTTAGAACAACTGGTCTCAGGATACCTGTCTTCCATGATCTCTCATCCCCAAATCCTTCAGCATAGGTAACAACTGTCCTCACTCATTCAGTCTTCCAACTTTTCAACTCTGTACTCCCCTACCCCCCAAGTAAAATATCCACCTTGGTTTTTAAAGGATTCTTCATTACCTCTGTGGCTGCTATCCCTTGATTATTCACTTATTTATTTTTTTAATGGAGCACCTACTCTAAAGATAGCAGGGATGAAATTCCAGAAGTCTCTGACCTAATCTGATTCTGTATACACCAAAGAATTAAGTGCTGTGTTGTGAGGTACTGTGTAGAATAAGAGCTCAGAAAAGGAAAAGGAAGATGAGAGGAGAGAGTATGGTCCAAAGTAGTAAAAGAAAAAAAAAAAAAAGCACCATGAGAGGAACAATGAGGAAATGGCTTGACTACAAGGGGGAGGAGTGAAGACTAGAAAATCAGAGTGTGGTATTAATCCTAACTAGACAGGAAAAGGTCTTCTGAGACAGGCAGAGTAAAGAAAACACTGGGGAGTAGGAATACTTTGCAAACGGAATGATTCAGAACTCTCAATGATAAAGGCTGAAAACTGCATTTGAAGGGATCAGAACTATTCTGAGGGAGACAGACTAGGAGGTTGCCACAGTATATGAGTCAGAAGGAGATATATATGAGTCTGGACTTGGGTCAGGAAATAAGGGAGGGATATACTTCTATGTGTATGACAAGCCAGATATAGATGTGACAACCACATTTTAAAAAAAAGTCTTAAATTTTATCATCAAGAAAAGTAGTGATTTAAATATATGACTAAAAACAGGGTTGATTACTTTTATGAACCTTTTCAGATTCTTCATATAATTAAGCTCAAAAGTAAGGGAAAAAAATCAGACTTTGTATTCTGATTTTATGGTTCACAAATTCTAATGTTGATGTAAGAATTAAGATGAAGGAAGGGTCAAAAGTATCTAGAAAATGCTGCCATTGACCCAAACAGTGCTCTAATCTCAGAGTGTCTGTACAAGCAATTTGCCACCTCAGAATACACATCACATTCTGAGAAACAACCCTCCTTCCAAGGCTGGCCCCTCTCAGAATTTCCCACCCTAAAGGCCTCCATCTGTTTACCACCAAAGCAAGTTTCTACCAGACACTGCTGGAGCCTTCTCTCATAAGGCCCTATGTCGTCTTCTGGTACACCACTGAATTTCAACAGAATTATACATCTTCCCACAGAGTAAACACTTGATTACAGGAAACCAAAATCCAAAGAGGATCCTAAACATGGACTTTTTATTTTAATAACTTTTGCCGACTAAGGTAACAATCAGAAAAACTGAGTTTCTGAGTCTCACCAACTCTATATCCTGCTCTTTTCCTTCATTAAGCACTGATGAATATAAAGGGCAAAAGCAAGATGACGGGAAAAAAACAAACAAACCTGGATTATTCACAAATTAGATAACTTTTATAGTTTAGAATAGACTGTACCAAAATGTTAAAGCAAATGTTAAAAACAAAAATTATCCAAAGGCCATAAAGAATTTCGGTCAGTCTGCTAAATATTTTTTTTTAATAATAAAAATTTAAATAAAATTTATATACCCTACAAAAATATACTAGTTTTTCACAATACTAATGTGAAATATTTACTATTTTTATCACTTCAACAGCTACAAATATAAAAACTATAAACATAATTTTGATGCGTTAATCTTACAGGGACATGAAAAACAAAAAAAAATGCTGCTAAAATCAAATTTATGAAAGGTGATGAACTTTTTAATGATTTAACTACCTTTAAATTTTAAGATTTCAAGGAAGAATATATGAAAGCCAGTGTACACTTAAAATACTGAGTCTGACCTATTTATTTCTAAAATGTACCTTGGTACTGTGGAAAAAATATTTATTAAGTTGGAAGTCAAAAGAACCAGGATCCAGTCCCAGCTTTGTCACTAACTGAAGCACTGGCAAAGCTGCTCTCTGGCCTTCATCTTTTATTAGGGATCTGAGATGAACTGTTCCTTGTGGTTAAAAATCTGAGATTTTAATGATATGATTTATAAATAAATCAGAGAATACAGTAAATAAGAACAGAAAAGTAAGGAAAGCATGACTTAGAAAATTAAAACAAAAGGAAAGGCATGAAAAAAAAAAGTGAATACCACAATAGATCAAAATAAGTTTATACCAAAGTAAGTAATTTATCTGTATGTTATGATGTCTCTGGGACGACTGATACAGTTAAGATTCATGCTAACATACTTTAACTGCTTCAGAATTACAACTAACTTTTACAAAGTGATTTCTATATATTAGGCCACATCCTGCAGTTCACTTAGTTCCCAAAACACTATGAGGTAAATGTCACTCTCCCCTTTACTGATAATCCAGCAGAGAGAGGCTAAAGATCCAAGATCTTAGTTTTGAATCCAGGATGTACGACTCAAGAATTTATGCTTTTAACCACTCTAATATTGTCTAACATCTGGTTTATAGATGAAGAGATTGGGGCTCAGAGAAGTAATTTTTCCAAGATCACAGATTTAGAACAGCAAGACTAGAATTTCAGCCTAGTTCCATGTTACTCCAAAGCTCAGAGTTTCTTATAATTTCTGTAATTTAATTACATTCATTTATGGTATGCTGACTCTAAAAATCGCTTGAAGTGACCCTCCTTTTCTTAGGATAACAAGTGACTTCTAGTGAGGCTGGAGATAAAGCTAAATAACATAAACTGGGCTCCACAATACCACTGATTCACTAGATCAGTGTTTTACAAAACTGTGATTCTACAATTAATGCATGGGTTATGACTAGCTTTAAAAAAAATTAGAATATTTCCAAGTTCTCCACAAAGTTAAGATATTTCAGATATATACATAAGTGTGTATATATGTATGCATTTGTGTGAAATGAAGAAAAGCAGATTTCTCAGTGTGAACAATTATTAAGAAAGGTATGAAATTAAATAATTCCAGTAGTCATGTATAGATGTGAGAGTTGGACCATAAAGAAGGCTGAGTGCCGAAGAACTGATGCTTTTGAACTGTGGTGCTGGAGAAGGCTTTTGAGAGTCCCTCGGACAGCAAGGAGATCAAACTAGTCAATTCCAAAGGAAATCAAGTCCTAAATATTCACTGGAAGGACTGATGCTGAAGCTGAAACTCCAATACTTTGGCCACCTGATGCGAAGAGCCAATTCATTGGAAAAAATCGTGATGCTGGGAGAAACTGAGGGCAAGAGAGAAGGCAGCAACAGAGGATGAGATGGTTGGATGGCACCACTGACTCAATGGACATGAGTTTGAGCAAACTCAGGGAGAGTGAGGACAGAAGAAGCCCGGCGTGCTGCAGTTCATGGGGACACAAAGAGTCGGACTTAGCAACTGAACAACAACAAACTAAACAATGGAATCAGTAATGTTAAAACTTAAGATTGAAGGAAGAAAATTAAGCGTCTGGGGCCTTAACAACAAATGAATTCTGAAAATAAATGAAAAAGCATTAAGAAGGCTATGACTGAAGAGAGTGGGCAAGATGATGGAGTAGAAAGGCCCTGGGCTCACCTTTTCTCATGAGTATACCCAAAACCACAACTCTTTACAGAACAACTGCAGATGAAAAAGGCTGGAACCTAAAGACACAAAGAAGGAACCATAATCAGACAGGTAGGAGGGACAGACTCATATTGCCCCTGAGGATGGGCAACCCACAAAGTAGAGAATAAGTATACTGCAGAGGCTCTCTCACAGGAATGAGAGATCTGAGCCCCATGTAAGCCTTGCAGTCCAGCACTAGGAAGACAAGTGCCGAGAGCATTTGGCTTTCAAGGTCAGTGGGCTTACTTGCAGAAGCCCCACAGAACTGGGGGAAAAGAGATTTCATTTTTAAAGGGCACATACAAAATATCATGTACAATGGAACCCAGGGCAAAAGCAGTAATCTGAAATTAGCTTGGGCCAGACCTACCTACCGGTCTTGGAGAGTCCTCTAGGCAGGCATGAGGTAGCTGTGACTCACCCTAGGGACATGGACACTGGTGACAGGCATAGCTGGGGCATTCAGCTGCATGAGCTGATGGTGGCTGCCATCTTGGCGCTCACTATCGCCAAGACCTGGACCCACCCAACAGTTTGTAGGATGCCTTAGGCCAAACAACTAACTGAACAGAGACACAGCCTCAACCACAAACAGGCTGCTTAAAGACTTCCTGAGCTCACAGTCACCACTAGACAAGGCCCTAAACACAGATTTCCTCACCAGGGTGCCAAGAGCTGGGTCTGGGCCCTTTGCACTGGGAAGCTCACACAAGCCTCTCGACCACCAGGAGGGCAGACACCAGAAGCAAAAAACTATAATACCACAGCTTGCACACTGAGTCCCAGCAACAGCAGGTCAGACCCTACCCTGGGACCAGCTGGGCACTGGCCCTGCCCACCAGCAGGCCAACAACCTTTGGGACACCCACGCCCCATATCCAGCCTCCAACACCAATCATCTAAAATGAGCTCTGGGATCCCTGGGCCCTGGACCGGGCTCTAGGACACAGCTCTGCCTGCTAGTGGTCCTGCACTAACCCTAGGATCTGGCCTCTCCTGCCAATAGGTGGACAAGAGCCCCAGAGTCTGCAGGATACTATCTCTAGCCAACAGTGAGCCAGTACCACCCCCAGCACTCCCTAGGGTTCTGCAACAGCTGCCTCATGACCAGCTGACACTAACGAGTAGCCAGCAGCATTCACACAAGGCAGTGCCTGGCCACCAACTAGACTGGCAGCCAACCAGGCCTACCAGACCACTCACAGTCAGCCTGCCACAACAGAAGGGCCTATGCAGGTATATGGCTTAGGTAACGAGAGGGCACTGCTGGAACATGAAAGACATCCCCTACAGAAGGCTACTACTCCAAAGTCCAGAAAGGTAACAAAGCTGCCACATACACAAAAACACAAATACCAACATAGACAAAATGAGACACCACAGGAATATGTTCCAGATGAAGGAAAAAGATAAAACCCCAAAAGAAAAACTAAGTGAAGAGGAGACCGGCGATCTACCTGAGAAAAAGTTCACAGTAGGATCGTAAAGATGAGGGAAAGAATTGGGAAGAAAATGGATGCACAGAGGGAGAGAGAAGTCAGAATTTTTTTAACAAAGAGAAAATATAAAGAACAGCTGAACAGAGATGAAGAATACAATAATTGAAATAAAAAATACACTAGAAGGAATCAACAGTACTCTAAATGGTATGGAAAAATGAATTGGTGAGCTGGAAGACTGAGTAGTGAAAATCACTGCGACTAAACAGACATCTGGGACATCAAGCGTACAATTACTCATATTATTGGGGTCACTGAAGGATAAGATAGAAAGGGCCAGAGAAAATATTTGAAGATGTAATAGCTGAAAACTTCCCTAACCTCAGAAAGAAAAATGTCACGCAAGCCCAGGAAGTGCAGAGTGGTCCCATACAGGATAAACATAGAGGAACACACCAAAACACATTGTAACCAAAACACCAAATATTAAAGACAGAATATTAAAAGTAGCAAATAACATACAAAGGAACTCCTATAAGGCTATCAGCTGTGTTTTCAGCAGAAATTTTGCAGGCCAGAAGGGAGTGTCATGATATATTTAAAGTAATGAAAGGGGAAAACCTACAACCAAGAATGCTATACCCAGCAAAGCTCTCATTCAGATTAGATGGCAAAATCAAAAGCTTTTCAGTCCAGCTAAAGTTAAGAGAATTCAGCACTACCAAACCAGCATTACAACAAATGTTAAAGAAACTTCTCCAGGCAAAAAAGAAAAGGCCACTACTAGAATCAAGAAAATTACAAAATGAAAAGCCTCATTGGTAAAGACAAACATACAGTAAAGATAAGAATCCATTCACAAAGTTAGTAGTGAGGTTACAAGACAGGAGTAATAAAGTCATCTGTATGCACAATAAGCAGTTAAGGGATACAAAAAACAATTAGATGTAAAATATTACATCAACAGCCATAATCATGAGGGAAGAGTATAAATGCAGGTTTTTTTTTTAATGCATTTGAAATTAAGAATTCAGTAACTTAAAAAAGACTGCTATATAAAAACTTCATGGTAACTGCAAACCAAAAATGCATAATAGATATACACCCAAGAAATAAGATGGAATTCAAACAAAACACTAAAAACAGTCATCAAATCACAAGAAAAGGGGGAAAAAGACCTACAAAAACAATTAACAAAATGGCAATAAAAACATATATATCAATAGTTACCTTAAATGTAAGTGGATAAAATGCTTCAACCAAAAGACACACAGTAGCTCAATGGATACAAAAACAAGAAACATATGTATGATGCCTACAAAATACTCACTTCAGAATCAGAGACGCACACAGACTGAAAGTGAGGGAATGGAAAAACATATTCCATGTAAATGGACATCAAAAGAGAGCCAGAGTAGCAATACTCAAACCAGACAAAACAGGCTTTAAAATTAAAGACTCAAAGAAGGATACTACATTATAATCAAGGGATCAATCCCAGAAGTAAGATATAACAATGGAAAATACATATGCACCCAAAATAGGTGCACCTTAACATATAAGGCAACTGTTAATAGCTACAAAAAGAGAAGTCAACAGTAACACAATAATAGTGGGGACTTTGAAACTCCACCTCTATCACTGGACAGATCATCCAGACAGAAAATCAATAAGGATACACAGACCATTAAAGATATATTAGACCAGACAGCCTTAATTGATATTTATAAAACGTTCCTATGAGAGCATCAGGCTACACATTCTTCTCAAGAGCACATGGCATATTCTCCAGGGTAGCTTACATGCTAGTCCAAAAAGCAAACCTCAGTAAGTTTAAGAAAACTGAAATCATATCAAGCATTTTTTCTAGCCACAACACTAAGAGATTAGAAATCAACTATAAGAAAGAAACTGTAAAAAAACACAAATATGTGAAGCCTAACAACATGTTACTAAACAACTAATGAATCACTGAATAAATAAAAGAGGAATTTAGGGGGGGAAAAAAAAAACCTAGAGACAAAAACAAACACATGATGATCCAAAACCTCTGACGCTTTGTGCTGTAACAAAAGCAGTTGTAAGAAGAAAGTTCATAGCAATACAACTGTACCTTAGGAAACAAGAAAAATCTCAGACAACCTAACCTTACACCTAAAGCAACTGGAGAAAGAACAACAAACAAAACACAAAGGAAAGAAATTAAATAGATCAGAATAGAAATAAATGAAATAAACATGAAGAAATCAATTTAAAAAAAGATCAATGAAACTAAAAGTTGGTTCTTTGAAAAGATAAAATTGATTTAGCCAGACTCATCAAGAAAAATGAGAGGGATTTCCCCGGTGGTCCAGCAGCAAAGACTCCGCACTCCCAAAACAGGCAGACTTGCTGGGGGAACTAGATTCCACACGCTGAGTTTGTATGCCACAACTAAAGAGTTTGCAGACCACAACTAAAGATCCTGTATACTGAAATAAAGACCTGGCATGCTGAACTGAACTGATGCTGAAATAGATAAACATTTTTTAAGAAGAAAAAAGGAAAAAAAGAGGGCTGAAGTCAATAAAATTAGAAAAGAAAAAGAACTCACAACTGACAATACAGAAATACAAAGGATCACAAGAGGCTACTATAAGCAACTGTATGTCAATAAAATGGACAACCTAGAAGAAACGGACAAATTCTTAGATACAATCTTGCAAGACTAAACCAGAAGAAATAAAAAACATGAACAGATCAATCACAAGTACTGAAATTGAAACCATGATTTAAAAACTCCCAACAAACAAAAGTCTAGACAAGATGAATTCACAGGTGAATTCTTTAGTATTAAACATCTGTGGTTGTTTAGTCACTAAGTCATGTCCACCTCTTTTGTGACCACATGGACTGTAGTCCACCAGGCTCCTCTATCCATGGGATTTCTCAGGCAAGAAAATACTGGAGTGGGTTGCCATTTCCTTCTCCAGAGGATCTTCCCAACACAGGGGTCAAATCCAAGTCTCCTGCATTGGCAGGCAGATTCTTTACCACTGAGCAAACATGTGAAAAAAGAGTTAAACTGATCCTTCTCAAACTATTCCAAAAAAACTGAAGAAGAAGAAACTCTCCCAAACTCATTCTATGAGGCCACTGAATAACAAACCTAGACAAAGATATCACCAAAAAATAAATTACAGGCCAATATCATTGATGAACATAGGTGCAAAATCCTCATCAAAATATAAGCAAACCAAATCCAGCAATACATTGAAAGGATCATGCACCATGATCAAGTGAGATTATCCCAGAGATGCAAGAATTTTTCAATAACTGCAAATAGAGTGATACACTACATTAACAAATTGAAAACTAACAACCATATTATCATCTTAATGCTGCTGCTGCTAAGTCACTTCAGTCGTGTCCGACTCTGTGCAACCCCATAGATGGCAGCCACCAGGTTCTCCCGTCCCTGGGATTCTCCAGGCAAGAACCCTGGAGTGGGTTGCCATTTCCTTCTCCAATGCATGAAAGTAAAAAGTGAAAGTGAAGTCACTCAGTCCTGTCCGACTCTGTGCGACCCCACAGACGGCAGCCCACCAGGCTCCTCTGTCCGTGGGATTTTCCAGGCAAGAGTACTGGAGTAGGTGCTTCTTAATAGATGCAGAAAAATAATTTGATAAAATTCAACATTCATTTATGATAAAAAAAAAAAACTCTAGAAAATGTGCTTAGAGGGAACCTACCTCAACATACTAAAGGTCATATATGATAAATCCACAACTAACATCATACCCAACAGTGAAAAGCTGAAAGCATTTCCTCCAAGATTAGGAAGAAGATAAGAATGACCACTCTCATCACTGTTATTCAACAAAGTTTTGGAAGTCCTAGCCATAGTAATCAGAGAAGAAAAAGAAATGAATCCCAACTGGAAAAGAAGTAGTAAAGCTGTCACTGCAGACGACACAAGACTACACAGAGAAAACTCTAAAGGTGCTACCTGAAAACTACTTAGAGCTCAGCAAGAAATTCAGCAAAGTTGCAGGATACAAAATTAATACACAGAAATCACTTGAATTTCTATGCACTAACGATGAACTATCAGAAAGAAAAATTCAGGAAGCAGTCCCATTTACTGTACCATCAAAAAGAAATAAAATACCTAGGAGTAAATTTTCCTAAGGAGCCAAAAGACCTTTGCTCTGAAAACTGCAAGAACCTGGTGAAAGAAACTGAAGATGACACAGAGGGGGGAAGATACAGCAAAAGTATGTTGTTGGATTGGAAGAATCCAAGAATCCAAATGTTGCTGGATTGGAAGAATTGACCAAATGTTATACTATCCAAAGCAATCCACAGATTCAATTCAATCCCTATCAAATCATCAATGATGCTGTTTACAGAATCACATCAAATAACTTTAAAATTTGCATGGAAATACAAAAGACCCCAAAGAGTCAATGAAATCTTGATAAAGAAAAATGCAGCTAGAGCAATCAGGCTCCTTCACTTCAGACTATACCACAAAGTCACAGTAATAAAAGCAGTATATTATTGGAACAAAAACAGAACTACAGATCAATGGAACAGGACAGAAATCCAAGAAATAAACCTACTCACCTATGGTCAATTAATCTATGACAAAGAAAGTCTTCAATATATAATGGAGAAAAAGTCTATTCAGTAAGTGGTGGCAGGAAAAGTTGACAGCTATATGTAAAAGAATGAAATTACAACAGTCTCTAACACCATATACAAAAATAAACTCAAAATGGATTAAAGACCTAAATATAAGACTGGATACTATAAAACTCTTAGAGGAAAAGAAAGGCAGAACACTCACTGACATAAACTGCAGCAAGATTTTTTTCAATCCACCTCCTAAAATAATGAAAATAAAAAGAAAGAAAAAGCATGTAATTAAACTTAAAAGCTTTTGCACAGCAAAGGTAATCATGAACAACAAAAAAACCACACAGAATGAGAGAAAATATTTGCAAGCAAATTGACCAACAAGGGATTAATTGCCAAAATATATAAACAGCTCATCTAGCTCAATAACAAAAACTAAATAAATAAACCAATCAAAAAAATGAGTGGAAGATCTCAATAGACATTTCTCCAAAAAAGACATACAGAAGGTCAAAAAAGAACACAAAAAGATATTCAGCATTACTAATTATTAGAGAAATGCAAAATCAGAGCTACAATGAGGTATCACCTAATACCAGTCGGAATGGCCATCATCAACAGGCTGACGCATTATCAATAAATGCTGGAGAGGGTGTGGAGAAAAGGAAACCCTCCTACCCTGTTGGTGGAAATGTAAATTGTATGGAGGTTTCTTTAAAAATCACAAGCAGTATGGAGGTTTCTTAAAAAATAAAAATATAAGCATGTGACCTACCAATCCCATTGTCAGGCATATAATCAGGGAAAACCATAATTTACAAAGATACTTGCACCCCAGTGTTCACTGCAGCACTATTTACAATAGGCAAGACACGGAAGCAACCTAAATGCCCACTGACAAATGCTGCTGCTGCTGCTAAGTCGCTTCAGTTGTGTCTCACTCTGTGCAACCCCATAGATAGCATCCCACCAGGATCCCCCATCCCTGGGATTCTCCAGGCAAGAACACTGGAATGGGTTGTCATTTCCTTCTCCAATGCATGAAAGTGAAATGTGAAAGTGAAGTCACTCAGTCATGTCCGACTCTTAGCGACCCCATGGACTGCAGCCTCCCAGGCTCCTCCGTCCATGGGATTTTCCAGGCAAGAGTACTGGAGCAGGGTGCCACTGCCTTCTCCACCACTGATAAATGAATGGATAAAAAAAGAAGTAGTACATATACACAATGGGATATTACTCAGCTACATAAAAGAATGAAATAATGCCATTTGAAGCAACATGGATGAACCTAGAGATTATAATTCCCAGTGAAGCAAGTTAGACTGAGAAAGACAAATATATGATATCACTTATATGTGGAATCTAATAAAAAAGATGATACAAGTGAACTTATTTACAAAACAGAAACAGATTCACAATCTTTTGAAAACAAACTTATGGTTACCAAAAGGGAAAGAATAGGGGGAGGGATAAATTAGGAGACTGGGGTTAACAGTCTCCTAATTTATATATACACTAGAATATTAAAAATACCTATCAACAAGCACCTACTGTATAGCACAGGGAAATTTACCCAAAACTGTGTAATAATTTATATGGGAAAGAATCAGAAAGAGAATGTATATATAGTATAACTAAACTACTTTGCTGTACACTTGAAATTTACACAACATTGTAAATCAACTATACCCCATAAAAAATAAAGATTAACTGAAAAATTAAGGATCATACATCATAATCAAGTAATACTTTTCCCAGCTATCCAAGGACTTTTTAACATCCACAAATCAATTTGATACATCCCACTAACAAATTAAATGATAAAAGCTTTATGATCATCTCAGTAGAAGAAGAAAAAGCTTCCAATTAAATAAAACATCCTCTTATAAAACAAAAAAAACTCTCTAGAAACTGGGTATGGAGGGAACATACCTTCAACATAATAAAGGCCATGTATGATAAACCCTTTCATCAAGAGCCTCCTGATGAAAGTGAAAGGGGAGAGTGGAAAAGTTGGCTTAAAACTCAACGTTCAAAAAAACGAAGATGGCGGCATCTGGGCCCATCACTTCATGGCAAATAGATGGGCAAACAATAGAAACAGTGACAGACTTTATTTGGGGGGGCTTCAAAATCACTGCAGATGGTGACTGCACCTATGAAATTAAAAGACGCTTGCTCCCTGGAAGAAAAGCTATGACCAACCTAGACAGCATATTAAAAAGCAGAGACATTACTTTGCCAACAAAGGTCCATCTAGTCAAAGCTACGGTTTTTCCAGTAGTCATGTACAGATGTGAGAGTTGGACCATAAAGAAAGCTGAATGCCAAAGAACTGATGCTTTTGAATCGTGGTGTTGGCGAAGACTCTTGAGAGTCCTTGGACTGCAAGGAGATCCAACCAGTCCATCCTAAAGGAAAATCAGTCCTGAATATTCACTGGAAGGACTGATGCTAAAGCTGAAACTCCAATACTTTGGCCACCTGATGCAAAGAACCAACTCATTGGAAAAGACCCTGATGCTGGGAAAGAATGAAGGCGAGAGAAGGGGATGCCAGAAGATGAGATGGTTGGATGGCATCACCGACTCAATGGACATGAGTTTGAGCAAGCTCTGGGAGTTGGTGATGGACAGGGAAGCCTGGTGTGCTGCAGTCCATGGGGTCACACAGAGTCAGACACAACTGAGCGACGGAACTGAACTGAATGACAAACCCACAGTTAACATCATATAAAATGGTGAAGATCAGGAAGAAAACAAGGATGTCCATTCCCACCACTTTCATTCAACACAGTTTGGAAGTCCTCGACACAGTAATCAGACAAGAAAATGAAAGAGAAAAAAGGGGAAAGGAAAGATTTGAATTGGAAAGGAAGACATAAACTGTCACTGCAAATGACAAGATACCATACAGAGAAAACCCTCAAGATGCTATTATACCAGAAAACTACTAGAGCTCAATGAATTCAGTAAACTTGTGGACACAAAATTATTATACAAAAATCTGTCGCATGTCTATCCACAAACAAGGAATTAACAGAGAAAGTGGAATTAAGGAAACAATCTCACTTTCCATCTCATCAGAAAGAATAAAATACCTAGGAATAAGCCTACCTAACGAGGCAAAAGACCTGTATTCTGAAAAGCATAAGACACTGATGAAAGATACTAAAGTGACACAAATACTGAAAGATATACTGTGTTCTTTGATTGCAAGAATCAATATTGTTAAAATCACCATATTACCTTAGGGAATCTAGAGATTCAATGCAATCCCTATCAAATTACCAATGGCATTTTTCAAAGAACAACAACAAAATTAAATTTACATGAAAACACAAAAGGCCCTGAATAGCCAAAACAACCTTGAGAAAAAAGAACAGAGCTCAAGGAATATGCTCCCTGATTTCTGACTATCCTACAAAGCCACAGAAATCAGAAACAGTACTGCACTGGGACAAAAACAGACTGAGATCAGGAGAAGAGAATAGAGCTGAGGAATAAACCAAGATACCTAGGGTCAATTAATTAATGACAGAAGAGGGAAGACTATACAATGAAGAAGACATTTCTTCAAGAAGTGGTCCTGGGAAAACTGGATACTATCTGTAGATAAATAAAACTAGACCATTCTCTGACACTATATACAAAAATTAACTCAAAATGGATTAAAGACCTAAATGTAAAGCAAGATACTATAAAAACTCTTAAAGGAAAACGTAGGTAGAATACTCTTTGATATAAATTGCAGCAATATATTTTTAGATCCATCTTTTACAGTAGTGGAAATACTAACCAAAATGTAGTAATAAGCAAAAGCAATTGTTTAAACTTAAAACCTTTTGTACATCAAAGGAAATCATAAACAAAATGAAAAGACAACCCACAGAATGAGAGAAAATATTTGCACCTGATACAACCAATGAAGGATTCATTTCAAAAAATATAAAAAGCTCATACAGCTTAATATAAATAAAAAGAAACAGCCAAATCAAAAAATGGGCAGAAAATCTAAACAGACATTCTCCAAAGATATAAAGATGGCCAGCAGGTACATGAAAAGATGTTCAACATCATTAATTATAGAAAAATGAAAATCAAAACTACAATAAGGTATAACCTCACACTGATCAGAATGGCCATCATTAAAAAGTCTACAAATAAACGCTAGAGAAGATGTGGAGAGAAAGGAACCCTTCTACACTGTTGGGGAGAATAGAATTGGTGTTCCCACTATGGAGAACAATATGGAGTTCCTTAACTAAAAATCGAGTTGCCAGCAATTCTGCTCCTGAGTATATATCCAGAAAACATGAAAACTCAAATTTGAAAAGATAACGCAACCCAGATGAGTGGGAAAAGAAGATGTGGTGTGTCTGTGCGTATACACACACCAAAGGGATATCACTCAGCCATAAAAATAAATAAAATAATGCCATTTGTAGCAACATGAATGGACCTAGAGATTATCACACTAACTGAATACAGACAGACTGAGAAAGACAAATATCATATGATACCACTTATATGCAGAATCTTGAAAAATGATACAAATGAATGTATCGGTTTGGTTAAAAGGTTTATTCAGGTTTTCCATAAAATGTTATGGAAAAATCCAAATGAAATTTTTTGGCCAGCACAATATTTACAAAACAGAAATACACAGAAAACAAATCTATAGATACCAAAGGGAAAAGCAGGGGGAGGGAAAGATGTGAAGTTTAATATTAATAGGTACATACTACTATATATAAAATACATAAACAGCAAGGATTTACTATATAACAGAGGCAATTATAGGCAATATCTTATAATAACCTAAAGGCAAAATGGTTGTCTGAGGAAGCCTTACAAATAGCTGAGAAAAGAAGAGAAGCTAAATGCAAAGGAGAAAGGGAAAGATACACACATTTGAATGCAGAGTTCCAAAGAAAAGCAAGGAGAGATAAATAAGAAAGCCTACCTCAGTGATCACTGCAAAGAAATAGGAAAACAACAGAATGGGAAAGACTGGAGAACTCTTCAAGAAAACTAGAGACACCAAGGGAACATTTCATGCAAGGATGGGCACAATGAAGGACAGAAATGGTATGGACCTAACAGAAGCAGAAGATATTAAGAAGAGGTGGCAAGAATACACAGGAGAACTATGCATAAAAGACCTTCATAACCACAACGGTATCACTCACCTAGAGCCAGACATCCTGGAATGCAAAGTCAAGTGGGCCTTAAGAAAGCATCACTATGAACAAAGCTTGTGTAGATGATGGAATTCCAGTTGAGCTATTTCAAATCCTAACAGATGATGTTGTGAAAGTGCTGCACTCAATATGCCAGCAAATTTGGAAAACTCAGCAGTGGCCACAGGACTGGAAAAGGTCAGTTTCCATTTCAATCCCAAAGAAAGGCAGTGCCAAAGAATGCTCAAACTACCGCACAATTGCACTCATCTCACACGCTAGTAAAGTAATGCTTAAAATTCTCCAAGACAGGCTTCAACTGTTTGTGAACAGTGAACTTCCAGATGTTCAAACTGGATTTAGAAAAGGCAGAGGAACCAGAGATCAAATTGCCAACATGTGTTGGATCATTGAAAAAGCAAGAGAGTTGCAGAAAAACATCTATTTCTGCTTTACTGACTACACCAGTCTTTGATTGTGTGGAATACAACAAACTGTGGAAAATTCTGAAAGAGATGGGAATACCAGACCACCTGAGCTGCCTCTTGAGAAACCTGTATGCAGGTCAAAAAGCACAGGTAGAACGTGCACCAACAGACTGGTTCCAAGTCGGGAAAGGAGCACATCAAGGCTGTATATTGTCACCCTGCTTATTTAACTTATATGCAGAAAACACCATGAGAAATGCTGGGCTGGATGAAGCACAAGCTGGAATCAAGACTGCCAGGAGAAATGTCAATAACCTCAGATATGCAGATGACACCACACTTATGGCAGAAAGTGAAGAGGAACTAAAAAGCCTCTTGATGAAAGTGAAAGAGGAGAGTGAAAAAGTTGGCTTAAAGCTCAACATTCAGAAAACAAAGATCATGGCATCTGGTCCCATCACTTCATGGCAAATAGATGTGGAAGCAATGGAAACAGTAACAAAGTTTATTTTCTTGGACTCCAAAATTACTGCAGATGGTGACTGCAGCCATGAAATTAAAAGATGCTTGCTCCCTGGAAGAAAAGCTATGACCAACCTAGACAGCATATTAAAAAGCAGAGACATTATTTTGCCAACAAAGATCCATCTAGTCAAAGCTATGGTTTTTCCAGTAGTCATGTATGGATGTGAGAGTTGGACTGTAAAGAAAGCTGAGAGCTGAAGAATTGATGCTTTTGAACTGTGATGCTGGAGAAGACTCTTGAGAGTCCCTCGGACTGTAGGAGATCAAACCAGTCCATACTAAAGGAAATCATTGATCTATATGTCTGTCTTTGTGCCAGTACCATACTGTCTTGATGACTGTGGCTTTGTAGTAGAGCCTGAAGTCAGGCAAGTTGATTCCTCCAGTTCCATTCTTCTTTCTCAAGATTGCTTTGGCCATTCGAGGTTTTTTGTATTTCCATACAAATCTTGAAATTATTTGTTCTAGTTCTGTGAAAAATGTGGCACATTTCTCCAAAGAAGACATACGGATGGCTAACAAACACATGAAAAGATGCTCAACATCACTCATTATTAGAGAAATGCAAATCAAAACCACAATGAGGTACCACTTCACACCAGTCAGAATGGCTGCGATCCAAAAATCTGCAAGCAATAAATGCTGGAGAGGGTGTGGAGAAAAGGGAACCCTCCTACACTGTTGGTGGGAATGCAAACTAGTACAGCCACTATGGAGAACAGTGTGGAGATTCCTTAAAAAATTGCAAATAGAACTACCTTATGACCCAGCAATCCCACTGCTGGGCATACACACCGAGGAAACCAGAACTGAAAGAGACACATGTACCCCAATGTTCATCGCAGCACTGTTTATAATAGCCAGGACATGGAAACAACCTAGATGTCCATCAGCAGATGAATGGATAAGAAAGCTGTGGTACATATACACAATGGAGTATTACTCAGCCGTTAAAAAGAATTCATTTGAATCAGTTCTGATGAGATGGATGAAACTGGAGCTGATTATACAGAGTGAAGTAAGCCAGAAAGAAAAACACCAATACAGTATACTAACACATATATATGGAATTTAGGAAGATGGCAATGACGACCCTGTATATAAGACAGGGAAAGAGACACAGATGTGTATAACAGACTTTTGGACTCAGAGGGAGAGGGAGAGGGTGGGATGATTTGGGAGAATGACAGTCTAACATGTATACTATCATGTAAGAATTGAATCGCCAGTCTATGTCTGACGCAGGATGCAGCATGCTTGGGGCTGGTGCATGGGGATGACCGAGAGAGATGTTATGGGGAGGGAGATGGGAGGGGGGTTCATGTTTGGGAACACATGTAAGAATTAAAGATTTTAAAATTTAAAAAATAAAAAACTAAAAAAAATAAAAATAAAATTAAATTTAAAAAAATAAAGGAAATCAATCCTGAAGATTCATTGGAAGGGCTGATGTTGAAGCTGAAACTCCAATACTTTGGCTATCTGATGCAAAGAACTAACTCACTGGAAAAGACCCTGATGCTGGGAAAGAATGAAGGTGTGGGGAGAAGAGGATGCCAGAGGATGAGATGGTTGGATGGCATCACTGACTCAATGGACATGAGTTTGAGTAATCTCCAGGAGTTGGTGATAGACAGGGAGGCCTGGTGTGCTGCAGTCCATGGGGTCACACAGAGTTGGACCTGACTGAGCAACTGAACGGAAGTGAAAACAGAAAACAATCTAAAAATGTATATGTACATATGTGTGTGTGTGTGAGTTGGTGATGGACAGGGAAGCCCAGTGAGCTGCAGTACATGGGGTCACACACAGTCGGACACGCCTGAGCAACTGAACTGAAGTGAAAACAGAAAAAAACTTAAAAATGTGTGTGTGTGTCACTCCAGTATTCTTGCCTGAAAAATCCTGTGGACAGAGGAGCCTGGCATGTTACAACTCAGGGGGTCACAGAGAGTCAAATACCACTGAGCAACCGAGCACACAAGCAGGCATATATATATAAACTGAATCAGCTTGCTATATATCTGAAACTAACACAACATTGTAAATGAACTATATTTCAATTTAAAAGATGGAAAAAAGACTGTGACTAGCAATGACATCAATAACAATATCAATAAAATCACTAGCTATCCTTACACTTTGTCTCATTTAATCCTCTAAAACACTGTGACCGGGTAGTATTATTTTATCCTTACTGTTGAGATGAGGAAATGGAAGTGTAAAAGTTTAAATAAGTCTATCTGACATGAAACCATAAGGTTTTTCTCAAGTCCTAGCCCTTCTAAGTAGAAACAAGTACTACAGTGTACTTTTCCAGGAATAAATTTGTTTTTAGAATACAAAGTATACTTCAACAGGGAAAAAGCTGAATGTATTGGTTTCTACAATTATCTAAATCATGTCAAGAACCTGGCTAGAAAGCCATCACAGAAAAAACAACTAGTTTCAAAACTGAAATGGAAAATTTACTCCAAAAAAATCATGGAGGGCAAAGCTTTAATTCCCAGGATTTTTACAGCAATAGGGATACTAATAGATTAGTTGTTGTTTTTATCACTGTGCTTTTATTTTCCAATCCCATGGGCTGTAGCCCACCAGGTTCTTTTGTCCATGGGATTTCCCAGGCAATAATACTGGAGTGGGTATTGCCATTTCCTTCTCTAGGGGATCTTCCCAACCTAGGAATTGAACCCATGTCTCCCGCATTGGCAGGTGGATGAGCCACCAGGGAGACCCTAAGAGATGAGAATAAACTTAAACACACAACAACAGTGAACTGGTTAATTATCTTCTATTATATATATGATACATTTTAAATATATTTTAATAATCAGCCATTTTTAAATGATATAAAATATTTAATGATATAGAAACATATTAATAATGTAATAGGCAAAAAAAAACAGGTTACAAAAGAGTGATCATATTTATTAAAAACAAGATATATCCCTCACCACACACATCTACCTGGTTTCTGTGTTTGGATGGAGAGAATTCAGATAACCTAGATACTGAAGGATTTAAAACTACCCAAATCTATTTGGCTGCTAGATTCTAAACAGCAAGCAGTAAGAGTTGAAAGAATGATGGATTCATGTGAAAATGTATTTTTTTGAGTTTGGAGAGGGAGAATTCAGAGAGAATTAAAAATATAAAAATGCCCAGAAGTGAGGTAGGGAGGTAAAGAGAAACCAGGAAAACCTGAAAGCCCCTCAGACTCCCTTCTCCCAGCATAAACTCACTCTGCGGCACAAGCTCTGAATTGTATAGGCTAGACTTTCTGCCTCTACTTCAGTTTTTATTTCTCTCCTCTCTTAAAAATTTTACCAAATATATGAGGTTGACTGTACCTTAGTTAAACATACATATGGTGACACTCTGTATGAATATACATTTGCACATATGTTTCTAAAAAATTTACAGAGAAGAAAATCTGGAAGGCTACACACCATATTATAACAATAGTTTTCAGGGGGCCAGTTTGGAGATTTTAATTTTCCTAATTATGCTTAGCTGTATTTTCCAAATGTTCTTATAATCTGAAACACATATCATTTCTCTAGTAAGCTATAAATACAGATATAGCAAACTGATACCAAAATATGCTAAAACTTTGTTGTAAGGGATAATAACATCCTGATAATAACATTCTGATTTTGACAGCAGCTCAACTTTGCGAGCTTGTGGATTAAGTAGAAAAAAGACTGTCTAGTTTTACCTCTAGAGCCTTCTGTTGCAGACGGTCACGTTCTACTTTTTCTTTGCCAACAAACCACACTTCCCACGGTGTCAGGCTGCTTTCTGGTAAGTGCACCTGCTTCTGTTCTTCTTGGTTATCTTCGGATCCAACCGTGCTATTACAAAAGAGAGGATACTACAGACCTTGCACTCAAAACTCTTTGACTTAGCAGTCAAAATGATTTAGCTGCACAATAGAAGTAGAATTCCATGATACACTGACAATACTGTGATTTTTATATGTAAATATACACTTAAGAAACTAAGAACAAGAGTCCATTGTTTAAATTAGTTTATCCTTTAGACAGCCTCTGAATTCTCTAATCTAAAACCACACCCCGTCCATTTACCTCAATTACAATAACTTTTTTCATTCTTGCTTGGACAACTAATTACAACACATGATCCTAACCAAATCCTGGTGCAGACTTTTCCCTTTTCTTCCTTTAAGTGGTTCACAAAGGAAAGAATACATATCTACACAGTGAGGATGGTAATGCCAATGTCGTAACAATTATGGTTTTGATGTGAAGGGTGGACAGAGTTCTTTATACCCTCGATTTTTCTGTAAGTTTGAAGCTGTTTTGAAATAAAAAGGTACACAAAGTATATGGTCTTGTGTTCTTTAATGGTTTGGTGGACTCCATTTTGCCAGTTCTCAGACAAAGTGGCCACGATTTTCCCAGAGTTGTCAGTCTGTCTCTTCTGGGTACATGGAAAAGTAACCATTCAGTCAAGCTCAACAGAAAAGGGAAAGGGAAGTACTCGTGAGTGCATATATACATAAAGAACACAGGCCTTGGCCAGGTACAAGACCCCCATAGTAAAAGGTGAACCATTAGTGCCCATGGAAAGAAAGGTTGTTCAGGACAGGAGGCAGCTAGAGAAAGACTAGGTTATTATAGATTCAGCCCCTCTTTGTCTCTTTAACATTCCTGCTTCAGGCAACCAACTGCCTCCCCTAGGCCATGCTCAGTTTTTTCTGCCTTGTAATTTCCATTTACTTGGTGGGGTGGTGGTTTTTTCCCCTATTTTTGCATTCGTTCATCCAATTATGTAATTTGTGTTCTAGTGGGAAAGGAACACTGTTGCTATGTTGTTTACTTTCTATATATCTTTCCTTCTAAGTCTTGCAAAACACTACCTCATCCTCCCATAGCTTCACTGGTCATGAACGTGTGGATGAGGCCCACTCCAGGCATTTCAGGCTAGATATTACTCCTGAGCTCCAAACTTTTATTTTCTACCATCAGATAGATGGCTTCACTTAAATATCAAACTCAATCAATCCAAAACAAATCTAGTCACCTACCACTCACTCATTACCCTCCTCCCATAATCCCACCTCAGAGGAGAGTACCCACACTCACCCAGTTAGCCAAGCCAGAAACAAAAGATCTTTGACTCCTGCTCCCCAACCACATTTGGTGCCACTCACTCCCACACCTACACAGTTCAGTTCAGTTCAGTTGCTCAGTTTTGTCCTACTCTTTACGACCCCATGTACTGCAGTACGCCAGGCTTCCCTGTCTGTCACCAACACCCGGAGCTTGCTCAAACTCATGTCCATCGAGTCAGTGACGCCATCAAACCATCTCATCCTCTGGCGTCCCCTTCTCCTGCCTTCAATCTTTCCCAGCATCAGGGTCTTTTCCAATGAGTCAGTTCTTCCCATCAGGTGGCCAAAGTATTGGAGTTTCAGCTTCAGCATCAGTCCTACCAATGAATATTCAGGACTGATTTCCTTTAGGATGGACTGGCTGGATCTCCTTGCAGTCCAAGGGACTCCTTTAAGAGTCTTTTCCAACACCACAGTTCAAAAGCATCAAATCTTCAGCACTCAGCTTTCTTTATAGTCCAACTCTCACATCCATACATGACTACTGGAAAAACCATAGCATTGACTAGACAGACCTTTGTTGGTACTATCTCCGCTTTTTAATATACTGTTTAGGTTGGTCATAGCTTTTCTTCCAAGGAGCAAACGTCTTTTGATTTCATGGCTGCAGTCACCATCTGCAGTGATTTTGGAGCCCAAAAAAATAAAGTCTGACACTGTTTCCCCATCTATTTCCCATGAAGTGATGGGATCGGATGCCATGATCTTAGTTTTCTGAATGTTGAGTTTTAAGCCAGCTTTTTCACTCTCCTCTTTCACTTTCAAGAGGCTCTTTAGTTCTTCTTCACTTTCTGCCATAAGGGTGGTGTCATCTGTATATCTGAGGTTCTTGCTATTTCTCCGGGCAATCTTGATTCCAGCTTGTGCTTCTTCCAGCCCAGCGTTTCTCATGATGTACTCTGCATATAAGTTAAATAAGCAGGGTGACAATATACAGCCTTGCCATATTCCTTTCCCTATTTGGAACCAGTATGTTGTTCCATGTCCAGTTCTAACTGTTGCTTCTTGACCTGCATACAGATTTCTCAGGAGGCCCAAATTATCAGGGCCCCAACCAAAGGTAAGAGGTAGAGTGGTGGAATAAGGAAAAGTTCTAAACACTTTTCTTTCCTGAAAAGAGGTACTGATTTTCTGAAGCATTTGAGAATAATCACTGCATCTATCTGTTCTCTAGGAAGTGGGAAATAAGCACACCTTCAGCAGACATTTATTGAACACATCACAGGCATCTGACACCTGCCACCCACAGGCCTGACAACTCTTGCATTTTTTCCAGACCAGGTCCTACCAATTGCTTTGAATCAGAGGGGATGAACTGCGATAAGGAAGGCAGCCAGAGCCTCGAGGTGTTACCAGCTCATTTGGGCTTTGGCTAGGCTTGACATAAATACAACTAGCTCCTCCCATGGTAAGCTCCATTTGGTCAGGACTTTGGCTCTTGGAAGCTAAAGCAGGGTCTTAGCAGCAGAGCTGTGGATGGCCTCTGGATAGCCATCATTCCCGGGGCTGCTCAACTGTCTACATAGTGCAGTCCTGATGATTAAGCTCAGGATTTTCCAAAACCTTAAAATTTATTTTAAAAATCACTGGGACCAGGACTTCCCTGATGGTCCAGGGGCTAAAACTGTACTCCCAATGTAGGGGACCCAGGTTCAATCCCTGATCAGGGAACTAGATCCCACATGCTGCAACTAAAATCAAAGATCCTTTGGGCCACAACAAAGACCCAGGGCAGCCAAATAAATAATAAATATCCTCCTAAACACCACTGGGACCAACTCAGTCCTAAAGAATCTGTACAAAGGCCCACATGAAAATGGACTCCTTTGAAACAGTTTCTTGTTGCTACAAACTGTGTGGACAAGTGGCTTGCTTGCTTACTATTACTGATATCCATTCCTACCAATGTACTTACTATTACTTCTCCTTCTTAAGAGACTCACTGTTATAACTGTGTATGTGAGTCACTTCATATGGCTTCATATTCAATTTACTCACCCCAGGTATGCATGCCCTATAGCTACAGGGGCTAAATGGTTGCCTACACATAAAGCATGGGTTCTCTGGTCTGTATTTCTTAGATCTCCTGTATAGAAAGTGAAGAAGAACTAAAAAGCCTCTTGAGGAAAGTGGAAGAGGAGAGTGGAAAAAGTTGGCTTAAAGCTCAACATTCACAAAACTAAGATCATGGCATCTGGTCGCATCGCTTCATGGGAAAGAGATAGGGAAACGGTGTAAACAGTGTCAGTCTTTATTTTGGGGGGGTCCAAAATCACTGCAGATGGTGACTGCAGCCATGAAATTAAAAGACACTTACTCCTTGGGAGGAAAGTTATGACCAACCTAGATAGCATATTGAAAAGCAGAGACATTACTTTGCCAACAAAGGTCCAACCAGTCAAAGCTATGGTTTTTCCAGTGGTCATGTATGGATGTGAGAGTTGGACTGTGAAGGCTGAGTGTCGAAGAATTGATGCTTTTGAACTGCGGTGTTGGAGAAGACTCTTAAGAGTCCTTTGGTCTGCAAGGAGATCCAACCAGTTCATCCTAAAGGAGATCAGTCCTGGGTGTTCACTGGTAGGACTGATGCTGAAGCCGAAACTCCAATACTTTGGCCACCTGACGGGAAGAACTGACTCACTGGAAAAGACCCTGATGCTGGGAGGGATTGGAGGCAGGAGGAGAAGGGGACGCCAGAGGATGAGATGGCTGGATGGCATCACTGACTCGATGGACATGAGTTTCGGTAAACTCCGGGAGTTGGTGATGGACAGGGAGGCCTGGAGTGCTGCGATTCATGGGGTCACAAAGAGTCAGACACGACTGAGCGACTGAACTGAACTGATACTGCCTTGTGCAGCCTGACAATCAGAACCTTGTAAATGCTTTCTGAAGTTGACATAATGAGTCTAACTCCGAATGCACCTGTATCATCAAGCCTCTCTAAGAAAAAGATATTCCTGCAGGGATAGGCCCTTTGCTCATATTTCTATATACCCAACAATATGCATGTAGCATAGGCAAGGGAAAACATGATCAGTATACCTTGGTACTAGGCCCAGCTCCTCTAATGACTAGGTGGAAGCCTTTGAATTAGACTTTTTATCTGTCTTCTGAGCCACAGTTTTGTTATCTGTAAAATGAATGGCTTGACGTAGGCTTTAATTCCAAGAGAGTAGAGACCATGCCTGTCTTATTTATAGGCGCTTATCTGGTGTCTCACACACTAAAGAATCTGCCCCCAATGAGGAAGACCTGGGTTCGTTTCCTGGGTTGGGAAGATCTCCTGGATGAGGCATGGCAACCCACTCCAGGATTCTTGCCTTGAGATTCCCATGGGTAGAGGAGCCTGGTGGGCTACAGTCCATGGGGTCACAAAGAGTGGGAGACGACTGAGCGACTCAGCACATATGGCACAAACTAAATGTTTGCTGAAAGAACAATTGTAAAAATAAATTAAGATGACTTTAATAACCCTTTTGATTCTAGCATTCAATGGCTTCTACTTTTAGTAACTGCGAAGAGCAGACCTGACATTGTCTCTGAATGCTAAAGTCACTGCTAACCTCAAAGCTTCAGCTTTTAATCTATGACATAAAAGGTATACTACTTACTACAACCTACTTCACTGACAACCATATTTTTTTCATAATCGCTACAGGTATTACTAAGATGCAGTAAACCACATTTGGGTGTTAAAGATTTGAACAAAAGTTCCAGTGTCCCCACTCTGACTTTCGAGTGTTCATAAAATGCCTGAAACTGTACCAATTTTGTGTGTTTAGTGCTCGCTTCTTGTGTGTTTAGGTGCATTTCTCTGGGGAGGAAGACTGTAGCAACCATCACATACTCAGGAAAAGGGGTTAAGAACGATGGAAAAATCTGTAGTCATGAGGAAGAACCGGCCCAAGACTCTGGGCCAAAAGGAGCAGCACCTGCGGCTGCAAGTGCCCGCGCTACCTTTTGAGAGGGAAGACAGGAAGGTATCTGGTCGCCAGACGAAGGTACTTAGTGGGGTCTAAGGAATCTTAAGGGGGCTGTATTTCGGATTTACCTGGTACACCCCTGTAACTCCACTCCTGTCAGGCTCTCCGCCTTGGCCTCTGAGTCATAAGCATCTTCGTCCACATCCTCCTCCTCCTCCCCGTCACCATCGTCGTTGTCAAACGGGAAGCTCTGGTGGCGGAGGGGAGACAACAGCGACAGGGTGGAATTGCTGCAGCTCAGCGGTGTCGACAGCGAGCATACCTCCACCGCCTTCAGGCCCGGCCCCCGGGGGCCTGCCGTGAGAACAGAGAAGCCCGAGGAGGGCCGCGACCCGGACCTGCAGTCGGCCATGAAACGGGGTTCGAGAAGGGGAGAAGCAGTCCCCCACCGCCCTGCGGCCCACATCTGGCCCGCCAAGTTCAAACCGGCGGAACCGCGGCGGGGACGTGCTTTCCCAGCAGGCCTTGCGCGCGCCGGCGCGGCCAATCCCGGCGGGCGCGGACTTCGCGTTGCCATGGCGACGCGTGGAGGCCTCCAGGGCTTTGTCCCGGCCTGCGGAGCGTGGCTTCCTGCTCCCGGCAGTCTTTTGGGTGTCCTCCCTCTTTCCCAGCCTGGATCTGCGCTGGTGCTTGTGAATTAACCTCGCGCTCGGCTCTCGCTCGCAGACAAGGTCCCCGCTCCCGGCTCGCAGCCAGGAGGGCCCGTCCGTTGTTTGCTGTGGTTCGTTTGGTACAGAAAATGTGCTGTGACTGAATAAGGCAGATTCTTTAAAGCGGAAAGAGGCAGAAGCCAAAACTACCCCCATATCATTACAAGGTCAGGGTTACAAGGATCAGTCACGATTTCTCTCACCACGTGGCCACACACGGCTGTATTTTAGGAAAAGGTCGGGGGCGGGGGGCGAACTTGGTATCCAAGTTTACAAGTGTATCTAAAAATACACTTCTGGTACAATTTTTCATTGTTTTTGGTAGTACCTCGTCTGCCTAGCATCACCTCGTCTTCCTGGCATCTTACAGGAACTTGCTTATTCAGGTGAATATATAAAAACATATATTTGTATAAGCCCTTACTTAAACAGGGCCTCTCTGAAGCATCTAGTGTACTGGGGTCTGTACTAATCACTGGAGATATAAAAAATAAAAGCCCTGTAGTCCTCACCCTTTCCTAGTGAAGAGTCATACCATTAAAATATCATGTGATATGTATACTATGAGGAATGAAAAAAATTTGTGGGACTTAGAAAGGAGCACTCTCCTCTCAGGGATTGAGGGTGGGGATGAAGGTAGTAAGGGAGAGGTGATAGACACTAAAGCTAGTTGCTTTATTCATGCTAATAAACGGGCTTTGTCCAGCTCATAATGCATATTGTTAGTAGAAATATCACACAATGAAAACAGACAGTGGCTAAAGCAGCACACAAGATTTGTCATTGACCAAGGAGTGATACAAAATCTTCAATGACATTTAGATCTGCAAAACTTGACACCAAAGAGTTATATACAGTAGAAATAATAGTAACAAAGGGCGATTTATAGTTAATAAAATACGACATGGTTCAGTTCAGTTCAGTCGCTCAGTCGTGTCCGACTCTTTGCGACCCCATGAATCGCAGCATGCCAGGCCTCCCTGTCCATCACCAACTCCCAGAGTTCAGTCAGACTCACGTAGATCGAGTCGGTGATACCATCCAGCCATCTCATCCTCTGTCGTCCCCTTCTCCTCCTGCCCACAATCCCTCCCAGCATCAGAGTCTTTTCCAATAAGTCAACTCTTCGCATGAGGTGGCCAAAGTACTGGAGTTTCAGGTTTAGCATCATTCCTTCCAAAGAAATCCCAGGGCTGATCTTCAGAATGGATTGGTTGGATCTCCTTGCAGTCCAAGGGACTCTCAAGAGTTCTCTAACACCACAGTTCAAAAGCATCAATTCTTTGGCGCTCAGCCTTCTTCACAGTCCGACTCTCACATCCATACATGACCATAGGAAAAACCATAGCCTTGACCAGACGGACCTTAGTCGGCAAAGTAATGTCTCTGCTTTTGAATATGCTACCTAGGTTGGTCATAACTTTTCTTCCAAGGAGTAAGCGTCTTTTAATTTCATGGCTGCAATCACCATCTGCAGTGATTTTGGAGCCCAGAAAAATAAAGTCTGACATGGTTAAAACTCTTTAAATGGATTGTAAACTTTGTTAAAATTTTCAGTAAAAATAACGAAAATGGAAGAAAACTGGAGCAATTTAAATGTGATGAAATTGATGGAGGAATAAAAATGGCTTGAGTTTTCATTCTCTTACCTAATTATTCAATAGTGTCATGTCTGGTTAAAAGCTTTTAGGTGAGGATCTTTAGAATTAATAATTGATGCAAAACAGTATCACCCTGAGTCACTTTAGAGCTTCATAAGGGAGCTTGAGAAGCTATTCCCAACAAACATCACCCCATATTACTGAAGCATAGTAGGAAAGCAAGTTTCAGTATGAAAGGACCTGGATTTGAATCCATGGTTTTTCTCTTATTTGCTAGGTTTCCCTCAGTAAGTTTCCCTGGGGAAGGAAATGGCCACCCACTCCCATATTCTTGCCTAGGAAATCCCAGGACAGAGAAGCCTGGTGGGCTAGTCTGTGGGGTCACAGAGAGTCAGCCATGACTGAGCAACTCACACACAACATCACCTAAATAAGCTGCTTGGCCTTTCCAAGGCCTTACTCACTTCTCTGTAAAACAGGGAAATTCTGTAATCGGTTTCCCAGTTATATCATCTTATTCTCAAAACTTCTAGCACAGGATCAGATAAGAGAAAATGGTAAATGGTAACTTGTGTCATATAAGCTCCAAAACTCTCTCACTGTAACCTCTTACTATGGGAATCTAAAATGTTTTAAACAAATTATGCCCTTTCCTGGAATCATCCAATACATGACCGTATTGCATTATGTTGTGACAACTCTGGAACTATGAGGCAAAGAGCCACTAGTGTTGGTGCTTGAACATAATCAAATCCTATGATCTCGTTTCTTACAGCACCTTTTCATTACTGGGACTGAGAAACCATAATCAAGTTTGGTAGAATTATATAAGATGTATAAATAAGGTCAAAAGAAGGCCTCTCCCTCGTTTCAGGATGTTGACTTAGTTGCTTCTCTCCTTACTACTAATGTATTTATATATTTATTTTCACTTTCATGGAATATTGAGGATAATTTGTGTTTGGTTTTTTTTGTTGTTGTTGTTGTTGGCATTGTAATCTTGTATAAGTGAAAAGAGAGACCTTTGCTTGAAAATTTGTTACAAAAGTAACATTATTACCAGTGAGTCCTAAGGCAATATATTATACCTCTTAAAAAAATGTAGCCCTGGATATATTAAAACATTTGCAGATGAAACAAATTGTCTAGGATTAGCTTCAGTGTAATCCAAGGGGCAGAGGGATTCCAGAAGGTGAGTGAATGGGATGAAGAAGAAATGACATTTACCACGTGCTCTTGACAACTGCCAAAGTTGGATGATGGGTATGGGCAGTGAGGGCCGAGAGCGTAGGAAGAGGGGTAATTACAGTATTCTACTTTTGGTTATGGAAATTCCAAACATATACTGAAGTTTAAAACAAAAACAAAACAAACAAAAAAAAAAAATTAAGGGGAACTGGGTGCTGGTTTGGGCTCTAATTTGCTGTATGGGTCAGATATTCACTTAAAATTTCCTCTATTTTCCCATCTGTAAAATGAGGACTTGATGATTATGAATACTGAGTTAGTTCTAAGCACAACAGTCCCTCCTTATCCATGAGGGTCCCACACTCCCAGTGGATGCCTGAAACTGCAGATAGTACCAAACCCTACAAATACCATATTTTTCCCTACACAGTTGGTTTTTTTTTTTTAACTTTTTATTTTGTATTGGGGTATAGCCAGTTAGCAATGTTGTGATAGTTTCAGGTGTATAGTGAAGGGACTCAGCCATTCATATACATGTATCCATTCTTCCTCAAACTCCCCTCCTATCCAGGCTGCCACATAAGATCGAGCAGAGTTCCCTGTGCTATAGAGTAGGTCCTTATTGGTTATCCATTTTAAATATAGCAGTTTTATTTATGAATTAGGCACAGTAAGAGAATATCCAAATTACCAGCATCACTATTCTCATGCTTTGGGGCCATTACTTGAACACAAGCGCTGAGTCAGAGATGGCTACTAAGTGACTAACGGACAGCAAATACTGGATAAGGGATGATTCGTTTCAGAATAGAAGTGCAAGATTTCATCACACTACTCAGAAGGGCACACAATTTAAAACTTATGACTTTATTTCTAGAATTTTCCATTTTAATTTTCCATTTTTGGACCATGGTTGACTGGGCAACTAAAATGATGGAAAGTGAAACCTCAGATAAGACAAGAAAGGGAGGACTACCGCATTTTGGCAATTGCCTGTATCTGGAATGTGCAATTTCTTTAAAAAAAAAAAAATCATTTGCTTTTAAATAAGATCTAATTGAGGGTATCCTCTTAAATTTCATACTTTGTTTTCCATGAGTATTGTTCAGACTTAAGATACAATAAAGCCTTACTTCTAAATTTCAGCAAAGTGTTCTCCCAACATTTCTTCTAGAACTCTTAAAATATTTTACTTCAGTTTGCTTAGTTTAACACTAAAACAAATTCATTCATATACCTAGTTATAAATTAAGGCAAAATAGATTGCTTTCCAGAAAGTTTAATGATTCAACACACTGCATACAATATTTCCTATCATATGTATAACACAGTTTACCACATATTTTAAATATCTGCTATTCTATTGTTTAAATGAATCCAATGAAAGTATTCAGTAACATGACTTTTGAAGAAAAAAACTTTTAGCTAGATATTTTTACCAAGTTATGATTTAATATTTATCAGATGTGTAAATATACAAACATGATGGCAATTTTAAAAACTTGTGGATAGTTGGCCTTACAAAATTACAACACACTGTAAATAAATCCCTCCCACATTTTATACAAACTACGTGATTTTGATATACAAAGATTCTGTTTTTATTACACTGACAATGTACAACCAAGAGTATTTACAATGCAAAAAGTATATAAACCACAATTTAACATTCTGCTACTGGCAGCCACTATAGTTTAGGAGGTAGCTTTAATTAAACAAAATGAACAGAAGCCACATTTCCCAACTTGTGTTCTAAAAATAATTTACATAAGATAAAAATTCATTATATGCACATTATATACAGTTTAATTATTAAACTGCAATCTAGCTTAATGTTTTTTAGTATCTCATGAACTAATATGGCAGTGGATTTGCTATTGATTTAGCATATTGTTCAAAAAATATATTGAACACTTATAACTTTAAGACTCCACATAATGACATGTCAAAAGTCCATAGATGACTATCAAGTAGAATTTTTAATTTTTAAAGACATAGGCCTAAGCTTTATGCCTTTTTTTTCCCTTAGTGACATATTTGTCTTGTCTCACAAGAACAGTTTCAGAGCTGTTGCACAGGCTCTTGTAAATCAAAGGAAGGGAAAATATACGGTAGCGTCCACGTAAGAGCATATGTTCAGGAGAATCTAGCTCACTAAGAAATAAATGTAAGTGCTTTGTGTCATAATTACTCCCGATTTCTTCCACCTTAGTTGAAACCATTTGCCACCATTTACTTTCTGTACAATCCAAGCTACAGGTAGATCACATACCAACAGAACTGAAAAATACTGATAGAGTCAATGATATTAGGAAGAGTTTTATCCATGAGAACATTATACTGCTGCTGCTACTGCTGCTAAGTCACTTCAGTCGTGTCTGACTCTGTGCGACCTAGTGGACGGCAGCCCACCAGGCTCCCCCGTCCCTGGGATTCTCCAGGCAAGAACACTGGAGTGGGTTGCCATTTCCTTCTCCAATGCATGAAAGTGAAACGTGAAAGTGAAGTCGCTCAGTCGTGTCCGACTCCATGCGGCCCCATGGACTGCAGCCTACCAGGCTCCTCCATCCATGGGTTTTTCCAGGGAAGCGTACTGGAGTGGGGGGCCATTGCCTTCTCCAGGGAGAACGTTATACGGAGCCATCAAGTCCCTCAGATACTTTTAAAATCCCCTGTTAGTAGTTTAGCCAAATCTACTAAAATCACACAGCAATGAGCCTTTTACTTTTTCCTAATAGTATGATCACAAAGCACTGAAGAAAAAATTACTGTGACCAACACAAAGCAATGCATAATGACTGAAGACAAATGTGTTCAGTTATTCTTTTAAAATCTAACAGTTGTTAATATTGTTTTAAAAACATCAGGTTTTAGATTTAAATCTCTTACACAAAATCGATGATTCTATTATGTCAGAGATGGATTAGAAAAATGCAAGAATTTAGTGCCTACATCCACTCTCATAGTCCTGTCTGGGAAATGATTCCCCTCCACCTTTTTTTTTTGGCCCTGCAGTAAGTTGTCCTGAGATTAATGATGAAACATTAGGTAAAATTAGCAAGCCTTTTTCTTCAATTATATAAAATCACCATTTAAAATATTCTTTAAAAATATTAACAGCTGTTTTCTATCTTGTGCTTAATTCAGAAACAGGTATAAATTTGCTCCTTATGGATCAGAAAAACCCAACGTTATATTGCTATGATATACATAAAATCTTTTTCAAGTTAACTATTTGTTTCAAATAGACTACACATTGCTTGGACACTGCATTTTGTCATCAATCCATAGTTCAGGCACTTGTCCTTTGCAAAGGTCTGGTTGAAGAAATAACTGCCACCTTTCTCCTTCTAAGTGACACCAGGCAGTGATCACTTAAGTGCTTCCCAGATAAGAGATCAAACTAGGGTTCATTCTTATAAACACTGTGATTTTGGTTGATGGGAGAAACAGTTACAAACACATGGATTCAGTCTTTAACTCTTGGGAGATTGTAAGCATAGCGCACCAAAGGGAATCCTCGACTCTGATAGAAGCAGGCTCTTCCGCAAGCCTGAACCTGGTCAGAACTGTCTGAGACAAAGGAATCTTCTTCATCGGCATAATCAGAGTGGGCGGACTGCGTGCCACAGTCGGACCAATAGCCGTCTGGCCTTTGGCAAGAACCCACTGTCAAGGCAGGACAGCTGTGTGATTTTATTAAGTGTTTGCATGACACTGGCTTTGTCAACAGGAAGGCTTCGCAGCAGTCACACACAGTCAGGTTGCCCTGCAGATGTGAGTACATGCCGCAGTCGTAGTAGAAATCCTGCTCCACACAACCAGCTTGGCTGCTGATGGACACTGAGGCCGATCCGCTTTTCTTGGTAACGTGGCGCTTCAGTAACTTCCAGTCTTCTTTAAACTTTGGGTTGAAGAAGACATAGAGGACTGGATTCAGGCAAGCAGGCAATGGGAAAAATATCAGAGTAACAGACTTCATTATTTCGGGACTGATCGAGATGGCGGTGATCAATGGCGCGAAAGAGAAAAACGCCACGGGGCAGAAAAAGATGCAGTTGGTGAAGATGAGCCAAGCGACATGCTTAATCATGCTAGAGTGTGAGTTCTCGGAAAGGTCTTCTTTTTCCAAGTTGCAGTAGAGTTTAGTGTAGATAATGGCCATTAATAAAAATGCTAGTGAGTTTAACAGCACTAAAGTTACGGTAAACCCTAATGATGGGGTTTCTCCGGTGGGAAATGGCAAGCACAGAGGGGATGCGGAATACTCCCCTCTATGGAAAAGGGGGAAACAGCCTGCCACTGCGGCCCCCAGAAAAGCCAAAACGGCAGCAATCCGGAACTGCTTGAGGTGACTGCTTTTCCCATTTTTCATCATATCTTTTGCAGATAAGCTTCTTTCGACGGCTGCTAACATTAATAAAAATATGGCGCTTTCTGAGGAGAAAACAGCAAGAAACCCAGCTATTTTGCAGCCACTGCCTATCTCCCACCAAATGCCAAATTCAGCAAATCGGCCCCAGGACACAGCATCCAGAAAAGTTAAGATTCCGGTATAAGCGCCCATGAATAAGTTAGACACAGAAATCAGGCCTATAAACAATTTGGAGGAAGGCACTGATGTACAAGATGCAAATGTTGTTAAAATGACAAGCAGGTTGAAAAACAATGCCACCAAGAAAATGAACCACACAGTAAGACGGATCATCCAACTTCCCAGCAAGTATTCGCAGGGCTTAAAAGCACCTAAAATGAAAGAGAGAAAAGACAGTTTATAAAAGACTATCTTCTGTAAGATATGGCTTGAGAAACTATTAATAGAATAATTGATCTACTACCAAAGTGAATTGACCCAAACTGAAAAGATTATCATTTCTTAGGCATCTAATCCCTGGACTAGGCTATTTAAAAATTTAATACGTCATCTTAATATATATTTACTTATTTTATTAACTACTTGGCAAAGTCATACAGTGATATTTAAAGGAAAATTCTCACTTTTTCTCTTACTGAAGTTAATATACATAGGACAGTGACTAGTATGTGAAAGTAACTTCATATGGGGCTTAGAATCGGATAAACTAGGGTTTGAATTTAAGGTTTATAACTTGCTACTTTTAAGAAGGCAGCTTAAACCTCTATAAATTTCACTTTCCCACTTGTGGATAATAATACCTATTTCATAGCATTGTGTAGCTTAAGTAAAATTACACATACAAGGTACTTCAACAGGCTACTGGGTACATAGTTGGACTTCAAAAAATGTTAGGTCCTTATTGTCTTTCTTCCAGTTCCTAATATACTTTATAATAATTATATGTGATATATATATGTAACATATATTTTATACACACTTCTTACAGCCTTCAAAAGCAATCTGATGAAGCAGGCTAAGATAAATACAATTAGCCCTATTTTTCACGCAGAGATTTCAAAGTGTTTGGTAGACCTGACAGAGGTCATTGAACAAAATAGTACAGTGAGAGCTAAATTACATTGATGTTAACAAATCATGTAAAACTATGTCCAATAACACCCTGCATCACTTAAACTAGACCTGCAAGAACTAATTTAGTAGCTGAGTCGCATGTTCTAGCAACTGACTTTGGCATGCTAGTTATGTCCCAAATGACAACTGTTTTATTTAAATGTTAGTAAAGAAAAACAAAATGTTGTCTGCAGAGCACAAGAAAATGTGTTTGATACCTCCTGTAAAGCGTCTTTATCACTGAGATATTCACAGACCTAACAAGCCTGAGCTGCACTATTTATATCAATTTGAGTGAAGAAACTTGTAAAAAAAAAATTTTTTTCTAGTTAATTTTTTTATCCTCCCCTCTCAGGGAAGTATGAAGAGGAAGCTTTTGCCTTTATCTCTGAATCTGAACTCATCCTTCTACAAGGAACAAGGAGTAGCTCACATGACCCGGGAGAATAGGACACCCTTCGGAAAGTGTTTGACTAGTGGGTGGAATTACTTTCCCTCAAGGGCCTGGGCTCCACTCCTCTGTCTTGGAAACCTGCTGCCTCCTCCAGTTTTAAAAGAAGGTTCCTGCTCTCTTCACTTCCTGCTTGCATCACCGCATGGCTGTCTCTGTGTTACTACGACGGAGTGGAGTTGGGGAAATAGGTTTGCCATTCACTCCTATTGCCACCTGGGGAGATGAGCTCAGACCAACTTTCCTCCTGGCTGACCCCCAAAATTTAAAATCAGAAAGAAAGAAATGGAATCTCTGCATATTCATGTCTAGACTCCCCTTTAATAAAGCCTTTCCCTTCCTTAAGTCCAATACAAAAACCCCAGCAAACAAGTGAGTGAACTACGCCCTTGACTTCTAACAATCAATACCTTTTATAGATTTTATAAAAGATTCTGGTCAACCCCATTCACTCATCTGATTGCTATAAACTTATTCTCTACACCAGGAACTGTGTTAAGTATTAAAAGAACACATACACAGCCTCTGAAGAAGCTCACCAATTCAGTAGTAATCATTAAAGAATCCATAATACTTATGATTCTGAGTTAAAAATTAATATTCAGAACATCCAGTGTGATTAAATAGAAATCTACTTCATAGCACACAACTTAGCCATTTAAATTTTTTTTAACAGTAAAATTATAAATCCATCTTCTCTGATTAGGCAGGATATCACAGTCACGACCTAATACTAAATTGTGGTTTCAGTTTAGTAACTCTCCCAAGTCTAAAGTTCAGTGAAGTAAAATAGAGACGTAGACAAGGTTGCATTTAAAAAATAAAAGGATAACACTAAAAGTCCTTATAGACTAGTAACTTCTAGAACTATCCCAGGGTTAGAGTTGCATGAAGAAAGTACCTCTCCATCCTTAAATGTGTGCAACCCCCATCTGGGGAGCTTGTTAACACGAAGATTCTGAGTCATGGGTCTGGCCTGAGATTCTGCAAGAGATGCCTAAGCTCCTGGTATACAGACCACAGGTGAATCAGGTCTTATGAAATCATCTAGTCCTACCTCTGTTACAGAAATCACATTTCTCCCTGGAAGTTTAAAGCAAGAAACTGCAGCCAAATGTACTGTGCTTACCTGTCGAGGGTGTGCAGTGGATAATGATTTGACTGTGTTCCTCATTTTCAGCACTGCTGGTGACACCTGCCACATCACTGAGACCTGAACATATAATACAAACTGTTCAATTCAAGCTGCAGGCAGATTAAAAGATTACAACACTTTTCCAGCAGTGTTTTCTCTTGTACATGATATAAGTTCAGTGTGCACCACACTTAATAACATATTAAAGATGTCAGGAACACAGTACAGAAAAGCCATTTTTTCTCCACAGATTTCATATTGATCCTTCACAAACTGATTACAATAACACAGACTTTGATTAATGCTGTAAAGAGTGTTCTGTTTTTAAAAGTTCATGCACTTGCCTTTATCCTTTGACCCACTGTGGTCTTGCAGGTTGTTATCTTCTATGTTTGAATGTGCGTAAGAGTCACAACCCCAAAATGCACAGCACTGATAAGCATATGGTACAGATAAAGACCTGGAAAAAAAATGGCAAAAAAAATGGCAATACTGAAATACCAACTTCACAGACATGCTTTTGTTTTGTGAAAGGTAAATACTTTAAACTGGTCCTTATCCTCTCTGGACTTGGTTTCCTCATTTGTTGAAAACAAAAGGCTCTAGTATCAGGGGACACCGTGAGTTTCTCCAATTAGATAAGGTATGCTTTGAAAAACTGAATTTGAATCAAGCCATCTTTAAAGCTTAATAGTAATACTGCAATTTAAAGAAAAATCTTATCAGACTCCTTTTAGAAATGAATTAACCACACCCCATGTATCATATGAAACTGGTAGTTTCATTTAAAATTAACATTCTAGTTCATTTGTGACTTTACACCATTGAATGAATTCACATTCTCATATAAGTATAATGAAAAGATTTATTCTCTTCTCCCATGATAATATTCCCAAGCCCTCTCTCTACTATATCTAATGAGGCCCCTGCTCTAACTCTGTCTCTGTGAAGTATTTCACATTGTATCAGTTTTCTATAGGCTCACAAGTGGCTTCTGCTATCTTGTTGTAAATGATAAACCCCATTATACAAAAAACCATTCTGATGAAGGGCTATATTATCTCTTTGACAGCATCACAGGCTACAGTTCATGTTCTCAACAACAATGGAATAGTGCTCTATTTTTTTCCAAATTTGCGAGGATTGAGGTTGAAAATCTGGGAACCACAGCAAAAAAAAAAAAAACAAAAAAAAACAGGATACTCTATAATCTGAAGGCCTACCAAAACTTTCACAAAAAAGAAAAACACACCTGAGATTAACAAAGTCTTTTGCTGCTAAGGCTTCTTTCAGCTTGAAGTTGCCCACAAGTTTCAGTTGATTTAGCCCATTTAGGCCTTCCGTTGGAAATGAAGTTAATTCATTGAAACTTACATCTCTAAAATGTGAATAAGACTTCAAATTAACTCCTAAAACACAAGTCTGTACATGTATTAACATCATAAATACTAGAGCTTTAAGAAGAAGTTTAGGTGAGGAAAAACCATTTCAGAAGCTGTCATTACATGATAGCAGATTAGCATTTATACAAAGGAACACTCAACAGAAAGATGATTTGGGTAGGTAATGCTAAAACACAGTTTCTGTAGACTATTCACTACTTTCATGAAATCGTTGCATGAAACTTACAAGTTTGTTATTGACCCAAGTTTGGCAAAAGCTCTGTCATCAATTTCATGGATCAGGTTTCTACTAAGATCTCTGCAAATATAAAAATAAATTGTTAACTCCTTTCAAATAAACTCTAAATGCAATTACTTTGACTACACTTTAGGATCTGTTGCAGTCATAATAACCCTGATAAAATAACAAAGATCTTTAATCCTGTTCAACAACATTTTTAATATTTATGTTGAAGGCCTCCCCTTCATAACAATCTATTTCTTGGAATGTGTTCCAGGGAGGAGTAATTTCAGTTGGCATCTGTTTCAAAACAGTTGTGAATTTTCTCCTCCTTATCACTCTGGTACCAGTTCAAAAATACAAATGATATGATATAGCTTCTGGTACGATTAACTAGGTGAGGAAAAGCACAGCTCCTGACAAAGCTGAAAATAAAAACAGGCTTAGTGTTGTTTGCATTCTCAAAGGTTAGTGATAAGGCCCTTCGGGAAGACAAAGAATCAATACGCAAACAAGAGCATTCCAGAAGGGCTTCAGATATCATTTTTCCCCCAAGCAGGAAAAAAAAAAGTCCATATCAACACCAGAGCCACATATTACATTCAGGAACACACCCTGTGGAATTCTGATATTACAGAATTAAAATCTGCAGTCACACTTACAGGGAGCCTTAATGGAAATTTAAAGATAGGATAAATTCATTCCATGACACATCTCCTGGATAATAGGAAAATTCGACAGACTTGGTTCCAAATCATGACAAAGCAGGGTAGCTTTGCATTGTTGTCACTTATCGGTGCTCTGGAAGTGACTGCATCTGGGAGTCGGTCCCTTTCCCTACTACTGCCCAGACCCACAGGAAGCCTGCCACAAGGCAAGATCCAGAAATCCAACTACCAATAAAGTATTTTTCTAGTAGAACACGTGTGATTTCTTAATGGGGATCTACCGGAAAACATGATATATTAGTATCTGTAATTTCAATTCATTGTCAATGTTTCCAATTTTTTTCTATATTAAAAAAAAGTTTCCTAATTAAGTGTACTGTGTCTTCTGCATTGCATGAAGGCAGCGACACGGTTTGTCTTAGTCATCTCTATATTCCCAAGTGCTTAATAGAGTACGAGACACAAATATGTCCTCCAATACAAATCACTTTTTAAATGAGTGTGTCTGCTGCACATTAGCTGTGTTTGTCATGATAGACACCAGTACAGGGGTCAGCAAACCTCTTCTGTAGAGCACCAGATAGTAAATATTCTTCACCTCTGGGGGTCACATGGTCTCTACTGCAACTATTTGACTACACCATAGCATGGTGAAAACAGCTTTAGACAATACTTGACCAAAGGGCATGGCTGTGTTCTAATAAAACTTTATTGACAGAAACAATAAGCAGGTTGGCTGTAACACACAGCCTATAGTGTGCCCACCCATCACCTAAAGAGGTGGCAAACTTCACTACTATGACCTGAAAATACACAAGGTGCATTCCTCAAGCTATACACGTTATATTCTTTTGACTCACAAATTTCATGAATTAGCTAAGGTTAAAAAAAAAAAAAACACTGAAAAGAAATTAAAGTACCACATGGTAAAGTTTGAAAAATAGTATTTATGCATAATAAATCATATTTAAGTATATTTACTAACATGGGAATTGTAACGATATATTAATTTACAGCTTGACAACAATTTTATTTGCCTCTGATAATCATAGAGGAACTTACAGAATTTTTAGGGATGTCAGGCCTTGAAAAGTATCTTCCTTTATTTTGTGGATCTGATTTCGCTGCAAAGAACTAAAAAAAAGAATAAGGTAAAAAAAAAAAGAGAGAAAAACAAGAGAAAATATTTTCTATTTTGGAAAATAACATTTTTTAATTAACTTTTTTGAAGTTTAAATATTCATTCACAAGTAACAGTAACTGATCTTGTTGAAAGTAAAGAGAACTGTTGTTGCCTCATCTGAAGGATGAAAGGACTAGACTAATTGGTATTACACCCAAAACGAACCTAACAGTTAAGGCACACTATCTAAATTCCTCACCAACCCTACTCAGGAGTGAGAGCAGGAAAACAACACAGGATAAAGGACCCAGGACACTATCAAGCTTTCAAAAGATATAGAACAGCACTAGTTGCATATGACTAAGTGAAAGAAGACAGTATGGAAAAGCTACATACTATGATTCCAGCTAAATGACCTTTTGGAAAAGCAAAAATGATGGAGACAAGGAAGAAAACAGTAGTTTCCTAATCTTAGGGTGGTGAAATGACTCTGTATAATACTATAATAATTAACACGTCATTATACATTTGTCCAAATCCATAGAATGTTCAATACCAATTAACCCTAATTAAACTATGTATTCAGGCTGATAAGGATGTGTCAGTGTAGGTTCATAAATTATAATAGAATCCTATTCTGGTGGGGAATGTTGACTTGGGGTAGGCTACGTACATATGAAGGTGGGGAATATAGGAAATCTCTGAACCTTTTGTTCAATACTGTTGTGAATTTAAAGCTGCTCAAAAAAAAAAAAAGTCTATTAGAAAAAGAAAAAGAAAAAAGGACCCAAGACAATATAACCATGTCAAGTACTGCAGAAAGAAGATCAGAGGAAGGAGGAGATATTATAAAACATGGGAGTATTAGTTCCTCCCTTTCTTGACCTCCCAGTCAACTCCCACCAGAGCTGTATTATATAGCTACATGGTAGACATCCACACCTGGACCAGTTTTTGTTTGGCTGGTTTTTCCTACTGCCCTCCTCCCATACAGTCTCACAGATTGCCTGACAGATAGGTGCCCAGTAAGTGCTAGTCACATGAACACACCTGGTGCCCCTGAACATTTATTCACAGGAACACCTGATTAAGTGAATTTCTAAGACCTTAATATGAAAGTCATTTATTTACAATAAGAAATGCTCAATGAGTTAACAGTAGACCACAGCAAAAAAAGTAAGTCAAAGACCAACTTACATTTCTTCCAGAGCATGGCAACCATTAAAGCTTGGAAGGTCTTTTATACTGTTGTAAGACAAGTCCCTTAAAATGCAAATGGAAAATGATCAATTAATTTTATGTTATCAGAACACGATATTAAAACAGCTGTACTCAGAAGCATCAAAAACAATGCTAAGATCTGTTATAAAGAGATATGGCTGAACAAGAAAAGAAACTTTGTTTTCCTTACACTTGTAAGCTTTCCAGAGTACCTTAGAGATAGAACAAACTTAAAACGGGCAAACATGGAGAACATAATATTGAGTACAGACAATATAAAATATTTTAAAACATTAAGAACATAAAATAAATATGAAAAATATAGTACAGGAAATACACAAAAGTTAATTATGTTCACTTGGTAGAGATATGGATTTTTAAATCTATAATTTTATAATATTGCTATACCATAAATACTGCCCATGTTATTTAACTAAAAAGCTAGAAGAGGAGTGGTGTGTGCACTCATATTTTAAAAAATACTTATATTAAATAAAAAATGGGGACTAGTTAGCTCTGTTAATCCCACTGCAGTTTTCCCTCAATGATATCGTTGTGTTTGATACTCCATGACACCATTTAATTACTTGCTTGCTTGATCAGTCACTTATTTTGTTAGTATCTCTCGCCACTGAACACTTATTAACAACTTAGTAACTCAACTGTTTTTGTGACCTTTTTTTCATGTTTTATTTACTTTTCATTTTCAGGGCAGCTTCGAGATTTTGGAAAGCTTCAATGCTTAGTTGGTTTCTGATCCAAGAAAGATTTGGGCTCTTAACTTAGGTTATGGTGAAAGAGCAGCATACAGAGAGGTAACTACCCTGGGGCAACTAGAATCAGGAGGAGGGGTCAGGATAAAGGAAAAGAAATCAAGAAAGAGCCCAGTATGGTTTCACTTTATTCAAAGTAGAGTCACAAGATGGGAGACATACACATGACTGTAAAACAAAACTCAAATAAACTTTACCTACCCAGGGAGAAACCAGAACACCTGCTCATTTCCATGAAGGGAACGAATAAGGACTAATTATACCGTAGTGTCACCAAATGAACACAGTTTATTAAAAATAAAACTCAACCTATGTGAGATACATCAAAGAAAAGCAGGACAGGGGAAGAGGAATCCAGCTTACAAAGTCCTAAGCCTCTTCTGTTCCTGGCACAAATTACTGGGTATGCTGCTTATCTTCGTACCTGTCAAGGTCCTGTGGAGAAACATTGTTTGTCTAAGAAATGATTCGAGTTGAGATGGTAAACAAAATGCTGTTCTCACAGAGAAAAGTACACGTTCGTGCATTTGCATATGGACTAGAGGCTATGTATCCCACTGCCTAACCACTCCCTAAAGTGGGAAGAGGAACGAATCCTCTAATGTAGAAAAGTTTTGTGATAAGATGTTCACAGTGTCCAGGGGATAAGCTTGAGTTCTCATGTGGACCAACAGAAAAAAATGAATCCATAGTTACAGCTGACCATGGTCACCTGCAAGTTTGTCACCCCTCACACCCAAAATATTTGAAACCAAGTTATTTTCCTGCCCCTCAAATCTTGATTCTGTCTACTATTTCAATCAACCTGACTCAATATTCTGAAATTTTCCTTTAATCCCTGTATGATCAGGTCCCTCAAAATGGCTGCTCTCTTGGCTCTCTGTACAACCCCAGCCCAACCAGTACCTGCTTCACCTACATGCTACTCACATAACTGGCCTTCCAACATACTTGCCCCAGGCCTGGGACACTGAAGGGCGTAACCCCTCTGCTGGTTTCCCCGGTTCCTGTTGAGCCAAACTGATGTCTATTCCTATCAATATAACTGGTGATTTCCCCTTCCCCTCCACCACCCTGGGGAGCAAAAACTGCACCTTGTCCTGTCAGCTGGGTGCTAGTGGGGTGTTGCCCCAGGATCTTGCTTCAGACATGTAAGCTCCCCCATTCATTAAACCACTGCTGACTCTGGGCTCTTTCTTCAGTTTTGAAGCTGGGCAAGTGCAGGCCCTAAAGACCTGTGGGGTGCAGCCCAGTAATCCATCCTCCCTTTCTATGTCCCTATCTGCACTCAACCATCAATTTCTGTTCTTTCTTCTGTAGATCTCAGCATCTGACCCTCTTCATTTTTACTGCTACTATGCAGATCAAGGGTGAAATGACGCACACAGGGATGGAGGAATCTCAGGCCACACGGAGGAATTCCAGGGATGGATTGAAGACACAGAACTCTCATAGTTAAATGCACTCACTTAGCGAAGTGGGGTATTCTCATGGCCTCCTCACCATTCTAGCTCTAGTATCCTCTTCTTACCCTCTTCACACCACCTCATCCAACATTTTTAACATCTCCAAACTGCCATGAGAGTTGAATTTAAACTCCTTAGCTCAATGCTTCCCAACTTCTTTTCTTACATCTTGGCATACATGATAATTGTAAGCTATGCAGCACACTTGTGGTCCTTGTGGCAGAGACCCTAGCCACGTCAGACGCCACGTGGCTTCTGGAGGGCTGAGGTCATCAAGATCTTACATGCACCTGCAACCTATTCACAGGCAACTCAATGAGAAGCTCTGCCATAACCAAATGTTCAATGTTCAAGGTTTGTCATTTTAAAATTACAAGCCCAACAACTTTCCAAATTTCTCCATATCATTCCCCATACTATTATAAACAAGTCTAGCTATATTTGATCATCTGTAATGTCATACTTGGGCTTCCTAGATGGCTCAATAGTAGAGAATCTGCCTGCCAATGCAGGAGATGAAGGAGATGCGGGTTCAATCCCTGAGTGGGGAAGATCCCCTGGAAAAGGAAATGGCAACCCACTCTAGTATTCTTGCCCAAGAAATCCCATACAGAGGAGCCTGGTGGACTATAGTCCATGGAGTTACAAAAGAGCTGGACATGACTTAGTGACTGAGAACACACACAGGCTATCAGTTCAGTTCAGCCGCTCAGGCATGTCCAACTCTTTGCAACCCTATGGACTGCAGGACGCCAGGCTTTCCTGTCCATCACTAACTCCCAGAGCTTGCTCAAACTCGAGTCAGTGATGCCATCCAACCATCTCATCCCCTGTCATCCCCTCCTCCTCCCACCTTCATTCTTTCCCAGCATCAGGGTCTTTCCCAATGAGTCAGTTCTTTGCATCAGGTAGCCAAAGTATTGGAGTTTCAGCTTTAGCATCAGTCCTTCTAATGAATATTCAGGACTTCTTTAGGATTGACTGGTTTGATCTCCTTGCAGTCCAAGGGACTCTCAAGAGTCTTCTCCAACATCACAGTTCAAAAGCATCAGTTCTTCAGCACTCAGCTTTCTTCACAGTCCAACTCTCACATCTATACATGACCACTGGAAAAACCATAGCTTTGACTAGATGGACCTTTGTTGGCAAAGTAATGTCTCTGCTTTTTAATATGCTGTCCAGGTTGGTCATAGCTTTTCTTCCAAGGAGCAAGCATCTTTTAATTTCATCTGCAGTGATTTTGGAGCCCCCCCCCCAAATAAAATCTCTCACTGTTTCCATTGTTTCCCCATATATTTACCGAGTGACGGCATGGATGCCAAGTAATTTTCAGTATTCTCCATTTCACTAAGGCTTGCTTTTCTAAATAAAAGACCCAGCTCGGTGAAATCTAATTTTGAAACACTTCCATAAAGCCTTTTCTGATAGCTTACATGGACTACTCCAATTCTGAACTCCTAAAGCACTGCTTCTAATCTGGTGCTTACTTACTGCCTTATATTTTCAGAGACTTTGCTACACTCTACCTGAGCTGACTGATTCCAAACCCAATACCATCCATTTCTATGCATGATATTCACAAAGCAAGGATGTAGGAATCAACATTAACTCATTATCATCACCAAAAAGCACTGGCAACCTACTAGCAGGCCAGTGTGGTGTTATCTTTACACACCCTCACTTCAAAGAGCCACACTTACAAACTCTCCAGACGGACAGTTCCAGTCAGATTGGGGAACCGCTGCACCATGCTTGCACCACGAATGACTCTTTAAGAAATTGTGAGAGAAAAAGTAATTTAAAATAATGAATTTTCATAGATAATATTTTAAACTTATTTTTGAACCAGCTTAAAATTATAATACCACTATACCTAAAAAGATTAGTTTCTGAAAATGTGATCATTTTGACCAGGTGTTCATGAATAAATAAGAACCATTGTAAATTTTCAAAATTGTCTTTTGGACTTCCACCAAAGGAAAAGAAAATAAAAGATACTGTTTTCTGGAGTTACAATATAAATTCTAGTTTTCCATTAAAGCAATGGTGTAAATATTCAGGTTGTTTTTAAATTTCTGTAATACTTACAAGGAATGCAGTTCAGATAAATTGTGAAATGCTGAGTTCCCCACAAAAGATAGAGGATTATCATACAAATGTCTGTAAAAATAGCCAAAAAAACAAAGTTTCCATGTGTTCACAAGCACTCCAACACTAAATCTATGTTCACAAAGTTAATATATCTAACAGCCTGAATTTTCATTCTTCATCCAGATGTTTGGCCTCGTACAGACACTGCTTTACATGATTACATACTAAAAGAAAATTTCAAACTACTTACATAGTTTTTAAGAGTGGATTACCATCAAACGCTCCATCAGGGATAACAGAAATAGAATTACTATGAAATAACCTACAAAGATAGAAGAAAAATATTTTGAAATGCTTATCCTCTTGTAAAATAAGTAAAACCCAAATATCTACTACTATTCAGTAGTATATAAAATATAACTGATAACAACTAAATAAAAATTTCAATGATGTGATGAAACCAAATTTTTAATTCCAGCTTATCTTTTTCAGGACCATACCTAGTTCTCTCTAAACCCACTGCTTAACCTATTAGTTGGCAGGTCCCTTATATACTTTTAGCTTGCTTTATCCTCAAAGGACTTTAGACTGCAAGAATCATAGGTACTCTAACCTCAAAATCCCTCTCATTATTGCCTCCATTGAGTTTTTAAGCAACACACCTCAGAATATTAGCCATCAACTCATGACACACAATCTCAATTATACCATGAGCATTCTTATCTCTGACCTTGACAAATCCAACATCTAAAATGCCCCCTCATCTCTCATTTATCTAAACATTTCCATTCTTTCAAGTCCAGTCAAATTCCTTCTCTTTGGTGATGTCTCTTCCAATGCCCCCAAGCCTCAGTGAGGTCTTTTTCTGGAGTGATTTATTGATCCTATTCATTCAGCACTTATTTCCACCCAGAGACTATTCTTTGTCTGTCTTACATAGTCAGCCTCCCCAGTAGGACTAAGACCACAGCTCCTACAAAGCAGACACTATACATTATGGCTTGTTTCACTAGAATCCATACTTACACAGTAATCTATGCTCAAAACTGTCCAGGTTAGCTGACATAATCCAGTCTGTATCATCGTGCATGTGTGTGTGTGTGTGTGTGTGTGTGTTATGGAACATGCAATGGAACAACGATGTTCTAAAATGTCACTGGTGTAACATTAAATTGTGAGTTCTGGGGATATTAAGGCATAGAGAGAAGAAAGCAATACTTACAGCTCTTTTAGGCTGGGGAGAGCTTTAATAGCCTGAGGAAATTCCCCCAAATTATTATAGTTCAAGTCCCTAGAAAAAATTAGTAAAATATGTAAGAACACTCAAGAGGGGTCACAATTTATAAGGCAATTTGGTATAAATATAAAAAAATATATATGTAATCACATCCTCTGGATGATAATCTTTCTTTGCCAACAACTGTCATTCCATTTAATTAAATTAACACTTTTTCTTAAAATATTGAATACAAAAAAGAATCAATTCTCCATTCTTAAACATTTTTTACAACTTTATTTCACTTAATTGACCATAAAAATATTAGGATTTTAGTGTCTTTTTTATTTTTTAAACTTATTTTTAATTGAAGGATAATGATACTTTAAGTCAACAACTTTAAAAGTTCAAAGAATTCTCAGAATCACATATTACTGGTGCATTAAATAAACAAATCACCTGAATGGCAGTTTTCCATAAAATAGAATGTATTGACTATCCATTTATACATGACAATAGCCTGAAACTGAGGTTTCTATTTGAGGTTTAGAGTGAAATTCTGGTATCAGGGTAGCTGACCTCAGCCCTACTATCAGCAGGATAAGGATAAGGATAAGGACTAAGATGGGTTCATACAACTATAGTCCTCAAGTAAGTTAAAAATTGTTGAAAAGTTGCATTAATTAGGAGAGAGAAAAGCCATAGTGATCTGTACTTTTAAAAAATCTTAATTCTGAGTGTATTTAAACTTTCATTTCGTTTAACCTAGAGAGAATGTTCACATATGATCAGCGACTGATTTCAGAATGAGAGTAAACAAACACCCAGCTCCTTGGAGACCTATTTTATTCTCCTTTACTACACAGAAAAGAGTGGTAAGTTAAAAAATCAACTGGAAAGAAAACATTTAATTTTAATAGAATTTGGAATAATATACACAGTTTAGGATCAAAAGGCTGGCCCAGTCTTCTTTTCCACTGGCATTTACATACTTAGGAAAGAAGAACTGGGTTGGTCAGTTCTTCAAGAGCTTCCACTTTCAAATATCCATTGATGTTTTTATCCTTTAGTGGTTTAAACAGGAAAGTGAATAAATAAATACTAAAAGATTTTAAGTCTTCTCATTGACTGGATAGTTAACCAAAAAGTCAATTAAACAAAATACTGATATTACAAACCCTAAACATTTCAATCAGGTGTTATTTACTTACCCATCTAACTGGAACATTCTCTGAATCATTCACTATACCACAATGGGAAATACTAAAAATCTCCTAACAAAGGCCACTAATAAAATCAAAACAACAAATATAAAGGTCCTAGTCTTGTTTACACACAGCTGCATCATGTCTTTTGCAGTTGAAACAGCCAGAATTCCCAAACGCTCTGACAACAGAAACAACAACAAAAGTATCCTAAGCAAAATGGAAACCGTCATTGCATTTACCAGATAAAAGTCAAGACAGTATTTAAGCCCACTGTTAACAATTAGCAAGACAGCTGAGATCATGGAGAAAACAAAGAAACAAACCAGCTTTTCCAGAATCAATTTTATAAGGTTCCAAGTTCCGAAAGTGTCTATCATATATTATAATAGAACCAAAATTTCTGAAAAGGTATATAGCTTGGCAGACTCAGCTATTTTTACCATGTCCTTTTGAAAGAAATATCAAGCTCATTCTTGTGCAAGTTTTTAACGAGAAACCTAGATTAGCTTTCATGACTGTGTTGGCTGAAGGCAAGACTTTAGTCATACATTAAAACAAATTAATTATTATAGCAAATTAATAATGAGCTGAAGTCAAGACCATTACTGTTTTCTGCAGTGAAATGCCCAATTGCACTATCAACATCCCAACTGTGATTATCCAAAATAGAAGTAAACTTACAAGGTCTCCAGGTTATCAAGTCCATCAAAACAGTGTTGACCCAGGCTTTTAATTTTATTGTTATGAAGATGCCTATGGAAAAAAGCATCAAAATGACTTTCGTGTGACCTAGTAGCAACTATTAATCACGTTTAGATGTCTAAATTGGTAGTGCTTAAAGGAATGGTGCAGCTAAACACTGCAACACTTGACTAATAGAAAACAAATAACATTGAGTAGGTATCTCTTGATAAACACGGTACAAACTCAGATTCACTGAACACAGGAGGCCAATGGAAAAGAAACATCACTCTAGTGGAGAAGGGTTACACACATGGAAGATTCTTGAGAAGTTACCCATATCCAAATTAAAGTTTTGATGCACTTTTAATTATATGAAGCAAAACTTTGATGAATTCTCCCATGAGGACGTGGGGGGAATGTCAGCTTCATAAGGGAGAACTGGCAACAGATTTTACAAAAAATGCCACTTAATTATGTTCAAGCTTTCGAAGATTAAAAACAACAGAGAATCACATATTCCTTGAATAGACAAGTTGGTAAAGAAACATGAAATATCACTGAAACTTGTTTTCTATGCACGTCTCCAAAAGAATTCTGCTTCTTTTATCACTGAATGCACTGCTGGGACACAAAAAGCCACACAAGGGTTTGCTGCATGACCCACTTTCTTCTCCTGATTACAAATGGCCATTTAACTTTGAGAGATTCAACTGTTATCATCAGCCATTCATTTTTAAATTATCCTGATCTGTATTTTTCAAAGTCAGCACATGTAATTTTGTAAAAAATAGGCAGCTCCTCCAAACACCAGCTCTCCAAGAACACAATTCAGTGAGGCTCTTTCAAAACAATATTCCACCAGAACTTTGCTCCTGCCCCCAAATTAACACAAATATATGGTGTTAAAAGGGATGGATACTTACAGAACCACCAGGCTGGACAGGTTGGTAAAGGCAAAGTCAGGGATGCGGGAGATCTTGTTGAGTGCCAAGGTCAGCGCCTGCAGGGTGGGCAGATTGCTGAGCGGATGCACTGGCACCTCTGTCAAGCTGTTGTCATCCAGCCACAGATGCCGTAACTGAGTGAGTCCCTCAAAGCTGTCCTCAGGCACCGAGGTGATATGGTTGGCATCTAAACGCCTGACAGAAACAACAATCGCCTTCAGCAACAATTCTAGTGGAATGAGTCAAGCCAAGTCACACAGCTGCTCAGAGTTCCAAAAAAATAAGTTATAAAAATGACCATAGCCACAACGTCTTTGATTTCTTTCATTTTACTAGAAGTTCTTCCCAAATCTAATGTTTCTAAGACCAGCATGTGAAAGTCAGTTGTTTCCCCTCCTTCCTAACAAAGAGATGTGTAAAAATCTGAATTTTTGGCTAAGCATAATTGTATGGAAGAATGACATGTTTTTATGTATATATATAAAACATACATTTTATGTGCTGTCTTCTGGGCTGCAGTCCTCATTTTGCCCCAAATAAAACTTAAATTGCAATTCTCAAAAAAGAAAAAGAAAGGGACCATAAATCTCAAGCTTGAATTTTATGTCACAGAATGCACTTATCAAAAATACAGAAAAACAACATGAAGAAACTAAGCTGAGCAAATAAACTACTTAACTTACAAATATAATATTTGATATTAAATTTAATTGCTATTCTGACTTGGTACCAAAGGGGAAAAAGTAAGAACATAATTAAAAATTTTTTTTTTCTACATCAACAAACCATTTCATTAGATTCTCAACAATCCTTATTACCACCAGGCAAGTTAAAAATATGTGTCACATACCACCAAAGCAACCCTCTCCTCTTCTCTTAGGTATAAGTACATTTGAAAAATTAGTTTGTCAAAACAGATATTAAGAAAAGGGCCTACTATCCATAGAAAAAATTAAACAGTTCCTCTGATCAACGTGTTTGTGGCTTTTGAGTTACTTCGATTTTTCCCAAAGTTTTGGAACTAAGGACACTTTACTAATAGGATTACTCATTTTTAAAAGTTAAATCCCCATCTGAAAATCCGAGAAAACTAGTCCTAAATGTTAGTGTTGACACAATCAGGCATAATTGTTGGAATAATTGCTTTTAAACACAAAGATAAGCTAGTAATTAATATGTTGAGGAACTGCATGCCCTGGGCAAATCTCAATTTTCTTCACAAATCCCTTGTTGATATATCTTCACTACTTAAATCCATGTCTTAGAGACTTAGCCCTCTTGGTGAAAATTAGTGAACACACACACACATACACACACACACACACATACACAGACACGAAATGGGTACAAGGTCAAAATGGCAGCCTGTTTCTGAAGAAATCAGCTTTGGCAGCTTTCAAGTTCAGGAAGTTCTGACTTTAGAGTGGTTTTCATGCCTCCAGTTTCTCTAAGCTGCTCTAGCTTCGGATCCTGCCATAATTGTCCCTTCCTCTCCATGCAAGTGCTGAGCCCCTGCTCCCAACTAAGTGCCCCAGATCCAAATGCAGTCTCCTTCCCAAAGGGGCAGACTAGTCGAGGTCAAAGACCCCTGGTCCTGGTGAGGATCTGATGGAAGCCTCCTTTTTGGTAGTCAGGATAACTGGGGAGAGCTCCAGAAACTGAGCAGCTGCCTTAAGAATCCACTTAGAAACCGAGTTTTAGGCTTGTTTATTCCTTGGAGTTTCTAGAACCTACCCTTGAGAAAAGACAGGCATCCTTTATGTAACAGACTGGTAATGTACTGGCTACAGAGTTGCTTAGCAGATCCTCTTTACTGAGTAGAGAGCAGTGTGTTCAAACACACACAGTAACACACACACACACACACACACACTTCATAGACTCAAGGTACTTCTATTTAGGGAGAGAGAGATATATTTTGGGTGGAGGGGAGTTAAGGACATTTATTTCACATTCAGACATCTGTACATTTTCTATAAATAAGGTGGAACTGAAATACAACCATACAATTAATCATATAATGTCACTAAATCATGCAATTAAATTCTCCTTGTAGCTAATTTGTCTGCAATTCATTCAACACATGTAAACTGAGCATCTTGTTAGGCACAAAAAACTAAAAATGGTGCACACCACATGCATGAGGAAGAGGGACCCACACTATAATTAACACACTGAAACATGATTGCAAAGTGCTTACAAAGTGTTATGAAGTAAATAAACAGGGTACTGAGATAAGGATTAGCAGGGGCTGCAGGGGAGGCTAGCTTCTGAAAGCGTGTTGAATAGGAAAAGCATCTCTAAGAAGGTACCATAAACAGATCCAGAGCAAGGGGCCAAGGAAGGTGGGCAAGGAGTGTTCGAGGCAATGCAAACAGTGAGGGCAGAGACTCAGTAGCAGAAACCAGCTGGTGTGGTCCCAGCAACTCCCAGAAGGTTCTAGTGACTAGAACACAGCAGGAAGAGAGTGGAGGGACCAGGGAGACCCAGATGGGATGCAAATGGGGACCAGATGACGCAGACCCCTGGAGGCCAGGTGAGGAGTTTGGATTATATTTTAAGCACAGATTGAGATCCCTCCCCAGTTTCTCAGCATCATAATAGTTTAAAAGTGTAAACTGTTTATTTTGTAATAATGAGATAATATTCATTAACATTCACGAAAATAATGAGCAATGCTCCCCACACATACAACACTCCATTGGCATTAAGTCCTCTCTGTGTTAAGAAAATTAACCCTGTATTTCCTAAGAGTTCTCATCACAAAGAAAAAACATTTTTTTCTATTTCAAGTATCTATATGAGATGATGGATTTTCACTAAACTTACTGTGGTATTATTGGGTTGACCAAAAAGTTGACTCAGAGTTTTCCATAGGATGTATGTTAAGTCAAATCAATAGGCTGTACACCTTAAAATTATACAGCAATACAAAATTGCCATATGTCAATTATACCTCAATAAAACTGAAAGGAAAAAAGATGTGGCAAAACACTATAAGGAAAGTTGTCCAGGCCTTTTAAACAAAAGTCCAGTGTTATACACACCACTTGGGCTCCTGCCGAATTCTGTGCCCCACCTCACCAAAGAAAAGGGGTGGTCTTCACTGAGCAGGAGAACTAGGTGAGTTTTGAGCTAAGAACAGCAATGAAACTACCTCCTATGCAAAATAACTATAAACAATAAATGCACAGACACAATTTCCTCTGTTAAAAATTTCCCCAAATTATAAAGTCAGCCATAAGAAGTCAAAAGGAAGAACTTTGGGAAAATGGAAATCTTACATAAAAAGTTAATGAGAAAAAGGATTTGGGGTGACTCAAATGGTTAATCCTTATGCCTCAATTCATATGGGTGTTGGTGGCACACCCATAAATATAATGAGTTTGCACTTACACCAAGATCAACGTTTCTCAGAGAAATGGTCTTAGAAAAGTGTGCATTTGTACAAATGATCTATGCTATTAAAATTCATCATAATTAATAGACCAAAAAAAAGAAACAAAAACTAATTCTTTCAACAATGGCAGTAAAGAGCACTAGATATCTCACAAAGAGATTATGTGGCTTAAGTTATTTTACCATTTCAACTCCATTTGGCAAGAGATAACTATTACTTTATTTAAGTGCACTTCAATTGTTAAACAGTTCAAAATGTATTGACTGAATTCCCTTACTATTTTTCTCTTTAAAATGTGCTTCTATTCCCTATTCTCAAAAGCCTGTTTTATATTTTACTGAGACTCACATAGTTTTTTTTCCTCTTGCCTTAAATGAAATGACAGTAACAATTCTATGTGTATTTTCTGATGAATGTCTATGCTACCATAAACACTTGTTCAGTATAATCAAAAGCTCCCCCCTTTTCTCTCTACTCCTCATTTACCCATAATATAAACATTAAAGTATTATATTGTTACCAGTTTAAAATATTTAAGAAATTTTGTTATGGTAGAAAACCTAGGAAATTTAGTCATTGAAATCCTCTAATAGTCAATATACGTGAGAAATTTTTTAAAATTCTAGTGGAACAAATTCTGACTTGTCATTTTAATATCCGACTCAGGCAATGCTTTAGACATTTTCATGGCTTCATGGAGGGTTGTTAGGTTAGCTTTTCATTAATATCTACAGTTCGCTTTTAGCTTTTACGGCCATCATCACCCACTTGAATCAAACCACTTCTGGTCAATTTCAAGCCCTAATGAACTTTGCTCCTTCTAAGCACTATTTCAAAACCGTAAGGAAATCTTTCATGTAATTCAGGTCTGAAGATCAGATTTTCAAACTGACTCAAGTACTGATAAGACTGTTTTACACCAGGACAGAATTTCAATTGTATCTAACTTGACCACTACACCCACTATGCTAACAAACTTATGAACGTTTCCTTCTTAAATAAAACAGCCCTGACATATAGCTCCTTGTATTTCTGATATGCATTAAAAAAAAAAAAAGCCCCAGTGCCTTTATTAAAAAAAAAAATAGTTTAACTCCTCTCTATACCCCAACCTCCCATCCCAATTTTGGACATAATTTATGCAACACACTTAGTGGTGATGAGCACAGTATCCTTGATTTAAAACACTACTTTAGAGGGAAAAACCTACAATTTCTGTGAAAAATACTTTAAACCATCTAAATTGCCATAAATGCCATGTGTATTTTAATGCACTAAAGGATGATAAATCCGAAAAAAAAAAAAAAAATCTACTTGTGTATTTTCTTGGTAATTTTTCTAACGTTCAAAGATTTTAGCCTTTCCTTTCTCAGCCTTCCAGCTAGACAAAAGGATTGAATATTTCGATCATTAAGTCTTGGGAAATAAGAACAATTCTGTATGAAGGTTCTGAAGGAAAACAAATTCTGAAGAAGCAAAAGAAAATGAGAACTATTTAAAATGTCTAATGAATTCAGATCCAAGGGAGGTGAGATGGCTCTCTCTGTGTACTTCTGTCTGAGGTTAGAAATGGTGTGGAGGCAGTGAAACCACGTTCTTTAAAGGAACTCACTCCAATCTGTTCACCAAAAGAATCTGTTCAGAATCCTATTCAATTAGTTATGACAAATTCTTATATTCCATAACTTGGCATTTGGGTGAAATGAGGTACTTAACAAATTTCTACCTTAAATAAATTTATATTGAAACCAGAACTTAAATGGTCAGTACCCCAGATACCTTTTTATGATATTAGATATATTTTAAAGTTTGGCCTTTATAGCATATTCTATGCTTTATTAGTATATTTTTTCATTTTCACATTCACTGCCCATTAATTATCAAAATATCTAAAGTCAAAGGTAATCTATAATTTACAATTTCCAGTGATATGCTTTTGGTTCAGTTAAAAATTATTTTATATTAGCCAGTGGAGGGGACGAGCCGGTCAATCATTTTTACCTAAGTCTTCCCTAGCTCACTTGCATTTCTACAATGGTTAAATTCACAGTTCTTTCAAAGGGCAATTTAAAAACCGATGGGATAGATTAGTATACAGATACGTGATGTGGTGACAACCTAATTATATAGCCCAGAACACCTAAGTATGGTCTCTACTTCAGTTTTTCCTTTAGTGATTCTCAGAACTTCTGTAAACACAAGGATGATAAGAGTAAATTTTTTTAAATACAGCTTCTGGGACTCTACCTTTAGAGACACAATATCGTGACTCCTGGGATAGGGCCTAAGAATCTGTATTCCAGCTATATCCCCTCTAGTGATTTTGCTGTGGGTGGTCCAAGGGCCACACTTCAAGAAACTAGGCCTTAGTCCCGCTGTATTTAGTATTAGGACATGAACAGAAGCCATGTAAATTTGTGTTCATTACTGTAGTAGCATAAGAAACAATGAAATTGCCTATTATAAAGAATACTTTTTCATTACTTTCAGACAATTCCTTCACCTAGGTAGGCAAGTTGGGTAATCTAGCAATCAAAAGAACAGATGAAATAGTCATCACCATTATTACTATTAATAGATTCTACAAATGTTTATTGAGCAACTTACTACAGGTCATATATTGTTGAAGTGCTTTTCACGAATGAAAGTACATGATAGGTAATAAGCCAACGACTCACAGAGAATTTTAAATAACCTGCCCAACATCACACAGCTAACAAGCGGCAAGACAGGCCTGTTCCAGAATTCTAATTAATCTGAACTTATCTGAATTCCTTTTGAGAGCAATATAAATATTCTGACAGATAAATACGTGAAAGGCTTCTCTTAATCTTGGGAAAAGATTACAATAACCACATGCTTCAGTTCAATGCTCCTTAATCTCTTCTAAAAATCTAGTCCCTGAAGACAGAGAAACTAGATCTTTTAAGTCAGGGATGGGGAGACTGGATGCTAGTCCACGACATGCATTCTGGTTATAAATAAATATTTGTCTATTTAACATAAAGATGGTTGTTTCTTTAGACTCTTCTGTGGGTTTGCACAGCTCCAGCGATACTACTGCTGCTTACCTGATCCCCCACTCTAGGGAGAAGTGGGGTGTGTGCATACCCAAACCACAGAGGCAATGACACCCGTTCTCCAGGTTCATACACACACACATACATTTATATGTGGAAGAATGCAAACTAGAATAAAGTTAAGTGCTACATGAAAAAGCTTTTGAAAATAGTGGCTGCTGCTGCTGCTGCTGCTAAGTTGCTTCAGTCGTGTCCGACTGTGCGCGACCCCATAGACGGCAGCCCACCAGGCTCCCCTGTCCCTGGGATTCTCCAGGCAAGAACACTGGGGTGGGTTGCCATTTCCTTCTCCAGTACATGAAAATGAAAAGTGAAAGTGAAGTCACTCAGTTGTGTCGGACTTTTCGCGACCCCTAGACTGCAGCCCACCAGGCTCCTCTGTCCATGGGATTTACATGGTTAAAACCAAGAGCTGAAATCTTTTTTTTAATTGAAGTATGACTGATTTACAATGTTGTGCTACTTTCTGGTATACAAAAAGGTGATTCAGTTATATATACGTATATTTCATATTCATATACGTTTCATATATTTTTCCACTGGGCTTCACAGGTGGTGCTAGTGGTAAAGAACCCATCAGCCAGTGCAGGAAGTGTAAGAGGTGCGGGTTAGTTCAGTTCAGTGCTTCTCAATCTTTTCTAAAATCTAGTCCCTGGGTCAGGAAGATCCCCTGGAGGAGGAAATGGCAACCCACTCCAGTATTTTCTTGCCTGGAAAATTCCCTGGATAGAGGAGCCTGGTGGACTATGGTCCATAGGGTTGCAAAGAGCTGGACACTACTGAAGCAACTTCAGTATGCACAGCTTATTATAGCACATTGAATATAATTCCCTATGCTATACAGCAGGACCTTGTTGGTGAAAGCTGAAATCTTGAATATTCCACATCAAGCCAACTTTGCCTCGGAAAAAAAAAAAAAACAAACAAGAAGACAGCACAGGCAATTAAACTGCCATCCCTTACACATGTTCAATATCCACAGATAAAGATCTATAATCACTGTGCTCTGATGCTCATTAGCACCCGGAACAGAAACCTCTGTGGCTGTTTCTTGAGTGTCGTGGCACAAGACTCTAGGACTTTGGTGCACACGCAACTCTGACTCCAAAGAGAGTATAATCCCCTGCCACATGCAACCTTGTAGCTTTCTCCCAGCCTTGGAGATGATAGGATATTTCAAAGGACACTTCAGTAACAGCAACCAGTCATTCCCATTTTTATCCCAAATAAGAGGGTTCATCTTTCCTTTCTCTAGGATTCCAGTTCTGTACATATTTAGAAGCCTGAGTGGTCTCCTAACGATGCAAGGATGCAGAAAACCTAACAGTTTACTTACAAAGACTGCAAAGAGCTCAGTCCTCGAATGGCTTCACTGGGTACTGTTTTCAACTGGTTGTTCTGGAGGGTTCTGGAAGGAAAACTTGGGTTAGTGAATAAGAAACAATTGTGACCATTTTTTCTCAGAAGAATTTAAAACCATTTCTTTAAAAACAAAAACTTTCTAATAGAAAGAAAGGGGGAGGAGTCAAGGTAAAACGCATCCAAGATAAGAAAATTACCAAAGAGTAAGAGGCGTTTGTCATTAAAGCCAGAAATACAGTAGGCTGATTTCCCAAGCCATCTCCTAACACAGACCTGCTGGATCATCTGGGATTGTTTTGTCACTCTTTCTCAGAAATTAAGACACCCTAATTAATATTCATCACTGAGGTACCATGAGTGTTAACTGAGACACATAACAGATTAAAACTGGGAGGTAAGGACTTTCCTGGAGGCTCAGTGGTAAAGAATCCAGCTGCAATGCAGGAGAAGTGGGTTTGGGTCAGGGAGATCCCCTGGAGAAGGAAATAGCAACCCACTCTAGTATTCTTGCTTGGGAAACCATGGACAGAGGAGCCTGGTGGGCTACAGTTCACAGGGCTGCAAAAGAGCTGGACAGGACTGAGTGACTAAACAACAACAGGGCAAGCAAATCCACTGGAATCCCTAACGCCTAGAGTAAAGCATTATTCTAGAAAAAAGCATCTGGAATAAAGCAAAGTCCAGAAACACCCAACACTAGGTAACGACAATCCTGCCAAGAGGACAGCAGATTCTGAACTCTCATGAACAGTGGCCATGTCCTCAGTGAATACAGGGCTGAGGTAGAAATAAAGCTTTGATTATCTAATTATCGCCAACCTGGAGAATGGAGGTATAGATCAGTAGTGAAAATGAAGTCTTTACTATTTTTGCCTAATGCCCTTCCTGGTCACATTTATCAAATGACTACCTGATTAGAATCACCACCACAGAAAGGAATGGAAAAAGGCCCACCTAACTCACTGAACCAGAGAGGCTGAGTGACTTACAGATGCTTACCCAGAGGGGTAGCGGCAAAGTGGGGCTGGTGGTCGGTTCACCTGCTCTCCAATCTGCCAACCTCCAAGCTCCTGCTCCCTGCCAGGAATTTATTTCCTGATCCCTCAGAGGCTATGTAAATCATAGGCACCTCAATTCTCTTTAGCTTTAAAATGATTTTTACCATTTGGAGCTCTTGTAAGCCTTTTTGCCTTTAGGGTCAGCAAATTCAAAATTCTTATAGCTATTAACATAATAAGAGTAGAAACAACGGGGGTGGGTGGAGAGAAGCTGAAACAAAGCTTGCCAGTGAAGCTTAAATATGATTTTGATTCAGTGCTTTCGCTACACATAAAGCCTAACATTCAACTGTAATGCGCTGGAGGTCAGAATACCTATTATTTAGACGTTAACTTTTGTTATCTAGACCCAAGTTTGCCTAAATCACCCTCTAGCCTCCCACACTACCCATTGGCTTCTCCTTAAATCTTTTAATCCTGAACCTAAAGAAACTGTGCTTAACCTAGCTCCAAGCATGTTGACTACGCAGAAAGAAAATACACAGCCAGCTGTGAAACTCTAAAATTGCATTACTTACAGAACTTTGAGTTCTTTCAACCCCGACAAGGCCTTTGGGTGGATAAAAGAAAGGTCGTTGCCAGCCAATCGTCTAGTGAAAAAAAAAAAGTAGCAAGAGAAAAATAGTAACTCAGATTCTTAAAATTCAGAACTCACAATAACCCAGTCTGCTACTGAAGCTCTACATTAAACATCTTTCAAACCTAACTGACATTAAACATGGACTTAAACCTTTGCTAAAGCGATCCCAAGGTTCTTCCACTCTAGAATTTTTTTTTTTTTAACTCCAATACAATAATTTAAACAGGCACATTTTTATTCTGGTGAGGTCAAGCAAGCCAAAACACATTAGACCAAATTAAGTTTGCTATTCATGGTCACTCTCTGCAGCTTGCAGTGCCTCACAAACACAGAGCCCTGGTATACAGCAGACAGGAGCTTTATACCGATCAGAGCAAGGAGGAAAGAATGCCTTCGGGAGGCATCCTGTTACTTCTCCATAACCTAGGGCAGTATATTCCATGCAAAAGAGAAGCAAAAAGTGAAAGTCACTCTAAGCGTAACTTCCCAAACTAAAAGCATATCTAAAAAAACAAATAAATTTTTTCCTAAGGAAATTTCAAAGTGACAAATTTAACTGTGAGTTAAGAGTGAAGTAACAAAAGGCTAAGAATTCCTTGGGTCCTTTGGTAAGAAAGGCACACACAATTCAGAATGAGCCCCACAATTCAGACTGAGCCCCACTTTTTCCACCATATTCCCAGACACTCAGACATGGGAGGAAAAGTTGGATAGAAAACCTCAGGGAAAAGCAAAAAGCAGGACAGCAACTCATATGAGTAACTTATAAACAGATGAACTGGAGGCAGATTTAAGTACAGTTGACCCTTGAAAAACAGCAGGTTTGAACTGCATGGGTCCCATGCATTTCTTTTCCAATAGTACATACTACTGTACCACACAGCCCATGGTTGGTAGAATCCTTGGATGTTGAGGAACCTTGGATAAAGGATGGGAGTGACTATAAATTATCAGTGGATTTACTCATGCTGTTCAAGGGTCAGCTGTATTGACTTAAAAATGATAGTTATGTACCCAGTTGATTAAACATAGGACTTTTCCAATTTCCTGGTTCCCTCAGGGGGACTTTCCCAAGCAATGAGATTTACATGTATGATTTTTTTTTTTTAATGCTCTCTCCCCTTCACATCTTGGGATCACAGTCATCAAGTCATATTATTTCCTCCTTGACGGGGTCTATTTCTATTATCTTTTCTCTTCCTTCTGTAAACACAGTGCCCTCCCCTCCCCATCCCCAACCCCCAAGCCTTGGTCAGCAATTCATTCACTGATTAACAAATGAGTGCCTACTCAGCCCCAGGGAGAAGACATCCTCTTCTTAGACTTCAGGTTCCCCTCTTTTTAATCTGTTCTTAGACACCCTGATTCTAGGACATAAAGATGGCTCCTTTACCCTTCGTAAACTTGAAGTCACAGAGATGTGAAACTATTTTTTAGATGCAATATTCTTTCTTGGAAGTTTTCATCCCAGTTAAAATACAAATAGCCCTGGAAAGGATAACACTTGATCATTTCTTAGTGTTAACACAGTAATTGGCATGGAAGATGTGTGGGTGCTGGGGGCAGTGGGAAAGTGAAAGAGGACTCAGAAACCCAAAGAGTGAGTGTGTAGAATTATTTCTTCAATTGCAAGGACAATCATGCCAGGTTCCCAGGCAGTGCTACAGTTTTAACACAAGGTTCATGCTCCTAAACTAAATCCTCCCCAGAAAGCTGTATCCTCCTGCACAGTTTCTCACAAGACACCCTAGCACCTAGGCTCTAAACTGCATGTCAGTCAAGGGTATTCCTCAATCCAGGCTCACAACAGTTCACTGCAGATCATCAGCCTCATGGCCTTTCACCTCTCAGGTTTCACCATATGGAAAAGAAAAGAAGGGACTGGCGAAGATGGTGTTAAGATTTTTCAATGCTTGTATTTAAAACTATTCCTGGAGACTTCCCTTGTGGTCCAGTGGTTGAGAATCTGCCTTCCAATGCAGGGGACATAGGTTCGATCCCTGGTTGGAAAACTAAGATCCCACATGCCACAGCTAAGACCTGAAGCAGCCAAATCAATATTAAAAAAAAATAAAACTATCCCTCCCCAGCATGTGGTCTGAACTAGCCAGCTTCACCACTGTATCTTTAAATGCCTCACCTCATGACCTAACCTTCACTTCTTAAATTCCTGACTCCAGTGTGAGTGGTGCTGAGTTGTTCAGTTGAGTCCGTCTCTTTGCGACCCCATGGACTGTAGCCCTTTGGGCTCTTTTGTCCACGGAATTCTCCAGGCAAGAATATTGGAGTGATAGCCATTCCCTTCTTCAGGATATCTTCCTGACCCAGAGACCAATTCCTGCGTCTTGTGTCTCTTGCATTGGCAGGTGGGTTCTTTACCATTAGCACCACCAGTGTCAGTCAGTTCAGTTCAGTCGCTCAGTCGTGTCCGACTCTTTGTGACCCCATGAATCGCAGCACGCCAGGCCTCCCTGTCCAGCACCAACTCCCAGAGTTCACTCAGACTCGCGTCCATTGAGTCAGTGATGCCACCCAGCCATCTCATCCTCTGTCGTCCCCTTCTTCTCCTGCCTCCAGTCCCTCCAAGCATCAGTCTTTTCCAATGAGTCAACTCTTCGCATGAGGTGGCCAAAGTACTGGAGTTTCAGCTTTAGCATCATTCCCTCCAAAGAAATCCCAGGGCTGATCTCCTTCAGAATGGACCGGCTGGATCTCCTTGCAGTCCAAGGGACTCTCAAGAGCCTTCTCCAACACCACAGTTCAAAAGCATCAATTCTTCGGCACTCAGCTTTCTTTATAGTCCAACTCTCACATCCATACATGACCACTGGAAAAACCATAGCCTTGACTAGATGGACCTTTGTTGGCAAAGTAATATCTTGGCTTTTGAATATGCTATCTAGGTTGGTCTTAACTTTCCTTCCAACGAGTAAGCATCTTTTAATTTCATGGCTGCAATCACCATCTGAAGTGATTTTGGAGCCCCCCAAAAAATAAAGTCTGACACTGTTTCCCCATCTATTTGCCATGAAGAGATGGGACCAGATGCCATGATCTTGTTTTCTGAATGTTGAGTTTTAAGGCAACTTTTTCACTCTCCTCTTTCACTTTCATCAAGAGGCTTTTTAGTTTCTCTTCACTTTCTGCCATAAGGGTGGTATCATTTGCATATGTGAGGTTATTGATATTTCTCCTGGCAATCTTGATTCCAGCTTGTGCTTCTTCCTCTCAAGAAAATTAGAGGTACCAAGGGAACATTTCATGCAAAGATGGGCTCGATAAAGGATAGAAATGATATGGACCTAACAGAAGCAGAAGATATTAAGAAGAAGTGGCAAGAATACACAGAAGAACTGTACAAAAAAGGGCTTCGCAACCCAGATAATCACGATGGTGTGATCATTCACCTAGAGCCAGACATCCTGGAATGTGAAGTCTAGTGGGCCTTAGAAAGCATCACTACGAACAAAGCTAGTGGAGGTGATAGAATTCCAGTTGAGCTATTTCAAATCCTGGAAGATGATGCTGTGAAAGTGCTGCACTCAATATGCTAGCAAATTTGGAAAACTCAGCAGTGGCCACGGGACTCGAAAAGGTCAGTTTCATTCCAATCCCTAAGAAAGGCAGTGCCAAAGAATGCTCAGACTACCGCACAATTGCACTCATCTCACATGCTAGTAAAGTAATGCTTAAAATTTTCCAAGCCAGGCTTCAGCAGAACGTGAAGCATGAACTTTCAGATGTTCAAGCTGGTTTTAGAAAAGGCAGAGGAACCACAGATCAGATTGCCAACATCCGCTGGATCATGGAAAAAGCAAGAGAGTTCCAGAAAAACATCTATTTCTGCTTTATTGACTATGCCAAAGCTTTTGACTGTGTGGATCACAATAAACTGTGGAAAATTCTGAAGGAGATGGGAATACCAGACCACCTGACCTGCCTCTTGAGAAACCTGTATGCAGGTCAGGAAGCAACAGTTAGAACTGGACATGGAACAATAGACTTGTTCCAAATAGGAAAAGGAGTACGTCAAGGCTGTATATTTTCACCATCTGTGTAACTTCCCTCAAAAACTTCAGTTCTTACCATAAACATGCCTTGTGTGGTCATTAAACAGGCTGTCTTCTACTCATTGTTTCTAGCACATTAGTCTTACAGGCCAAATACAAAAGCTTCCAAGAACAGGTCTTGTGTTTCACAATTCTGTCGCCACCCACAAGTGTGTCAACCCAATAGTCAGAAACTGCATTCTCAGCATTTCCTCCCAGAAAACAGATGGCACCCCAGAGCCTACCTTAGTGCAGGCTTAGGACAAGCCCTCTCGAGGGACTTTCTATACCCCAGACTCACGGACTGCATTCAACCGATAATCCTCAGGGCTGGAAGGCAGTGTTCAAAAGGTCACAGTTTATAAGATGAAACTGGACCATAAGGACTAGAAGGGAGAACAGATTCCATTATCCCCAGGAGGGCAAGTGACTATTATCTGAAAGATCAGCTTTAAAAAGCTGAGTCCACCAAAAAACAAACACTGTAGACAGACCAAGGCTGTCAAAGAATTTTATCTCTAATATTGGTTTTGAATGTTCCCCTATCTATGGGCTTTCCTTGAGGAGTTCAGTCTATTGTATTGAAAAAAGGGTTTTTACAAAGTATGATTACCTTTACTTGTCAACAGAAAAGAGTGCTGAACCACATTAGCCAAAATATTTGCTTCCCTTTCCCAAGGATCTGCCTCTTTATAAACCCTGGGAAAACTAAAGGAGCCTAACCTCCAAGAGCAGGCTACTCACACCACTCTGATTACTTGATTCCTTACAAGAGTAAACAGATCAAGTGGAGCCTTCGGGAATGCATCTACCCATGTTTACCAAGCAGCTGGGTTAATGAATAATAAACACAGCAGCTTAATAAAGCCTCTGCAGCTTCAGCAACTGTTCCCTCCCAAGTCTCTTTACATTTTGCTTATTTTACGAGCCAGTACTTCTATTTTCCCCCTAGTATTTCTTATAGTAGACACTATGGATGCTTCATGTCCAAAAACTCACACCCAGGAGAGACCAAAGTGAATAAAGAATGGGGTTAGGGACAAAGTCCCAAACTCTGGAAGGAAAAGCCTACTATGTCATGTCCCCACAGTAGTTGCAGGCACTGAGTTAGGTAGTTTACATTCTTGTCTTTCAATCTTCTCCGGACAGAGGCCCTACTTCTCTGGGTCCCTAAGAGGTTAGGTGACTTGGCAGAAGTCACACAGCGGGTAAGCAGAGGGGCCAGCATTCCAGTTCTCACACGGCTGGCTCCAAGGCTTATCTGTGTCCTTCAGCAATTCGATGCCTCTGGTGTGTCACCAAAGGTTGGGAAATAATTCCCAAAAGGTGAAACACAGTGGACCTGGGCGAGTTAATAGCCTTGGTTGAGGAGCAACAGCTCTCAGCAGAGCAGAGCTCACAGCAGGGACTGAGGCATCAGGAGCTCAGAACTGCAATTTTGGAGGAATTTCCAACAGACCAACGGGGCATCTTCCCCACAGTCAGAGATGAGCAGCGGCAAAGTAGGGTAAGATGGAATCCCTGGGTGGCTAAGAGTGGTAGGCAGCAAGCCCTAAACTCACTCCGACTCTTTAGGATAAAAAGCACTCTCCACTGTGCTTTTCCTCAGACAGTAAAGAATCAGCCTGCAATGCAGGAGAAACAAAAGACCCCTGGGTCAGGAAGATTCCCTGGAGGAGGAAATGGCAACTCATTTCAGTAACCTTGCCTGGGAAATCTCATGGACAGAGGAGCCCAGCAGGCTACAGTCCAAAGGGTTGCAAAGAGACACAGCTGAGGGACTAAGCACACCAGAAGCTGAGGACCAAGAGATGGCTGATCTCAAGGAAGTATTTGTCACCCACGGCCCTCTACTAGCAAAGGCCAGCTCCTTCTCTTTCTTGGTCTGCACACCCAACAGTTTTCCCTGTAACTCACTTCATGAGGACCTACTGGCTGGCTCCATAAAATTTTTAACTAGATAAATGATGATATTTGTATCTTTTACTATTATTGTGATGATTATGAAGCACTAGAGGGAAAAAAAAAAAAAACCTCATTACAGTGAGAACAGAAGAGTGAAATGAAAAGTGGTACCATTTTCTGCCACTAACGGTGGGCAGTCCCAGACATCACCACCCCTCCTCCCCCCACCGCAGCTCATTCGTCTCCAAAAGCCATAGAGAACCCCGTGGAAGGTCTCAATCCATCCATTCTTACTTTCCCTGGTTTGCCATCCAAGTCTAGACCCTCCTTTTCTTCCTCCTGGATTACTGCCATGAACCTCCACGAGAGTCTTGCCTCAAACCACTTCACTGTAATACTGGGAGATCTAAATCTTAAAAAGCACAACTGAGCATTTCCCCAAATGCTTCCCCCCACTACAACTGAATCAGCTAGACCTTCAGCATGATCCTTTCCTTTCTCACCTTCTTCCTGAATGTTCCTTGTATCCTATGTTTTAGCAACACCCTGCTTTCACACCCCAGATCCTCTGTTCATGGCACTGCCTTCATCTGAAATACCCTACTCCACTCTCTGCCAGCTGAAAACCTTATTCATCACTACAAGCTGGATGTTACCATCAATGTGGAACTTCTATGATATCCCCTTCCCTGGATTCCACAGATTACCCTAGACGAAGCTCTCTCCTTGGGTACGTTTTACTTTGCCTCTGGTTATTAAGTTGGTGCATCTCCTTCAACTGTATTTAGGGGCCGTATGGACAGGACTAGATCATATTCATTTTGGATCCTCTTGTGTGGGACCTTCGATGAAACAGACCCTTGGTGTTTGCTCTAATGCCTCAACTAAGCCCCAGTATAAGACCAGATTCAAGAAAAAGGTAACACTGCTACTTTAGGTGTGGGGAAAAGCTGACTCATGATCTTGACTTTTCTGCACGTTTTCTCCTCTTGTTTCATTGCTACTCCCCTACTCCCCTCCACTCTCCTAACAGGACAGAACTACTTGGCTTGATCTGAAAGTGCTACAGTAACAGTGTTCTTTCTTAACATGTTCTGGTAGTATATTTTCTTAAGCAAGAGGGGTGGACCTTGAATATGAGAACACCAGTCTCCTGATCAACAGTGTTATCTCAACACAGGCTGGGGTTGTGCACCCGATCACACAGAATTAAAACGAGTCTAGCAGGACTTCCAACGGGGACACGGTCTACCTCAAGGCAACTCCTATTTATTCTGCTTGTTACAACAGTCCCAGAAGCAGAGACGGAGAGGAGACAGACAGAGAGAGGGTGGAGGAGAGGGAAACAGCAATCCATTAGCCTTCCGCACTCCCATCGGACTTGGAACTGTTCCAGGAAACAGGATACAAGTGGCTCAGTGAATAATGTCTTTCTGAGTCTGTTTTGGGTGCATTTATTATTCATAAGGACCAAGGATTCACATCCGGGGCTCCTTCTAGGGGAGGCTAGAGTTTGCAATTATATTCTTGATTCTTAATGCACATGCTACATGATATTTTCTATCTGCCAACCCTCCCAGAAATAGGAAAGCTGGACTGGCCCTGGTTAATGGACACTGATCCACAGTTATCCATGCCAGGGGGTTCATACCTTCATGAGATGTGCTGAATTAGACTGGGATTTCTTCACTTGGGAAGCGGTTTAAAAGAAACACGAGAGGCGGGTGTGAACTAGAGGGTACGCCAATTGGTGTTATGTCTCTGAGAAGTGCCTGGATTTAGGTTTCTTCTTGTCTGGGACAGAAATGTCATTGTGGCCATTTGGCTGGAATTCCAGCCAGGAAAACAGTAGGGTAAGGACTGCACTATCCACACTCACTAGACACATGGATCGAGCTGGGGGAGGGCGGAGAAGGGGTCAGAAGCTTCCAGCAGCTGTTGTGAGGAGCCATGGGGAGGAATGAGAAGAGGGAGGCAACTGCAGCAGGAAGGCCCAGGCCTGAGCACACTCTGCACGCAGACAACAGCCAGCCTGGCTTGTGGCAATTTCTCTGTCACCTGGTGGACAGGTCCTGGCCGGAGGTTACAGAGCCACAGTCTCCCAGCCACTCATGTGCCTCCTGCTCCTCTGCAGAGGTGGCCACCAGATGGTCTGACCTTGTGGCAAGTCCTGAGAGAAAACAACTGTGAGCACCACCCTTCCCTTCAGGGGGCCCCCACTGATCTAACCCCCCGCAGCCACGGCTCCTTGTCTCCCTCACCATTTCTTTCCACAGCTACACGTCTCCACCCGACAGAGCTGCATTCAAAGCCACGCACATGACCTCTTGCAGATGGGACCCGAACACCTCCAGGCTGCCCCTCCTGCGATGCCATTAAATTCTCTCAAGTGGGTGGATCTGCGTGGCGTCACGCTCCGTGCCAAGTACAACAGACGCAACCACCAGCCCATGACTCTGCCCTCGGAGATGGCATTTCCAGTTCAACACTGAACTGGGCAAGGAAGGCCACGGGAGAGCATCCAACAGGAGGTGAGCAACCGTCTCCTATTAAATATAATTGGACATCAGCAAGACCCAAAATGCATGCAACAGTTTTGAAAGAAAAAAAAAACTTATAATGCATACCTCCAATAAGTTCTTAATCATCTATTTATTTGTATCTTAAGGCCCTACTATGGGCTCAGAACTCTGCTGGCTCCTGTGAAAAATTAAGAACTCAAGTGGGGGGGTGGGTAGGGGAGAGACTTCCTTTTATTTAAAAAAAAAAAAGACAAAACACTGGCAATCTAGTGATTACGACTCCAGTGGTGGGAGCTCAGGCTCAATTCCTGGTTGGGGAACTAAGATCTCATGCTGAGCAAGGTGGCCAAATACTACAAAAAAAAAAAAAAAAGAAAGAAACGGACTGTTCCCTGTTAGGGATATTTGGTATCAGTACATCTTAACAAAAACTAACATTTGTATAACAGTTTATATTGTCATTACCCTACTATGTCATAGTGGGTCTGCTCTTATTTTTTTTAACAGATGAGAAAAGTGAGCCTCTGTTTCCTCTGTGCTTTGTCTAAATTCCTACAGCATAGCTAAAGAATGTAAACCTTAGAAATTGTATAAGGTTATCAAAATAAAATAATGGAAACTCTAGAAATAGAACCATGTTGTTTTGTGTTATTTTCTACAAATGACTTTCAAAGGACCAAAGCACATGGCTCTTTTCCTAGCGAATACAGAAGGCCAGCAATCGACTAGCATCCTTGATAGGTCTCCTTGGACATGCTTCCTACCAAGGTTAAATAAACTTTATCTGATACAGTAGAGCAGAGAGTCCTGAACCCACTAATAATGTTTTACCCTATTTCTTCTCTTACCAGGGAAGAATTTTATACTTTCATATAACTTTCATAGAAGTATATCTAAAAATTAAATGTTTTATAAACATGCCTGTACTAAAAACTCTCATTATGGAAATTCCCAAGGTTTTTAATGCAGTCTTCCTTCACAGAGAAGGGGAAAACTATTTCATATACATACATATATATATGCAAAATATTACGTATCTGTGTTTAAACATACAAAAAGAAAAGCAGCAATGCTTAATCAAAAATAAGCTTGTCCTTGCTAAAACTCAGGCTATAGCCCATTTAGAACTCCACCATATACTGAAACAGTTTTATTCAATTCAAAGAAACTTAAGTTATCCCAGCACCCAAGACCCTTTTATATATGCCACTTCCTTGTATAGTCAGTAACCCATAGAAGGCTTCATTTTATAGGCAAATCAATAAAAACCCTGGCAACAGTTACAATTTCCTGAGCAAAGTTTATCCTGACAACCCAGTCATTTATCTTCTGGCACTAAACACACAAAATATCCATCCATATGAGGAAACATGTTACAGCATAAGAAAAAAATTTACCGCTAACATAACCAACAAATACTGACCTTCTACTATAAGCCAAGTACCAGGTAGGGCAAAGTAAGTACTGAATTTTCCCAAGACATTTCTCATTTCTTTTAAATAAGGATGATTCATTCAATATAAACCTTCAATGGAATGCAGTTTTTACATAGGCTGATAAGGTTTATTACTTCAATAAACTCAAAATAAGAAGAGATCCTTTGTCTTAACCCCTCCCTCAATTCCAAATTCTCAAATGCGGTCACTGTCACCAAAGGCCACACACAGCAGAGCAGTGAAAAGGCGCTGCCCTCAGAGGAGAGTCTGTGGAACTGAACAGATAGGTGTGGACTGACACACCTAGAACGCGAAATAACAAGGCATTCAATCCAGTGCTAAGTGGGGAGGAGCAGAGAAGGTGCAAGAGGAATCTGGAAAAGGAAGACCAGGGAAGGCTTTTTAGTAGCAGAAGGGGCTCAAAACAGACTAGATAAAACAAGTAAAATGTGAATAGGAGAGAGAGGAACCACGGCACATACTGTTGGTTGCCTACCAAATACCCAGCCGTGCCTTCCTGGCAGAGCTTAGGTTTGTTCAAATGTGACTCATCTCCATGAGCAAATTCTGATTGGTCTTAACCAATCATGCTGAGAAAAGAAATTACATACAAATACTAAGAGAAGAGTTGAGAAGAATAAACAACAAACTGTTAACCATAGGTATTTCCTATGGTAAGATACAGGTCATTATTTTTCCTTCCTTCTCCTTCTCTGCCTATGCATCCAGATTTTAAAAATTGAGTACCCATTAATTTTAGGATTATTTCCTTACAAAGCCAAGTACATCAATGATACAAGTATTTTTAGCATGTCTAACATAATCTTCGGAGAAGGCAATGGCACCCCACTCCAGTACTCTTGCCTGGAAAATCCCATGGATGGAGGAGCCTGGAGGGCTGCAGTCCATGCGGTTGCTGAGGGTCGGACACAATTGAGCGACTTCACTTTCACTTTTCACTTTCATGCATTGGAGAAGGAAATGGCAACCCACTCCAGTGTTCTTGCCTGGAGAATCCCAGGGACAGGGGAGCCTGGTGGGCTCCCGTCTATGGGGTCACACAGAGTCGGACACGACTGAAGTGACTTAGCAGCAACATAATCTTTGATGTATACATAAAAGCCAACAGGGGCAAATGATGAACAAATTCTGAATTAAAATTCTACTACAGAATAAATCATGGCTTGACAAAGAGTGAACAATACATGAAAGAAATGACTTTGCTTATTTCCTTACTGGAAAATTCAATCATGCTTGTAGAATATTAAAGACATTTTCACTTACTTGTAGACAGTACTACTTTTAGTCAAAGAACAAATAATTAGCTTTGATTAAAATAGGTCAATGCACCAGCAAATTGTGGTTTCATTATCCTCTCTACACTTTCTGAATTCCATGTCAAACACTGTAACAATGAACTGTTGATTCTCCTACTTGATTTCCCCTAGTTGCTTATGAAATACTAATTTAAACCCCAATTCTGAGTATATCACATGTTCTACTGCCTCTACTTCTAAGCTGCTAAGCACTGTAGGACAAAGTTTCCGAGCCTGTTGGTTCCACTATAAGTTCTTTGGGAGGCTTCTTCTTCACTCCAGGTGGTCCTAGTGGGGATAAGTCGAGGACCCAGGATGGACCCTACCAACCCAAAGAGGAGAGTGATTGGTTCGAGGACTCGCCCATGGGACAGGTCTGGCCAACTAAAGTCCTCTGGGGATTTTGCTGCTAAAAGCAAAAAGGAAGATTTTACATGCTCATCTTGGATATCAAGATGCAAAGACTTATGTGGGGCTGTTGAAGGTTATTTTACCCATTATATGGAGACAGGCTAAATACCACAGGAAAGAACAAAATCTAAAAACACTAACATAGACACAACTGAAGCTGAGATATGGAAAGCATGAGAAAACTCTCACGACTGTGAAACCCCAAGATCCAGGACCATCTGAAGCCAACTCCATCGCTAGACTTCCTAGATCCACCTGAAACAATAAATCCTCTATGATACCTCAGCTGGGGTTCTGTCTCTTACACCCTGTGGACTCCTGTCAGGTAATAGATGTATTTCAAACACCATCTTCTCTCTCCAAATCAGAAACTACCTACTAGCAGTCCCCAAATGCCTGCTTTAAGATGAACTTCTTTACCCCAAAGGCACTCTCACAACCCTCAGTAGAGAGGGCTCTTAAAAAAAAAAAATGAACTGCAAGGCCTTTTGTTATGATCTGGCTGTAGGCACCTTTCTCCAGCATGTCAATGTTGATCCTTCATTCTTGTGAAAAGCCTCCCCTCCCACAGCTCCCAGAGCATGGTTCTGCCCTAGTTATCCTGCTCCTCTGGCGCTTGGTCTTCTTCCCACACCCTGATTCAAGTGTTTCCCAATGAGTTGTCTTTGGCCCGCTTCCCTTTCCTTCTGCCCTCTCTCCTTTGGCAAGCTCTTTCCACCTAATGTTTCCAGTAATCCCCTCAAAATAAAAGACTTTAAAATCTATACCCATGAAACTCCATTCTAGAATCCCCCACCCATCCATCTCAAGTCTTGACTCCACATCTGTATTTCCAGGTGTCCCTATGCCTCTCTCACCTAAAATCAAGCTGTATATTCAGAATTGCACGTACTATCTTCTCTTCTGGACCAATCTCTCTTACTGCATGGTCTTTAGTTTTGTCAAAATACCACCAAACTCCTGGTAATCTACAAGTGAAGTGCTGGAATGGACTTCCCTGGTGGTCCAGTGGTTAAGACTCCATGCTCCCCAATGCAGGGGGCAGGGTTCGATTCCTAGTCGGGGAACTAGATCCCACAAGCCTCAACTAAGAGTTCAACTGCTGCAACTAAAGATCCCGCATGCTGCAACTACAAACATAAATAAATAAAATAAAAGTGAAGTGTTATTGACAACAACCCCTGCCATCCCAGTTGAGACATCCTCTTGAGTCTATTTGCATAACACCTAGGCCAAGTTCCCTCTTCCCTCTTACTATCTTTCATCTACCTGAGTTCAGAGTCTCATAGTTCTCACCTGGACTACTGCCATTATCATCTTCATCTGTTTCCCTGCACTCACTCAGTCTCAAGCACCCTACTCTGTGCTATGAGATTACATTGATATGATGGAAGGTCACGTCTGACCAAGTCATTTCCTAGCTCAAAATTCCATAGCCACACAACACCTGACCCTCCTCCACGAGTCTGCCAAGAAATGTCCTCAGCTTGGCCTTCGACTCCTTTCAAGGTTTCCTTCCCAGAATATCCTTTCAGAAATCCTTTCTAAAATCAAACCAACAGAAATCCCTTCTAAAATCAAACCAAACCCAGCACTCCTTCTTTCTGTCCCAGTTTATTTCCATATCTTTGCTCATCCTCCTTTTTCCACATCTCCTCATGAATAACTCTGCCATCCCCTGAGGCTCTCTCTAGAAATGCCAAGTCTTTGATGAGGCCTTCCTTAATCTTTTTTGCTAGAAGTTATTTCCCTTCCTTTCTCCTTTGAACTCCGGTAACTTTACTACACCATTCATCTCTCTTGAAGGCAAGAACCTCAGTTGACTTCAACAATGCACAGAGCGCTTTACCTAACACAAGTCTGATGACTCAATGAATTGTCTAATGAAGTCTTTCCTTGTCCTTTTTTTCACATCTACACTGTCAGATGTGGGATTGAAATCAGACCCATTACTAACAGGCTATGTGACCTTGGGAAATCAACCTCAAGAAAAATTCAGCTTCCTCATAAACAAAATGGGAATACATATAGCCCACAGAGTTTTATGAATTCAAACAAAACAATCCTTGCTCTAGGAGGACCTGTCTGGTACACAGAAGGTCCAATAAGTACAGGATCCCTCTCATTTCTCTTCTCACCATTATAACCGAATCTGAGAGGTCCCCACATTACACACAGGGAAGGGTATGAGTCGGAGAGCACCCATACGCCTCTGTGAGATGACTACGTAGTTTCTAACAGCAAATGTAGGGGTCTTCACTACCAACTCATCCTACCAAGGCACTATAAAGTGGAACAAGAGAATTCCAAGAAAATATTTTTGAACTGTCAAATATCACAGTCAAATTTATCAAAAATCACAGGGGGAAATTATTGCAGTTGAAAAAGCTTATCTGAGAAGCCTTCATCAAGGGAGTAAACGTTAAGTGAGTCAAATGTTAGTTTGGAAGCAAAGGAAATTCCTTGTAAATACTGGAAGAGAACAGAGTCTGCTACTTTCTAGAGCTCTAGACAACCCAGTAAGACTATTTGAGACTACTTCTGCATCTCAGATACAAAAGGTGATAGGACATAGTGGACATGGCGTTGAACGAGGTAGGTCTAATTCTGGCTCAGATGCATACTAACTGTAGCACTTGGAACATGTCACTCATCTACTGTTGAGCCTTGATAATCTCATCTATAAAATGGTATGGCTAGACCAGAAAACCTCATTCTAGGAAGATCTCTTTGTTAAAAAGTTTTCTGTTCAATGACCTTATTAAGGAATATGTTAGGCAGCCAACCATCTTTGACAGTTAGCTTGGGACATACTTAGCATTATAGATCAGAGTAAATAGGTGTCCTCTTAAGCTTCTTTCCAATCCTATGCCTCTTGAGACAGTATCACAGCTTAGAAATTAAGATGAAATACTTGAATCAGATCGACATGAATTCAGATCCTGGCTCTGATATTGACTAATGACCTAGTGAGTTTTTCACCTCTCTAAAGCCTCCTTGTCCACATCTATAAATTAGCATGATGATATATAAGAATCACGTGAGCAGTAAACCAGATTATATGCTCTAAGTTTCTTAGTACGTAATAAACTCTCAATAAATTTTGGCTGCCACTATTATTGCTATTGAACCCTAAAATAACTTCCTTTGCATCCTTTGGATGCCAGGCTTGACCAATTTTAATTATATACAGTAACTCAATTAGAGACCATAAAACTTAGCTTTAGAAAATCAAAATGGATTACCAAGACACAGCAACCAGGTGCAACTTGTGGTTCTAAATGTATCCTGAACCAGAATTCTACTTTCTTTCTTTTTTTTTTTTTTGCTAAATAATATTACTGACCAAATAATACATAGGAATCTAGTTTTCTGTTTGACAACTGCACTGCAATTATTTAAACAAATACCCTTGTGTTTTTGGAATAAACAATGCACTATTTAGAAGTAGAGGAGAATTCAATGATTGCAAATTACTTTCTTTTTTTTTTAACTTTTATTGTGACATTTATTTATTTTATTTTTTTCTCAACTTTTTTTTTTAATTTTTATTTTTACTTTATTTTACTTTACAATACTGTATTGGTTTGCAACTTATTTTCAAATGGTTCTGAAAAAAATGTACACACATTTTATATTGTCTGCATGTACGTTTGTGTGTGTGTGTTCAACTATTGGCTAAATTAAAATATTTATAACTTTTAATGTTAACCCACTCTTTATTTTCCTGTTCAAATTACATACTAGTTTTCTTCTGTAATGTCTCTACTAGGAACTAATTGTCCTACAGACCCACCTGCCCAAAAAAACAAGTACTCAGAGACCTAATTTTCACTTTAGCATTGTAAAGAGTTCCAAAGTCAAAGTACATTTTGAAACAGATAGAACTAGCCTAGTCTTATAGTATGTATTAAACAATAACTGTACAAGTGCCAAAGCTGGCAATAGTTTCCACTGCTGTTGCAACATCTAAGCTCATAGTAACATTCACGGATTTCTCAGTGGGAGCCTATGGAAAAGCAGTTGGATATTCCTTCTCCTGTTTCTAATTAAATCAATTTCACAACTCCACATTTCAGCCATTCCCTAAATGGCTACCAATGCCCTGACAGGTCTCAAGGACAGCCAAAATACTATGGCAGCAACGTGTAGTATGGGGACTTCCCTGGTGGCTCAGAAGTAAAGAATCCATCTGCTAATGCAGGAGACCCAAGAGACCCAGGTTCGATCCTTGGGTTGGGAAGATCCCCTGGAGTAGGAAATGGCAACCGGCTTCAGTATTCTTGCCTGAAAAATTACATGGACAGAGGAGCCTGGTGGGTATAGTTCATGGGGTCACAAAGAGTCAGATACGATGGAGTGACTGAGCACGCAGCATCACATCAGACACCAACTTTGTGGATGCTAACTTAATATTTTCCCCAAATTCTGCCTTTCCTTTCATATCACTAACAGAAATCTATATGGGCCCATTCCAACTCCCATCTCCAAGCTAAACAACCTCTCCCCCAAATACTTCAAGAAAGACAGCAATGTTTAAGAGGATTAGTGAAATTTACATTACTCATGCAATGTAGCACTTCATGGTCACAAAGCACTTTTACATAAATAATTCCCTCTTCCCTCTACAATACGACTGTGAAGAGTCCCATTTTAAAGAGTAGGAAATTGAGATGTGGAAATCAATAGACTGTCTCAAGACGACACATTTTATGTATTGAATTTAGGGTTAGATCCTATGTTTTTGGATTCCCAGAGAAACAGAGGGGGGAAAACAAATCAGTGAATGGCATCTAATCATTCAGGGAAAAAAAATCCTAGTCTCCTCCCTATCGCTTACCCTCATACCCAATTCAGCTCCTTCAGGATAAAGTCTAAACTCCTTAGCTTAAAAAGTCCCTTGGTGATCTGGCCTCATCTCCTCACATTTCTCTACCTTTCACTATTTCACATTTTTCTATTTCCGTTGCAATAACCATCATCTTGTGTCCTAACACTTCTGAAATGTCTACCTCCATGCCTTTGCACATGCTATAAGGTTCTTCCTGGAGCACCCTTCCTACCCATCCTCACCTAGCTAATTCTCATGTGTCCTTCAAGACTCAGCTGAAGCTATTCTGGAAAGCCTTTCCCAAATCCTCCAGTCTCAATAAACAGGTTACTTCAGGCTTCCGCTGACCCTGCACATACTGGGACAATCTTCACCATGCCACACCAAGTGTTAGCTCCACCTCTTCCTCTGGACCCTTGTTGTCCAAATGAACTTTCTGCAATGATGGAAACTGTCTACATCTGCACTGTCCATCACAAGAGTCACTAGCCACAGGTGGTTACTGAGCACTTGAAAGATGGCTAGCTCCACTAAAAACTGAGCATTTATTTTAGTTTTAATTATTGTAAGTCCAGATTTAAACAACCATCTGTGGCTAGTGGCTATGGTACTGGACAGACTGTCAACTCCAAGGACAAAGACCACACTTAACTTGTCTTAGTGTCTTTGACACCCATCATAGGGACCCAGCACAGAGCACGATTTAGTGTTTGTCAAAAGAACAAGTGAATGCATAAACATCTATAAACACTTCTTAAGTTGGGAACTGATTCCACCCAATACTCCCAGCATTCCGGATTATCATATAAAATTCAGCCAAACCAGTCACATCATGTAAAGCACACCTCATTAACTATTGTGGAAAAAAAAAAAGCCCTCAGTAAATCACTCATTTCTGTTCCGGGCACTTCAGCTTCACAATCACTCTTAAATGACTTCCAGATGACTTTTGGACAAAGGGTGATGCTGTTTCTGAAATATTACAATACTCCTGGCAGCATCATTTTGGAATGTCAAACTCTGCTACGGTGTTTTGTAAAGAAAAAAAAAAAAAAAAAACGGGCTTTTTTACCCTGATTCTATTAACATGGAAAAGAAATTCCCTCAAATGCCTGTAAGTATACCCAGCATATGAAAGACTATTCTGAGGGACTCTTTAAAATTAACCATCAGTGCTCCTGACCAAATTCATTTCTGAAATCCCATACAGTATTTACAGGAGCTGTACGGACTTCACAGGACGGGCTTTCTTGCTGCCATAAGCAGAATGTGAAGTGAACAAAATCTTGCTGCAGACGACTAGCAATCAAATCCAATTTGGTTCCAATTAAAACTCTCAGTTGACAGAATTTGTGAGCTTGATGTATGCTTGGTCATTTGAGAGTTTTACGAAATCCAAGATGCGAACTTTACAAAGCAGAGATTAGCCAGGGAGGACTCCATATCCAGGCGCTCACCGCCAATCCCTCCAAGGGGGCTGGCTGACAGTCAAAGGCATTGACAATGTGGTGTGCACACATGGTTCACCAGAACAAGGAGGGCGTCTCCATTTCCTGCCCAGTGCGTCTCATATCTCTGGGGGTGACCCAACAGCTGAACCCAGGCTCATGAATGGCCTTTCACTGTGTGATTACTTCTGTAAAGGGAGACTAATCCTAAAGGCTGAAACTTTATGTGAAATGAAAAGAAATAGGTGAGACATCTTTGAGCTTGATTGGGAGGGTGGGAACTGGGGGGCTTCAAATACACAGCTCACTGCTTTTTCATTCAATGTAAATGTCTAATTAAAAACAAAGAGCTATTTCTTACAAAAGAATTAATTTCACTCAAGGGGAAAAAAAAACAAACAGGCAAAAATAAAGTAAAACATACATTGAAACCTTGTAATCCATGACAATTGGTATACAAGCTGCTGCTCCCCGCACCACCCCCACCTTAAGCACTTTTAAACCGATGAAATAAATAACAGCCAGCATTTACATTACACTTACCCTGCTTCATGCACTGTCCTAAGTATTTAACATCTATTTTAATTCATTCTGTCTTATCTGCACCTTATAGACAAAGAAACTGAATCGAGGGAGGTTAAATAACTTGACCCAGTTCACAAGCTTGGAAGTGGCAAACAATCTCTGTCCAACTTTTGCTGTGGGAACATTACATTCAATTAAGTAGTGTGGGAAGAAAAACTTCTCCTTAACTTTACTAAATCCTTAACTGCTGTTTCAAGAGTATCAGAAACTGGGAGCACAACCTGCTTGTCTTATTTTCGATTCCGATTCCCCATGTGCAGGGAGGGGCTGACCTAAGATAGGAGAGACAGCCACTGACTTGGATCTAAAACTCAACAGCTGGCTGTAGGGCACAATCTGTAATATGAATTTAGATTCCTTCAGGGCTATAGCTCTTTGATGTTCTTACCATCAAACTGTCACCTTCTTGCCTCTACATATTACATAATCCATTAGCTTAGCTGTCTTTAAAGCCCTCCATTTAACTCAAGTCAACTATGACTTTATTTTATTTTTCATCTGAATTCTTAACAGCTATTGATCGTTGCCAATTCCTATAAAATCTAAAAGTGCTTATTTTGATGATGAACTTTAAATAGTGTGGAGAGAAAAACAAAATGGAGGTTACAGGTGGAAAGAACTTCTCCCCCATGTAAGCTGTTAAATTGGAAATGAGAGATGACACTGCCAAGTTCAGAAACAAGCTTAACGTTAAAGGTGTTCTCAGAGACGCGAAGGATGTTCCATGTTTTCGCCCCACTTCCAAAGACCACCTGCCCATAGCCGAGGAAAGTTTTCTGCTGGGTTACATTGAGGTCATCTGCTGCGTCGTGACCCTGAAATGCTGTGGATTATTCTTTACGGGCCTGTTGCCCACACAGCAACTCCTGTGGCAATCATAGTAATTACACAGCAGCCTTGTTATCTTGGGATAGCGCTGTAATTAACCTGTGTCACTGCCTCATTCGTGGTCATAACAATTGCAGCAAAAAGTCCCACGGAAGTAGCATTTTTCATCCTGACTTTCAAAAATAACTTCAGTGATCACACTCCTTAAAAACTCAAGTCTGTTTCCCCCAAAACACATGGTTTCCACTATACGGAGGCCAGTGAACCCAGTTCTCTGAGTGTCCCCTGAGAAACAGTAGACAATCTCTGTTGTGAGAATTTCCAAAGAGAAAAGGAGAAATACTCAAACAAACAAAAAAACAGTTCTCAAAAGAATACTTACAACTCCTCTAGAAAAGGGAAGTTCTTAAATGCATCTTCTGGTAACTGAGTAATGTTATTCATGCTGATATCCCTGGAAAACATGAAGTTAAGAAGATTGTTAATTATGTCATATTATATTTAAAGCACTTAATTCAACAGAAAAATAATTGGGTGATAAAATTTTGTAAAGAAGCAAGAAAAATGAGCATAGAAGACAGACACAGGAATAGTCATAATTTAGCGTCGGAATGCAATGTTAAGAAAACAGAAAAGCTCAATGTTTTATTAAAAATTATATCCCATCATTTATGCTATATCCAGATTCTGGGGTTTTGCCCTTTAAGTATTCTTGGAAAAAAAATGTCTCCAACTACCTACAATGAGTGAGCTGGTATGGCCTTTCAGGGCTCTGGTATTCAAAGTACTGTGTACCTGACAAAAATAAACAAATACCCAGAACTTGATAAAAGAGATCTACAGGTACGGTGGCTTCTTAAGCCACTGTCAGGGATAATAAAACAGGTCCTAACTGTACCCCAGTCATATTTTCTGCAAAACCTATAAAAGTCCTCCAGGTAATAGCTGTAAGTAGATTTCATTTTTAGCCTATGAATAGATTCAGGCTGCAAACAAGTGCGTACATGACAGGTATGTGGTCCACTTCCAGTTTTCCCTTAAAGAGACAGCAGCAAGGAGGGTACCCGCTCGACAATATAACTCAGCAATTAACTAGTTCAAGCAGCTGAAAAAAACCCACTTTATTAACCATTTTCTTCTTCTCTGACAGCTGTCTTTTGGACTGGCTTTCTCCTTCCACACTCTGTTTGATCTGGACAGTGTGATACTCAGGTGAAGGCAGCCTCACCAGGGGTAGTCCCTGCAGGTTCTGGGTTGCCCGCCTCACCCAGGTGCCCCTGCTTCTTTTGTTGCTGCTGCTGCTGCTTTGTCGCTAAGTCGTGTCTGACTCTTTTGCAACCCCATAGACTGCAGGCAGTCCGCCAGGCTCCTCCGTCCATGGGATTCTCCAGGCAAAAATACTGGAGTGGGTTGCCATTTCCTCTTCCAGGGGATCTTCCTGACCCAGGGGTCCATATTGCATCTCCTGCATTGGCAGGTGGATTCTTCACCACTGGGCCACCAAGGAAGCCCGCCCCTGCCTTTTTATCTGCTGTTAAATTCTGTGGTTCAACCCACAGGTCTCTCCTTTCTATCAAGCACCGTAAAAATTCACACATGTGACTTTCCCATGACTGGATCAGACAAATGGGTCTAAGAAAGTGGAAGAGAAATCAAACACACAGAAACCAGCTGACAATAATACCACTTTCTTTTCCTTACTCTGATCAGGTAACATTTTCCTTTAAAGGACACTGAGTATCAACGTAGGTCAGTCCCTTCTCCCCACCTTCCCTCTCACCAACAGTTAAAAGTGGAATTTGCTTTCCTTCTTACTAGCCTTTTCAAGGCATGTTTGGGAAACTTCTTGGCTTGGGAATAATAACAACAATGCAATAGCAAAAACAGCAGTAGCAGCTGACATGTCGCAAATACCGATCAGGGGATAAGACTGCACGTTGATCTCATTCTATGAAGAGGGAAACTGAGGCTTCCTGGGGCAAAACAACCTCCCTGAGGCGACTAGCAAGTGGTGTAACAGGACATGTGAGCTCCAGAGCCCAAGATCTTAACTCCAAACTTCGAGTCTTTTAAAACATCATTTGGATCCTGCTACTTCGCTCCAGCGGTAGTCAGGACATAAAGCAAATCCTGAGACCACCCAAGGTTAAAAAGAGGCGGGGACGCTGCCCCCAAGACCTTGGCAAGATAATCAGAGGATCTCAGGAAGAGCACTTCTGCTTGAAAATAATAATAATATTAATAATAATAATAAAACTATAAATAGCTTTAGCTATTGAAGAAACAAAATTCTGAAAATTCTCTGGAGATGAATCCTCTGACCAAAGGGATTCACATGCATTCCAAAGTTGCCTATCATTAAAAACAACTCAAATTCTACTAAAGATAATTTATAAGAAAATAAAATTAATACACTCTTCTAGGAATTATTTTTAAATACAGGCCCTGATACTAATTTAGTTAACTATTATTATCCCTGGGGAAGGGGAGGGGGGAGCCTTTCATTTCTCACAAACACTGGAGCAACATACTAGAGAAACAGCACCCCAATAGGGGTCAGAAGGAATGCTATTTAATCCTGGGCCTTGGTTTGCTTATCTGTAAAATGGTGGGGGTGGGGAGCTTCACTGATGTACTGGAGTGCTTCCTGGCCTGACATATACTTCCGTGATTCACTTTTTTTGGTAGTTTTCATGGAGGTGCTCACCCTTCCTGATGAAAATACATGAGGTTCACAGACCCTGGTGGCTCAGAGGGTAAAGCGTCTGCCTGCAAGGCAGGAGACCTGGGTTCGATCCCTGGGTGGGAAGATCTGCTGGAGAAGGAAATGGCAACCCACTCCAGTACTCTTGCCTGGAGAATCCCATGCATGGAGGAGCCTGGTGGGCTACAGCACTCGGGGTGGCAAAGAGTCAGACACGACTTCACTTTCACTTTCACCTGATGGAAAAGGCAGCTTTCTGAAAACTGACCATAAAGCAACATTTAAAGACTCCTGGTTTATCATCAGAAAACAACATTTAAAGACTCCTGGTTTGTCATTAGAAAACAACTGAACCACTTCCACTGGAAACACATTTCGGTTCAGTCAGTTCAGTCGCTCAGTTGTGTCCGGCTCTGCTACCCCATGGACCGCAGCACGCCAGGCCTCTCGGAGTTTACTCAAACTCATGTGCATTGAGTCGGTGATGCCATCCAACCATCTCATCCTGTCACATTTACCTTTAACCAAAACACATTTACCTTTAACCAATAAAATCATTGTTAAGAATACAACAAAACTTTTAATCACGCGGAAAAGCAAAATAATGCGTAAGCAGTGATTCTGCAAAATATCACACAATTTTGGTGTTCTTTAGTCATTCCAATAACAGGGGAAAGGAGGACAACCGTAATTGACTTCCTTATGAAAGGAGGCACTCCATACCGTTTCCTCTAAATTCGCATGTGCGTGTGCTCAGTCATGTCTGGCTCTTTGTGACACATGGATTGCAGTCCACCAGGCTCCTCTGACCATGGGACTTCCTAGGCAAGAATACTGGAGCAGGTTGCCATTTCCTCCTCCAGAGGATCTTCCCGAACAAGGGATCAAACCCATATCTCCTGCATTGGCAGGTGGATTCTCTTACCCACCTGGGAAGCCCTTCCTCTAAGTTTGGGACACCTGAATTCAGGTGAGCATCACAGCAACAGAAAAACTGACTAATTACCTCAGCAGAAAAAGACACATAATTATAAAAGAATTTACACCACACTCTTCCCTGAATTCCAATTTTGTAAAATGCATACACCTATATAACTCTCTCATTTTTCCCCCCTCAGAGTAACAAGACATAACAGGTAGTTTTGCTGTGAGCTATAAATGCAATTAGTGGGACTCCATATTTACAAACTAATATGTGTTAAACACACTTGGTGAGGTTTTTTTTTTTTTTTTCCTCCCAAAGCTTCAGAGTCAGAAGCAACACTTGTTTCCAAACTGGTCTGAATTTCACATACTATCTTTTTAGGTGTTTTCCTTCATATTTTTCTGGGCCTCATTTACAAAGCATTTGCAAGTAAGGAGAAGAAAAAGAAAAGAAAGGGAGGAGGGACCTGCAAGATGTAATCTCCAGAGAAGCGCTGGAAACATGTGGTTACAGAGTATAAGGTGGGTGGGTACTCATTTAAAATAATGAGGGCTAATGGTGATAAACAACCCACAGACAGCCCCAAAAGTAGATTCCAGACCTGACATCACCAACACCAGCAAGAGAGCTCCAGGCTTCGGATGCTGGGGGTGATGACTTAACTGTAACAATTTACAAATGGAAGCCCTAAGCCAATAATTACAAATATATTGGGCTCATGGGCCTATAAATTACTAAAGTACATAAGTAAAAGAAAATGGTACAGAAAATTTTTAGCTAGAAGATAACACCCCTAGGTCAGTGCTTTCACATTCATGATGAGCAACACAATCTAGCCAGGAACATCTGTAGTTAAACCCAGAGATTTGCAATCCTGGGTTCCTATGAAGAAAATAAGTATACGGTAGAAAACAAAATAATCTTATGAGGTCAGAGACCACCAACTCAAAAGCCTCCAAAGAGTGATTTCAAGAGAATGCATGGCCTTATTTGGAGCCAACCTGGCATAAATGGAAGGACGCAGGCCTCGAAGATTAAGGCTTTCATATGGATTCACCAGCATTAGCTGTGTGATCTTGGGCAAACCGGTCATCTTTTCTGAGCCCTGGCTTCTTCATTTAGATAAAGAAGGCAGTAGTAATTAAGTCCCATAGCATCCTGTGAAGACCAGAAAATGTCAAGTCACGTTGCTGTTGCTCAGTCAGTAGTCATGTCCAACCCCATGGACTGTAGCCCACAAGGCTCCTCTGTCTATGGGATTTCCCAGGCAAGAAAACTGCAGTGGGTAGCCATATCCTACTCCAGGGTATCTTCCTGACCCAGGGATCAAACCTGCATCTCCTGCATTGGCAGGCAAATTCTTTACCACTGAGCCACCAGGGAAGCCCCATGTCAAGTCACGTATAAAAAGCTAAATAAGTAACAGGTGTTATGTCATCATTGTCCATGTTTGACTGCTCCTAGAAGCTGTGTGAATCCACTGGACTGAGAGCCAGCAGGCCAAGCACCTCACTGCCTTTGGTGGCCTTCTTTCCCAGAAAAGAAACCACTTTTACACAAGGGAAATACTAAACGGTGCAGAAGGTCTGGAACCTGGAGTTGTTCCTAACTACAAAACTGGATTCTAAACTCCAGAATTCCAGGAGTCAAAGATGTTGACATAGAAGAGCTCTTTGAGATGAAAGAATTTTGTTTAAAAAAAAGTAAAACGTTGAGGCCTGGTTGATGACAGAGAAGGAAGGGAGACAGGGAGAGAAGGAGGTAGGAAATTACATCCTCATAGGAAAATTGTTAGAAATACAGGAAAGATAAGAGCCATTTTCAAATGGCTTTGCGCCAGGAGGACTTTGCACCATAAGTGATGAACCAGGAGTCAGAACCCAGAACTTTTAGTTAATGTGGGGAAATGCCTGAATGTATGCTTTCTATACATACTGGTTCCATAACAGATTTCTTTATAATTTAGGCCTGTCAAGGTATACCAATTGGAACAGGGCACACGCATATCAGACCCAGTGTAATATTCCCCAATTTTTACAATAGAGATCAAAAGTGCAAAAGTACACCACTCCACTAGGAAAATAAAGGTGAACCCTCCAATACCAGCAGTCACCGACTTCAAAATTAACACTGAAAGGGTGCAATTGTTTAATTGAAACTGCTAAATCTCCCCAGTGGTTAAACTATCTTTTTTCCACTCATAAAATTCACTAATGCTAAAGTACCTCCTGAGTAGAGAGAAACATCATGTTTCAACAAGGTACCTTTTAAAATCCCTGTAAAATGCTCCCGAAGCGAGCCCAACCTGTTTGCTGATGGCCCAGAGTGTACCACCACGGACTTCGCCACCGCATGCTTGCTTGTCTGGGCCTTTTGCCATGGGGTTATTTAATTTTAAATATACTGTGATTGATCCAATATTATCTAACTTTGAATAAACCCTCCTATTTGTGTGAGATAAAACTGTACTTTTGCTGTAGTAGTAACGCAAATATTACCCGGCCATATGAGAAGTTGATAAATTATATTTAATAAATTACAAACAGCTTCTACAAAACACATCATTCTCTAAACCGTTCCCCAGAAAATGGTGGTGATGTCCTGAAACTCAGCAGACACACGCTGACAATAATAAAGAACTAATACTATTCCAATGACTTTTCGAGGGTCTTGTCATCCACCAAAAATTTTCAGGCCCACAGATGTCTACTGTTTGAACAAAAACAAAAAACTAAAACTACACTTGAAAAATATCCCTGGTGGGACACACTGGAAGGGAAGGTCTCTCTCACAGAGAAGTGATGTAGGCACACACACCACCAAGGTTCCAGACAAGGTGCGTGAAGAGTTTAATTCCCTTTTTTTCCCCTCAATATTTGTTTATCTATTCGGCTGTGCCAGGTCTTAGTTGCAGCATGTGGGATCTAGTTCCCTGAGCAGGGATTGAACCCAGGTCCCACACATTGGGAGCTCAGTCCACTGGACTGCCACTGGGCTACCAGAGCAGTCCCAAGTTTAATTTCTTTTCTGACAGGATTCTGAACCTTTGGGCAAGTGATCTCTTTCGCTCACCACTTTTATAACAACAAAGCAATCTATATTCGCTGTTTTTAAAGCACTGAAATACAGAGAAAACCATCAACAATATCAATACTCAGGAATAACCACTGTTCTATTTTATGGGAGACATTACAGGTTCTTTTTCTATGGATGGTATATATTTTCACCAATATGAAATGCTATCATTCTAAACATGTGTATCTCTTGACTTGTATTCTTCACTTGCAAAATGGAAAAAAAAATTCTCTGAAAGTATCTTTTAAGGAAAGAGTATTTAATATACATATCTCGATGCTATTTTTTGGCAGGCCATACATCATGAGAGGGATCGCCTTTGCACCTGGAAATCACTGTGCCAAAAAGAAAAGAGATAAGTCTCTTTTCCGGAGACAAGGAGATACACTGTCACCTATTTAACAACTAGGTACAAAGCACCCGTATAAGTGCAAGGCACTGCGCTAGGGTGGTGAAGTTTTTATATCAAAAGATAGGTTCACAGTTCTCTTACTTTCTTTTAATTAAAATTCATCAGTCTGCTCTATTCTTACCTGGCTATTACTGCTGAAGACATTGTTGCAATATGCAATTAAATTTAACCTTTCTAAAATGCATTCTTGCATTTTGGAAGCAATAAGAACAGCTACATAGGTGTAAAGATACTGCTCTCTAATTACACTGCAGAAATGGGGCCAAAATAGAATGGGAGCCATTTTAGTCAGAGTTTGCTCTGAGATATTTTTTGACCTAACATGTTTTCTCACTGCTAGATGGCATGATGGACACCCTTCTGATGCCGTATGAAATGTTTCCACTCCAATTTTAGGCAGCAGGATAAATTGGCTCCATACTATCTGGCATCTTCCCTGGTGTTTCAAACACAAAGGCTCAGTGCTTCCCAGCAGAAAGAATCCACAACGTGATTTCTTGAGCCTTGCAATCCTTAAGAGGTGAGCTGTTACAATAACCATGTGAAAGCATTAGTTGCTCAGATGTGTTCGACTCTTTGTGACCCCAATGGACTGTGGCCCACAGCTGCTCTGTCCATGAAATTCTCCAGGCAAGAAACTGGAGTGGGTTGCCATTCTCTTCTCCAGGGGATCTTCCCAACCCAGGGATTGAACCCGGTCTTCTCCATTACAGGCAGATTCTTTAGCGTCTGGGCTGCCAGGGCAGCCCAGAACAACCATAACTGACACAAAAATAGATGTTAATTATTGCCAAGAAGAGTTACCATCTTGTAAAGTCATTGTCTAATAAGGTACTTGAATATCCTAGTATACAGTCTTCAAATCTTAAAAAATAATAATAAAAATACAGTAAACAAGTTTTGGCTATAGAAGATGCAGAGAATGCTGAATTCATCTTATAATCATCTACTTTCATGGATGAAAACCCCTTTTAGCATTCTTAAAGACTTTCAAAGCTCTATTTCCACTGTTAAGAAAATTTAAAAAGACAAAACAAACTGGAAGACAACATTTGCAAAACACATCTGGGATAAAGGATTGTATTTATAACCTGGAAAGAACTCTCAAAAGTCAATAAAAAATCTGATTTTTCAATGGGCAAAAGGTTTGAATAGGCACTTCACTTATTACACAATGACAAAAGATTACACAAATGGCAAAAAGCACGTAAAAAGATGTTCAACATTAGTCATTAGTGAAATGCAAATTAAATCACAATGAGATAGCACTCAGCTATATGAATGGCTAAAATGCAAAATGATGGACAGGGAAGCCTGGCATGCTGCAGTCCATGGGGTCACAAAGAGTTGGACATGACTGAGCAACTGAACTGAACTGAAACTGAAAATGCAAAAAAAATAAATTGACAGTAATAAGTGCTCGCAAGGATATAGACAAACTGGAACCCTCACACACTGTTAGTGGCACAACCACTCTGGAAACAGTATGGCAGTTTCTTATAAAATTAAACACACACTTATGACCATGAACAAGGTATAAATGGATGGGACAGGAGAAAGGTTGACTACAAAGGGAAATGAAAGAACTTTTCTGGCCCAGTGGAAATGGTCTATATCTTGATTTGCATGGTGTGGTTACATGGTTGTATACATTTATCAAAACTCTCAGAACTGTATACTAAAAAGTAAAAGTACATACCCACTCCAGTATTCTTGCCTGGAAAATCCCATGGACGGAGGAGCCTGGTAGGCTTCAGTCTGGGGTCGCCAAGAGTCGGACACGACTGAGCGACTTCACTCACTCACTCACATATTTTACTATATGTAAATTAAACCTCAAGGCCTGTGTTGGCCTTCACAAATAAGTATATGTATATGATATTATCTCTTCACATTTCTCCCACAGGAAAAATAATTCATCCTGAGGCTAGAAGTCCTCTTTTCCAACCCTGCCCCCAAACCAAACAACATGATGCACAGCACTGGTTTGGCTTGAGAATCAGGAAACCTACAGGATTTTTGTTTTTGATTTGCCTTTTTGGGTGTTGTTTTGGTTGTTTTTACAGCCTCTGCTATCTACCTGGAGGGCACTGGACCAAGCCTCTTCATTCTTTCTTTATTGAGAACCTGTTAGGATTGTGACGGACTATGTGCTGGGTCCCAGATAGATAAAGACAGGTAAGATTACCCTAAGGGTACTCTGCAATAACAAAGCAATAAATAAATACCATGATCTGCATGGTACAGCAAGGGAAGATGGTCAGCCTAACTGGAGCCAGAGAGAGGCTTCCAGACACAGGGCTGTGGTATTGAGGTAGAAAGGGCAGATATTCCTTTATAGAGAGCTGCTATCTCAATCTGTGGTCTCACACATAAAGTCAGCACTGTTTTTCAGCAGAGATGCAACTGGCTTTTGAGCAAGATGATTCTTCATTATTCAAGACAGTCTTGCTCACTATACAGTGCTTGGCACCCCTGGTCCTCCAATGCACTAATTAGTGCAACTAAAAACATTCCCCAAATGCTTCCAAACTTCCCCGTAGGAACCTGGCAGCACAGAGAGGGATCTGAAATCCATTCAGTCGGTGACAAATGGCATTAAAAAAAAGAAATATAAGGAATAGTTGGGCTTTCCTGGTGGCTCAGACAGTAAAGAATCTGCCTGCAATGCAAGAGACCTGGGTTCCATCCCTGGGTCAGGAAGATTCCCTGGAGAAGAGAATGGCAACCCACTACAGTATTCTTGCCTGGAGAATTGCATGGACAGAGGAGCCAAGTGGGGGTCCATGGGGTCTCAAAGAGTCAAGACATGACTGAGCAACTAAGACTTTCAATTTCTCATGGAACAGGTAATCTCAAAGTTAAGCATGTCACATAGACAAAGAATAAATACTATTTCATGACAATTATTTAGATTTCATATATATTTTGGGCTATGGTGTAAAACGTAGTTGTCACTGGATTCATAGGAAAAAAAAAATTTGAAAGCCTCTGAATCGATAACTTGTTTGTTTGGGAAGAGGGTGCCTTCTACACAGTTCAGTTCAGTAGCTCAGTCTGACTCTTTGCAACCCCATGGACTGCAGCACGCCAGACCTCCTTGTCCATCAACAACTCCCAGAGTTTACTCAAACTCATGCCCATTGAGTCGGTGATGTCATCCAACCATCTCATCCTCTGCTATCCCCTTCTCCTCCCGTCTTCAATCTTTCCCAGCATCAGGGTCTTTTCCAAGGAGTCAGCTCTTCGCATCAGGTGGCCAAAGTATTGGAGTTTCAGCATCAACAGCAGTCCTTCCAATGAATATTCAGGACTGATTTCCTAGACATCTGGTTGGATCTCCTTGCACACAAAGGGACTCTCAAGAGTCTTCTTCAACACCACAGTTCAAAAGCATCAATTCTTCAGCGCTCAGCCTTCTTCACAGTCCAACTCTCACATCTGTACATGACTACTGGAAAAACCATAGCCTTAACTAGACGGATCTTTGTTGGCAAAATAATGTCTCTGCTTTTGAATATGCTGTCTAGGTTGGTCATAACTTTCCTTCCAAGGTGTAAGTATCTTTTAATTTCATGGCAGCAGTCACGATCTGCAGTGATTTTGGAGCCCCCCAAAAAAGTCTGCCATTGTTTCTCCATCTATTTACCATGAAGTGATGGGACCGGATGCCATGATCTTTGTTTTCTGAATGTTGAGCTTTAAGCCAACTTTTTTACTCTCCTCTTTCACTTTCATTCAAGAGGTTCTTTAGTTCTTCTTCACTTCCTGCCATAAGGGTGGTGTCATCTTCATATCTGAGGTTACTGATATTTCTCCCAGCAATCTTGATTCCAGCCTGTGCTTCCTCCAGCCCAGCATTTCTCATGATGTACTCTGCATATAAGTTAAATAAGCAGGGTGACAATATACAGCCTTGATGTACTCCTTTTCCTATTTGGAACCAGTCTGTTGTTCCATGTCCAGTTCTAACTGTTGCTTCCTGACCTGCATATAGATTTCTCAAGAGGCAGGTCAGGTGGTCTGGCATTCCCATCTCCTTCAGAATTTTCCACAGTTTGTTGTGATCCACACAGTCAAAGGCTTTGGCATAGTCAATAAAGCAGAAATCGATGTTTTTCTGGAACTCTCTTGCTTTTTCCACGATCCAGCGGATGTTGGCAATTTGATCTGTGGTTCCTCTGCCTTTTCTAAAACCAGCTTGAACATCTGGAAGTTCACGGTTCACGTTCTGCTGAAGCCTGGCTTGGAGAATTTTGAGCATTACTTTACTAGTATGTGAGATAAGTGCAATTGTGCAGTAGTTTGAGCATTCTTTGGCATTGCCTTTCTGAGGGATTGGAATGAAAACTGACCTTTCCTAGTCCTGTGGCCACTGTTGAGTTTTCCAAATCTGCTGGCATATTGAGTGCAGCACTTTCACAGCATCATTTTTAGGATTTGAAATAGCTCAACTGGAATTCCATCACCTCCACTAGCTTTGTTCGGAGACAGTGGGAATATGTTAAATGAGATAACACTAGAGGGGTCAACAAGACAAAACTATACAGGAATTGAAGTACTAAAGCAGAATGGATATAACTGGCAAAAGAAGCTACCAAGACAAGCAGAAAATACATCCCCAAAGGCCTCTGTGAATGACTTCAAGAAATCACAACTTTATTCCAAAAGCATGGGAAGCTACCAGAGGAAGACTAAGCATGTCACGTTTGCTGTAGAAAGATCATTCTAGCAGCCATCTACTGCCATGGGACGGAAGGAAGGGAAGTTAGGAAGAAGAAATTCCAGCTCCTCTGGAACTCAGCTTCCTCTACTGTAAAATATCCTGTACTTGCTAATTTCGAAGGTCTTTTTAAAATCTATCATTATGACTTCTACTTCGACATTCCTGCTCCTGCACATTCCATGCATAATTAGTAGAAAATGAGAAACCCTGTGATTCACGTTCTTCCTATATGTGCAGGCTACATTTGCTTATGTTAGCAAGTGTATGTATCAGGACAGACTTAAACATACCCCCTTCAGAATTACAAGGGTTCAGCAATTAAGAAAGACGCATGACTTCATTTCCAAAGGTAATATTTTATGCTGTAATTGTTTATGGTCTCGGTGAAGCAATACAGTCTAGGAGACACTGAAGGGTGTGTTCTTCAAGGAGATGCTAACCCAACAAGGTGGAAGACAGAGAGAGCAAAACAGCAGTGTGTAGATATCACACTGCAACAAAAGTCATGTGTCATTTAACATTACACGTCCTCAAAAGAGTAACTTTAAACAATAAAGCCAGTCAGGCTCATTCAATATCTTTTCTAATAGTGAAAGAAATTCTGATTGTTTTTGAGGCTGTTTTGCTTTTTGTCATTTTAAACACAGCCTGTTTTCAAGCGTGAGATGTGTCCTAAAGAGGAAAATATAAAATGTTCTAAATCTAGAGCAGTGTTTACTAAATGGCAAAGAAGAGTTGAATACCAAAGACAAAAAGAACATTATTTTCTTTTGTATAGTTTGAATGAGGACCCCTAGCATCTGGCATCACATGGAATAGACAAGGGTTAAACTGTAATATTCCTTGTTTTCTTGCTACTTAACGGCCATTCTCAGACATTCTCTGGGTGTCAACAGCTGTTCTGGTAACTCTAACGATGACAAAACAGTGCTCATTACCAGCCAAGACACACAAACAAAATGCTATTTCAATAGTCCATTTAACATCAACAAGAAGCATTGTAAGGACTGTCGTCTGGGCTGATTGGAAACACTCAATTACTTCATCCTAGCAGACAAAATGCACTATTCATAAAGAAATCAATCCCACAGCACTTATTATGGTAAATATTCTAATTAACTAAACGGTTGCTGTTTTATTATGGCTACACTTATTAACACCACTGATAGGAAAACATTACTTTATGGTCCTTGCCTTTAAACACGCACACCCACCCACGAAAACTGTTTAGATGCATATTTTCTAAAACTTCAGCTCACAACCAATTAATGGATGGTGAAATCACTTTAATGGGTCGAGGCCAACTTGTTTTTTCAACTGAAATATGAAAGAATAGCGAATAAAACAGAAAAACATCAGAATGCATCAAATGTAATAAAGGTAAGTACTGTCTCAGGAAATTTGGTTTCAGCAGATGTGGGCTTCGGTCTTCCAAATTCATACACATAGTTTAGTTTCAAGTTCACGTATACTGTCCGTGTGATATAGTGAGAACCATCAGTTCAAGAACCGGGCTATTCAAGCCAAATCTTTTTATTCCTCCTGCCAAATGGATTCAAAACTACAGCTGCTTCCCCAGCACCACCAGGTAGAATGGATATAAGTAACCTTTAAAGCAGTACTTTAAGTACGCCCCAGTACCGTCATACTTTAGTGACAGGAGTTTTCTAAAACAGTAGCAGTTTGAGGGAAGGTCACAATAGGCTACCCTGAAACTTCTTCATTTAAAAAAAAGTGGGGGTAGGGGGGTGATGGCGAGGAGAGGCTGTTAGTATAGGTAAGTGGCAAAGATTTTTAAAAAATAATAATTCTAATACCAAAATCAGGAAAAAAAAAAAAAAAGTACCTTTAGCCCCACCCCCTGATATCTGGTGGCTCAGATGGTAAAGCCTACAATGCAGGAGACCTGGGTTCAATCCCTGGGTCAGGAAGATCTCCTGGAGAAGGAAATGGCAACCCACTCCAGTATTACTGCCTGGAAAATCCCATGGACAGAGGCACCTGATAGGCTACAGCCCATGGGGTCGCAAAGAGTCCACACGACTGAGCAACTTCACTTTCACTTTCTTTCACTTTTCTGATATCTGGGGAGGTGAGAGGGGCTGCTGATTTGAGTTCAACTATGTGTGGCCAGTGGGTTAATCAATCACACCTATGTAATGGAGCTACCAAAAAACCCCTAAATGAGGAGGTTTGGAAAGCTTCTCAGCTTTTAACATATCCATGTGCGGGGAGGGTCACGCCCCCCAACTCCATGGGGACAGAAGCTTCTGTGCTCCAGACCTTTTGGAACTTCATCCTCTGTACCTCTTCATCTGGCTTTTCATTTTAAATCCTTTATAATAAACCAGAGATAATAAAAATAAATAAATTAATTTTAAAAATTAAAAAGGAGAGACATACAGGCACACATTTAAAACACTATATTACACTATTACTTTTCAACTGTTTCAACATAACTGTCAATAAATCAGCTGAGTTCACTAAATTTCTATTTGGTCACCCTGGGCTCTGGGGCTTCCCTGGTGGCTCAGCAGTAAAGAATCTGCCTGCCAGTGCAGAAGACAGGTTCAATCTGCCGGTTCAATCCCTGGGTCAGGAAGACTCCCTGGAGAAGGGAATAGCTACACATTCTAGTATTCTTGCCTGGAGAATTCCATGGACAGAGGAGCCAGGTGGGCTACAATCTATGGGGTTGCAAAGAGTCAGATATGACTTAACAACTAAACAACACCAGCAAACCACACCCTGAGCTCTATCCAGATTTCCAGAAGTAGATAACAGCATGATAAATTTTCACTTACTAGGTATGAGATGTTTATAAATAATCTGACAAAACCATGCTTTACTAATATAGTGACTTAAAGGTTTAAAACAACAGTAACAAAAAACTACACTCCAGTAAATCCCTTCCAAGGCCCCAAATCCAAGAGGCGCTTCCCAACAAGCACTATATGCACATCCAATAATCAGCCTCGGCAATAGGGGCTTCTATTTCCAAGACAGAGGCACTGACCTCATTATATTGAGGCAAGAGGAAAATTTCAAACCATGAGGCAGCTTACACCCCAAGGCCAGCTGCCAACGGTCAAGGCCTGAACCCAGGGGCAGACGCTGGGGTTTCACCATCCCTACAATGCTGGTTCTGTGGGGCAATCACTTCCCTTCAAGCCAGGAGGCACGCAATACCCCCCCTCCCCAAACACACACTACATACTCTTTCTTCTCCTTTCTGATGGCCACTTTTTTAAAGGGCCTGTAAAATGTATTCTATCCTTAGAGGAATGACTCAAAATTGTAACTGGGATGACTCAATCATTTCTGTTGACTACTAGACAACAGACATTGATGATGACGGTTTACAAAAAGTCATTCAAGATATCCCCTTGGGAATGACTTACAGCTCATTAAAGTCACTACAGAAGAAGCCAGGCAATCAAACCTGAGATGATCCTGGATCTTTGAGAGCAAATACTCTCAACTCCGAGGCTTTGTAATACTTCTGGAGAGCTTCGTTTTTTACAAGACTTCACATTCTAAAAAGTCTGGGACACAAAACACTTCACTGTCCTTTTGAATTTTGCAATCACTATGGGTAATATGGTCCTCTGTTTTTAACTTGGACAGAAAACAATGGGCTACCCTGAAATCTATTTATTAAATAAAAAGAGAGAGACATATACACTAGGAACCCCAAAGCACAATACTCTGTAATGACCTATATGGGAAAAGAATCTAAAGAAGATTGGATATATGTATATGTATAACTGATTCACTTTGTTGTATACCTGAAACTAACACAACATTCTAAATCAACTATACTCAAATAAAAATTTAAAAACAAAACAAAAAAGCCATGATGAATAGTTAAAAAAAAGTTATTACTTTAGAATGTCTATCTAATAAAATCTCTCAATTCTATAGTTGACTTGATGCGTTATTGAAGCAGTTTTGTTGAAAGTTGAGAAGAAAAATATCTTAGAAAATAAATTCCTATAATGAAGAGGATATTTAATGCCCTTGACCTCCAGGGAAATCAGGCACATACTTCTGATTCATTTGTTCAGCAGTGCAGGCGTGCACACGCACAAACATACTCTCTCTGCATAAAGAGTTTAACCATAATTGAGGAATGTTTAAGATTAGTAGGTCAATTCAGATACCAATAAGGAGGTTGACAACACATTCCAGTCTGCCTTGGACAATCCTAGTTTACATCTACCGTTTCAGCATAAGGATTAATAGTGCTCCTTTTCACTTTCAAAGGTAAGGTCATCTGGATGATAACTTGAATCATCATCCATTAACAGCCATAGGTATGAGTGAACAGTGCTGAATGAGTTGCGATGGGAAGAAATGGAAATCTTGGTTTGGATTGCCTTGGGGAGGGCTTAAATAAAAGGCTAATTCCTCATTTGTATAATATTATGAGAAAAATAATAACATGGAAAAACATCTCACTGAACATCTGTAGCATTTGTAAATTATCACTTTGATCAATTTTCTGCTCTTCCACTTAGACCTTATGCTCCACGAGGGCAGGCCCTGTGTTTTGCTCACAATGGTATCCCACATCTTCAGCTCAGTGTGGTCACAGTTTAATGAGGGACACGGCAGACACCACGCTAAATGCTTTATCAGTCGTGTAACAAGTCCTTCCCAAAAAAGAGAAATGCTTAAGAAAGCTTAATTTCCCACCTATCTAAAGACAGTCAAAGACCTGGCTGCAGGAGAAAAGAAAGGAGGAGGCACGTAAAATATCTTCATCCTGACAGCTGACATTTGATCTGCTCCCGGGACAGACACCAAGAGCACATTGCTTATGGACAGCAAAGAGCACTAATGACAGGCTTCCTCCCAAAGGCTACTGCTCTAACCAAGTAATAACCTTACATGCAAACATGTTTGGGGGAAAGCGAGCAAGGCGTTCATTTCAATACAAGTTCCTGGGTTTAAAAATAGCTTGGGAGGAATGATTAAAATTGGATTTCAGTAACTAATTTTTCTTCCTCAAAAATTCAAAATACAGGCTTTGTGCTATAAATAGCATCTCACAGAACCACTGAACTAGAAAGCAGAGTGGTTAAAAGTTTCTCCCAGAAGCCTGACCAAGAGCCCTGTGTTTGAACACAGCTCTGCTGGCTCACCGGCTGTATAACCCTCAGCAAAATCCCTTAATTTCTCTGTGCCTTGGTTTCTTCAAGCGTCAATGGGGATAACACTTCTGACTTTAGAATGTCGCTGGGAAGATTAAAGGAAGGAACCTCTAGCCAGGGCCCGGTACAGTTTCCTAGCCCACAGCAAACAAAGAAAGTCAGCCATTATTATTTTTACTATTATCATCATTCCTCATCACCATCTGGTCTAACCATCTCATTTTAATAATGAGGCAACTGAGGCCCAGAGGGGTTAAATTTAATTAATCAAAGAAACCAAGATCAGAACTAAGAAGATAAATCCCAGTTCAGGGTTCCTTTTACTACTCTAAACTGGAAAACATTGCTGTAATATTTTAACAGTGTGCTCTGGGACTGGGGAAAATAACTTCCCCAGAAACATATTCAATGGCACTTAGACTCTTAAAGTTAATAGGTAAGAGCTGGTTGAACCCCTCAACTGTAGCTCAACTAATGAGCAAGTGGGACAACCAAAACACTGAAAGAGACAAACCAACGCATGAAAAGTCTCTTCTTATATATTAAGGATGCTAGTCCTTGAAGAAGTCTTAAGTTTGAAACTGAGGCTGGGAATTCCCTGGCGATCCCAGTCGTCAGGAGTCCATGCTTCCAATGCATGAGTTAGATTCCTGGTCAGGGTCCTAAGATCCTACATGCCTTGCTGCATGGTAAGCAGGCAAGCAAAGAAGTATGTAAATAAATAAATAAAATGAAGCCAAACAGTAAAATGAAATTCTGGACACCTTTATGGATGGGTTGATATGTTCAGTTTTATGTAAAGAACCGTTCTTTAAACAAAGAACAGTTTGTTGTTCAGCGTAACTTTATTGGCTTGCTGGTTAAAACCTTCCCTCTTAACTTGGGGAGAGAGGAAGAAGCTGGATGTAAATCGGGTCAGAAGGTAGGGAGGGCAGGACTTCCTGGATGCTAAAGAAACAGCCTGCATGAAGGACAGAGCTGTTCAGGAAACAGCAAGTACGCTGGCCAGGCTGGGATGCAGAGTTCACAGGTCGGGGCAAACCCGGAAGGATAACACAGGCTCACATTACAGAACACACTGAATGTCCATATAATAAAGAATTTGAGGACAGACACAAAGAGTTATGGAAAACTGTTTAAGGAACATAAGAAGGCCGCTTTGCAAAGAAATTCTAGTGGATGGGCACAGTGTTTACTATCTCTACACCTTTACAAGGACCTTGATTGAAATCGCACACTGACACACTGTTGCTGGCCCGTGCTTAATGGGGTCAGGAGCAGCATCGCCATGAAACGGATTGCTATGGATATTCTAGGAATTCGATGAGGTTATGATTCATGAAGCCACACAGTATTCTCCTCATCAGAGCCCTTGGGAAAAAGTTCTCTCTGACCTCCATTCCGAGAACAGCTGCGTTTCTCCTGCACAGCGCGTCCTTTCTATCATATAGACAATGTGCAACCACAGAAATGGATTCTCTCTTCCTCTTCCCATCAGCTATTAAGATTCTCTGAGCCAAAACTGTAACCTTCCCTTTTGCAGATGTATATAGAGTAGATGGGTAGCTTCAGGAATTCCTGTCTTCAGTTGGTATTTTCCATTCCTAACTAAGGGGTGGGGGACACGTCTTCTAGCCACTTACTTTATATTTTATCTTAAGCATTTTGCAAAAGCTATTTTGGATTCCTTTTGGAATAAGGAGGCTAACACTAGTATTTTGTGAGCACTCTCTATGTGTCTGGCACTCAGAAGTCAACAAAGGCACAAGCCCATTTGGGTGATTTTATGAAAGGGTGATCATAGAAGTGAGAAGGTTGAAGGGCAGAGACACAACAGCTCAAGGGCCAGTGAGGAAAAGCAAGAAAAGAGCCCCCTCCGAGGCAGAACCAACAGAACGCAGTGATTAGAGGCTGGGGGAAAGGAAAAGTCAAACCTTGAAGAGGACACTGACATTTTTTCTGTTCACTCATGGATCTGGGAGAAGGGTCCTGCCATCAGTTGGGGACCTAACAGGAGGGTAGTGTGTTGACTCTATCAGGTCGTATGGTGTTCTGTATTGGATGGTAACAAATGCCAGCCTAGAACTGAGGCACAATGTCAGGGAGGGGCAAAGACAAGGGAGAATGGAAACCCCAGAGTGGGTGGCACTGCCCAGAGAGGATGAACAGAAATAAGAAATGGCTGCGAAACAAGGGTTTAGAAACAACTCAGTGGAGACATGTATACGGCATATGGCTGAGTCCTTTCGCTGTTCACCTGAAACTACCATGACTGTTAATCAGCTATACTCCAATATAAAATAAATAGTTAAAAAAAAAAAAAAGAACTCAACTAGAGGAACAGAAGAAGGAAGGGAATGATCAAGAAGAGAAGGAAAAAGAATCTGAAGGAAAAGCTTCTAAGAGATCAAGTAAATACACTGTCCGATGCTGCTATCAGGAAATAGATTAGCCACAGGATTTGGTAATTAGATCATTTGTCAATAGACTTATCATAGCATAAATCTCATAAATACTAACCATGACTAGAAGTTGTTTTCTTTTTTTTTCCCCCTAACTTTGGCTCCAGGAATAGAACAAAGAAAGGGAAAGAATTTCCTAAGGTAACTGGGCAAGATTTAAAAGAGAAAAGGAAAAGAAACACAAGGTTTAGAGAGGATGTGTGTAAACATGTGAGAAAGAGACCGCCTGAGGTGGAACTGACTGGGCTAGGATGCCTGGAGATGAGGACAGGGGACCTACAATGTGACTATTCCTCCTGCTGGGATGAAGGAGGAGAGAGGGAGAAGGGTGGGGTCCCCCAGCAGAGAGCAGGTGGGGCTCCCGGCTGACCATTCTTTGGGGCGCAGCAGCGTAGACAGAGCCCCAGAGTCCATGACATCCTGGCATCTATTTCCTCATTCTCTAAGTCCAGAAGTGTTGATTCCAGGCTCACTCTCAAACTGAGTGTACTCTTTTCACTCCTATAGCACCTCACAACTACACTTCTCTTCCCTCATGTGTTTTCCCAGCTCTTTCTCAGCTACAGTAATTAATCCAAATACACCATCACTTAAGTGCCAATCAAAGCTCCATCGAGATCTAAGAAGAACAATAGTCTGCTTATATGCACAGTCTATTAATTTAAATTACCAGTTGAGTCACTACATGCCAACAATTAAGCAATGACACACACACACAGATTATACTCCACATGAATATAGCTGCACCAGAGACCTCAGAGGATGAGTTGTCCTAGATAGCCCAGTTTTCCAGATAGCTGAGGGTCTGCCCTTGGGGAGGACAGGGCATTTGGGGGAGGACAGGGCATTTGGGGGAGGACAGGGCATTTGGGGGAGGGGATGCCAGCATTCAAATAACTTTTGATGATGACTTTTTAAAATATAACTTGTCCTTCTCTGCTTTCTCAAACAGCACAATAAGATATAATTTAACTGTTTCATGGGACTCTGCAATGAGCATCCATTGCTGTGATAAACAACCAGACAAAAAAAAACGAAACACATTCCTCTAGCTCCTAGCTGTTTCTTTCCCACCCTCACTGAAGCCACTCTCATCCCTCATGGACCACTGCAGCAGCCTCCAATCTGGTCTCCCTGCCTCCACGCTTCTCTTTTTCCAATTCAACCTGAAACTTAGCAGCCTAAGCAAGGAAACAGTTTATGCCACTTGTCTCCTTACAGAGCCCTACATGACTTATCCCCTGGATCCTCCCCAAGCTCGATCCCAAAAGATTCAATCTTCTGCCTCCAGCTCCCCCAAGCTCCTTTCTGTTTACCACTCCAAGGCGCTTTCCCAGCTCCCCTCAGGGCAGGCTTAATCTCATCTTCTGGGTTCATCTCAAAGGTCAACCTTTAGCCCTGTGACAGTGGCTCCCAGTTCACTCTCTTACCACCCAGTTTATTTTCTCTTTGAAAGTGAAGTTGCTCAGTGGTGTCCGACTCTTTGTGACCCCATGGACTGTAGCCTACCAGGCTTCTCCGTCCATGGGAGTTTCCAGGCAAGAATACTGGAGTGGGTTACCATTTCCTTCTCCAGGGGATCTTCCCGACCCAGGGATCGAACCCGGATCTCCCGCATTGGAGGCAGACACTTTAACCTCTGAGCCACCATTAAATAATCTCATTTTTAATCTTTTCATTTATTCTATTTTGACCACAATGCGTGGCATGTGGGATCTTAATTCCCCAACCAAGGATGGAATCTTCGCCCCCTGTTTTGGAAGGCAGTTTTAACCACTGGACTACCTGGAGAAATCCTTTCAATTATTTTTTAAAACTCTCACATAGCGCTTACTATATGCCAGCCCCAGCACTCAACCCAGAGTACTCAAAGTATGGTCCAGTATCACTTAGGAATCTGACGACAGACACATTCTTGGGTTCCACTCCAGACCTAAGAATCAGATCCTCCAGAGATGTTAACAAGCTCTCTGGTGACCGTGATGCACATTCAAACCTGAGAGCCCCTGCAGTACATTACACTATGGGGCCTGCTTAGGTAGTCATGGTCTTCCTCACCAGGAGTGAACATTTATGAGGGCAAAGATCTAGTCCGTCTTGGTTACCACCGATCTTTTAATTCCTAGTCCAGGACCTAAAGCATTGTGGGGACTTCAAGGTAGGAAGCCTATTGTTATTCAATCCTCCAAAGACACTGGCTGAGCTCTGATACCTCTTCCTTCTGCTTCCTTCTGTATTTTCCCCCATGTTTCTTAGCACTCAGGATACAACAATTATCTCTTTGCAGATCTGACTAAACCAGGCAAGGTGACCAATCCTCAGAGCATTCTTGCCATATTGTAGGAGCATACCAGTCTCAGGCAGTCAAACATAATGAGTAAAAAGCTATTAACAGCTTTGCAACAAGGCTGCTAGGGTTCAAATCCAGGCTCCACCATGTATTAGCTGTATGAACTTCAACAAACTTCATGAACTTCTGTGCTTCAGCTTCCTCATCTAAGAAACAATGAATAAGGCACCTACCTCAGAAGGCTGCTGGGAGAAGCACATAAGGTAATACATATGAAGTGCTGAGATCGTGCCTGTTGTACAAAAAGCACTCCATACTCACATATACATCACACTCTGCCAGTTACCAGGCCTTGGACTTTAGCAAGCTCTTGGCCATGGAAGTTTAGGGGTCTATATAGTAGAGCACTGCCACACTCTCGTAGACAAAAGATAAAAAGACATTCCACATATCAGGAGCTCCGATCCTACTTAAGATGGGCTATCTCTACTGTTCCCTAAATATCTCTCCCACATAGATTTTTCCACCTCCACACTCTCTCCCCAGCCCCCATTTCTGACTGTTCAAGTTGCTCAGAAACAAAATAAATACAGTGGTACCTTGGTATCCAAGGGGTTGGTTCCTGGACCCATGGTGGACACCAAAATCCACAGAAGCTCACATCCCTGAGTCTGACCCCTCTGCATCTGCAGATTCAACCAACTTCGACCATAAACATGGTACAAGATTAGTGTTTGGTTGAATCCGTGGATGTGGGATCCATGGACTGGGAGGGCCAACAGTATTTGCCTAAAAAATTAAAAATTTTTATGGTAGAAAATTTGAATTTTATAACAATTGAATGCAGCTGCACAGAGGCGGTAAAGCAACAAGATTTGGAGAGCAGAAAAGTGGTTGATCTGCTCTAGATAAAAGTGTCCCCTGGAGAAGGTCGGAAGGCAAAATTCAAGAAGGAAGATCCTGCAAAAGCAGCCCATGTTTGCTCTTCAGATGATATAAAGAGAGGAAGACAAAGAAAACCAGAAAACATGAAAGATTAACTGGCAGGCATCAAAGGAGTTTTACAGACACTCACAGCTTACTTACAGAGCAGCAAGTATCTTAGTCACTGAGAATATCCAAGAGCATCATTCAGCGGACCACTGACAAGCCAGCATCCTTGCTCAAGAACTTGCAGGAGCTCCCTGTTCCTCATGGTGCCAAGTTTAAACTCTCCTCTACCCACTGGAAGTTGAGACTCTCTATCAGCTAACACCACCTTCACCTTCTTTTTCTTCCAACGTTTCACCTATACATACATGTTCTGATTATGTCCTCCCTGCTTAGACCCCTGAGCCCCATCCCCTCCCCACCACTGGGGACTAAACCTTCCCACTTCTGTCCACAGGAGACAGTGCTTCTCAAAACATGGGGCCAGCGTGTAACCTGTCAGCGAGACACAGTGAGACCACAGATACTCAAGTTCACCTTGGAGCAGCCTGACAAAGTAATTTCATGCCTTCAATCAAACAATAACAACTTTAGGTTTGTATTTTTCCATTTTACGGTTTTTTTCTTTTTTCTGCTCCATGCAGCTTGTGCGCGCAGCTTGTGGAATTTCAGGTCCCCAACCAGGGACTGAACGCACATCCTTGGCAGTCAGACTGCAGTCCTAACCACTGGACTGCTGAGGGATTCACTATTTTTCTAAAAGTTAATCATTATTATATTTTACAGAAGTATTGAGCCACACTGGATTGGTGGAAATTTAAAGAACAAAACTGGCCTACCACCACAGATCTTTTAAGAAATGCTGTAGTAATGTGCATCACGGGATACACTTCTACTCTATTCTACAGCCTACTCTAATTTTCAGCAAGGTCGCCTATAAAATACCCTCCCTGAACAATCCCACTCAGTGTAGACCTCCTTCCCAAAGTTTGTACCCATCATTGTCTCAGCTGCTGGAAACTGTGTAAGAAACTAAGCAGAAAGACAAAACTGATCACTTGTAAATTCCTTGCGCTAAGAAGCCCTGTTTTATTTGTTTAACACTTCTCTGCACCACTGCAGAGCACAGAGGCAGCACAGCATCACAGTTCAACATCTGGACCAAAACCAGATTAAAAATGGAACCCATTTCCCAAGGGCCATCACCAAACACCGGCCATGTGGCCCAAGACAAGTCCCTCAACTCTTCTGCCTTTCCAGTTTCTCTTCTGGGATGTGAGGCTGACATGGTATGCAAAGCCTTCCCAACTCTAAAATTAAATGATGTCCATTTGTTCTTAGAAAGGCTCCCAGGTTCCTCATGGGCAAATGGGAAGGCGTCTGCCTCCACAAGGCTGGGGAGGCACAAAAGCATTTTGAAAACTATAGAGGCTGAGTGAACTTGAGGATTACTACTATTACTCTGCATATACTAAGATGCCCAGGCGGAAAGCGTGAGCTAAATACAGAGACTTCTTGTAGCCTGCCTCCAAAACTGAAGGCTGGGATGGTGAGGGGCCTCAAAACTCTGACTAGGGGAGCCACAGAAAATACAGGCTATCTGGGTCTGGAGAAAATGAGCAGGAAGTGAGGAACTGAAGAGCTCTCATGGAGATCAGAGAAGATGTAGATGGGCGAAGTAGGTACAATGAACAGATGCAATAGACGGGAAAGGAAGGAGGAAAGAAAATTTCCAATTGTCTTATATAGGCTTAGTGTTGTGCCCCCTTGTAATATTCATAACAACTCTGGCCTTACATACCCAAGGTTAAATAACATTTGGAGTAGAAGCCTTCAGTCTTTCCATTATACTACATCTGTGAGGCAGAGAATATCACAACATACACCATAAAAGGACACTGCTAATGCTTTAGAGCTGCTCAGTAAGAGAAGCCACTGCATTGTTGCTGGCGATCTTGGGCAGTGGCTAGAAGACCATCCGTCAAGACCCAAGAGAGGATGTCTACCATGAATTCAACTCTCAGAATTCTGGTACCTGAAATCAGCAGAACTTCCAACCCTACCCCTTAAAACCCATGCAACTATCTATAAAACATCTATTATAAGGATATGGGGAGCATCTAATAACAAAATAAGCCAAAAGGACGTAATCATAGAATAAAAGATGGCCCTTTAAGACAGGGATTCCCAACCTCCAAGATCTAATGCCTGATGACCTGAGGTGTTGAGGTAACAATAATAGAAATAAGTGAAGTGAAGTGAAGTCATTCAGTCGTGTCCGACTCTTTGCGACCCCATAGACTATGGCCCGCCAGGCTCCTCTGTTCATGGAATTCTCCAGGCAAGAAGACTGGAGTGGGTTGCCATTTTAAAGTGCACAATATATTTAATAGTTTTGAATCATGCTCAAACCAGCCCCCTCACCCCATCTGTAGAAAAAATGCCATTCACGAAACCAGTCCCTGGTCCTCAGTTGGGGGCCACTGCTTTAAGAAGACTAAAAGACTTACTTAAAAATCAGAGCATTACCCCTAGCATTCATATTTCACCATGCAATTTGTCACAGAGGCCAGTGGGGACCAACACCATTACCTCAGATGAACTTTCTGACTACTTACAACTTTTAAGTAGCTTTTAAGCGATCAATTTTTCAAGGGTCAAATTCTAATAACAGTATCTCCCTTTTTAGATAACATGCTTTGACCAAATACCACTTCTACTAATCAACACTACTTTCAATGATAAAAACAGCTGGCATTTAGTGCCAGGAGCTGTAACAAATGATTTGGACACCTTATTCTCACAGCGATCCTAAGAAGCAGGTACCATGACTATTCTCACTTTCCAGAATTGGCAATGCAACTGTCCAGGTATCCAGCCAGGATGTGAACACCCAGACAGCTTGTCTCCAAAACCCGGTCTCCATAATCACTACACCATCTAAGGCTTAAAACACACACATACCCTGAAACTAACACAATACTGTAAATCAACTAAACTTTAATAAAAATTTAAAAAAAATAAAGGACACACACACAACTATCAGGCCCTAACAAATTACTTTAAGAAATGTTCTAAAATCATTTACTTATCCAGGAAATCTATCCTGTAAGAATGGGAACGTCCTTCTTTTGGTAGAAGGTGAAGGCACTTTATAATGAAAACATTTACTGCATTGTTTTTCCACCATAGGTTGTCATCATATATGTGGGGAAAACAAACAAACAGAAAAATCTCAGGAAAATAAATCATGAGAGCAGTAAATATGTTTTCTAAGAGCCCTGCAATTTTCGTAATTACAGTTTACAACACTGTAGTGAAAATCGCTAGAGAAGCACTTGCCTTTGTCACAGGTGTTAACTGAATATAGTTTGCTCATAATTTTATCATGCAAATCACATTCCTGTAAGTAACTCCAGGCCTACATACCATGTGTCTGCAAATCCTGTATCTGTATGATGGACTTCCTGCTTGGCTGTGCATTGCAAGCAGAAGAAGGGGTGGCTGGGGTGGGGTGTTGAAAGAAGGCTGACGGGGTGAAAGTCGGGTGACACTCAAAAACTTAGCACACATCTGTTTGGTCTGATTACTAACTAGTTTTAATTTCAAATAATCCCCCCGTGCTTTATTTTGGTTCTTCTGCTATTTCTACCCAATATTTAGACAGCAACACAAGCCATTAAAAAGTCGGGGTGGATCTAAAATCTGGGGGATGGCAAAAAATGAAACGCTTGGCCTAGAGTGCAAACTGCCACTTATGTGGCTGCACCAGGACAACCAATGTAAACATGTAAGTCAGCCCAAATATATACATGCTCCTCTTTACTTTAAAACTGATTTTGCATCTTAGTAATTTCTTCCTTAAAAATAACCAAGACACCATAAGGACTTGGCCAATTTTTTTTAAATAGCCATTTTGAAAAGAAATCATAATTAGCCATGTGTGGTAGATAGATCCAGGACACATTGCTATTTTCTAGTGTTGAAAAAAGTTTCAAAGTGGTGCCTCAGAGCACCCATTCAAACCAATGTATCTCCATAATGGATGCTTTTTACAGTCATTGCCCTGAGTTAATTCCTGGATAAATGGAGTTTTACATACTTGCACAGTAGACAACAGCAGTTGGTCCAAGATGCTTAGGAAGAGGCTGAATTCCAATTATTTTGTAACTTTGTTCCCACAAAGACCCTCAGCCTTGTCCTGATTTCTAGCTAAAGTGTATGGTCAAACACACCTACACGAACAGTTTGGAAGGGTGTGTGTGTGTGCCTGCTAAGTCACTTCAGTTGTGCCCAACTCTTTGTGACCCCATGGACTGCAACCCTGCAGATTCCTCTGTTCATGGGATTCTCCAGGCAAGAATACTGGAGTGGGTTGCCATGCCCTCCTCTAGGGGATCTTCCCGACCCAGGGATCGAAACCACATTTCTTACATCTCCTACATTGTCAGGTGGGTTCTTTACCCAGGTGCCACCTGGGAAGCCCAGTTTGGAAGAGTAAGAAGGCAATCTCTCCTGTATCTAGACTATCTGAAAGCAGCGGTTCTCCCAGTGCGCTCTCAGGATCAGCATCACCCAGGGATGAATTAGAAATGCAAATTATTGGGCTACACCCAACGTCTGCTGAATCGGAAACTTTGGGAGTGCAGCCCAGCTATCTGAGTTTTACTAACTCTCCTGGTGATTCACATGTGCATTTAAGTAGCACCACTAAGAATCAATGCCTAGATATTAACTTTTATATCATTTAAATTTCACAACAACCTTGTGAGGAAGACAAAGCTGGGATGGTAACCCTTTTTTAAAATGGTGAAACTGAGGCCCAGAGCAGTCACCTGATTTACCTCAAGTGCTACAGCTCAGGAAATGGTTAGAATAAATTAGGGTTGTTTTTTTAAAATTAAGTCATGTGAATTACATTACAGGTAATGTATTTAGTATCATACATGTGAGGGGCTGGAAAAAAAGTTGGGGATCACATAGCCAAGTAGCCTTATTATACAGATGAGGCAAGAAGAACTCAGAGCAGTTCTGACATCTGAGTAAGACCACACAGTATCACAATGGAGAGCTCCTTCTCCATCAAACCATTCCATCCGAGCAGTGAGCCTCTAATAATTAACCAGCTCCTCAAATGATGAGTCGTTTTTTATCGCCCTGAGGTTCGTGCGATAAGTATTTAGTTTGAGACCTATTAGGTATTTCTCACACACATACACACACACAAAACCAGCACTGACGACTAAATAAACTGTTCTCATCATTAAACAAAAAGTCGCCTTTGATAAGACAACAGGATAAGCTTAAGGATAGAGAGAGAGACTGAAGGAATGGGTGGGGGACTTTAACCAGAAATGAATAAATGATGAAGAAAAAAGTAAAAGGATCCAGGAACTTGAGAACTTAATGAGGTTGAAAAATCTGAGTGGTGACAGTCATGGAGACACTCAGCTAAATACTGTAATAACAATAGGTATGGTCAAGAGGTATTTAGCAGCTTGGGGTGTTAGCAAGGTCCAGGCTGTGGCCACGGGAGGGAATGGCTAGAGTGGAGCTGATCAGGGCTCACCATGTTGATGGGGAGAAATGAAATCAGAGGCAAGGGTGTTGGAAGCCCTACGTAGGATAAATGATGACTTCTGAGAGTGTAGGGGTAGCAGAAATGAGAAGACCCTGAGCTTAGCACCTAATTCTTTAGAGGGAGCCAAGAGAGAAGTCAGCTGATGACAGTCCTAAGGGAGGGAGGGTTCAGAACTGAAGGTCATGTACCACAGTAGGAACAGAAATTGTAAATGAAGAGGGAAACCTGATGACCTCCAGTCCAGAGGTCAATGTTACTCTCTTAACGGTGTGGGAAGATGAGCAGCATCTAACCAAAAGGCTGCAGGCAAGCAGGGTCCTCAGGAGAGAACCAGTGAAGAGGCTGAGGATGTAGGAAAGTGTATCAATCTGAGAAGAAGAGCTAGAAAGAACATGAGGCAAAGGTTCAGAATGGAACAGAGGAATGGGGAACCAAGTCAAGGGAGAAGAGACACACGACTCAGCCCCAACACCACCTCTTTGGAGAAGTCTCTAATCACAGCAAAATTACTCTCCCATGGGGATGAAAATCTATGCCAACACCCCAGCGGACCTCAAACCAAACTTCAATATTAAAAAGCTTGTCCAAATGAAATTTAATCTCATGTGGCTACACAACTAGATTATCTACATTGCCATAAAATTGTATTTTATTCTGTGGTACAATGTAGGGGACCTCACCCTTCCATTTTAATATAGTGATTTCTACATAGTTCTTCAGAACCACCTATGAGGTAATCATCTTCCAAACAAACCTGCAAAGTGGAAAGTGAGTTAAGTGTTATTACCACTATGTTGCCAATAAAGAAGCACAGAAGTTAAGTGACTTTCCCAGGGTTACTGAGCAAGACAGAGCCAGGCCTGAAAGGACTTCTAAATGAATTACGACAATGGTTCTCAAAGAATGAGTCAATATTCCGGGATGTTCCCGGATGGTTTATAAAGCAGGGAGGAGTCACACTGATTCTGTCCTAGACCAAGGATTAAGACAGCGTTGCAGAAGGAAGCCATTTATTCTCATCAAATTATCCTTGAAAACTCAACCCTCTGCTACTAAAAAATCTGCTAAGAAAAAAACAAATTGGGTAAAAAGCAAAGTTACTGAAACTCCAGCCCCTTGGCTTCAGATTTAGGTATGAGGTGACTCCTCATAACTAAAAAGGAAAAGAGAATTAGCACAGATCAAACATTTATTACTGAGCCAAACCTGGGTCTGCTGGTCCGCCTTGCAGCAAAGCCAATCTACTGACTCCACGTTGTGGTGAAGGAAAGTACAGAGTTTATTGCAGGTCGCCATGCAAGGAGAATGACAGATAGTGCTCAAAAGAGGTAAACTCCCCACTGGCTTTCAGGAGGGTTTTTAAAGCAATATTTGGAGTGAAGGCTGCAACTTCTGAGCTTTCTTCTGACTGGTTGGTGGTGAAAAGGTAACAGGGTGGTGATGTTTCTAGAATCTTCACCATCAACCTTCTGGTTCCAACCAGTCTGCTAAGTGATTGTGGTCAGCACAGAGTCAACATGCTCTGCCTGAGTGACAGTCTAGTTTCTATAGAACAACTCAAAGATAGATGTCAGATTGTTATGTATATCCCTTGAGGAGGAACTAGGACTCTATTTTATTGCTGAACAATTGTTCAAGCTATCATTACTTTTCTAATTTAATCTCTTTTCCTTTGCTTTTGCACTCCCTCACTTCCCTGATAGTGACTACTTGAGTCTGTTCTTTGGAATTCAGGCAAGGCCTAGGAGACTAAAGCCTTTTTCTTACAAAACAGGGGACAAGGAGGGGCTTTTGTATCCAGGAAGGCCAGGCAGAGTCCTGCTTAGTTTCAGTCCCCACTTTTTTTTCAGTTCAGTTCAATTGCTCAGTAGTGACTGACTCTTTGCGACCCCAAGGACTGCAGCACGCCAGGTTTCCCTGTCCATCACCAACTCCTGGAGCTTGCTCAAACTCATGTCTATTGAGTCAGTGATGCCATCCAACCATCTCATCCTCTATCATCCCCTTCTCCTTCTGCCTTCACTTTCCCAGCATCAGGGTCTTTTCCAATGAGTCAGTTCTTCCAATCAGGTGGCCAAAGTATTGGAGTTTCAGCTTTAGCATCAGTCCTTCCAATGAATATTCAGGACTGATTTCCTTCAGAATGGACTGGTTGGATCTCCTTGCAGTCCATGGGACTCTCAAGAGTCTTCTCCAACACAACGGTTCAAAAGCATCAATTCTTCGGCACTGAGCTTTCTTCGTAGTCCAACTCTCACATCTGTACATGACCACTGGAAAAACCATAGCCTTGACTAGATGGATCTCTGTTGGCAAAGTGATGTCTTTGCTTTTTAATATGCTGTCTAGGTTGGGCATAGCTTTTGTTCCAAGGAGTAAGCGTCTTTTAATTTCATGGCTGCAGTCACCATCTGCAGTGATTTTGGAGCCCCTTTTCTTTGATACTCCTCAATTGAAGGACAGCACAAGAAAGGGCATAAAGTTTTGGAGAGAGAAGTTAATTATAAACTTGGCAGGGAGACTGGGTTTTAGGGGGACTCAGTTTCACATGTCCTATGGACCAGGCACTGTACTAGACACGTAACAGGCTCAACTCATGTCATTCTCATAACTCCCCTGAGAGACAGATATTGTTAATTCCAACTAGAGGAATAAACTGAGGTTCACAGTTAAAGTTTAAGAAACATGCCTAGGGAGACTGGACATGGTGACTTGTCCAGTGTACCAGGATCTTGAAAAGATAAAAATGAAGACCTAGAGTCTTAATGAAGGAAATCAGAGCTGACTCTGGTGCCCCAAGCCACATCTGCCCCGTTATCTAAGAGTGTATCAGAGGAAAGTGGATCCTGAGGGCTGACACCTGTGCCCCTCCCCTAGCTCTACCCCATTACTACATGCTATTTCATACCAAGGCTCATGGGAGATTCCTCCCAGGTTACATTCCTATTACAGAAAGTAAGAGAGCCTGGAAGTTTAAACCAATGAGTAGGTGATCTCTAAGACTCATCTGCCCCACTTAAGTAGCTCATGTATCAAAACAGCTTGAGACCCAGGCAACACCACTCCATCTTCCACTCATTACTCTGCAACTTTAACAAATAAGGGAGGGGGAGGAGTTATTAAAACAAAAATAGGGAAGAGTTGAAGCAGCTTACATATGTACATGTTAACAAATAGCTTACATAACTTTAATGTTGGAATCTCATACCTAAAACATAGCTGGGCAACACACTCCAGTATTCCTGCCTGGAAAATCCCATGGACAGATGAGCCTGGTGGGCTATAGTCCATGAGGTCACAAAAAGTCAGACATGACTGAGCAACTGCACACACATGTACATGTATTACACCTACACACAAATACACATAGATACTATTTTTTAAAAGAGAACTGAGGAACAGCTAGGACGTGAAAATCACCCTTTCATGATAAATTCCAGGCCATATTCATAACAGGAGTCAGACAGATTTTGTTTTCCACCACATAGTTCTATAAAAATAAACTGTCATCACAACATCCTTGTGGTAGTAAAAGGCCATATTTGCCTGCAGTTAAATCCAACAGCAGCTGCTCTATGGAAAAAGACGGCCCAATAATTGGCTTCTTTCACCTCTGTTAATCACGAACAAAAGTGTCATTCAGTTTTAAAATGGACAAAATGCTCCAATGGATGGTCAGCTAGCTGAGCCAATGGGGTGGAATAACAATAACCCTGTAGCATTTTCCTTTTTCCTTTTGTTTGGTCTTTCAAAGCCCTTAATTAAGACCTGCACAAAGCGCCCCTGCAGTCCTTTTTCAATGAGGCATTACACGCCTGTTTTCTTGTATTTAAAGAAAAAAAATAGCAGGGATTTTCTGAGACACATTAAACAGAATACACAATTTCCATTTATTTGCAACTGAAATACTGTTAAAATTTTAGAGCTTAAATATTATCATCAGTAACAAAGCAAGTTCTTTGCATTGCAGGCTTGGGGAATGGAGGCTGAAGGAGGGGCTGTTTAGAGGGGATGGGGGGTGGATGTGAGGAAAGCAGGGGCTGAAGCAGGAGAAGTGCTGTGCAACAATTTCTCCAGAAATAAAACAGTTAGCAGATCTCATTTAGAAAGATCTAGACTGGGCTCCTAAACCTTTCATTAGCTTCACATATACACACTGAAAGAAATAGCAAAACTCAAGAGGTATTCTTAAAGCGAACAGCCAGACAACAGAGACAAAAACTTGGAATTGAAACTGCTTCTTACAAACTCCTTAAACATCATAGAGAAAAAGATAAAACCTTTTTACAGTTAAGCAATCTTGGTAAGAACTTTGTGCAGTTCTATAATTGATGTCTGCCTTTCTCTCGCTCTCATTTTTCCCCCCTATCCTGGCTTTAACAAAGCTTCACATATCATGGTGGATAAGCATCAGAATGTCTACCTTTTTAAAAATCTCCATAGCCTAATTAACTTTTCATTATTCAATTTTCTTCTTGCACAACTTAAAAAAAGGTCGTTGTGTTCATTTTTAAATGCTCTGAAATATAATCTTTCCGGGTTGGAGGCTGTTCTCAAAGTACCTAGTCCTGCCCATAATTTGTTCCCCTTCCCTCCCCCTCTCACAAATATCCTGAGTGACAGCTTAATGTGACAGCTTTCTTGCCACAATTCACTGAAGGGGAGTGGCAGGTAGGGTTCTCAGAGAACAAATACCTAACAAAGCCATCATTCTGGGGAGTTACTTCCAAACTGTCAATCCAATCCATCAAGTCGAATGTGCTCCACTATTCTCTTGTAAATGTGCTTATTTCAAACAGGGGAGAACTCGCAGCTGCCCCACAGAAGACTAAATGACCCAACTCAAATGTCACCTCTCCTGCGAAGCCTTCCAGCTCCCCAAGGCAGAGCAAGTTCCCCTCCTTTTCTCCTCCACACCCGTTTGTTCATCGCCACCACCCCGCCCCCCCCCCGCCCCCCGGCCATGGCACTCCCACGCTGTATTTTATTTGTGTTTATGTCTGTCTTCACCACTAAACCGGATCACCCGTGGTTGATCCTCAAGCCAGCGTGGCTGAGTGGAGGAGGGTGCATGCTCTGCAGTAAGCATGTAAGACTACTGGGTTCAAATCTGAGAGATGAGAAAACATATGACCTTGAACATGTGACTTAACCATTTTGCGCTTCAGTGTTCTGAGCTTAAAACGGGGATAAAGAATACCATTCCATACAGCTGTTGTGACGATCATCAAGTGAACTTGCAGATGTGAAGTTTGCTAAATGCCTGGCACACACAGGAGCTTGGTCAATGTCAAAACAGGAAACATCATCCTTATTTTCTCCCCTCCCCCTTGAAGACTGTAGCATGGTTGGAAGCATACGCACACACTCAATGTTCATGGAATCAACTTTTGCTAAGCATATTATTAATTTACTAACAAAATGTCAAATTTCCAAAGGCAATCTTTCCCAGTCTTTCAGCATATTCCACATTGAAGAGTATGCTAAACACAAGGCACAAACATAGGTAAGGGAAGAGCTCAAGAGATGATGAGTGAGACTTTACCTTCATGGAGCTTATAAGCAATTCTGAGCGGGAGGCATCTGGAGATACATCTCTTTGATACTAATGGCCAAGGTTATGCTTTCACAATATATTTGCCTGACCTGAATTTTCTCAACAGTGCAGCACGTATTACATCATCCAGTATTTAAGAGACTTATGTATAACAACGTGTCTCATTTTGCAAAGGGAGGAGGAAGGAAGGATGTTGTATTTCACATATTTCAATGAAGCCTGTAATTCTTACTAATCTTCATGCTAAAACAGCACGTGCACTGGTTCCGGGTCCACAGCCCGTCCTAAGACAATAGACACTGCTCTCTGGAGCCCTGGAAGAGTCAAAACTACTTAGGCATGAAGTTTAAAAATTCGGGTCAGGAACAAATGCACAGCAAAATTCTTGTTTCCGTCAGGCTCTTTTCAAAGACTTCACTGTTAAATACAAAATCACTTGTTTAAATGTTGCAATTCTAGGAAGACCTACTTTAGTGAAATCATTGCTAATTAAAAACCACTGTTAAAATAAAACAGTGTTTTAGTTGTCATTTAGGAGAAAAGAAGTTTATGGAAACGATTTTGCTACACATTTGCCAGTTTCTTTTGTCGTAAAACACTAACTTCATAAGAGTCTGAATAAATGCATGAAAGCTACCAATAAATACCTGCATGTGACAATGTCAGGCAGATTTCCTGTAACGCATTCTCTCTAGAGGAGAGTAATAACTGAGAAACAGACATTAACTCCTTAAAGCAAACACTGGAGCAAGCTTCCTGCAAGCATGCAAGGGCGCTAGTTCTTCCTCGGTCACCAGGCTAATCTTTTTTCACTCTCTCATGGATACTGCAAAGTCAAAACAACCCACCGTAATTAATTTTGGTGCTTCTCTTATTTTTCCATGGAAGTCTGCAAATTATGGGGAAAAACTCAACCTAGTTGACAATATCTGATCACAGGTTTACGAATCTCTACTTAGAAATCAAACTGTGTCAAGTCTTAGTTTCATCATCCAAGAGAAAGTTGTGTCCAGCATCTTAACACTGTCCAGATATTCACTGGCTGTCTGTACAATAATCAATGCCTGCTTAAATATAATGAATCCTTAATAATTCCTGAGAGTTTAAAATGATATTGTTGAATTTATTATAGTATCAGGATAACTAAAGTTTGGTAGAAATCTATCTGAATTATCCTGTGAAATTTTGAAAACGTCATTTACGAGCAAAATTTTGTTACTTGAGATGCTACTTAAGAGAAATCAAATGGCAAATGTCTAAACTATTTTAAACTCTCAAAAAACTCTAGAAAATATACTTCAGGAGGGCTTCAATTTTCTGCCATGCTTCCTGATTTTTAAACAATTGGAATGGCTTTATTAGCTATTGAGTAAGTATTCCTTCTGAAGAATTGATGCTTTTGAATTGCGGTGCTGGAGAAGACTCCTGAAAGTCCCTTGGATAGCAAGGACATCAAATCAGTCAATCCTAAAGGAAATCAACTCTAAATATTCATTGGAAGGACTGATGCTGAAGCTGAAGCTCCAATATTTTGGCCATCTGATGTGAAGAACTGATTCATTGGAAAAGACCCTGATGCAGGAAAGCTTGAGGGCAAGAGAAGGGGACAACAGAGAACGAGATGGATGGATGGCATCACCAACTCAATGGGCATGATTTTCAGCAAACTCCAGGAGAAAGTGAAGGACAGGGAAGACTTGCAGCCCACCAGGGTGCAAAGAGTCAGACACGACTTCATGACTGAACAACAAGTATCCCGTCTACTGACTCCTTATGTTAGCAAAACGAGTTGGTTCTCCTAACAACTGATCATTTAAGGCACAAATGTCCTGTAAGCATGGAAACTGAAATTGTTTACTGATACATAAACCTCCCTTAAAAACATTTTTAACTAGTGAGATACATGTGATATTTTCTGTTCTAACAGTGTTCAGTTCAGTTCAGTCGCTCAGTCGTGTCTGACTCTTTGCGACCCCATGAATCACAGCACGCCAGGCCTCTCTGTCCATCACCAACTCCCAGAGTTCACTCAGATTCACATCCATCGAGTCAGTGATGCCATCCAGCCATCTCATCCTCTGTCATCCCCTTCTCCTCCTGCCTCCAATCCCTCCCAGCATCAGAGTCTTTTCCAATGAGTCAACTCTTCGCGTGAGGTGGCCAAAGTACTGGAGTTTCAGCTTTAGCATCATTCCTTCCAAAGAAATCCCAGGGTTGATCTCCTTCAGAATGGACTGGTTGGATCTCCTTGCAGTCCAAGGGACTCTCGAGAGTCTTCTCCAACACCACAGTCCAGAAGCATCAATTCTTCGGCGCTCAGCCTTCTTCACAGTCCAACTCTCACATCCATACATGACCACTGGAAAAACCACAGCCTTGACTAGACGGACCTTAGTTGGCAAAGTAATGTCTCTGCTTTTGAATATGTTATCTAGGTTGGTCATAACTTTCCTTCCAAGGAGTAAGCAGCCCTACCTAAAACAGACTGGCATACAAGCAAATTTACTGTAAAATATCCAAAGGCCCATGATACCATTGTATTTGAGAACTTCTCTGAGAAAAACTGAGCAGTTAACATTGTTTACATAAATGGGAAGGGATAGAATTTTGAAGCTGGGTGACAGGGACCTGGAGAGGACAGTTCTAAAATTACGCTGCCCCCTGTGTGCATGCTCCGTCGCTCAGTCACATCCAATTCTTTGCGTCCCCATGGATTATAGCCCGCCAGGCTCCTCTGTTCATGGAATTCTCCAAGCAAGAACACTGAAGAGGGGATCTTCCCAACCCAGGGATTAAATTCGCACCTCCTGTGTCTCCTGCATTGCAGGAGGATTCTTTACCACTGCACTGTTAAGCGTCACGCTGCCCTCTCCCCCCACACCAAAGTGACATTAAACCATCCAAGCCTTGTTAAGTGTCTATAGAGACATGGGCATATTACTCTACATGAAACAAGGTCCTAGGTAGAATTAATACTATTTCTCCTGGCAGAATATTTTCAATTCCTTGCAACCAATAGACACTTTCAACTCCACAAACCTCCACGTGGGAAATGAAACAGAACTTCCTATCTGTTGTTGCTATGAAATTAAAAATAATAACAATACTCCCATGGAAAATTTTTCATGCATCTCCATTCCATGCTTGAGGGTCCTAGATGTAGCTAAACTTATATTAAAAACTAAACAAGGACATCTCTTTGCCAACCCTGCACAAGCCTCTCAGTTTCATCCTGAAGGTCTGAGCCTCACCTTGACAGCGACCTGTTACATAATGATCTCTATACTGTGACTACAACAACACATGACTGCCTCACAAAACACTTCTTAAAGGTACTCAAGTTTGTTTTTAAGAGTCTAATCTTATTTTCAAAGTTGGCATAACCACTCACTTAAAACAAGAGAATGTCAACCTGAAAAAGAGAGGCTGCAAGAGAATTATTTAGTGCCATGTAATCATCAACTTCTCTGACTGCAACTTCAGAAAAATGCATCGCACCACTGCTCTAATGAAGAGCATCCACCAGGCACATCACACAAGAACTGAGGCCTAAGTCACTATGTCAGAGGTATAAATTATGGTCCAAAGACAGCTCCAGGCACTGCTGAGCTTGGAATTGCTTGCTGAGCAACCATGTCGTTTCAAACAAACTCAGTGCTTAAGAGGCTAAAGGGCAGTGGAGGCAGTTATTGAAAGGAAATTTCTCCACTAGGCCAGAAAGGAATAATTAAGCCTTTGCATGCTAAATCACATCACTGGGGTTAACAATGAAGTAATCAAGTGTAAATGGTGACAAAGCCCATCTATAGGACTCATGAAAGGAAATTAAGGTTGTGGGTAATCTAAACTATTATTGCTTAAATACCACAAAAATTAGTCCCGAAAACTTCATTCATTTATCCTCTCTTTATACAAATGTGTGTGCTTTTTGTGGGAGGCAAGAAATTGGTTAATCCAGCAATTAAGGCAAATATACTGAATCATCTGAAGTAAAACACCACTCAGCTACTAATTCACAGGCAGAAATCCAACATGATTCCCCACAATGCTTAGACTGGACCAAATGCTCAGTAATGAAGGACCTTCATGATAGGAGACGCATATGGGATTTATTCAAATAGATGGCTAAAACCATCTAAGTGATAAATCTAATGCATACTTTATATATTACACTTCCTATGCTGCAGGGCATAGAAGAGCATTCACACACACACACAAACACACGCACAGAGCGAGGTGGAAAGTGGGGAGACAAATTTAGGGAGAAACACGGAGGACAGGCACATCATATCCAAAATCGGCTCGACAGCAATGAAAACTGGCTAAGCTCTAAAGGGCGGAGAAGGCAATGGCACCCTACTCCAATACTCTTGCCTGGAAAATCCCATGGACGGAGGAGCCTGGTAGGCTGCAGTTCATGCGGTCGCGAACAGTCGGACACAATTGAGCAAGTTCACTTTCACTTTCATGCATTGGAGAAGGAAAGGGCAACCCACTCCAGTGTTCTTGCTGGGAGAATCCCAGGGACGGGGGAGCCTGGTGGGCTGCTGTCTATGGGGTCACAAAGAGTTGGAAACGACTGAAGCAACTTAGCAGCAGCAGCAAGCTCTAAAGGGGGCAAAATACTGTGGACCTGACAGTTACAAAGTCCAGATTCAGACTTCAGCTCTGCAACCTCAGGTTATTATGTCACCTCAGAGACAGTTTCCTTATCTTATTTCAGGAGGGAGGAGACCAAGATTTCTACTAAGGTTTTGCAAGATTCTAAACTGATCTGGTACAGTTGTTGTTATAATTGTTAAGATTGTTGAAAATAATCTTAAGACTCACCAGAAGTTGCAAAAATAGTACAGAGGTTCCTATGCATCCTTCACCCAGATTTCCCAATGGCAACATCTTATGTGACCAGAATACATTAGCTAAACCAGGAAGTCTATTTGGGTACAACACTATAGTGGGCATCCCTGGTAGCTCAGCTGGTAAAGAGTCCACCTGCAATGCAGGAGACCCTGGTTCGATTCCTGAGTTGGGAAGATACCCTGGAGTAAGGGATAGGCTACTCACTCCAGTATTCTTGGGCTTCCCTTGGATCAGATGGAAAAGAATCCACCTGTAATGCAGGAGACCTCGGTTCCATCCCTTGGTTGGTAAGATCCCCTAGAGAAGGGCATGGCAACCTAGTATTCTTGCCTGAAGAATATCTTGATTTATAGCACAGAAAGTCCTACATCTCAGAACTCAAGAAGTCCCATTTGGGCATCCCTGATGGTTCAGATGGCAAAGAAACCGCCTGCAATTTGGGAGACCTGGGTTCAATCCCTGGGTTGGGAAGATCCCCTGGAGAAGAGAATGGCTACCTACTCCATGTTCTGGCCTGGAGAATTCCATGGACATCAGAGGAGCCTGGCAAGCTACAGTCTACTGGGTCGCAAAGAGTTGGACACGACTGAGCAACTTTCACTTTTCACAACACTATCATCTTAAAGACAGACCCTACTTAGATTCCACAACTTTTTATATGCACTCATTTTTTTAAACCACAAGTATGAATTCATATAATCACCACTACAGTTACCATAAGGAACTGCTCTCTCACCACGTAAAAACAAAAATATGGGCATATTACTCTACTTGAAACAAAGCCCTGGATGGAATGAATACTTTCAATTCCTCCTGGTAAAATATTTTCAATTCCTTGCAGAAAATAGATACTTTCAATTCCACAAACTTGGAAAATGAATATTAAAACCTTCCATAATGTTACGGCTGTTCAATAAAAAATATTCTCAAGGAAAACTCTGCTCTCACCTCTAATCCTCACTTTAGGGCACTACACACAACTACGTGCTCAGTCATGTCTGACTCTTGTGACCCCATGGACTGTACCCCGCCAGACTCCTCTGTCCATGGGATTTTCCAGGCAAGAATACTTGAGGGGTTGCCATTTCCTCCTCCAGGGGATCTTCCTAACCCAAGGATCAAACCTGTGTCTCCTGCATTGCAGGCAGATTCTTTACCACTTGAGCCATTGGGGAAACGCAGATGCAACTATACCTATGCTAAAAACTAAATGAAATAAAATAAAGACCTCTCTTTGCCATCACTGCCCCCTCACTCCCTCCTGTACCTCTTTAGTCTCACTGTTCTCCCACCTCTAACCCGAGCCACCACTGACCAATGCTCCATCACTCTAAAATGTTGTCATTTCTAGGCTATTTTAAATGGGATCATGCAGCAGATGTAACTTTGAGACTGGTTTTTTTGCCCAGCATAATACCCATGGGACCTATCCATGCTTATGCATGTATCAACAGTTGGCTATCTTACTGCTGTGTAGTAGTCCACTGTATTGATATACCAGTTTATTATGGCATGTGAAAATGCCCCCAATGCATATAATCTTTTTATGTTTTAACTAAATTATAATTATGGGGTGGGGAGGAACTTTTAAAATCTAGTTTTGCCATTGCTTAAGATGGGCTCATATTCCAACAGATACTGACTGACTCTCTTAATCAGTAATTACCTTAATCACTCTGGGATTCAAGGCTTCCCTGGCAACTCTTAAATAGTGAGTCCCCTTCATTCTGTTTTATTTTTCTTGATAGTACTTAATATTAGCTGATCTTATATGTTTATTATGTTTATTTTTTTAATGTCTACCACTACCCCACCCCAGCCCAAGCCAGCTAAGTTACATGAAGAGAGGGACACTGTCAGATATTGTCAGATATCTGACACTATCTGTTTCTCCATCTCCAAGAACAATTCTTAATACTTACAAAATATGTGCTGAAGAAATTAATTTTTAAAGCAATAACTTATTAACCCAGTAAGTAATCATTACTTTAGAGCTTATTTCATGAACCATTATATCAATATTAACAGCTCTCAGAAAATAGTTTGAACTGATAAAATTATTCACACAAAAGCTGTTTTACTCACCTCACCTACAATGTCAATCAAGCACTGGACCCTGAAAGACTGGACAATAAACAGGGGAGAAGCACAGAAAATCTTACCATCCGACAAGCATAAGCCATAGATAGCATATTCAAAAGCAGAGACATTACTTTGCCGACTAAGGTCCGTCTAGTCAAGGCTATGGTTTTTCCTGTGGTCATGTATGGATGTGAGAGTTGGAGTGTGAAGGCTGAGCGCTGAAGAATTGATGCTTTTGAACTGTGGTGTTGGAGAAGACTCTCGAGAGTCCCTTGGACTGCAAGGAGATCCAACCAGTCCATTCTGAAGGAGATCAGCCCTGGGATTTCTTTGGAAGGAATGATGCTAAACCTGAAACTCCAGTACTTTGGCCACCTCATGCAAAGAGTTGACTAATTGGAAAAGACTTTGATGCTGGGAGGGACTCAGGGCAGGAGGAGAAGGGGATGACAGAGGATGAGATGGCTGGATGGCATCACTGACTCAATGGACGTGAATCTGAGTGAACTCATGGACACTGAGTTGGTGACGGACAGAGAGGTCTGGAGTGCTATGATTCATGGGATCGCAAAGAGTCAGACACGACTGAGCGGCTGAACTGAACTGAACACAAGTCAAAGTCTCATTAAATATTAAAGATTTATATAATCAAAGAAAAGACCATCTACTCTGATAACATGCTTCCTTCTCCTTTGTTTTGTCAACATACCCTGGAAGGCTACCAATGGTTCTGGGCAAATCATACAACTAAATGCAACTGGATTTCTTCCAGGTTAAATGGAGAATGTAAATCAGACCAACAGTCTTTTACCAGTTCTTAAAAGAAGTGAACTTTCAAGAAAGGAGGGAAGGGCAGAAAAATATTAGCAAAAATTTGGTTATGATTCATGTAGTTGAAATGCTGAAAACATGCTAAATAGATACAAGATCTTTAAACATGTAAATATATGTGAGTAAGTAAGTGAAGTCGCTCAGTCGTGTCCAACTCTTCACAACCCCATGGACTGTAGCCTACCAGGCTTCTCCGTCCATGGGATTCTCCAGGCAAAAATACTGGAGTGGGTTACCATTTCCTTCTCCAGGGGATCTTCCTGACCCAGGGATTGAACCTGGGTCTCCCACATTGGAGGCAGATGCCTTAACCTCTGAGCCACCAGGGAAGATGTAAATATATGTATGTGTATGTAAATATACATATCCATGTGTGAAAGTGAAAGTGTTAGTGGCTTCGTCCTGTCTGACTCTTTGCCACCACATGAACTGTAGCCTGCCAGGCTTCCTGTCCATGAGATTTCCCAGGCAAGAATACTGGAGTAGGTCCCCCTTTCCTTCTCCAGGGGATCTTACCAACCTAGTGATCAAACCTGCATCTCCTGCACTGTAGGTGGGTTCTTTACTGTCTGAGCCATATAAATACATGTAAATACAGCCTCTTTGCTGAGTGGCTCCTAACACACACAAGATTTTCAGGACCATCACACCAGAGACTTTTAAGATTTAGAAGGGTCTGAATCTACATTCTAAGGAGCTGAGAACACTTCAAGCCGAGAACAAACAGATTTAATCTCTCCAGAACTAACTCCTCATCTATAAAACAAGTAGTTCATGATATCCACCATACAAAGATAAATGCCTACCTCTAAGAAGAGGACTAAAGGACACTGTCCCATATAACCCACTGAACCAAATAATCCTGGTCTGAAAAAGCAAGATCCAACATCTCATCCACAAAACCTTATTTATTACCTGTGCACCCTCACCCTCCCCCCACCGCCCCTGGAGGTTTCTCCATCTATCAAATGGAAAATAAAAGCATGTGCTTTAGAGGGCTGATAGGAGTATTAAATGGATAATACATGCAAAGACATTTCACCCAATGCCTGGTATTCAATGACATTTGTTATTTTTAGCATCTATGTTCATAACAAAATGATGATAATGGTTTATTTGTATGGCAAGACAGACCATGAAGCAGCTCTTCATGACCAAGAATGCAACTTCAGCAAAATAAAATTGCAAAATGCTTCCAGAAGAAGACCACCTGCAGTGTTACCAGGTAAATGACCCTCCGAGCTGGGGGCTGGTACAGTCAAAATCAAAACTGTGGTCACAGATTCGGTCGTGAACAGCCCTGCTGTTAAAGGAAAGAGCACACAGATTCAAACAGGAACCCATTCAGTCTGTAAAATATTAACAGCTTAATAAACATCAGCTCACAATCCAAAAACACGGTGTTCAAGTCAACTGAAGAGTACCAGCTAAATTAATACCAAGTTGACTACATGAAATGCCTTGAGGGGGGAAAAAAAGGCTCATGGGTGATTCACTTTTATGCTGACTTCCCTATAAAAACATCTTCAACAGGAGAGGCAGGAAATTCCAGTGAGTGAAAGGGGGCAGCTATATGGAAACCATCATACTGCACACTTTGCTTTCTAATTTACTTCAGGGTTTTGGTTTAAAGAA